>NC_059333.1:92972500-93610000 GCF_018350155.1 Leopardus geoffroyi
TTTTTTTTGAGTCAAAAAATTGCTTTTCCAGAAAAAAGAATCTGCCATGATACTTTATAATCCTCCTGTAAATGAATGAGGTGAATATCACTTTTTCATCCTTACTTTTAGTTAAAATGAACTAAGGAAATTTAAACTTTATGGCTTTCAGGATCAAGAAATGGGCCAATAGTTAAAATAAAAATGAAATGCTCAACATCACTCATCCTCAGGGAAATACAAATCAAAACCACAATGAGATACCACCTTACACCTGTCAGAATGGCTCACATGAACAACTCAGGCAACAACAGATGTTGGCGAGGATGCGGAGAAAGAGGATCTCTTTTGCACTGCTGGTGGGAATGCAAGCTGGTGCAGCCACTTTGGAAAACAGTATGGAGGTTCCTCAAAAAACTAAAAATAGAACTACCTTATGACCCAGTAATTGCACTACTAGGTATTTATCCAAGGGATACAGGTGTGCTGTTTCGAAGGGACACATGCACCCCCATGTTTATAGCAGTACCATCAACAATAGTCAAAGTATGGAAAGAGCCCAAATGTCCACAGATGGATGAATGGATAAAGAAGATGTAGTATATATATACAATGGAGTATTACTCAGCAATCAAAAAGAATGAAATCTTGCCATTTGCAACTATGTGGATGGAACTGGAGGGTATTATGCTAAGTGAAATTAGTCAGAGAAAGACAAAAATCATATGAGTTCACTCATATGAGGACTTTAAGATAAAAAAACAGATGAACATAAGGGAAGGGAAACAAAAATAATATAAAAACAGGGAGGGGGACAAAACAGAAGAGACTCATAAATATGGAGAACAAACTGAGGGTTACTGGAAGGGTTGTGGGAGGAGGGATGGGCTAAATGGGTATGGGGCATTAAGGAATCTACTCCTGAAATCATTGTTTCACTATGTGCTAACTAATTTGGATGTAAATTTTAAAAAATAAAAATTAAATTAAAAAATTAAAAAATTAAAAAAAAATAAAAATGAAATGGATGCAGTAAAATAACCCTGTACTCACTTTCCATGTTACATCTGAGGTGTATAATTAATAGTCACATCACAACACCAAGAATTTTCTAAGCTTCTTCTATGTGCTCAGAATAAT
Source organism: Leopardus geoffroyi (assembly GCF_018350155.1). Classification (NCBI taxonomy): domain Eukaryota; kingdom Metazoa; phylum Chordata; class Mammalia; order Carnivora; family Felidae; genus Leopardus; species Leopardus geoffroyi. The sequence continues at coordinate 92,973,620 of NC_059333.1, forward strand.
GATGATAGCTTTCAATGCATAGAAATCAAGATCTGAGTCAAAACTGTCAGGTTTAATAAATCAGCTGATATTTTGGATTTATCTGCTTTTGCCTATTTATAAGAAAAATCAACAAAAAGATAATTTGATAAAATCATAATCTTAGTATCATAATAAAAATAACATTTCTTTTTAGCATGTTAAATTTCAGACATGCATACACATATGCATATTCCTGACATAGTTTTAATCATATCACAAACAAAATTTTGTATTTTGTTTTATTAAAACCTGACACCGCTTAATTTTAAACTACTTGATCCAAGACCTACATGTATCAATAAATAGAAGTTATTTGAATGATGATGCTTGTTTTTGAATAGCAACAATGAGCTGAGACAATTGGTTCTATTACAAAGCTAACATTATAACTAAAAATTAGTTATGAATTCTCACACATAATCATTACCATAACCCTGGGAAACACCTAGAAAGAATCATGTGACCCTAAGGTTAGAAAAAACAATGTTATGGGTTGAATTGTGTCTTCCTAAATTCATATGTTGAAGTCCTAACCCCCAGCACTTCAGAAGGCGGTGTTATTTAGAAATAGGGTTGTTGCAGACACAATCAGTTAAGAAGAGGTCATACTGCAGTAGAGTGGGTCCCTAATCCAATATGGCTTGTGTCATTACAGGAAGCCATGTGAAAGACAGACATTGATATAGGGAGAATGCCATAAGTATATTGGAGTTTTCTTGCTACAAACCAAAGAACTACGACACCTAGAGGGAGCACCTTCAGAGGGAGTGGGACTTTCTTGGCATCTTGATTTCAGATTTCTGACCTCCAGAACTGTGAGAAAATAAATTTCTGGTTGTCTATGCCACCCAGCATACGGTACTCTTTTACAGCGTCCCTAAGAAACTAATACAAACAATGTATTAAAAAATTTTACCTCATTACCCTCTACATACTCAACAAATGTAACACTCTCATAAGAAGTCTTACTGTCTCTTAAGTCCCTTCAAGTCATTACCCAAATTGCTACAATACTGTTCTGTCTTAAATTAAGAATGTGATCATTTCAGGGGTGCCTGGGTAGCTCAGTTGGTTGAGTGTCTGACTCTTGCTTTCAACTCAGGTCACGATCCCAGGGCTGTGGGATCTGAGGGTTGTGGGTTGAACCCTGCATTGCATTCTGCACTGCCAGCCTAGAGCCTGCTTGGGATTCTCTCTCCCTTTCTCTCTGCTTCTCCTCCCCACACTCTCTCTCAAAAATGAAATAAATAAACATTTAAAAAAAAAAGTAATTTCAGAAATGTAAATGGGTGCAGCCACTATGGAAAAGAGTATGTAGCTCCTAAAAAATTAAACATAGAACTACTCTATGATTCAGCAATCCCACTTCTGGGTTTGTAACCTAAAGAAAAGAGAAGAGGATATGGAAAAGATATCTGTACTCACATGTTCTCTGCAGCATCAATCACAATAGCCCAGATACCAAAACAACCTGTGTTCATCAATAGACGAATAAAGAAAATGTGGTATGTATAAACACAATGGAATATTACTCAGCCATGAGAAAGAGAGAATCCGGCCATTTGTGACAATGTGGATGGACCTTAAAGGATTATGCTAAATGAAATGAGCCAGACAGAAAAAGACAAAGTCTGTATGGTAACATTTATAAGTAGAGTCTTAAAAAAAAAGCGGATTCTAAAAAAAACCTCAAATTCATAGAAGCAGAGTAAAAAGTGTTGCCAGGGGCTGGATGTGGGGAAAGTAAGGAGAGGTTGGTAAAAGGATGAAAACTTTTTTTTTAAAGCTGTGAAATGAAAAGGTGTGAGGATTTACGTATAACATGGGTGACTACAGTTGATATACTGTATTGTAAAGCAGAAATTTTCTCAGAGTAGAACTTAAGTGTTCTTACCAACAAATAAACAAAAAACATAAATATGTAAGGCAATGGATAAAAAAAAAGGTGAAATCATTTTTTTCTATTAAACTCAAAATGAAAAAATAAACTATTACCCCATCCCAACATTTTAAAAGGTAATTACTTTACTGCTTAAAATAACTGTAAGGACTTCCTCATGTTGATAGGAAAAAATTAAACACAGCATGCAAATATAGCAATGACAGCTTTAATATTTATGATAATGTACTATGGGCTATGCATGGGGTTTAGTCACATCTATTATACCCTCATAGCATCCATTTGAACCCAGTAGTAGTGTTCCAATATTAGAGATGAAAGAACCAAGACTTAGTGAGAAAGTGAATTGCCCGTGATCACACGGTTAAAGAAGAGCCAAGCCAGGTTTTCACCCAGAGTTATCCTCCTTGAGGACACACACAGTTAGCTGCCATGAGGGAATTACAATAGCTGAAAGTCCCTTCCAGATATGACTTCTATATGTGTTGTACTTCAGTATTATTTCCTGATTCTACAATATCCTTCCCACTACATACCTGCCGTCTCATACATTCATTTTAGATTATGTGCCTTTAAATTTAACTGTATGTGTCTCTCCTCATTACTTCTACTAATACCTTTTTTTTTTTTTTTTTTAATTTTTTTTTCAACATTTATTTGTTTTTTTTGGGACAGAGAGAGACAGAGCATGAACGGGGGAGGGGCAGAGAGAGAGGGAGACACAGAATCGGAAACAGGCTCCAGGCTCTGAGCCATCAGCCCAGAGCCCGACGCGGGGCTCGAACTCACGGACCGCGAGATCGTGACCTGGCTGAAGTCGGACGCTTAACCGACTGCGCCACCCAGGCGCCCCTACTAATACCTTTTTTTAAAATTTTCTTCTGAAAGCCCAACAAAACTGAGAGCTACTTTCCAATATTTACGATTTGGTAATTATCACTTCCTCTGTGAAGTCTAGTTAGTTTCTCCTTAAGAAAAATCTGATGATCACTGCCTGTTTTCTGAATTCACGATAACTGGAAAGATGCCAATTATAGCATTTAGACAAATATATTACTAGTCACAAGTTTATATCTTTCTTCTAGACTATAAGCTTCTTAAGGAAAGCACATTATATCCCTAGTGCCTACAACAGATGATAAGTATGGATTTGTAGATTATATAAATGAATGAATGAGACATAACATTATTTTTAAGCTTACTGAGGCATAATTAACAAATAAAAATTGTAAGTATTTAAAGTGTACAACTTGATGATTTGATATATGTCTATATTGTGAAAGGACTCTCCTCATCAAGTTAACACATCCATCACTTCACATATTGGACCAGCTTTTTTTTTTTTTTTTTTTTTTTTTTTTGGTGAAAATATAACATATGATTAAGTTAAGAAGTTTTCATGGTTTCAAGTTTTTGCTATTACACCACAATATTTGTCCTAAAATGTAAATCGTCTTTCTTGTTAATGGATACTCTCTAAAGTCAGAGAATAGAACATTTGCTGGCCCCATCATAACTGCTCAATAAATGAGTTGAATAAATGTTGAATCTTAAGCATATTTCCTAGAACATATGAAATATTATTCAGCAGTTAAAATGAATGAACTAGATCTATATGTATCAACACTGATAAATCTAAAAAATATAATGATAATATTAACAGGTAAAAAGCAAATAGAGAAAGTATATTTAGCTTTATGTGTATGATATGGTTTAGATAAAATTTTGATATGCATAATATTTTACAATATTTATGATCAAATATATATGCACATATGTAATTAAAAATGCATGCAATGGATAAATGCCAACTTCCCAGAGAGGTAAGGAGAGTAAAGGGACAGAAGGGAACTTACCCATATCCATTATGTTTTATTTCTAAAGAAATATCAAAACAAAAAAAACATGTGCAAAAATAAGAGATCTAAAGTTAATGTTCCAAATGTTACCAGTGTATTAAATCAGGTTGGGAAATGCAGAGATAATTGTTTTACTGTTTTTTTGAATATTTTACTTCTGGAGCATCCCACAATTAAGAATAAAAACAAGTTATTTAAAATGTGTAGCATGCTGGGGCGCCTGGGTGGCTCAGTCGGTTGGGCGGCCGACTTCGGCTCAGGTCACGATCTCGCGGTCCGTGAGTTCCAGCCCCGCGTCGGGCTCTGGGCTGATGGCTCAGAGCCTGGAGCCTGCTTCCAATTCTGTGTCTCCCTCTCTCTCTGCCCCTCCCCCGTTCATGCTCTGTCTCTCTCTGTCTCAAAAATGAATAAAACGTTAAAAAAAATTTTAAATGTGTAGCATGAATCTAAAGGGAAAAGAAATTAGAAAAATCACCACTGGGTAAATGCCATTGTAATGATTGTTGCAGACAAGATTCACAAGTGGATGCTAAAACTAGTGGGCAAAAAATGAGGAGAAATAGAAGATTTGCATAATCTCAGTTTCTCCTCCAAGACAGTTATAAATTACAAAGGTAAATATAGCAGATTTACAGTGGAGAAACACAGCAAGCATCATGACATGCACATGTTCAGGGTGGATAACATCACCAGTGATAACACCTGAGGACATCACAAAACCCCTGGTCCTATGCACTGTGAGGGATGCAACGTGATTTCTCCCATATTCTTGCCAAAAATGCGTAACTTCATCCAAGTCACAGGAAAACCTCAGACAAACCTAAGTTGAGGAACATTCTACAAAATAACTGACCGGTATTCTTCAAAAGGGTCAAAATGATGAGAGACAGGAAAAGACTGAGGAACTGTCACAAACTGGAACATGCTAAAGAGAAATAACTAAATGTAATGTGGGAGCCCATACATTTCATTTTCTGTGCATTTTCTTAGCACAGAAAAATGAAAGAGAAAACTGGCAAGATTCAGTTAAGGTCTGCAGTTTAGATAATAGTTTCCTACCAATGCAATTTTCTGGTTTTAAGTGTGCTATGGTTACACTACATTAATTTTAAAGGAAGCTGGGTGAGAGGGGTTGGGGAAATCTGTGTATTATTTTTGCCAGGTTTCTGTAAGTTTAAATTAGTTATATTTCCAAATGTAAAAAAAAAGTGTGCATACCTATTAATCTCACAAATTTACCTGTAGGAATTTTTTCCAATGAAACAATCAGAAAAGCCCACAAAGCTTTATGGGTGTATGCATGCTTCTGTGTGTGTGCGCAGGCGCATGTGTGCGTGTGTGTGTGTCTTCCACCATGGCATTATTTAAAAAATTAAATTGGGAATAACCTAAATTCCCAATGAATAATTATGTTGCATCCATAAAAAGCTATATTAAGCCATGCAAATTATAATATTTTCTTTAGATTTACTGACATACAGTGCTGTTTGCAATCTATTGTATAAAAAAGCAGGGTAAAATACAATGTAATTAGTATTTTATGTGCACATTTTGTATTTTTAGGGGTGCCTGGGTGGCTCAGTTGGTTAAGCATCCGACTTTGGCTCAGGTCATGGTCTCACGGTTCATGGGTTCGAGCCCCGCATCGGGCTCTGTGCTGACAGCTCAGAGCCTACAGCCTGTTTCAGATTTTGTGTCTCCCTCTCTCTCTGCCCCTTCCCTGCTCACACTCTGTCTCTCTCAACAATAAATAATGTTGTCACTCAACAATAAATAAATATTAAAAAAGTTTTTTAATTGTTTTGTATTTTTAGTCCAAAGAGTTTTTCTGTTTTTGAATACGTGCAAAGGAATGGATCTTGAGTAATATACAATATTAAGATGTGCTTTTTATGAGTTAGGGTAATGAGTTTATTAATATGCATTTTCAATAGTTCATTAATATGCATTTTCAATAGTTCCAATAGTGCAATTAAAAACTATGTTGTTTTTAAACTTCAAGATGTTTTGGGGTGCCTGGGTGGCTCAGTTGGTTAAGCGTCTGACTTCAGCTCAGGTCATGATCTCACAGTTCTTGAGTTCAAGCCCCACGTCAGGTTCTGTGCTGACAGCTCAGAGCCTGGAGCCTGTTCTGGATTCTGTCTCTCCCTCTCTCTCTGCTCCTCCCCTGTTAGCACTCTGTCTCTCTCACCCTCAAAAATAAACAAACCCCAAATTTTTAGATTAAAAAAATAAAATTCAAGATGTTTTGGTGATGGATACCATAAAAAGCTACTATTATAAATAAAGTTGCTCATCCTTGTTATAATTTTAGTTATTATTCATTGAAATGTGGACTTTCTTTTAAATTTATCATTGAAGCAGAGTTTTCACCCTCAGGGTAGCAATGAATCTATGACACATCAAAAGAGAACTGGGATCATTTTCAAAGAAAGACTGCATCATCAAGAGAGTTCCTGTTAGGGAATGATTGATCTGTTAATCATATATCTAGGCAGGAGAAAAGATCCTTAAACTCTGACATCCTCTGATTAAAACAGTATTGTTTCTAACTTAACACAACTTTCCTCCTAAAACAATAAACTGTTTTTTTTTGTTTTTTTTTTAATTTTTTTTTCAATGTTTTTATTTATTTTTGGGACAGAGAGAGACAGAGCATGAACGGGGGAGGGGCAGCGAGAGAGGGTAACACAGAATCGGAAACAGGCTCCAGGCTCTGAGCCATCAGCCCAGAGCCCGACGCGGGGCTCGAACTCACGGACCGTGAGATCGTGACCTGGCTGAAGTCGGATGCTTAACCGACTGCGCCACCCAGGCGCCCCAACAATAAACTGTTTTAACACGAATACATTAGGCATACTTCCAACTCCCTTCATAGTATAACTTTTAACTCTCATTAATTATGGTTCATTTAAAATGATACACATTTTGGTTGGAGCTTATGGTTTGATCCAGAATTGCACCAGTGTAACCTATTAATAGGAAATTTAATTTTTAAAAAGAGGATATCCTTAGGCTTATGTTTATCTACGTCAATAAGATATGACTGCCAGAGGGAGAAAAGACTTTATAACTACTGTAATGTTTATTTTACTTATTAGGAACTCAAAGTCAAGAGACATTTAAGAAAAGATTGGGGGATGGTGTTTCCAATCTAGGCATGATGGTTTTCTGAGTATATCACAATTTGCATCCTCAATCATGCACAACAATATGGTAAAGTATGAATTCACCCATTAACCACCTGCAGGGCTACAAAGATGAATAGTCAGTCTGTGCCCTCCAGGTGCTCATGGAAAAGAGGTCAGGCATATAAACAAAACACTTGGGCAACACTGCATTATCATATTAATGGGAGCTAGAAACTAATACCAATTATGAATCCCAAAGTAAGAAGAATTATAACAAACCTCACATATTATAGAAACAATTTACCAAAAGAATTTGGTCACTACTCTTTTAAACTTAACTACAGTTTATTTTTTCCTTTTGCACATTAGGTAATGCACACACCACACAGGTAAATGTAAATGCTTTCCTTTGAAACGCATATCTTTTTATTTTTCTCATATTGTTCTTGACATTATTATTTCTGAACATGTACTTAAAGGATTTTTTTTGGTAAGGTGACTCAAGTAGACAGAAGTTAAGCACTGTTTACACATGTTAGAGTCTTCAGTGTCAATTATGTAAACCTTGCCACTGCAGTAGAAGTGTAGTATAACTACATATGTATTTAACATTGATCTTCAGAATATCTAAATGCTTTGACAGGTATGCCACTCTACCACCTTTGTTTGACAAATGGGGGAAGTTGTACTTGATGAATGTTTTCAAAATTGGCATCTATTTAACAAATCTTTGTAAGAACCAACCATATGCCAGTCACTAATACTGAATATTTGATGAGCACTAGGGTGTGCATGTCGTGGCTTCTGACATTGAAGAACTCATCTAGCAGTGGAAATTTAAAGCAGTTTGGTAAGTGCTCAAATAGAAACACTATAAAAGAACAATAAATAATGCAAGTAGCGTGATTTCGAGGGAAGGGCATTAAACTTGAGAGACCTTCACATTTGGACTCAAATTCAGACCTACTCACTAGTTGAATTAGCTTACCCTCTCTACAACTCAGTATCCTCATCTATTATATATATGCCATTTGATTGTACTCACCCTGCATGGTGGCTCTGAGAATTCCATGAGAACACATGTGGAGGCATCAGAAAAATGCTGGATGTTCAATGACTGGAAACTTCCTTATCCTTTGCTTTAGGATCACAGGACAGGGAATTACTAATTCTGTCTAGTGCTCATTTTTTTAGACTTTTAATGGTTCCCTTACCCAAGCTGCTCATTTCTTTTTCATAAAAGGGATGATCTGGCCATACTTATTCTTTAAGAGTCTCCATGTACAATAAAGTGATTCTGTATGTCTCAAAAGTAGACATGAATTCTGTTTTAAGTGTTCATTTCCAGAAGGAGGCATCTTAGTAAAAAAAAAAAAAAAAAAAAAAAAAAAAAAAAAAAAAAAAAAAAAAAAAGACAAGAGAGGGTGGATATAATCTATTCTAAATTAAAGATGTGGTGAGCTTTCAGGGAATTGTTGAAATTTTTCAAAAGTTCATTTTAGGTCTAACTGGGAGAGTCCCCCTTAAGAATGTACTGATAAGGATTTTAAGTAGTTTGTTTTTGCAAAAAGATATGATTTTTATTATTCAGAAAATACCATTCTCTTCGCTAAGATATGTGCATAATTTAATAGGAATCCAGTCCAATTGTTTCATTTTGTGGAGAAGTACATTTTTTAACCATTCATATTGTTTTGGCACAGAAATAAATTACAGTGCTGAAAAGGCCCAGAATAAATATAATGACAGCACACCTCATGCTGCATACTCCTCCATCTTCCCAACGGTTTGCTAAAGGGGAAAAACACCTAGGAAATACTTCTGCAGTTCTTTCAAACAATGCACTCCTACTCATCAGGCAGGATTCCTTTGGGGGAAAGACTGCTCACAATGGAAAAGAATAGCACTGATTTACAGATTTTAAACGATGATTTTCAAGGAACTTCGCTTTCAGGAGTCCATGAGATCACAGATCTACACTTGAACATGTTCTAGTCAAGGTTACTGACTGGTACAGGACATACTAGCACAGAAAAGACAGAGCGTTTAGAAGATGAGCAGGTCGAAATAGTCCCCAGCTCAACTACCAATAGATTTCAAGCCATCTTTCAACTGCAGCTTTCTTTTCTGATTCATTTGTGGGTGGTTTTAATATCTCTAGGAGCTTCTTTTGTTCAGCATAGTTCTTTAGGTATCTTTCCAGTGCCATTTATTTATTTATTTATTTATTTATTTATTTATTTATTTTCTGGCACCAGTGTCTATATATGCAAGTACTTTCTTTTTGTAAAAGTTGTTTTTGTCATATTTTATTCTCTAGTTTCAATGAACAATAGATGCATACCTCAGTGCTTCCTTTCAACTGTAAAACCTTAATAAGTAAGTCAAACGACCGGTGCAAGTTAAAATTGGTCCAGTGAGATACAGTAGTACCCCCTTATCCAGTTTCACTTTGTATGGGCTCAGCTGCCTGTGGTCAACCACAATCAAGAAGTAGATGACCCTCTTGAGTATCCTCAGAAGGTCAATCAATAGTAGCCTAACGCTAGGCCATAGCCTAATGCTATGGCACTGTGACATTTAGCTCATCATGCAGGCATCACACATCATCGCAAGAAAAAGAAGGGTGAGGACAATACAATAAAATGTTTTGACAGAGAGACCACCTTCACATAACTTTTGTTACAGAAAATTGTCATAATTGTTCTAATATTATTATAATTAGTTGTTGTTAATCTCTTACTGTGTCTAATTTATAAATTAAACTATCATAAGTATGTATGTGTGGGAAAAGACAGTATATACAGGTTCGGTATGATCTGCAGATTCAGGCATCCACTAAGGTCTTGGAACGTATCCCCCATGGACAAGGGGGTCTCCTGTATTCTGCCTTTCTTTGACAACCAGATTTTGCCCCTATACCTGTGATATCTGAAACAAGTGCTCCATGGATATCAATTAACTTTAATGAGTGATTCATTGTACAATGGAAACTACTTTGCATTTCCTCTAGATGCTTTCACTGTGTGGAAAAGATAAAGCTCCATTTAGCTTGGGGCTGACATAGTGAAACATAATTCACCTGCCTCCATTGTTTTCAAGTCATGGAGGTTTCTACAGAATGGCAAGAATAACCACTCATTTTACTAGAACATATGCCACATTTTTTCTTGCTATATACTTAGAACAAGCGACCTACATAAACCAACAGAATGCAAGAGAAGAAAACCTGCTTATCTATCAATTAAATGCAAGAGGAAAGTAAATTCAGAACAAAAATATATGACTTTTAGGCATGATACTTAATCTCCAAGACTGATAGTGAGGTGGGGGCCTACTGTGATAAAGAATTTTGACAAAATACAGGACCACACAAATATATCCTCTAGCTAAAAACAAACACCAGCATGCAAATGATTAAAGCAGTGAAGACAAGACACCCAAAAAAGGCAGACAAACAAACCCAGAAAAGTTACAAATAAACAGCAACAATACACACATCAAGATTTGAAGCCAGCAATGCTCTAAAATGTGTGAATCAGGGATCAAAGCATCACAATGTCCCTTTTATATAATAAACCCAGTATGTTAGCTGGCAAAGAAGACTCTGTGGCCCAAGGCTATTTTTTAAACTGCTGCTCTGGAAGGTTCTAAGTGCTAAATGATCCTGGTCATACTTACTTGCTTTTTAAATGACTCCCACGTGGTTAATATTTCTGACATACCCAGGTAGATGGTTATGTCATGCAGTGATTGTCATTTCAGCTTTCACAGAGTTGACACCAGCAAAAAGAGGAGTCAGCAAATAGAACAGACTTAGAAATCTCCACTTGCTTATTTGAAAAAAAAATTGCAGTACAAATGCATTTTCTTTAATCTTCTTTGGTTTTAACAGTTTATACATCATCATTAAATATAATATGAGAATACATATATCTTAATTTGGCACTCTTCTGACCTCTAAAGTTTTTCTATATTTGTGTTTTATTTTCACTGGATATTATATTATTATCTTCACTGGTTATTGCTCACAATGACACTAATAGTAAGCCACGGTTCTTTGGTTAAAATATAAAAATAGAGGCAATAGAAGTTAAGGGCTCATCAGTCTAATGAGACAACCTGAGGCTTCAAGTTCCTGGTGTTACCTTTCTCTTTTGGAGTGAAAGAATTACAATAATCATGTGCCTGTCTTCATGGAAGTATCAGATAAGGCTACCTGAGGATATTTATTCTCTTTGAATTACTTTCTAATTTTATAAAATAGTTTTACAAACACTTTGAGAATGGACCTCCATTCTATGCACGTGTAGACATCATATAAATGTAATACCTAAAGAGTAGATTACAATGCACGTTATAAACCACAGACATATTATGGCCCAGTGGGTCATTGGAGGCCTCCACTTAGATACTACTATTCAATAGCGCTAGAATCAATCCCATGCCTTCATAGCCTGATAGAGGGTCCTAGGGGAGGAGGGGGGATGGGTAGCAAGATTAAAGCACAAGAAAGTCTTAGTTTAGCAGCATCCTTAGCTTTAAACCAAAGCAAAGTAGGAAAAGGATTTTGATATCTTCTTCACCCTGATTTTTGCCAACTCTGCAGGAGTATACACAACTGAGAGTAGACACATCAAAAGTCATGTGATGGAAGAGGATCGTTCTATGCTGTTTCCAAAAAAATTAGAGTAGTCACAATATAGAGATTAGACTAGGATTAACCAAGCATGTAAAAAATTTAGATTATCATTGCTGTAGGTCACTATCCTGGATTCTACTCTAAAAATGTAGATTGCTTTTCTTATTTCTCATCAAAACTTCTCTGTCCCAAGTGAATTCTCTTTTCCATAAAGTAATTAATGTAATTACACCCAATAGAGAGTCAATAAAAGAGTACATCAGGTCATTATAGCTTCCTAATAGCACACCTGGTAGCAACAGACCTAAGGAAAATGAGAAGCAACGGGGCCTGTGTCAGCAAAGGCCCAAGATCATCCCGATTGCTAACAGTTACATGATGTGGTACTTGGACTTATGGTATAAATATGTACAGCCACAGCATCTACTAATGTAGACATTGCCCCCATATCCACTAAAGTACTTTCACTTAGACATATAAATTATACCACTTTTCTTTCCTTAATTATCTGTTTTATTGGTAAGGTTGATAAACCTAGTTTCTTTCAGTCTCCTTTACTAGATTTTGGTGAAAGTGTCCATGTACTTTCAAACTTAGGTTTATCACTCCGATAGTAGATATAGGAATACTGCTGTCACATTTTTGAGCTTTTATAGGAAAAAAAAAAACATGAAATCCTAAGAGACTTTTGGGAAGAGCATTGCCAACAAGGATCACCACCCAGTACTTTTAAAAAAAATTGACATCCTTTATTCATGGCTCCCTCTTTCAGAAAAGCCTTTTTACATTTATTTACATACTTCTTTAATGTTACTGAGAGTAAAATGAACGGACCTAGGGCTTTGGAGTGGGTGGGATAATTCTAATATCTTTAGCTGAAAGCAAAACATATGCACCATATTTTCAAACATTCTTAAGAGTGTGAATCAGGTTTCCAACTAATGAGTTTAAAGAGAAGGCATTTACACTTTAAAAGAATAAATTCAAAGCAAAAACCGTGTATTAGCACTCCTCACTACTCCCCAACACCCGGTTAAATGATAGTTCAGAGACTTTGAAAGATGCAAAATCTTACGATAACAAAAGAAGAGAGGGCAGACAATAGTACTATTTTGGAAGCTAAATGCAAAAAATAAAAAACTAAAACACACACACCAAAAACAAAAAGTAAAGTACTTAGCTAAGAAAGTTGGTAAACTGGCAGTAGAGAAGGTAAAAACCAACCCAACTTGCACTACAGAACTCCAAATGTCTCAGGAATTGGCAACACAAGTAATTCGAAGGGTGGTGAATCCAAGTCTGAAAACAGCAGGATTGTTTGAAAGTCTATGTAAGAAGCAGAAGGATCCCCAGATCCCTTCATCTTCATTATTTAAGGATCTTACCTGAGATACCATAGTGAGTGGGATTCAGGAGTCACACACCGTGAGATCCCAAAGCCCCAGGCCATACAACTTCCTTAGTAGTTAGATTATTAAACCACATGTTTTCAATAATAACAATAAAAACTGGCTTTTTTAATTTCATGATTTTCAAAACATTTTTACATTTAGTATCTAATGTAATCATCACAGTTCTCTACAGCAGGTGAGACAAAATAAAATGGTTTTCTTTATTTTTACATGAAGAAGAAACAGGAAAAATTAATCAACTCACTAGTTGTAAAACCTTGAATAATGGTTTCCAAAGTCTGTAAACACCAAATGTCTTGTAGTTTAAATTGTCCTTTGATCTCTTCCCATAGCTCTCCCTCTCCAAGTGATTTGCCATCACTGGTGCTCATAACAACCCCTTGAGGAGCTTAATAAAAACAACCCAATCCCAAAGATTGATTGAGGAAGACTGAGGTGAAGTCCTAAATAGTTAACAAATAAATAACAAATTATTCAAGTAATTCTAGGCAGGTAGCAAGAGGACCATCTTTTAATAAATGCTTTATTAATTAAGGCATATGTACTTTTCCACTGAGAACCCCTCCCTCACATACACTCACATGAGTCTGAGCTATTTTTAGTTTAATTGTCTTATACATGAATTTTAAAAAAGCTATCTTAAAATCATTTGGGAAGTAGGCAGGGTATAAATTATAAATAAATACACCTGAGAAATATGAAGTAAACAAATTCATGCAGGAATAATTTCAACATGAAAAAAGGACAGGGAGCTAGAGATTTGCTGTGGTAGATTTTTTTCAAAGCATAATTCTTTCAGGCACAGTTGGTAAGTACACCTGTCATATATGCTTCCAAAAATGTAGCTCAAAATGATAACATACTGAGAGAAAAACAAATCTTGGGAATACAAAATTCATTTGTTATAACCAGTTTTGCTTACACTCTCTCAAAATAGCCATCTGTGCTAAAGTGTGTACATAACAGAACAACTTGCTACAATACAAAAAGTTCACATATATTTAGACCTTGGAGTTTTCTAAGGAATTAAAAACTTTTCAAAAGCACCTTTCATTTTAGCTACAGAGAGGCTACATGTGAGGGAACAGGAGTTGACCTAAATGAACAGCAGCTGTTTAAATAAATCTGATTATAATGTTGTCAGTTCTATTTCTTTTTTCTTTCTTCCCCTAAGATACTTAGCTATCTATTCCCCTTCTGAGGTCCTCTCTGACTTTTATTTAACAAATACTTGCTTGATGCTTACTACATGAAGGTAATTTGCTGTGTGCTTTTCAATTTTAGTTCATTTAATCTTCATAGCAAACTATAATGTAGGGAAAATTTCCCCAAATTACAAAGTACTGTGGAAGAGTTGAACCCAAGCAATCTGCTTTCAGCATCTGTGATCACTGCATACTCAGCCGACTCTATGATATATAAAAATATATATAATGTATATATAATAAATATATATATTTATACAATATATATAACTTATATATTTATACATTAAATATAAATATTTAACATTTATACAAATTTTAATATTTTGTAAATATACAAAAATATTTAAAAATAATATATAATTTATGTTATATATAATTTATATGTAATATATGTGTGTATAGTTATATATTACGTATAATATATGTGTATAACTTACATGTTATATATTATATATACATATATGGCAATGCCTTAACAAAAAATAATAGTGCCATACATGAATTCCTAACCTCCTATATGAATTGGGATATAAATCCATCTACATTTTCCATTTCAAACAAAATGCCTGAAGAATCTTCTTGTAGATACTAGACATCTATAGATGCTTATTTTATTTTGGGAAAAAAAAAGAAAACAAAATGCTTCACGATGTGTACATGGTTCCTCAATTGTGAGGTATTTCTTTGATTTAATAATAGCTTTTGGGGAAGGAAGAAACACCATATTAAACATATATGTCAATCACAAGAAGTATTCAACTTGAGAAACATTAAAATGTTAAAAGAATGAAACTTAGAACAAAGAAAACAGTATAATAATTTAATCTCTTCTGTTTATAGCTTTCACCTATATTGTTATAACAAGAGCCTGACCTATATGTAGCATTTTAATCACCCTGAATACTTATTTAAAGCAGATAGGATAGAAGTAATAAACAAGTTGCTTTCAACTGTTAGAAAATATTCTGTTAAGATAATCTTATGTTATGCTCTTCAGGATCAATGTTTTATAAGATGTCACTAGTATTGTTGATGTGTTTAAGGTAAAACACTTACTTAAATCTACTATACTCCCAACAGTTTTTTCAATAAAATAAGGTAGGTAAATTAAAGTGTAAAGAATTTACAACAGCATCTTAGTTCAAGATGTAAAGTTAAAATATTATCTAGTTTTAACTCTCCTGAACATAGTTGCTCTGGCAATCTACTGCCATGTAATATACTACACTAAATAATAGCAATAACCTTTAGTAATTATTCATTTTCTTCAAAAATCTCCAGTTTGATAGGGCTTAGTGTGGATGATTCATCTCTGCCCCATACAGCATCAGGTGAGGTAACTCAGTATAGAATCTACTTCAAAGAAGAGACACTCAAGTGACTGGCTAGTTGGTAGTGGCTGTCGACTCAGCCAGGGTTGTGGGCCAGAACCTTTGGTTCCTTTCCATATAGCCACTTCATTGAGCTGTCTGGACTTCCTCACAACACGGTGTCTAGGTCTCAAAAGGTCCCAAGAGACCTGTAAAGTGTCTGTGATGCTTTCTCTGCCCCAGAATTCACATTGTTACATACTGTTAGACAAGCAGGTCACTATGGCCAGCCCAGATTCAAGGAATGGAGAATTAGACTCCATATCTTCTTGTATGAGTAGCAAAGAGTGTTCAGCTATCATTAATCAACCATATCAATATATAAATTGAACACGATATCTATAGAAATGGTTAAGCTCATTTTCTTGAGCTTAACAATTTGACGATCAAATTTATATAAGAAAATAAACATGTAAGAATAGCTAGGAAGTCCCTAGATAAGAATAATAATCAGGTACCAGTTATGAAAACATACTCTACAACCTTAAAATTAAAACTATATGATGCTGCTCCAATGGAATAAAATAAATACCTAACATATACTCAAGAATATATGAAAATTTAGTGTATGGCATAAAAATAGTATCTTAAATCAATGAGAAAAAGATGTTTTAAACAAATTATGTTGAAACAAGTGTGTAGTCACTTTTAAAACAATCATATCAAAGGGTGCTCAAAATTTAACCTAAACTGTGATACTATTCCAAATCTGTCAAATTGGTAAAACTTCATAAGTTTGGCAACACACCCAAAGGCAAGGCTGTGAGAAAATGGTAGTCTACAGATTGCTGGTGGGAGTGTAAAGTACACAACCACATGGAGGGGAAATTGGTAATACCTTCCACAACAAAAGCAATTCCACTTCTAGGAATTCATCCTGAAATAAACCTCCAAAAGTCAAAACCAATACACGTAAAAGGTTATTCATTTTGCCATTATTTGCAAAGGCAAAATAGGGAAACCATCTAAATGTCATCCTTGGGAAACTGATTTGAGTAAAAAATGATGAAAGAAAAGTATGTAGCGGAAAATGAACGAAAAAGATGTCAACGGACTGAATGTTACATCCCCAGTGTATTAAGTAAAAAAGCAAGCTTCAAGAGAGTAGCTGGATATCATACAATATGCCACCTCTGAAAAAGAAATTAGAAATACAAAATAAGTGTGTGTATACACATATATGCATACACATATATAACAATTTGTTTCTTTTTGTAAAAAGAAATTAAGAAAATAATTTTCTTTCTATGCAGGTGGAGCAAATTATTATGGGACAAAGATTTGAGTATATGTTTTCATATAGTTTTGCCTTTGGGATCATATAGATATATACTAAAAAATTAGAGAGGATGGAAGGGGCAAATCATACAATTCAATCCATGTACAAATAAATGTACTGTATCTATATATCAAATGTATAATTATTACCACACAAAGAAAACTGAATAATTTAAATAAATTAAACACAGGTTGCTAATTGTACACCTTCAGTGTACCCTAATGAGTATACATCAAAAGGACCAAAAGAACTACAATAAGTCTTTTTTTTTTCACTTTTAAGGTTAAATTATGTTTTATTTTGAAAACTCACACAGATTTCTAATAAATGTTTATGATGCCCATCATTACGTTCATTAATTCATTCATCAAATATTTATTGACCACCTCTTGCTTATCATGCATTGGAGGTATAGAATTAAACTTTTAACTTCTTTGACTTTCTTTTGGTAACAGCGGTATAGATGTGATCCCAAAACTAACTAACTCTGTGTGTGTGTGTGTGTGTGTGTGTGTGTGTGTGTGTGTGTGCGCGCGCGTGTGTCTGCATGTTGAAAAATAGAATAATGAGTACCTATTCTGATCTTGTAAAGAGCCATTTTTCACTATGAGTAAGGAAAACACAAACATAGATTGTGGGAAGTCGAGAAAGAATTCTATGGTATTGTGTTTGAATTTGAGATAGTGATGTGAACTCAACATTGTTTTTTAAATGCTTTGTTTAGATATAACTGGCATACAATAAACTGCGTATGCTTAAAATGTATAATTTGATCATTTGCATTCATATTTATCACTCCCCACAGTTTTCTCATTTTCCTTTGTAATTCTTCTATTTTATCTCTCCTCTCCAGTCCTCCTCCTTGCACTCTTTGCGACCACACACACTCTTTCTGTATTTATAGATTATTTCACATTTTCTAAATGTTTATATAAATGGAATTATCCAGTATATGCTCTTTTCAATGAGAAGAGTTGGGCTTTTCCATTTAGCATAATTATTTTGAAATTTACTAACGTTCTTCCTTGTATCAATACTTTCTTCTTTACTACTGAGTGATATTCCATCTTATGAATATTCCACAATTAACTTATCTGTTCATCTATTGATGGATATTTGTGCTATTTCAGATTTTTGGCTAATACAAATAAAAATTCCATAAATGTGCACATACAAATCCTTTCATGAACACATGCTTTCTTTTCTCTGGGTTAATTACTAAGGAGTGGGATGATTCGATCAAATAGTAGGTGTCTATGAAGAGTTTTAAGAATCTGCCAACCTGTTTTCCAAAGACTTTGTATCTTTTTACATTCCTACCAGCAATACACAGAAGTTTCCATTCTTTCACATCCTCCATTGATTTGACATAGTCAGTCTTTTTAACTTTTCATTCTAATACATGTGTAGTAGTATCTTATTGTTTTAATTTGAATTTCTCCAGTAAGTAATTATGGTGAGCATCTTCTCACGTGCTTATCCCTAAATCTTCTTAGATGAAGTATTTGTTCAAATACTTTGACCAGCTATTATTTGTGCTTTGGTTTCTTTATTACTGCATTTTCAGACTTTTATTATATATTCAGGATATGTCTTTTATAAAGATATTATTTTTAAATATTTCTCCCAATGTTTGGCATTTCTGTTTTCCCTTGACAGTATCTTTTGATGAACAGAATTTTGAATTTTAGTGAAATCCAACTTATCAATTTTTTTTTCTTGAAACCAGGTAGTTTCTATTCTTCTACTTTGTTCTCTTTCAAAGTTTTTGGCTCTTCTAGTTTCTTTCCATTTCCCTATAAATTTGAGAATCAGGTGCTAATTTCTTAAAAAAAAAAACTAGTGCTATTTTTATTGGCATTACATTGAATCCATCCATCATTAGAGAAAGAACTGACATCTTGACAATAGTGACTCTTTTGACTAATGATTAAGGGATATCGCCATTTATTTCAGTCTTTTTCACTTTCTCTCAGCAATATTTTTCGGTTTTCAGAATGCATGTCTTAAATATCTTTTGGCAGGTTTATCCCTAGGTGTTTTGATGTTAAACATGGGTAGAATTGTCTCCTATTTTTCTGGTTTCATGAAGCGAAAGCTGATGCCATGGGTTTGAGATGGCTCTTCTTTTCTAATATAAGAGTTTATTGTTATAGATATTTCCCTATATCCTGCTTTAGAGGTAGCCCCTAAATTCTGATATACTGATTTTCATTTTCATTCAGTTTAAAATACTTTATAATAGTCATTTTGATTTGCTTTACACATATGTTATTTAGAAGTATATTATTTACTTTTAAATATTTCAGAATTTTCCATAGACTTTCTCTTATTGATTTATAATTTACTTCCATTAAGGTCAGAAACATACTTTGCATTCTTTGCATACTTTGCATACTTTGTGGCTCAAATATGGTTTGTCTGGGTATATGTTCTGTGTGCACTTGAAAAGAATCTATTCTGCTCTAGGTTAGGTGGAATGTTCTATATATGTCAATTACATCAATTCGGTTGATAGTGTTACTTGTTGATTTTATGACTACTGGTTTTATCAATTATGGAGAGAAGAATATTGTAACTTCTTAGTTTTTTGAGTATTGTAATTTCTAACTAAGATTTTGAGTTTATCTATGTCTCTTTAAAATTTGATAGGTTTTATGTATTTTTTAAGAACTATTATTAGGGGTCGGAACATTTAGACTTGTTATTTTTTCTTAATGAATTAAGTCCTTTGTATTTTAAAATGAACTGTTTATATAACTCGGGTGATATTCTTTGTTCTCAAATTAACATAGCTTATATAAATATACTAATAAGACATACAAACTTTATTGTAATCGGTGTTACCATGACATGTCTTTCCCTATCTTTTTACTTTTAAACTACTTATATTTAATAATAAAGTGTGTTTCTTTAGGCAGCAAAATTATTTGAATTTCACTTTTTTATACAATCTAACAATCTCTGCCTTTTAAATGAAGATGTCTAAAGCCATTCATCTTTAATGTGATTACTGATATGGTTAGATTTGGCCCTATCTTATGTATTTTTAATTTTTCCCATGTGTTCTGTGTTCCTTTTTGCCTCCTTTTCTGCTTATCTTTGGATGAAGTGAATGATTTTATAATTCCATTTTATATCTTTTGTTGGTATATTAGACATAACTCAGTTTTGTTATTTTAGTCATTGATTTAAGACTTATAATACACATCTTTCGCTTACCATAATCCACCTTTGAGTAATATTATATAATATTATGTATAAGAATCTTCTAAGAGTGTATTTTCATTTCTCTCTTCCTGGACTTAATGCTACCATTGTCATGCATTTTACTTAACATGTGTTATAAACCCTTCAAGTGTTTTGTTTAAATAGTTATTTTCTCAAGAGATTTAAATTATTTAAAAATCATATGCAAGTACACATGTGGCTTCTATTTCTAATGCTCTTCATTTCCTTTGTGTAGAACCATGTTCTTATCTGGTACTATATTTCTTCTGCTTCAAGAACTTTCTGTATCATTTCGTATAGTGTCTGTCTACTGATGATTAGTTATTTAAGCTGCCATTATTTTGCTATAGTTTTTGAAATATATTTTGTTGAGTATAGAGAATTCTTGGTTGACAGTTTTAAAAACTGCTTTGAAGTGTTTTGCTCACTGTCTTCTTACTTGCATTGTTTCTGATGAAAATTCTACTGGTGTCACTATCTTTTTCTTCTTTTTTATATATTTCTTCTCACTGGGGCTCATTGAGCTTCTCATATCTGTGGCTTTATATTTTTTTACTCCAATTATATACATAGTAAGCCTCTTGAAGTTGTAACACAGATCACTGATATACTGTGCATTTTTCTAAATTCTCTTCTTTATGTATTTCATTTTGAATAGTTTCTATTCTTATGTCTTCAAGTTCATGACTTTTTTTCCTGCAATGCTTATTTGTCTTTATCTGTCAATGTATTCTTCATCTTACATACTGTAGTTTTCATGTTTAGAAGTTAGATTTGGGTCTTCTTTTATATCTTCCATGTCTCCATTTAACTTTATTTAGACATCTAAAATAGAGTTATTGTACCTGTTTTAATCTTTTTCTGCTAATTGTAACATCTTTGCCTACTCAAGTTCAGTGTCAATTGACCTATTTTCCTCATGAAAGGTCACATTTTCCTTTTTTTGCATGTCTGGTAACCTGTTACTGGACACCATACATTTTGAATTTTACCTTTTGGGTACTGGATATGTTTAGAGTCCTATAAATATTCCTGAGCATTGTTCCAGGACTCTGTTAAGTTACTTGGAAACAGTTTTGTCCTTCAAGTCATGCTTTAGGAAGTGTTAGGTAGGTACAGAGCAGTGCTTAATCTAAGGCCAATTCTATTCCACATCTACCAATAGAAGAACTTCCTATATACTCTACACTACACTGTACCTCATGAATTATGAGATTTACCATGCATTGTGTACTGTTCACTTTAATACTTTTGGATAATTCTTTCCCTGGCCTCTGATAGTTTCTACACATGCATCTTCTAATCATTGTGCTGAATACCTGAGGTAGGTCTTATGAAGATCTTGGGGCTTCTCTATGTGTGCAGCTTTCTCATCTCTTTACTTTATAGCTGCCTTGACCTCTTGGACTCCATTTCTCCAGGAGCTGGTTAGATTCTATCTGGATTTCCTGTCCCTATGTTATGGTCTGGAAACTCTCTTAAGGCAATAAGCTGGGCAGTTGCAGGATTCACTTTGCTTGTTCTCAGGGATTGCTCTCCTTTGTTTTTATTGCCTGAAATACATGGTCTTATAACTCCTTGTTTCATATACTTTGTCTGGTGTTATTTTGTTTTGTTTCTTGGTTATTTCAGGCAGGAGGTAAATCGAGTCTTTATTACTCCATTTTGGTCAAAGGAGAAGTAAAATCGTGACATTAAAAAAATGTATTCCTAAATACACTAAATCCACTAAAAGCATCTAACTCAGAGGTTGGTGCACTTTTTTTTTCTGCAAAGGGTCAAATAGTATATATTTTAGGCTTTGAAGTTCATATGGTCTCTGTGGCAAGTACTCTACCATTGTAGTGTGAAAATATCAATAGGTAACATGTCAACAACTGAGCATAGGCGTTCCAATAAATGTTATTTACTGAGGCACCTGGGTGGCTCAGTCAGTTAAGCATCTGACTTCAGCTCAGGTCATGATCTCATAGTTCGTGAGTTTGAGCCCCATGTCAGGCTCTGTGCTGACAGCTCAGATCCTGGAGCCTGCTTTAGATTCTGTGTCTCCCTCTCTGTCTGACCCTTCCCCTATTCATGCTCTGTCTGTCTCTCAAAAATAAATAAACATAAAAAAAATTTTTAAATGTTATTTACCAAAACAGGAAGAACACTAGATGTGGCTCACAAGCCCTAGTTTACCAGCTTCCGAGCTGGATCAATGTCTGTCGCCCCAATATCTCAGTGGTGAGCTATAATGAGCATTGTCTTAATCAAGTCTCCAAAAATACAGCATTATCAATAATAAGATACCCTGACATTACTTGCTCCTTATAGGGTTAAGCAACATCACCGAGGTAATATTCTTGCTAAAAATGTCCAAACTAATCTAATTATGAAAAAATAATTAAATGTGGATTATTACAAAGAACACTTGGAGTAGGCCAGAAAGAACATGCTGGCCAGGAAAAGTGTTTATTGAT
The DNA here is from genome assembly GCF_018350155.1 of Leopardus geoffroyi. NCBI lineage: Eukaryota > Metazoa > Chordata > Mammalia > Carnivora > Felidae > Leopardus > Leopardus geoffroyi. Next base: position 92,996,135 of record NC_059333.1, read on the forward strand.
TAGATATTTTATTCTTAATGTCCTGTCCTATTCACATTTAGAGTCAGAAAGCAAATGTAATGAATAAAATTCTGAGTAGGTAAAGTATCTTATACCAAAGTTTCAAGCTCAACAATCCTTCTCCCCCATCCCTACAGCACTCATGATCCTTTCAGTATTCTTGTTTGTCACAAAAAAGACTAGGAAGAATATAGAGACATGATAATTACTCATTTTAAAGTTCCTATTTGTTTTTCTATTTTTATAAGAACCTCTCCCTTTATTCAAAAAAAGTAAGATCCTATAATTCATTTTATGTGAATAATTCACCTATGGTAACAGTAAATATGAACATGGTATAATTTAAAAGTATGGGTGATACCAAACATGGAGCTAAGTTTGGACTTTTCCTTAAATTCTCATTTCTTTGAGTTTTTAATATTATCAATTTATTTCTCCAATTTATGAAATATTTCCTTCAGTGTGTGGCAATACCTTCCTGTACTACATATTTATATTCTATCAGTTCAGAAAGCAATTAATGTCTGTATTTATTACATGAAAATTAATACATGAAAAAATTCTTCCCTCCAAAGTTGCTCTGGTTACTTCTCACAGTGTTCTCACAGGAGAAATGATATAACCTGAAATTATAAAGCATATTTTAAAAATCAGTATTTCCATAAAGAAGATTTCTTTAGGGGCGCCTGGGTGGCTCAGTCAGTTAGGCGTCTGACTTTGGCTGAGGTCACATTCTCACGGTTCGTGGTTCGAGCCCCACATCGGGCTCTGTGCTGACAGCTCAGAGCCTGGAGCTTGCTTCCGATTCTGTGTCACCCTCTTTCTGGCCCTCTCCTGCTCACACTCTTTCTCACTCTCTCTCTCAAAAATAAATAAACATTAAAAAAATTTTTAAAAAAAGATTTCTTTCATGGAGATTCTATCTCTAATAAAATAATTCATTACATGCAAGCGGTCTCACGTTTTATCAAAATTCTCTCGCATTTTATCATCTAATTGCTCATGAATTGTGTAGTAGGTGTCATCGTCAATTTACAATTGAGAAATAACAATAGCAGAGGAGTAAAAGACCTAACATCACATATTTAGAAGGTAATGGGAGAGAACTGTGAAAACATAAAAACAAAATATTTAGAAGAATAAGATCCCCAATTTTATTTTAAAATTCCTTACTTATATATATATTAATAATGCTCACAAACCTGCAACTTGTCCTTTTAATTTTACAAGGATTTTTGCATAACCTTTTTCTATTAAAGGATAAAATTAACATCTGTGTACTGAAGTTGACTGAACCATCAGACTCATTTCATACCCACTTCATTTCACAAACACAATTACACTTTCTCAGCCTGGAACATCAAAACAGAGGCACAACTAGGCTTTTTCAACTTTATGGCTACATAAAAGAAATATTCTAACAAACGAATTTCCCCATTTATTCATTGGTTTAAGAGAAAGAGAGAGAACTGTACTAATGAACATGAAGTGGCACAAAACCAGAGTTTTATCCTAGATAATATATCTCAAGTTTTAGATCTCTGGAGGATGTAGAGAAAGCAAATATCTCTGCTGAAATCTATCAATGTTCCTACTAGCATATATCTTCAACTGCAGTAAGTGGTTTACCATCAAAGTTTCACAACTTTCCACTTGCAAATGTTGAAAGGCAAAGAATGAAACAGCATCTCTGGTGATTTTTATCTGGGTCCAGAGGACTAAATCCAAAACACAGACACAGAGAAGAAGAAACACCATTGAGATTTATACCCTATGCACATATTATGGTGACTAGGCACAGAAGAAGCCGTTTTCATGGTTCTACATACTAATATAGCATGGTCTTCTCACCCATAACTCAATTCTGTATTTTAAGGCATCATAGAAACCTTCCTGAACTCAGCCACCAAAGAACAAACGCCTACCTGTGCTAAATAGACACGCTTCATAATGTCACAGTATCTCAATATCTCAAAATCTTAACTCAATTATCTCAGCCTATGAAAGCAATAAGGGTCATAAAAGTCAAATTTTGATTGTATCAACAGCCTTAAATAAATATAATGTTATCAGACTCATTTTTAAATATTACTTTCACCATTTACAGTAATAAAACAAACTTACATATGAAGGAATAGTGGTAAAAATAGTTTTCTATATGATTCACACCAAGGGTGAGTCATTCAATTTTCTTGTTATTCAGAGGCCAATTATGGACTATTATGATCATTGTCTTCTTTATGTATTAAAATAGCAAAACAAATGAGAAAGGAGGAAACCAAAAATGATTTTCAATATTTTAAACTGCATATTTCCAAAGATATTTTATAATAAACTCTTAGATACAGTTATCAAATCATTCCATGAATAATATGCTAAAAAGTCTTTTAATGTCTTTTTATTATTTTCCTTGACCTTCAGATGATGGAGACAGGTGAGTCCCTACACAGCCAAGTCTTTTCCTTGGGAATAAAGAGCGTTCCATATCACCCAATGTCCCCTGTTTAACCAAGATAACAATTTTCTTATGAATTTATCATTAAGGTAACCCCGATTATCTTAATCAGTATTAGACTAATATAAGGAGACAAAAAAATCCCTAGAATTTACGATATTTCTATTTATTCTTTACATCATGAAGTTAACAACTCAGGTTTTATTTATTTTTTTTATATGGCTTTAGGCACAGCACTGTCAAGAGACATCCAAATGTCCTCTATTGACCTCTTTTCACTAGAAGTTATTTTCAACTTAGTTCTTTAAGACTTCTAATTTTGTTTATTATAATTTTTCCCATTATGCTTATTAATGGCCTCAGTAGTGTGTAAATTCAAGAGAGAAATGAGAGTCACTATGTTATCTAGAAAACAACTTCCATCCATTTTTAAAGTTATATCAATTTAACATTAAATCCCCATAGAACTATTTTCCAGCTAGTTCCAAGAATGAACAAAAAGTTTATAATAATCATATTTTGAAGTTCCAGACCATGAGCCCAATTCTCTTGGCTTAATTTTTTTTTTCATTATAAAATACCTAAGAATATCCCTATGTGAAGAGTTAAAAAAAAAAAAAAAAAAAAAAAAGGATACACTAAAGATGAGGAATGAGAGAAATACCATGGATAACTTGTGACTGTAGGGAAGATATTTAATTTCTGAACCTCAGTTTTTCAATCTATACAAATGGGTATAATGCCCTTGAGGGATTTATCACACCTTTTCAACTCCTGCACCTTGACTCTTTCCTCTGGGGCTCTATATTATCCCTAAGTGTAATAAAACCACTTCACTGTGCTATTAGTTATACAATAGAAAAGGTGGTTGATAGAAAGCATTTTCTCCTCTTCTTTTTCTTTTCTCTTTTGGCACTGGTGGAAGGGCCAAAAAGAAATGACCAAATGTGACTTCTCTGCAGAAATGCAGCAGAGGTAGGGGGGATCACAGATAATCTATATATGATATTTTTTCCCTTATAGCGACTAATTATATTCTAGTAAATGACAAATTGATAAAATACCATTGTTGAGTTCTTTTCTTACTTTTTTTTTTTTAATTTTTTTTTTCAACGTTTATTTATTTTTGGGACAGAGAGAGACAGAGTATGAACGGGGGAGGGGCAGAGAGAGAGGGAGACACAGAATCGGAAACAGGCTCCAGGCTCTGAGCCATCAGCCCAGAGCCTGACGCGGGGCTTGAACTCACGGACCGCGAGATCGTGACCTGGCTGAAGTCGGACGCTTAACCGACTGTGCCACCCAGGCGCCCCTTTTTTACTTTTTAGTAGAAGCACAGAAATTAAGGTAAGAAATTTGTGAAATACTAAATTAAAATAATTTAGAAGCTGGGAATAAAATACTGCCACCCTTGATGTCTTTTTGGAAGGCTAGTAAGAAAATTACAGTTCTCCTTTGCTTAGAACTGCACATCAGGAGCCTGTCCAATGTTCTTCTTGATTGCTATCTTCTTCCATACTTATTTATTAAGATTAAAGTGTAAAAGAATTCAATAGAAATGTGAGTCTCTTTTTATTAATATAAAACTCAGTCCTTTCAAAAATATTTTATGCAATTAACTTAACTCCCGACAGACACAGTCTTTAATAATTTTGAGGGAAAATGAATGATATTTCAAGATTTTCATTGATATAAAATGTCTTCTAATTAATAACAGTAATGAGAGAAAATTAAGATAATAAAGGAAAATTATTTCCAAATATAGAAACATCAAAACAAAGAAAGATAATTCAAATTTTAGTCAGTTCCTCGAATGGCCTGGTGAGCATTCATTTCCAGAAAAGTGTCTTTTGAAATCATTTTCTTCAGGTAAACATTGTATATTCCTGTTAGCAATACAATTAAGAAACTAGATATTTGTGCTTGCTTTCCTCTTCTAAAAGCAGGGGAAAAAATGAACCCAAACTTTCAATTCAAAACAGAATAGTGGAATAACAGTATTCCAAAGCGGAGCAAAGACTCTACTTCTATGCCATTATGCCTTATTTCATACTTACTAGAGAACTACTGAGAATTGATATAGCAAACAGAGCTCCCTTGTCCTCATCTGCCAAAGCAGTATAACTCCAAAGATAATAACCCCTATAAACTTAAATTACTTAGTACTTCTGAGCTACATAAACAAAATAAAATAGGGACGGCAATGACTGTCTCACAAGACGATGTAGAGAGTGGATTCTATATGTATAAAAAGCAAATGGCAGGTGGGAACATACAATAACCCATAGATATCTGTTATTATTCGTGGTATTGTATACTTATTAGTATTTTTAGGCAAAATAAGTGTTCATGGACTCTGTAAAAAGCAAAGCAAAATGTTACTGTTAATGACTTATTTTTTTAAGAGTGCTATATATTAGGGGCGCCTGGGTGGCTCAGTCGGTTAAGCATCCGACTTCAGCTCAGGTCATGATCTCAGGGTTTGTGGGTTTGAGCCCCACGTCGGGCTCTGTGGTGAATGCTCGCTTAGAGCCTGGAGCCTGCTTCGGATTCTGTGTCTCCCTCTCTCTCTGCCTCTCCCCTACTTGTGCTCGCTCTCTCTCTCTCTCTCTCTCTCTCTCAAAAATAAATGAAATGCAAAAAAAAAAAATTTAAAAAGTGTTACATTTTAGAGGAGATCCAAAATTAAGTTAATGTATCCATGTGTAACAATAACATTCCTGCATTATGTAGCAAAGCATTGTCTTCTTGTCTCCTCCATGTCCGCTTAAATGCTCTATTGCCATCTTAAGAGCTCCTTCCCTGACTCTGCTTCCTCCATCTCTCAGTGTCAGCCCCTCCTCTGCCCAATCCTGCTCTATCTCTCTACATCTCACATTGGGATCATCACAAGGAGAAAAAATATCTTACTGCTCTTCTTGCACACCTGCTTTCTCAGTTCCAATTCTTCCTGCATGCCAATGATAGAACAATCTTCCTAAAGCATAGTTCTTGTTAACAATAGTAAATAAGCTGAATTATAAACGCACTACTTAAAATAATACTCAGCATGCATTTAAAAATTTTTGGGGGGGCTCCAAGGTAGCTCAGTCAGTTAAGCGTCTGACTCTTGATTTCGGCTCAGGTCATGACCTCACAGTTCGAGAGACCCACACTGGGCTCTGTGCTGGCAGCATAGTCTGCTTCAGATTCTCTCTCCCTTTCTATGTCCCTCCCCCACCTCTCTCGAAATAAACAAACAAACAAACAAACAAAAAATACAGGATGATTAAATTAACCATGGTGCACTCCTCCTCTTAAATATGTATTAAAAATTAGTAAAAAAATTAAAAAGTATGCATTACTAATGTGGAAAACAATCTATCATTTATTGTTAATTTAAAAAAAGCAAATTGCTAAATAACATCTATTATGTTACCCCATTTTGTAAAAGAGTAAATTATATATTCATATGTTAGATATTTGAAATATGTATGTGAAAGCATATTCCATAAGTCATAGTAACATATGTAAATATACTTAGGATTATGAATTTGTTCACAGTGATCATATCTGTGGGATGAGATTGGGAACAATGGAAGAGGAGATTTTATTATTCATTTCTTTTACAAGAGATATGGGCATTTTGTTAAACTTTATTTTTTGTTGTTTTTAACCATATTTTTCATATATACTGTCAACGAATTATCTAGTGAGATTAAAGTAGTCAATAGGAATTTTCACTTGTTGTTTTATCCAACACTGTATTGCTTGCTTTTTTAAGAAACAAAGTACATGTATTTCTTTACTGATTTGAAAAAAAATTTAAGCCCATGATATTTTTAATTAAAAATATGGGTTTAGGCAAGGTTACCTTTATTGGCAGGTAAAGCCTTGAGTAGATTGTCTTTATTCTAGTAAGGAATTACTTAAACAAGTTGTCACTTATCACACCATCTCAAAATTCTATTAAAATGGGCAACAGTACAATGCCTTGCAGTGTTGTTTTGAGTTTAAGCTAATATAAGTGGATTATGCATAAGAGGTTTAACAAGCTATGGGGGATCAGAAAGGGCTATGAGAAAAAAAAAATACAGCCCAATATATTCTCTTTTGAATACTGTACTGCTAAATGAGAATTATAAGATGAGAATCAGAAAGTTTCTTTTTGTTGTTGGCCTTAGAAGTCTAATTTTCTTCATCTAAAAGACTTCACCAGAAATCCTTTTCTCAGAAAAGCTGTTTCTAAGAGCTCAGTGGTCTGGGCTTCCTTTATAGGTGGCAGTTTACCTGCCTGTCACTAAAGGTGCCCACATAGAACCCATGCTGCCATTTTTGAATGCTATGGTGAATGGCTTGAATTACATACGTCTGAGGTTCCCTCAGTGTGTAAGCTCCTGGGCTACAAAGTTCCTCTTTTCAGGAACTTACAAAATGTCCCATTTCCTATCAGATTAATTATAGACACCCATCTTGTCACTTAATGATATGAAGGGCATATACATGTGACCAAGAGCAAACAACGCAGGAAATTAGGGAAGAGTACATTAACAATGCTTAAAGAAGGACAAAGTGACTGTAGTCCAATTAGCACAGGTGAGTGTGGAAACCAGATAAAGGTAGAAAAGTCGGCAGAGGCCAAACCATGAGTATATTATATGAAGACCAAATGAACACTACAGTAGGGTTTTTAACTGGAGTCTATGAAAGGATGATAAAATAACCAGTCTTGTTAAGATGTCATTTTAAGATACCAACTGTGGCTGTCGTGTTAAGAACAGATTGAAAGGAGCCAGCAAAAATCAGTTCATGTCAATCCTTGGAGCACAGCCCTTCCGAGATTCTTCATCTCAAACATAATAAAAGCTAAAATCCTTAAAGTATCCTAAAAGCTTTTCTGTGATCTGACCCCCCATTTCTCAGATTGTCATTCCCACAAATCTCTTTCATATAACAAATATTTCACGGTATCAAAAGTCAAATGTGTTTTAAGAGCAAACTACAAACTTTGGCCACTGAAAAAATTTTCTTGAAGCAAATTAGACTCATATTGCTCTGGGAGCAGTACAAAAGTATTCTCATCCCACTCTTGCTATAGAAGGCAACAACTACAGAAACCAACCCTCAAGACAAACCCTATGTGGTTATCTAAAATCCTGTCCGTGTACCAGGAACCGATAGTGTTAGAGAAACAAGTGTCTGGGGCTCTTTTCCCTGGCTCTTAATCTCAAGAGAGAAACACTGGATGGTGGAAGCCTAGTCAGCTGATAAGAAAATCCCACCTGCTTGAGGCAGGGCATCCAAATATTCAAGCACCCAGCTTGTATTCAAGAATCTAATAATTGACTGTCTGACTTCTCTGACCTTCACCTAAACATGAAGCACAAATGACAGAACTAAAAGTAAAAAAGGTCATTTTTCTCTGCTACAGTTTACGGCAATTCTTTGTGTGTGTATATATAGACCATCAACAAAAGGATCTCTTCAGATAAAATAAGCTCATGATGACTTCAAGCATTTTCCACAAGACTGGGATATACCAAATTTTTGAAAAAGAAGCAAGATGACATTCTTTACTCCTAAGAATTTCAGACCTTTGTTTCCCAGAAATTCTGGGGATAAAATGAAGCAGAACAAATGTTTTCACAACCACCAGCTGGGAAGCCCCATGCTATAACCAAAATATCTAACAAAATTCAAGAAGCATTAAGTGATATGTATAGCATAATAAACCCATTTCCACAGATGCTGACCTCGATAAAATGAATATGTTTGTTTGTTTGTCTCTTTTTTTCTCTAAAAGTAAGACACTTCATTTCCTACATCTGAAATGCTCAAGATAGACACTGTGGATGCATCTGAAAACTAACTTCTACGTTATCAGAATATCATGAAGCTTGAAGGCTACCTCGTAGCACTGCTAGATTTAAAGTTATGGCAGTATTTCCATTATAAACACCATTTTCCAAGAGTTTATAAACCAGCTGTAAAAAAAATCTGCTCCTGGATCAAGTTTTGTAGGCTTAAGAAAGGAGAAAAATATTAAAGTTTATTATCAAATAAAGAACATTTTAAACTCCATCTTGAAATTGTAAATTACAAAAACATGATTTTTAAGGCTTTTGTGCCACAACTTAATTTTAATAAATAATGAAATAAAAATAATGACCAGAAATTTGTGACATAATGAAATAAAAATAATGACCAGAAATTTGTGAAATGGAAACCTATTTTCACCTATTCTGAATGCATGTTGGAAGAAAGCTTCAAGTAAATAGCTGTCATTCCAGAGTAGATTTTACTCCTAGTTAGACTGGATTTACTCTTGTTACCATACTTATAGGTAACCACAAATATGTATTCTTACTGAGTTGTCAAATGATACTATATACTTCAAAAATTACTCAGGATCAAAACCAACAAGTACAAAGGTAAAACTGAAACCCTTGTTCCTGGTAGCGTTTCCTTCTTTCTCACATATATCCATAAATTCATACACTGACACCCCCACACATACACACACATGCATACACATTAACACACAAGTATGTATATGTCAAGCACAAAGTCTTTTGTTGTTTTTGGTTCTTCAAGAATAAAGGAAAGTTAAACCCCAAAATAAATAAGGGGGAAAAAAAGGAAAATTAAGACTTCATTTTTTTTCTTAATCTACACATACAAAGGATGGACCAATAGTATCATAACCAATCTTTCTCAAAACAAGAAATCTATATTCTCCACATGTTAGAATCCTCTACTTGCTTGCTTAACAGACTATGTCTTACTCGGTGACAATTTAATATAGATAGTTGCCAATAATAACGATTTGAACCACACATTTGATTTAAAATAAGCACTTTGAGAATGAACTTGTCTCTCTCCAAACATTTAAATCTACAACTACCTATACGATTACCAATCTGGAATATCACTAGGAAGGCTAACTTGTAATACCACATCTTCATGTCCTGAGAAAGCACCTTAACTATTGGCTCTCATCTTGGAATTTTCTTTGAGGGTCTCTGTCTAAACTAACTTCCACCAAACCACCTCTCCCTTAGCACACCTTACAAGAGTCTCCTTTTCCAAAGTCCAATACTTTAGTATTTGCATACAATGTGCATAATTGGGGTAACAAAGTCAACAGGCTTATGGCACTTGAAAAAAATTTAAGCAAGGCATGTCAGAAGAACACTGTTCTACATTAAGAAAACATGTTCAAAAGGAACTTTTAAAGAATACTCGTGCCTAGTAAGAGATGTCCTTGAAGAGATAAGAGATCCCACAAAGGACTGAGCTTCCTTCTCTGTAAGAGAAGGAATTCTAAAAGATGATACTATTAAATAAAAATTATGTTAAAGGGGAAAGACGGAGGAAGGAATCTAATTATAAGGGTCAGTAGGATCTACCTGAAAGGAATATACTTGACCACTTGATTTGGAGGGAAATGCAGAACACCGCCAATTCACACATACTTTAATCATGTTTTATTTTTTTTTTTATTTTTAGATTATATTCAGCTTTATTTTGAAATGGCCTTTGGTTTCTATCTTCTTACATATAGTAGACTTACTCCTAAATCGAAGAAAATCAGGTAAGAGTATGAATAATTTCAGTTAGGGATTCTAGAACTTCATATTTATTACTTAAAAACAAAATTACTGTTCACTGTTCATGATGCCAATAGGGGGAAACATTAACTTTGTGCCTTGGAAATCTTCCTCATACTTTGGACAGCTTATCAGTCATTTAAGTGCTTCAGTGAAAATACTTTTCTCCTTGTCTGTGTAGATTTTGTGATACCCTCCAAAATAGCTTTGTTTCCCAATCACAATTGACTGGCTGTGCCTTTGTTCACTTTCCCAGGCAGGTTTCATAACTGAGAAACATAGTTTACTCTAAAGTCATACATTTTTTTTCTCTTTTTCTTTGTCTATAAAAAAGAAAATCATTCTCAAATAACTCCTGCCTTCTTTAACCTTCAACATTTTTTAAGTTCTAAATTTTTGGTATGCAGTATTAAAAAAACTTTTCTATAAAGGTTAGAAAAAGAATTGATTGAGTGTTCAAGCTTTTTTAAGCTATAATTATACAAGTCTGATAAAGTCTGAAATGGAGATTGATTTTTTCACTATTTTAACACAGTCAAGACTTTTTTTCTAAGCAATGAAGGTACAGATGTTTAAACCAGCAATATTAAACAAGATGTGAAGGAGTTGGAGATAAGGGATTAGTTACACGTATATGATTCAAAGGGAGTTGTCTCATAGAAACTTGATATACAATTTGCTAAAATGCCCTTTATCTAAGGATTCCCAAGTTTCAAACAACCTTTCACTGGATGTTTTATAACCTATTGTTACACGGCTCTTCCTTTGAACCTAAATTATTATTTTCCTTTTTAATGATAACTAAAGCTATGTCTTTGAATAAAGAATATTTCTTTTAAATTTGAGAAGTATTTCTTAATTAAAACATAATTGTCTATTGATCATTTTGCTAGTCTGAAAGTCTCATTTTTAGGAACACAGAGAAGGTGTTTGCCAAACTAATTAACATTGGATCAACCCCAGTCTGGGAATATGGTCCAAGCACATACACAAAGAAATAATTAGATCCTTCTGTTTAGAAGACTTATTAAAAATAAAAAAGCAACAAGATATTCTAAATACAGGTATGTCCCTCACTGTTGTGATCAAATTAAAAATAAAGGATTATAGAAATCCTAATATTGCTTATACAGTAAAAATAGTTATTTATATACTGCTCCACAAAGTGCTTTGACCTCATTGAGTAAGCAATTAAATTATTACATTCAGCTTTTTCAGGACAAAATCTTAAAGTTACATTGGGCCCCAAACAAGTTATTTTCCTAAAAAATGAAGATGTAGCTTAATATATCTCTTAAGAGTCTTCCCAGTTTTATTAGACAAAAACTGTACAGAGTTCTACATATTGATAGAATTTATATTAAAACTTGAATTTTCTTTATGTGCACACTTGCATAGATTTCTTCATTTCTAACCAATCACAAGACTAATAGATTGCTCAGAGCAGTTTGGATGCTCAGTGACTATTGCTATAAGGTAAAACCTAAGACATTTTCACATGAATTTCTGGCATAAAAAAATCAGTAATAATCACAGAATAAGAGAGGTTGTGTGTGTGTGTGTGTGTGTGTGTGTGTGTTTCCCCACCTGAGTGGCTTACCTTAAGGGTAATGACAAATGACATTCTCATATCTATATACAGGAACAGAAAACAGTCTCTACTACAAAGAACGTGTTATGGAGCAAGGTCATCCCAGAGGTGAGGAATCCAAGCCCTTGCAGATGACGGTGAGGCTCCAGGAAGCTTGTTCACCCCAGAAGGCCAGGCTCACATAGGTAAAAACTTTTACACTGCCTAATTCTTCATGCAAATGATAGAAAATGAAAGCACTATCTGTCAGGAAGAGAAACAAGCATTCACATAAAAGAGAAAAATACAGAGAAAAGAGAGAGGTTCAATGGACAAATAACGGAATCAAGTACAGCATCAACAAAAGCCTCACAAAAAGACAGCAGACTTCAGGTAATGCATACAGATTTTCAGGGATGATTTCTTTTGCTGAACAGAAAACAAGAAATTAGAAAGAAAAAGTCTCACCTGGATGAAACGTAGAGCCTTTACATTTGCTTGAATAACTTAAAGCATGAGTCTTTGTGGAGAAAAAAGTATGCAAAATAAGTGACATGTATCTTCCTAAAGATTAGGAAAAACTCAGTTGCTATCAAGAAAATCATGAATGAAAAAATAATGACCTAAAAGGAGGTAGTTTCATACAAAGAGCTAGAATGAACCCATTTGCTACAAACAAAAAACCCAGTACTAAGTGAGATGATGCAATATGCAAATAATAAATATTTTGACTCTGAGGTTAATATGTTAGAAAATCACAAATTGCAAATGCCTCTATATAATGTGTTCAACTTAAAACCATAGGAGATGAGAATAAAGAAAGAAAGAGAAAGAAGATATAACTTTTGATGACGTCAGTTTACTCGTGAGCCAGTCTTATGGAAATGTTTTTGTTTTCCAGTCAGTGACTTTCAAGAGGTCCCAAGGGAAATATACCTTTCTTTCCCACTGGGATAGTTTTACTATTTTTGGCAATAGCTAGTTTTCAAAAATAAAGAATAGATTATGAATCATAAGCACAGTCTTAGAAAATGATTTGAAAAGTCAGTGGTTATAATAGTCAATTCAAAACCTCTAAAAACAAACTGCATGACAAGTTTGTAAGCTGATTGTCAAAAAACAGCTAATAAAAATATTTCTTAATGATTAAGTCATTTGTGAGAGATGAATTCTAAAATAGCTGGGACGGGCGGTATGTGGCCCATCCTGGTGTATATCCTTGGGAGAAAATATTGTATACATTAGTTCCAGAAACAAACAAAATGTTCTTAACTCCATAAATCTCTTAGAAAATATTAGCAAGAACACTTGCTATATATTAAATAATCCTTAATGTAATAAATTGTTCTGAATTACTTTTGTTTTAATTTTGAAAAACTGAGAATTAATTAATTATTTTCAAAAAATTTTTGCAAAGACCTAGTTAAATTTGAGAGTGTTATAAAAAAAATCCCTGAAATTAAAAATAATCATACTTGACACAATGTATTTGAACAAGTTCATTTCTTATAAAAAATTAGCTACTATCTTTTAAATTCAAAAATTATCACAATATGGAGACTAAGTTTTACTCATATTAGAAAATCGTAGATGATTTTTATCTTTCCTCTGGTGATACTAATATTCATTCTCTAGTTACACTGCCATAAATGGTAACAACTAATGAAAGGTAGCTGCTTAAAATTTAATTTATACTAATAAAAGTTAAACAAAATTAAATAGTTTCTCAGTCACATTAGCCATGTCTTGAGTGTTTAATAGCCACATGTAGCTAGTGGCTACCATATCAGTCAGAGCAGATATAGAGTATTTCTATGGCTGCAGAAAGTTCTATTAGCACTAACCTACAGGCTATAAACAGAGATGAGATTTCATACATTTGAATGTATTGTTGATATAAAGCTAATATAAATTCAATTACCAAAGCTGTATTTCTTAGCTACAAGAAAAATTAATCATGCTAAATTTCAAAGATGTTTCTATAATCTTTTATATTTTGACCAAGTCAGAGTCCTAACAGTAGGTTTATTTTAATTTTGTACTGAGTTTTTCACACTAGTAACTCTGGTAAAAGTCATCTGATTTGTATCTATGGACCTCTTAAAAAGATTTCTTTTATCGGGGTGCCTGGGTGGCTCAGTCAACTAAGTGTCTGACTATTGATTTAGGCTCACATCATGATCTCAGGGTAATGATCTGAGGGTCATGAGATCAAGCCCCATGTTAGAGTCTGTGCTGAACATGAAGCATGGGAGTTGGGGTGGGGCGTGAATATGTAGGCATATTCTTTCCAGTATCTATAATCACAAAAAACGTGTCCACCCTCTCAGAAAATGGTCCACATTAGCTTATCTCTAAAACCCACATCAAGGATGTTTTTCCTAATCTATATAATGTCATTCTTTTACCCCAATTCTTTACCATTCCAGTTAATCTTTCCATTTTTCTGCAAAATTAAAAAAACAAGTGGGGGAGTGGTACTTTTAACAGTGGTAGCCTCAGTCCTCTGATGACTCAGACTCTGCTAAAGGCTGTGTAGACAGAGTAAATCCAGAAAGAGTTAATGTCTCTCTAATTAGAATCAGGCAAATGGTAAGTGGGTACAGTCAAGAATATTTGGCTCACCCATTCTCTACACCTGTCTGACCAAATTGACATGTATGAAATCTCTAACAATTACTGTAGAGCTCAAGAAGATTCTCACTGGGGGTGGGAGGGGGGTGGGGGGTGGCACCTGGATGGCTTAGTGGGTTAAGCATCTGACTCTTAATTTCAGTTCAGGTCATGATCCCATGGTTCATGAGATTTACCCCACATTGGCTCCAAGCTGATCGTGGCTCCTGATTTGGACTCTCTCTCTGCCCCTCCCCTGCTTGCATTCTGTCTCTCAAAATAAATAAATAAACATTAAAATTCTCACTGCAATATATTGATCATGCTGTCCTCATAAGCCTTTTATAAAACTATATGGAAGCCCCCAGAAAAAAAAATACAAATAGAGAAAGTGAATAGAATATCAGAGAGAATTATAAACCTTATCATCTTAGTTAAGAACAATCAGACAACTTATGAGCTATAAATTAGTCTTGGAAACACAACCACTGGTTCCTTAATACTCTCTACATTCTATTATAATTCATTTAATTAATTAATTAACCCACTGATTGAAATAGTTTCTGTTTGTTCTTACTGCATTTGGTCCCTAGCTGTCTTGTATTCGTATTTTTAAAGTATTACAAAGCACATCTAGATGACTTAAATTATTCCCTATGAGACTAAGATATACCAATATTACATTATGACTAATTTATTTAAACTGGTATTCCAAGTCTTCTTAAATATAAAGAAGAAAATGCATCCTAATTTGTTGTAAAGACATGGAAGCAGGCATCAGCAAAAGTTTAACTTCTTGGAAACAAGGAAAAACAGCAAGAGTATCATGACAAGAAAACATTAAAGATGGTATTTAAACTGTTGCAACAAATGAATTGAGCTCATGCTAAGTTAAATCCATGCATGAACTGAAATCTTCAACTCCTCCTCCTTACTAGGATTCTTGGGAAGTCAGTGAAATAGGCAGAAGAAAACGAAGACGGACATTAACCCTTTTATCCATTGCAATTCACTTTGTTCCTATAAAGATTCTGAAAATGTGAAAGCTGGAAATGACTCTAGATGTCATGGAGCCTGAACCCTCATTTCACACAAGTGAAAACTGAGACCCAAAGAGGTGTGACTTGCTCAAGGTCACGCAGCAATGCAACGACAGAGCCAGACCAGGAAGCCCTGCGTCTAGCATTCTATCCTGAGCTGATATGCTGACAGAAAGCCAGAGAATCCAGCACATCTCCCCTTTTAACCTTACATACTGGTGCTTCTGGCATACTTTTTTTTCTTTTCTTAGAAAGAAAGAAAGAAGGAAAGGAAGGAAGGAAGGAAGGAAGGAAGGAAGGAAGGAAGGAAGGAAAGGAGGGAGGAAGGGGGAGGGGATAAGAGAGAGGGAAGGAGGGAGAGAGAGAAAGAAGGAAAGAAAAGAAAGAACAAAAGAAAGGAAGAAAGAACAAAAGAAAGAACGAAAGAAAGAATAAAAAAAAGAAAGAACAAAAGAAAGAAAGAAAGAAAAGGGAAGGAAGGAAGGAAGGAAGGAAGGAAGGAAGGAAGGAAGGAAGGAAGGAAGAAAGAAGCTAGTAATACTCCTTATGCCAAATCTTTGGAGCCTTTTAAATAGATATCAGTTGCACGTTAGGAAAATTTAAATATTTATAAGATTTTTTAAATTACTGATCAACTTCTTGTCAGATGACACAATTGTAAAAGTCTATTAACTTTTTTTCCAAGCACCAGCCCCTTGCAATATCCATCTAACCAAAGACAACTGCCAAACTAATCTTCCTAAAACAGTTTTAATCATGTCACTCTCTTATGCACAAACATCTGCTGGCTCTCCTTTGCCTACCAAATTAAATGTTAAATCCTAACACGAGCATTCAAAGTCCTTCACAAAAGTCCCTATCAATCTTTTCTTCCTGATACTTAGTACTTCTTTCCCAGCCCAACTCCATCCATGTGACAGTCACATCTTTGTTCTTTCCCATCTTCATGCCTCCCTTTGCCCATGCTGTTCTCTCTTCCTGAGAGAACAGATCTCTCCTTCCATATCTATCCATCACAAGTCTGCATTATTTCGAGTCACTTTCAATCCTATCATTTCCTGGTTGTCTACTCTCTAAACTCATCAAAAACACATTCATGATTAGGTATCATCCCTCTCTCCTTTAACCCTCCAAAGACTCTGTTTTGTTTTTTTTTTTGTCTTTTATGAAAATTATCATATTCCTTTACATTTACATTATATATGTAACCTGCCCAACTTCCTTTCTCATCAGACTAAGCTTCTTGATGACACAGGTCAATTGTCATCCCTGCTGCCAACATCCACTCAGTATTGTGGACTACCATGCCAAAGCACTTTAAGGACAGAATACACAAGAAGCATTCAACCTTCACCAATGTTAACCTTCACTGAGGTTTTATGTGGAAGTCATGTTAGAGGCAGGCCACCAACAGGGACATGGCTAACAAGGTAGACTGTGAGGAATAAATATCATATGTTGCTGTAGAATAGTGATGAGATAGGATGCTGGCATTTTAAGCTTCAGGAATAGCCTAGTGTAGTTCTTCATTTAGCTTAGCTTCCCTGGGACTCAACACTCCCTTGGGTGTAGAATGCAGTTAGAAGCTCTTTTAACTCTTTCAGCATAATTAGTGCACTGAAGAAGTCATTTGTTCAATGATCTGGAAGGCAGTGTGCAGCTCCCCTAAGGCTTGCATCTGTTATTGGGCAGGAAATATGGCAACTTGCTGTGTTTACTAATTGGGTCAGTTAGTAACTTTGTTCTCTTTTTTATTTTTCAGAAATTCCCTAAATAAGTACTTTGCCTATTTGAATCATAAGAAGAAAAGTGATCCCCATGATCACTCCAGGTAAACTTTTGTTTCTCTAAAATCTCAAAATGAGTTTGATATTTTTACCTCTCTTTTGCCTGGAACTATTTCTCTTCTTCCAGCAGGTCAGCATCAAAAAGCAATTTGCGCATTCTATCATGCTCTGATCTTGCCAGATGTTCTTGCCATTGCTTTAGACAATTTTCTACTTGATGTCGCACATTCCATATTCTCAGTCTTTCTCTGAGGTTTATGTGGTTTTAATGATCTAGGTGTATAAGTCTCAGGTAAAAGTCTCTCCAGTCCCATCTGTACTTCTCACAGCAAGGTATGTAGCTTTGCTGATTTCTAGTTCTTTGGGTCCATTCCACTTCCATGCAAATAAACACAGCACTTGATGTGAAGAGTTAAATAGCTGGAAAAACACACTGAGTCTGTGCAATTGGCCTTATATACATCCTTCAATCTTGGCTTGTCAGTGAGAATTATACTCACACACTATGGCAGTGGGTGGCCTTTTCCTGAGAGAAGTATTATGTACCCTACTCATTTCTCTTTTGGAAATCTAGAACTATGCACAGCTCAGAAATGACAGTAATAGAGAAATTTTTGCACAGAAGATGCATCACCTTTTTTCTCCTCTTTGGTAAGAAATGAATGTAGGATTTTTTTTCAGAGCATTTGTGTGTGTGTGTGTGTGTGTGTGTGCATTGATGAAATTAATGAAATTAAAGTGCATTGATGTCTGTGTTTTTGCCATCAGTTTCCAATTCTGCTATGAAATGTCTCCCCAATCCATCATCTTTGTATTGCCATTGTCAACCACTTTCCATATGAACTATAAGGCCATTACCTCCTATCTAGTTTTCTTTCCTACAATCGAATTAGTTTCCACCCTAGACAAAAGTTCTCATACCCCTACCTGCTGAGAGTCTTCCAATCCTTCAAAGCTGATCCAGACTATTACCACTTTTAGGAAACGTTGCTGATTCACACCCATCTTAATGAGTTCCTGTATTTTTATGAAGATTTATAACATTTCATTCCCCTAATGACCTCTCTGGTCTTATAGTACATATATTTGGTTATTTATAATTTGCTCTCATGCTACATGTTAAGTACTGAGTTCAGTGTGTGTATGTCTGTGTGCGTTACTATTATGCACAGGCTGGATTTGTATTCCAATACCTAGCATGAAGCATGCCACACAGTAAACACTTCAAAAATACATGTTGAGGGGCGCCTGGGTGGCGCAGTCGGTTGGGCGTCCGACTTCAGCCAGGTCACGATCTTGCGGTCTGTGAGTTCGAGCCCCGCATCAGGCTCTGGGCTGATGGCTCGGAGCCTGGAGCCTGTTTCCGATTCTGTGTCTTCCTCTCTCTCTGCCCCTCCCCCGTTCATGCTCTGTCTCTCTCTGTCCCAAAAAAATAAATAAATAAACATTGAAAAAAAAAATTAAAAAAAAAAAAATACATGTTGAATTCAATCAACATGTATTTTCTGAGTTACTAGTGTTCTGAAAAACTAGGTTCATTTGTTTAGTCATTAATACAAATCTACATAAATTATACACCTGTCTGTTCTTTTTACCAATTTACATTTTGATCGATGATTTTGCTTTCTTTCCAGTTGACAGTTTGTGATTTGCTGCCTATGTATGTCTTCCTTCTCATTTTCAAGCCTGCCCCAATCAAAGGTAGGTTACAGAGTTACGGCTCTTTCCTCTGCCTCATTGCCACACATCCTTGTCACCTGTCTCTGTCTTGTTCTGACATACTTATCTTTTCATCAAGTTCCATTTTTAGAAGATGACTCAGTAAAATAAATACATATATGTGGCATTATTTTCAAGAGTTTACCTTAATCTGTCACATGAGAGATTAAAAAACTGTTCAGTATTCCATCTAGTCCTTCCATTTGTTTTCTGGAAATTTTCTCCCCCTTCTCTCTCTCTCTCCTCTGCAATGGACACTTTCCCGTTCTCGGACTTCATTTTTTTACTCTAACTTACTCTCTATACTTTCCTCCCTTCTTGAGTCCTGGTGAAGAAGCTATGTTAAAGAAGGCTTGTTCAAGGGAAAGTGAGAGCAGTAGGTCAGGAAGGGAGGCACTGGGCAGTGAGCCATCCTAGGCTCCATCCCTTCTTCAGCCCTCCTGACAACCAGCCAATACCCCAATCCCATTGAGCTGCCAAAAAAATATCGCTTTTCCTTCATTTCCTCCTTTCTACTCTTCCAGCCATTGTCTTTGCGAAGTCCCTCAGGTTCACTGACACACCATTGCCATAATCTTCTACTTGTCTCTACTGTGAGTTTTTATCCTTGGATTCTATCATTTACAATGCTGCTGTAGAGAGTATTTTATAATTATTATCTGATCATGTCAAGTCTTTGCTTAAAAATTTTAATGACTTGCCATCCCTATATAATACCTTCAAGCTCCTTAGACACAACATCTGGTTGCTGCCTAGAGCTCCAGGCTTACTTCTCTGCTATCTACCTATCCCAGCCCCTCCCACCTCATCCCAGTACATTCTCTTCTTCAGTGGATGGGCCACTTCCTCATCCTTCACAGTCCATTTCAAGCAAGATGAATTTGACAAAACCTTCCTCATCAGCCGCCTCCAAAACAGAACTGGTAATTCCCTCCTTTGGGCAGCCTCCTACCATGCATAACCTTTGCCTCCTTCCCTCATAGCACCTCTAACATTTGTTGCACTTAGTGGCTAAGGGCACTAAGTCAACAAAGTTAAGCTACTTGGTTTTAAATCCTGGCTGTGTCACTTTCTAGCTCTGGAACCTGTAGAGTTTATGCGACCTATCTGTGCATCACATTTCTCATCAGTAAAGTAAGGATATTAATAGTAATAATTTCACAGGGCATTTGTGGGAGGATTAATCACAGGGATTAAGTGAGCTAGTATATAAAACCCTTAAATCAATGGCTGGTCCTTGATAGATGTTATACAGTACAGTATAGGTCCAGTAGGTTGCTACAATAATAAGAATAATTTTTTTTTATTATCCCTTAAATGCCCCTTGTGGGTAAACACCACGTTTAGTTGTTTTTTTCCTAGTGTTTAACACAGTCTCTAGGACATAGTGGATACTCAATAACCATTTTGTGAGACAATGAACAAATACATAAAAATAGGAGTAAGAGAAAAACAGACCTTTTGTTTCCCCAAGTTACCATGTGGTCCCTTTTGTTCCCCTTAAATGTGAATGAGACTGCAAGGGTACAAACACAAATGTTCTTAGTGTTTAGTTGAGAGTTTTAATCGAACTTTCCAACATGCACAGAGGGTTTCTGTTTTACTATCTCTCAGAATTGTATGAACATCAGTGGGTATGAAGCATGGGGGAAATGCCAGTGAAACAAGGAAGCAGAACTGGCTGTGTAACTTGTGGGGCCCAGTGCCAAATGGAAATGTAGGATCCCTTGTTCAAAAATAAATATGAATTTCAAGATGGTGACAGTGGAACATTTAACTAAGTATGGAGACTTTCTCAGCACAGGGATCAATATGACTGCACAGATCGCCCTCCCGTGAAGCCAGCCCTGCCAGGAATCTAACATTCTCTTCTCCATCAGCTACGCAATGTGTTTGGAGACACAGATCTAGTCTATGTGACTGCCGGATTTGTCTCTTACAACTAAATTAAGAGATTATAAATCTGTAATGCTCTTACTACACCTCTCCACCCTGAACTGTCCAGGATCCAGCCTCCACTGTCCACTACAAAAGCCAATGGCCTCTCCATGTAGCTTAGGGATCTAAGCTGCCCATTATCTGTCATGCTCAAAATGTTCCTTCATTTATCAACCAATTATTGGGCACCAACCATATTTCACAAGCTCTGCCTATGGTGTTATATATACAATGAGGTCTCATTCTCTCATGTGCCCCACTTTATAATGTGATTTCTGGATTTTCCTGGGAAAGCTGGCAGTTGCTAATATCTAATAAAAGAAGAAAATAACAAAACAACCTTCTGGATGCATGCACGTTAATGGCAATTTGAGACAACTAAAGGCTAAATCATAAGCACAGAGCATTGAAGGAACTATTTCATGCTATATAGAAAATCCCTTAAACAAATCCAGTTAGACCTTTTCTGAGATCCTTTAGTACCCAGATTCTGCCTGTTTAGTAACCTCAAATGACATGCCTTAGAAACACTGGCAAGAAATTCTATCATAGAGGTAGATGGTATAACAAGGACAAAGAAAGTAAAATAATTATAAGAGAAGATATATTTGTAGCAGGGGGGAAATTGGGGTTAGGTAAGAGGAAAAGGAAATTAAATTAGAGGGTGGGAAGGGAAAATGAAGCTTCTGGCCTGGAAAAGGGAAATCATTCTCTGTGCTTCTATTACACAAATGCGTTGTTGGCGTCCTGTATTAAAATATAAATTCAGTGCAGAGGCAATAAGGCTGGCAGTAACGTGCACAGGCAGAGAGCCAAGAGCCTCGGCTGTTGGCAGTCACTCAGCCCCAAGGGCCCTTGCAACAGAGTCCAGGTTATATCTGTCAGACACTGAGCCACTGAACACTGTTATTTCTTAGTTAAGGACTCTGATGTTGGCTTCGAAATTTTCTTCATTTTGGGAGCCATAAACAAACAGTGATTGCAGAGCAGAGAGGAATAGAATATATTCTTACCTGCTATGTCTGGTGAGAAACGATAGCAGGTGTAGTATTACTCAAATAAATGCAGATGGTAGGAGATGAAGGTTCTCTCCAACAAAGTGCATTGTGTCTTAAGGCTGTTTATGTTTTCGGTGAATATTTATTTAATCCCTTGTGAGTACTAGGAATGTAACAGTGAAGAAGAAAAATGTTCTTCTGGGGCAGACAGAGAGTGAATATGTAAGCACATAAATGAACAAGATAATTTCATATGGAGATAAAATGTAATAAAAGAAATAATCCTGGGTATTTAAAAGAATACCTGGGTGAAAAGAGGTTACTTTAACACAGTCAGCAAAGGCTGACAATTTACCAAGACTTGAATTATAAGACTTAGACAAGAAAAGAGGTAGATGCTGTATATTCAAGTTAGAAGGAAGAGCAAGTTCAAGGGTCCTGAAGTAGGATAGAGATCGGTAACCAAAAGGAGATCAACAAGGCTAGACTGTAGAGAGCAAGGGGGAAATATACGGAAGGAGACTGCAGAAGTGGGCAGGAGTCATCACGGAGTCATCATATGAGGAACGGAATTCAGGAGCAGGAATGGAAATGGAAAGACCTGGTATGAGGCTATTACAGTGGTTCAGACAAGTGGCTCCAGGTGAAGGTGAGGGAAGTGGAGAAGAAGGGAAAAGGTGCACCAGGATGGAAGGATAATGTCTGCAATGTCCTGAGTATCAGAGGTAAGCAATGTCTGTACACATCTCTGAGAGGTGACTTTGTGAAGAGAAAGGGTTGGCTCCTATAGCTTCACAACTAGTGAAGCACAGTCAGCTTCAAAATCAATAGGTGAGGTGTTTGCCTCACGTATTCGGAAGCTACCTCTTCAGCAGCCTCATTTATTCAGAATATGAAATTTAAAAATTATTTTTTAACAAAGCCTACATATTTAAGTTGTTATGGACTATTCATAGCGCAGACACTTTTTTTAAGTCTATTTGTTTTTCTTTCACAAACAAGTTTTTTGTTTGTGTGTTTTTTAAAGTGTGGTTGCTCAGTCTTCCAACCCATGACAGTTTTAATCACCTCAGAAGTGGGCAGGCAGTGTTTCTACAGCCTGGCAAAGTGAGAGCAGTAAAAGGAGACAACCCAGAAAAGAGGAGGAGACCATGGATATACATACATACATGTCCCCCGACACATACAAACAAACACACATTTTAAATAAACACAAACATTTCAATCTGGAGTAACTCAGTACAATGGTCCCACACACCACACTAGACTAGATGGATGACAATATTTTTTCCTGAGTGGTCACATCAGGGACAACCTTCTACTACAGAACATCTCTAAACCACAGACATCTCTCCTATGTGTCCCCATCATGCCCCCTGCTTCCATTCCTCAGGGCACTTACTACTTTGCTATTTTCTGTTTCCGAATCTGCTACCTCCAAGAGTTAGTGA
Source organism: Leopardus geoffroyi (assembly GCF_018350155.1). NCBI lineage: Eukaryota > Metazoa > Chordata > Mammalia > Carnivora > Felidae > Leopardus > Leopardus geoffroyi. The sequence goes on from NC_059333.1 coordinate 93,019,295, forward strand.
GTGCTTTGAGGGCAGCCCTTTCAGGCCTTTCTTTTATCTCTGTGTGTCTGGGGCCTACCACAGGGCCCTGCGCAGAGAAGACACTCAACAGAAGTGTGGAAAGAACTACAGCGCAGCAGCTGTTAATTTACCTCCAGAAGAGACAGCCTATAGCCCAGTAACTCAGCAGCTGCTATATCAGTAGCCAAAGCATTCTCAAGCTTTCCAGAGATTTGTATAGGTACAGTGCAGTTTTTTGGGCTTTTTTTTTTTAACAGATGGATAGAAAGTTTTAAAGCACTGCTTCTTGGCAGAGCAACGGAGGTGGGCTCAGGCACAGGGCTGATATAATTATAGTTTTGGTTATGCCTGATGTGTTTTATTCTGATGTGCATATTTTGTGCTCCATACACATTTAAAGATTTAATTAAATGTTTTATTACAGGGAACACAGTGCCAAATATCAGCTTCATTACCTTTTTTTTCCCCCCACAGAAAGAGCCATTTCCTCATTTGGTTTTGAGATTTTAATACAAATAAGGCTTACATTTACTTGGTGATATTGACATGGCCACCTACAATATCAGATTTCTTGTTACTGGTGGGTTCTCACTGCAAAGGAAGCTCCCTGAGGGCGAAGAATAAATCTGTCCTGCCCAACGGAGCCTCCAGTAGTTGGGGACATATATTTTGCCTATGGTAGGCTCAAGAGAGAGACAGAGAATGGCCATGTAGGAAATTTAAGACAGTGCCTCCTGGACACAGAACACAAACTAAGCCAAAGCAACATCAATACTACAGAGAGAGACAGAGGGAGGGAGAGAGGGAGAGGGTGAGGGAGAGGGAGACAACGAAAGGAAGAAGGAAAGAGAGAAAGAGAGAGAAGCATCATTCTGATAGTCAAAGACTCTACTTAACGACAATCTGAGGACCCAGTAAACATTTTACAAGGTTTTGTTTGTGCCCCCTCCCCAAAACGCCTTTGCTGAGCTGGACAGGTGGCCAAAGGCCTTCACACTATAGAAACAGAAATAAGCCCAAATATCATCCCTAGCTTTTCAGAGTGAATTGGAATACAAAATATTTTAAATGGTCATTATAGAAAAATTGTTTTCTCTTCAAAATCCAAATTTATAGATATTTTAGTTTCCATGGAAACAAAGTTAATTCCCTAAATAAATGCCAAACTTTTTTTTAATAACAAAAGAAAAAATCTCACTTCCCCCCACTTTTTTTTCTTCTTTTTTTAGAGAAATCTTGGCACTATAGGTGGACTTTCCCTACATGTGTAAGGAATGAAAGCCGAGCTGTCCTGGTGGTGTTGGGATGTGTGGGAGTGTAGGGGTGTGCGATGGTGGGGACTTGGGGGCAGGTCAACAGAGGCACTGTCAGGCTCCTTGGTTACCTAGCTCAAAGGCAGGTCAGAAACCTCAGGCTCTGCCTGGCCTGTAAATTATTGTGCCAAAGGGACAATATTAATCTTTGTGATGAAAGCTTAGAGCTAGAAACTGAGGCCTGAACTCACTGCCTGCAAAGATGATGAGCTGAGGAAAACGGTGAGTAGGAACTTCGCAGGAATGCAAACTTAGCACGAGCTATAGGCATTCCTCTCCAAAGATCCACTTCACAGGGACATATCTATTCCAGAAAGGCCCAGGAATCCAAATCAGAAGGAGCATATGTGTTCTTAATAATTCTACCTAGGCTTCCCTCCTCCTTTCCTGGGAACAGCTATATTTACAATTTATATTCATGCTTCTTACCTACCTTTCAGGGTTATATTTGTCCTCATGTCATACCTGTGCTGCACTCATTTATCCCTCTATTCTCTCTCTTCCTCCTTCCACTTCCACTTTGAGGAAGTTGGAAAGATTCTAGAAGAGGAACCCAGAAGGTTTTGGGGGAAACAGAATAGGAACTCTTTTGTGAGAGAAAGAGAAGAGAGGGAAAGTGCTTTTGTATTATCCTCCTAAGACTAGCAGACAACATGTAATTCCTTTTTTGGTCTAACTGTTCCAAAAGTCTTTGCCTCAAAGAAAAGAGATAAAAGGGAGGATGAACGCTTTTTTTTTTTTTTTTTTTAGTCCTCAAATGAGAAGCAGAAAATTAGGACTGTTGATTAATCAGATTTTATAATTTTCCAAATTACAGCTGCAATGACCCCGACTCCTTTCATTAAGATTTCTTTTCGTAATTGTTTAAAACTGATTCTTGCCACATTTTACATGCTTTAATGAAAATTAAGGACTGTAATTAAATTGCTCTAATGCTATCATTACATAGATACCAGATGAACAAAATTACAGCAAACAAAAAAATAGTTCTTAAATTTAAAAATCATTTTAAAAAGAACTTTGTTCAACTGCCTAAATATGACAAATGAGATAGTATTGAAAATCAATGCTACTACAATGTTAAATTTATAGGATCTTAATTTTAACTGAAACCATATTTGCATGTAAGTAACCATCTGGATAAAATGTTTAAAATTCAGAGAAAGTTTAAAAAAATCAGAATCATTTTATCACAGATCAAACACTTGCATATTTAAAAGTATATAAACTAATGCATAGCATCCTCTCTTGATAGAAAGATACTGAAAAAACAAATGAAAGAAACTTCTCAGGAGAGCACAAAGAATCTACAGGTGTTGGAGGGCCTGAATAGTACTTTTGAGTTCTGATTTGAAAAGAAGCCCCAGCTCCTAACTAGCAGCATGTGACCTTGGATAAGTTATTTAACTTAAACAAGAAACCTATAAAATGGATATAATGATGACCCATTTTGAAATTTTTAGGGGGATTCAGTTTAAAGAAAAGTGGATGTGTGCTTAGTGTCCCTCAAGAATTCATGTCTAACTAGAACCTCAGCATTTCACTTTATAGGTTAAATTGTGCCCCCCCAAATATGTTGAAGTTCTAACCCTGAGTACCTCAGAAGGTGACCTTATTTGAAAAGAAGGTCTCTCTCTCTCTCTCTCTCTCTCTCTCTCTCTCTCTATATATATATATATATATATATATATATATATATATATATATATATATATAAAATTTGTTAAGATGAGGTCATTAGGGTGGACCCTATCCAATATGATTGGTATCCTTGTAAAACAAAAAGTAATTTGACAACTCAATAACAAAAAAACAATCCTATTTAAAAATGGGCAGAGTATCTGAATAGGTATTTTTCCAAAGAAGACATACAAGATGTCCAACAAGCACAAGGAAAGATGTTCAACATCACCTATCATCAGGGAAATATTAATCAAAACCACAATGAGATATCGCCTCACACCTGTCAGAATGGCTATATCAAAAAGACAAGAAATAACAAGTATTGTTGAGGATGTAGAGAAAAGAGAACCATCATGCACTGTTGGTGGGAATGTAAATGGCACAGCTGCTATGGAAAGCAGCAAAAGGGTTCCTTCAAAAATTAAAAATAGAACTACCACACAATCCAGTAACTCCTACTTCTGAGTATTTATCTGAAGCAAATTAAAACACTAATTGGAAAAGGTTTATGCACCCTTATGTTCATCGCAGTATTATTTACAATAGGCAAGATATGGAAACAGCCCAAGTGTCCATCGATGGATAAATGGAAAAAAAAGATGTAATAACCCACATGCACGCAGACACACACACACACACACACACACACACACGCATGCATGCTCACACAGGAATACTCTTTAGCCATAAATAAGAATGAAGTTTTGCCATTTGTGACAAATGAATGGATTCTAAGGGCATTATGCTAAGTGAAATAAGTCTGACAGAGAAAGATAAATATTGTATGATCTTACCTATACCTGGAATTAAACAAACAAACCAACAAAAAACAAGCTTATAGATATAAAGAACAGATTGGTGGTTGCCAGAGGTGAGGGTGAGGGGTGGGAAGAATGGATGAAGAAGGTCAAAAGGTACAAACTTTTAGTTATATAATAAGTAAGTCATGGCATGTAATATACAGCTGGTGACTATAGTTAATAATATGGTAATTCACCCTTGAAAGTTGTTAAGAGTAAATATTAAAAGTTCTTGTCACTAGAAAAAGAATTTTTGTACTTATGTATGGTGATGACGTTAACTAGACTTGGGTGTGGTGATCAATTCAGAATAAATACAAATATCAAATATTATGTTGTACGTTTGAAATTAATGTTATATGTCAATTATATGTCAATTTAAAAAAAAAACAGATTTTAAAAGGGGGTAATTTGAACACGGATATACATACAGGGATAATGCCATGCACAGAGACACAGAGAGAAGACGGCCATCTAAGCCCAAGGAGCGAGACCTAGACCAGATTCTTCTTCATAGCCCTCAGAAGGAATCAACCCTCTCAACCCCTTGATCTCAGACTTCCAGCCTCCAGAAATTTGAGACAAAAATTTCCTGTTGTTTAAACCATACAGTTTGTGATACTTTGTTATGGCAGTCCTAGCAAAGTAAGACAATGACCTTATCTGGAAACAGAGGCTTTGAAAATGTAATTAAGATAAGGTCATACTGGATTATGGTGGGCCATAAATCCTGTCATTGGCATCCTATGAGAATGCCATGTGAAGACTCACAGACAACAGGGAGACCCAGGGAAGAAAGCCATGTGACAACAGAGGTAGAATCAGAGAGATGCATCTACAAGCCAAGGAATGCCCGGGAGGTTTGGCAACCACCAGAAGCTCAGAGAGAGGCAGGGAGATTCTTCTTCAGAAGCTCCAGAAATCATCAACCCTGTCACCTCCTTGATTTTGGACTTTTCAACTCCAGAACTGTGAGAAAATAAATATCTGCTATTTTAAGCCCCACAATTTGTGCAATTTGTTACAGCAGTCCCAGGAAACTAATATAGGAAGTGTTACATTAAATACTCTGTCCTCTTAGAAATGGCTATGAGAAGATTGATGAGTAGAAATTATGTTTCCACATCTAGTCAAGAATTTAAGATGATCAAATCTAGAATGAGTTCATATGATTGCTTCTAGCAAATTTATATACTGGTGTGATTTTTAAAATTGGTCATTTCCTAAACTATTTTAGCATGTACCACCATAATGGGGAGGAAAAAGAAGAGCATTCATAGGAGAAATATTAAAAACCAAAAGATTATCAACAAAACTGTAATGCTAAATCATGTAGAAATGAATTAAAGCAACAATTATATCATAATTGTTAAGCTAGTAGCATGTCCCATATGTGAAAACAATACATGAAAGAAAATATATTATTTATTATACATTGGATAGGAGAAAGAAAAGCAGTTTCTACAAAGGATTTATTTTGCGGAATAACTCTTTTTGCTGGTAACATAAGTCTTACATGTTTTCAACTTCAACCCCAGTTTCTATAAGAAAAAAAGGTATTTATTCTCTGGAAAAATTGAGTTGGACAACTATAATGGTCTTTTAATCATCCGCTTCAGAAGCCTCTCTCTGCCTGTCAGTAAACAATGGAACAATTGATGTTACTCTTTTAAAACTTTACAACGCTTTAGATCTACTTCATTTCAGAGTTCCAACTTAAACTGTTTAGCTTTTAGAAGACAACCACATCTGTCCAAGGCTACTAATTCAAATGTGATCCCAAATCTCTGGTACAATCTGGCTTCCCATTCATCTTTGAACCCCCAAATGAACCAGATGTTGTAATTATTCCAGTATATAATGATTTTTTTTTTCTACTGGCCACCAATTTCATTTTCTGTTTGATCTGGGATCCCAAATAAACAGGATTGCTGTTGTTGCTGTTGTATTGTTTTGTTCTATTCTGTTCAAAAATAGTCTCCTCAAAGAAAATATAATTGGTCACCAACAAATTACGTATTTTAGGACAAGATGTTTAACCTCTTTGGTCCTCCATGTCTGCATTTGTAATATGGTAATAAGAATCTCATAAGATTGTTATGATATTAAATTAATGAAGCTAAATTCTAGAACAAAGTAAGAGCTTGCCAATGTTAATTCTATTCCCATTCCCTTTAATATTACACACCAAACAAAATAAAAATAATCAGATACGGGGCGCCTGGGTGGCTCAGTCAATTGAGCGTCCGACTTCGGCTCAGGTCATGATCTTGTAGGTCGTGAGTTCGATCCCTGCGTCCAGCTCTGTGCTGACAGCTCAGAGCCTGCAGCCTGCTTCAGATTCTGTGTCTCCCCCTCTTTCTACCCCTCCCGTGCTCATGCTCTGTCTCTCTCTGTCTCTTGATAATGAATAAACATTAATTTTTTTTTTAAATACTCGGATGAAAATAGAATCCTACTACCACTTCTACCCATGGAATCCCACTCATGAACTCTTCTTAGTTATTAATGTTAAATTATCTGCCTATGCTCTTTTTAATCCAAAACCTCCAAATGTGTACTAGATCACATCTTTCTATAAGAATGTTATTTTAGCAGTCTACCATCTTCTATATTTTAAATTGTTCTCTTTCTACTATACAAATATTTCTTTCTTTCATCTTAACATACAGCAACAAAATCAACCTCTATTTTCCTTTGTTCCCATTTTTTTCTTCTTTTTTTTTTTTTTATAGCAAGACTCCTTAAAATAGTTATTTATGCTCAGAGACTCCAAATCTCCCATTTTTTTCTTAGACTCCACTCCAGTGCATCAGACTCCACAAAAGTCCATTTGATAGAGTTGATAACTGTGTTTACTCTGATGCGTTTTCTTTACTTAGCTTCTAGGACAGCAACAACAAAATCTTGGCTTACCTTCCATCTCACATGTAACACAGTTTCAGTCTCCATTGCTTTCTTTCTCTTCTTCCAGCCCTCTTAATGTTGGAATGTCTCATGGATTGGCCTTTGGTGTCTTTTTCTTTTCTCTATTTTCATTCAATTCCTTTCATTCTCACTCAGCCTCATGACTTTAATTCTTTACCTTCTATACACAATGATTCCTAAATGTATTCCTCCTATACCTCTCTCTTGAACTTCAAACTGGTTCCTTGATGTCTGTACTTGAATGTCTAAAAATGATCTCAAATTTAACACGTCCTCTAAACCATTCTACATTCCTTTTTTTTTTCTTCCATAGTAATTGATGGCAAGTTTATTTATTATTGTAAGGACTTAGACAAAAAATCTAGGAATCTTCTCTGACTCATTTTCTTTCACAGCCCATAGCAATTTAATGGTGGGGGGGGGGGGGAAATGTGACCTTCAAAATACATCGAGACTATCACGTCCATTGTTATTTCCCTGGACTGAGGCTGGACCAGGCTTCTATGTTGTCTGGACTATAATAGCCTCTTATCTGCTCTCCCGGTTTCCCCACACTCTTCTACAATCTACTCTCAATTCATCAGCCATAATAACTTTTTCTTCCCCTTTACTGAATCTTTCATCCCAATGACTTATTCATTCTATAACTGGAATCCTGTACTTCCCCACTCTCCTTCATCCATTTTTGCCCATCCTCTTGCCCCTTTCCCTTCTGGTAAACCATCAGTTTGTCCTCTGTATTTATGGGTCTGTTTTAGCTTTGTTCATTTGTTTGTTTTTTCTTTATTGTTCAGATTCCACACATAAATAAAATCATATAGTTGAGCATTTAGGTTGCTTCCATATCTCCATATCCTTAATAGGTTGCTATTATAAATAATGTTAAAACAAACATAGGCGTTATGTATCTTTTTGCATTAGTGGTTTTGTTTCCTTTGGGTAAACACCCAGTAGTGGAATTACTGGATTGTATGGTAGTTTTCTTTTAAATTTTTTGAGGAAACTTCATGCTGTTCTCCACAATAGCTATGCCAATTTGCATCCCCACCAACAGTGCACAAGGGTTCCTTTTTCTCTACATTCTTGCCAACACTCGTCTTTTCTTGTCTTTTTGATATTAGCCACTCTGACAGGTATAAGATCATACCTTGTTGTGGTTTTGATTTGCATTTCCCTGATGATTGGTGATGTTGAGCATTTTTTCACATGTCTGCTGGCCATCTGTATCTCTTCTTTGGAAAAATGTCTATTCAGGTCCTTTGCCACTTTTAAATTGTATTATTTGTGGGGCTTTTGTTTTGGTGTTGAGTTGCATAAGCTCTTTATATATTTTGAGTATTAACCCTTTATCAGATATATCATCTGCAAGTATTTTCCCCACTCAGTAGGTTACCTTTTAATTTTGTTCATAGTTTCATTTGCTGTGCTGGCATTACCTCTTTAATAAAAAGTTGGATCATTCTGAATCTCATTGTCTCTCTCTCTCTCCCCTTTCATATATACAACAGTCATAATTGTTCCTTAACTACACAACACAAACTGTCACCTTAATGCCTTTGTACTAGCTCTTTACTCTCCTCTTTCTCCGAATATCCACTTCACCTCCCCAGATAACCACTTCATCTCCTTCAGGTCTTTGCTGGAATGAGGGCTATGCTAAGTATCTCATTTAAAATTACCTTCATCCATCACATCAGCACTCCTGATCCTCCATATTCTGTTGATTTCGCATCTTCTTACACCTTTTAACTTTAACTGTTAATTGTGTTTATTGTCTATAATTTGTCTCCACACACTAGATGTAAGCTCCAGGAGGTCAAGGATTTTTTTATTTTTTTTTTATTTTTTTTATTTTTTCATGGATGTAATGAATCTCTGGGTCTTAGAACAGTACTCTAACTGGCACAGAGTAAGGACTCAATAAATATTTGTTAGATGAATAAATTTGTTAAAAATATATGAGGCAAGAAGGAGAGCATTCTGGAATATAATCTCCTTTTAAACACATTAACAATGAAAGGAGTAGTGTTATACATATTTAATTAGGGAAAAATCATTCTCTATGTACAACAAAGAACCAGATAGACCCTAAATGTGTGGAAAAGACTCTTGAATGAATTCAATGTTACCTCAGGTAATGGCTACTAAACGGAGAATGCACAAGTAAAATACTTATGAAAATCAGGAATAAAATGCTCAAGGAGTAAACAATTATGCAAGAGTTGTCTATTAAGATTCTAATTTTCTGTACATTAAAAATTGAGGTAAATGAGAAAATTAGGTTAACAATTTCTCACCACTGAAGAAAGGAAAATCAATTCTGTATTCATCTCAGAAGAGCTATGCAAATAACAGTCAAAGTGCTGGAGAAATGCAAAGCTACACAACTCTAGGGTATCCATGAGCCAATCAATTTGTTTGTGGATTCTCTGGGTCCCTTGTTCCTCCTTCTCATGTTTACTGCCTAATATTTGACCACTCTTCTGTTTGTTGGCAACTCTCACAAGACAGCAAACTAAAAAAACAAAATGAAACATAAGCAAATTAAAGCTACTCCTGATAGTAACCAGGAGAAAGATGCTGAGATTTTTGCCTAGACAGTAATAAAATTATGTGTAGGATTGAAGATCTGAGTAACTACAATGGTTACTAACATGTTTTCTGGAAATCAGTTGCTATCATTGTCTTGACCCAATTCAATTAACGGGAGCATGAAATTTACCTAAAATAGAGTCAACAGGTAGAAAAAAAAGAATTCATGACATTTTTGAAAGGAAGAAAAGGAAAGGAAGATCAATAAGGTAGAGAGATATATTACCAAAGCTATAGAAATCTCTAGAGCAGGGGTGCCTAGGTGACTTAGTAGGTTAGGCATCCGACTCTTGATTTCAGCTCCAGTCTTGATCTCAAGAACCATAAGATGGAGCCCCACATCTGGCTCTGAGACTACATGGAGCCTGCTCGAGATTCTTTCTCTCCCTCTCTCTCTCTGACCCTCCCCTGCTTGCTCTCTTTCTTTCTCTCTCAAAATAAATAAATAAACTTAAAATCAAAAAAGAAATCTCTAGAAGAGGTAATCTAACACGATGGAAATGCATCTAATAGAAGCAAGAACTAGAGACAAACCTATCACTTACTGGCAATAGAAATTGGGTCAGAACACTTAACCTCAGAACCTACTTTCTTATTTATATAATAAGGATAGCAGCAGTATCTTTTCTCATAAATTTGTTGGTGATAAATTACATCTGTCCTCTACATCCAAATTCCAGTTTCTGTCACACGTTATCTGCCCATTTGGCCAAGTGTTGACAGCCATCCCATTTTAAGCCCCCATGTTTCACTTTGCAAGGATAAAACCCTGAAGAAATATCTAGAGAGTAATTAACATATGGCTGAAACTATCATGGGAAATATAAAAAGATAGATTGAAAAGTGCAACTAGGACCTGTTTTAAATGAGTGGGAGCCTATTGGTAAAATGTTTTTCCCCCTTCAACTGAACAGGATAATATTACAAAAGCTCTATTTAAAAACTATAGCAAGGGATCTCTTAGACAAAGTAAAAGATCCTGTTATGCAGACTAAAGTGGAAAAAATGCTTTGTTCTTTGTATATTTACTTGAATGCAGTAAGTTCTATGAGAAGAAAGATCTTTGTTTCATTCATTACTGACTCCTTTGCATAGTGCATGATTTAAGCAATTAAGAAATAGTTTTGGATGAATACAGTATGCACGGATTATAATGTACTTGGCACAGGGATGGGGGTTCACCCGCCTTGGAAGATGACTACACACAGTTTTTTTTAAAAGATAAATAATAACAAACCAAAATATCTTATCACCTATAAAATGCAGCACACCTATTCCTATACTTCCTGAATCATCATTTATAAACATCTAGAATTCTGTTGAAGAACTTAGAGTCCATATGAGATAAATATTGGCATAGATAGATAGATATTATAAATGACTAATATCGTCTTAAACCAGAATACTATGATTTCATGAAGTGACCAAAAGAGACCTTCCATGATAGAGAAGGAAAAAAGTTAAGTTTGGAAAAAAGAATTCTACTCCTCTGCTTAAAGTCAAGCTCTAAAATTTAGTTTTATTTAGTTTAAGAAAAGCTATCTATATAGAAAGCTACATTTAAAATCTTTGTTATTTAGACTTTGGAGTAATATACAAACAGCCAATGAATGATCAAAATTTATGTATTAATAATAAGATATATTAAATACCAAAGCAAAATAATTGTTTGAACTGCTTAACATAAAAGCACAATAGATTTGGACTCTAAACCACACAGACTGAAGTAGGTATCTACAGATTTTGTCCTCAGGCTAATTACAAATGAGTTCAAAGTTGCCAAAGTAAATAGCACAGCCTTACACACCTCTTTGCCAACTCTCTCATACAGCCGATGGAACCGACCATCTAAAGAATGATGAAGAAGAATTTTCTGATGAATTCATTCCCCCCTGAAGTTATATGAGAGGAAAGGTCACTTTCTCACTTACTAGCTTACCTTTTTGGTATTTTATCATTTTCTTGATTGTACATATTTTCATGTATTATGCTCTATTTATGCATTCTTTAATAGCATCTTTATTTATGACTTTGTGAATCAACATCTTTGTGATAGGAGGTGAAAGTCACTTAGTTAATTACACATGCTTGACAAGCTGCATAATAATAACCACTGCAGTATTGTACATTAGTCGAAGGTATGTAAATTACTGCAGTTATTCTCATTTGGGGAAAAACAAGAGACTTTGTTTTGGTCATTTAGAACACCTTTGCTGTGTCTGTATCTGTGCTTTTCTCAAGTATACTGTGCTTTTAACCCAAATCATGGCATCAATAATAAAATAGAGGTTAAATCCCATTCTACTAGTATGACCAAAGAAATAAAAACCAAACCAAAAGTCAATTGAATGCGAACACTCTGGTCAGCAGTTGAGATTTTTGTTATATGAAACTTCTTCCATACAATGCAATCCTCATAAAACAGAACAGTTTAGACACTCCCTGCCCCACCAGGATGTTGTAATGAAATCTGACTTGGTCCAGCCAGATTAGAAGTGCATAGGGAGACAGAATGTACAGCACTGGAATGTTAATATGACTTCTGTATGAAGATTGGAAAGTCTACAAAGTTATGAATAAGGTCAAAATAACACTTAGATGATTTACTGCCATAAAAAATCATACTCTCCTATGAGTGATTTACTGGATGTTCTATAAAAATGGAGTGTGGACAAGCTACATTCAGATGCAAGCTTGCAGCTGTCAGTGTGTACATGTGCTCAATCTGGCTAGAGGATGATTTGAAGGTTGATTTAATTGTAGCTTCTGAATCATGTTCTTCCCTATGTGTTAAATTGTTTAACATAAATACAAAAATGTTAAAGTAATTTTAAGACTGTAAATATTTAGTATAAAAATCTGTAAAATCTCATTCTTTTCTGGAAGAGTAACTGAAAATATAGACTATCTGGGAAAAAATACCATGACTGAATAATGGTGACTACCAGACAGTTACGGCAAATTTACCCTTATCGGAGAAAGTTCACAGGGCTTTCAGAAGTAGCTGAGAATAAACAAACAAAAAACTAGGTGTGTGACAGAGCTGACCAGTGTTAAGAGGAACAGAAATCTGTATCTGTAGAACAGGGTTCAGAGATAGTCGACCAGTTGGTAAGGCAGCATCATTTGTGTTCCTTGCAGGCAATGTCATAGCCTAAACATATCTTGTCCTCTGAACACAAACTCAAAGCAGAGATTCAACTCCTATTGATGCCACCAGCACCAAAACATCAGGCACCACCAATGAGCTTTGTCAATATTATCCACTCAACTACAGCTCTCCTTAATCATCTTTCTATTCCTTGACATGCCTTCATTAAATTCCAAATATCACCTAACCATTTACTTCTGAGCTCATCAAATCATCCTTAGGGAGAATATCTTCTTCCTCTGTAAGCTTTTTCCCCCATTTTTTTATTTCCACTTTTATACATACCTCCTTTTCTACATATTTTCTTGCCGGGTTTTCTGGCACATTCCTTGGATATTCTTTTTACTGAAAAATGAATAGAAGACTAGAAAATAACATGGCGCTCCATCACAGACCGCCGGAACATGCAACACCACTATCTAACTTAATACGCTCCTGCATTTACTGAGTGCGAAAGATCCCCAATTCGTTGAGCCTGCACATGCAATGGAGAAATGTTGATGCATCTTCTCAGAAGTCATTCGGTAGGAAATGGAAATTAGGAACCCATTTCTACCTGAATATACGTGCTGTGGAGGAAAGAAAATGAGTAGGCACAGGAAAAAATAAGAACAGAAACATTAACACACATAAACAAAAAGAGCAGCATGCAAGCATGTAAAATATGTCTACATGCCAACAGGAAAAGCCATGCATGCTACCAGTACACATGAATCAATATTGTTAGAACTTAGAATAGAAAAGAAAATATAAATTTATCTCCCTGTTTTTCCTGCAGTAAACTCACCATCCTCAGTCGGAACGTATATGTTTAAATATAGGCAGTCTTCACTCTGGTCTTGCACATATGATGAAACCACATCCAAGTTATTAGTAAACCACACAGGAAGCATGACTTCTGGCAATCTGCCATCAATGATATTCTGGGGACACACAGGAGCAAACTGAGTTGCATTCCTGATATCTGACCAGGGAGATGGTGGTTCTGGAGGCTGAAAACGATGTTCCCCTGTTGGTGGGGCTGCATATGGAACCCCAAGAAACTGAATAACAGGCCCCAAAATTTCATTATTGAGTTCTTTCTTCATCCCTCTTATCTTGCCAAAGTTGGTAGTGACCAGTGGGTCTGCATCATCCAATTTTTGTGAAAGCACATGGGCAGCCTGAAGTAAACATCCCAACACACAGAGAGTCAATGAGGCACCCAATCCCCTGTGTACCAAGCCTGCCATTACTGCTCTCCACACATAATTTGGCCACATGCATCTGGGCAGTGCCATGGTCCCACATTAGTTGTGTGGTTGTCTGGTTACAGTGAGGCAAAGGTATTTGTATCCGCTTTAGAAAGACTGGATAATGGTAGAACACACCTCCAACTTCTTCAAGGCAAGCTTGTCAAGAAAAGCTCAGAAAGCTCTTTATGCATCCAGTATCTCCCATTGATTTCACATGTATTGAAGTAGCATCTTCAATCATCACTATTTATCAGACCATATCCTATTGACCATTCTGTTTTCCATAGTAGCAATGTGACAAGAGTGGCCATTGACTGTAGATTGCCCTCTTACAAATCAAATCCAGTTAGCAGCAGATCTGCATCCTAAAGAAAATGAAAATAAATCATTAGGATGAACAAGCTGAAATAGAGCAATAACTAGATGTTTTACAAGCTACAGAAATACATAAATAGCGGCTAGAGTCAGTTAAGTTAAATACTACCATAGGAAAATTATGGTTTGATGTGAGGTGAAAGGGGAAATAACTGATTATTAGATCCTTGAAAAACTTGCCTGCTGACTTACACACATTTAAGTGGAAGCGGGCCTTTTCAAAATATGCGATTTCAGGAGCATTTCACAGTACACTTTTAAAAAAAAAATACTAAAGGCTATATGTAAAATTTCCCCTTTATTGATGGTCTTCAATCACATCAAGGAACTACAGAAGTAATCAGCAAACACACTAAAAATTAGAATTAAATAGCAGAAAACCTTTTGAAAATTATTGGTAGGGAATTAGTGGAATGTAAACAAACTATAAGAGTGACTATATATATTTAAAAGCAAACAAACAAAAAGGTGGTCCCCAGTATTATGCTACATAGAAAAAACAAAATTAATGTTAGAGCAAGAAAACTAACACTAGTTCAACTGTGATCATTTAAGTGCAACTACCTTATAAGATCAACCTCCTTGATGTTTCTCAAAAGTTTGCACCAAATCATTGGGTATAGGTCCCTTACCTTAAATTAAGTTTCAAAATTTTTAAAGATAAAATGGCTTCAGACAAATTTGAAAAAGAAACAGAAATTGGCATCTTTTTGAGGACTAAAGTGTTTTTAGGTTTTTTTTTACAATCTAGCTATATTTTAAAAATCAGTAAATTCTCAACGTGAAAATTAATTTCTGCATCAAAGTCAATGTATTGTAAGTTACAAGTTTTGTTTTCACTACCTATCAGAGATCAAAGGAACAATAAAAAATAAAGTGTAGTAGTTCTGTGAAACAATCATACCTAATCACCACATCTTGCATATTAACACTAACAGAACATCTAACACTGTTTACCCAATTCAACTTAAAACACATCAGGATAAAATGTAACACTCAGTGCAGTGCAATTCACAGCGTAATCTTACTTTAACTGCAAGATAGCATACAACTCGGCAAATTCATCTTTTCTTGTTCAAGCAACCTTTTAAAGTGCTTACTTTGAAAATAATAGTGTTGATTTGTATTACAAATGGTTCTATCCTGTCATATTATGAGAAGATTCCCAAAGAAGTGCTGGTCTGGCAGTGAGGCTGCCCTGACTTTGTGTTACCGAAAAGGAGATTGTACAAACTATATAGGGCAGTGGGAGATTTGGTTCAGGCCTGGTGTTCCTTTAGCTCTGAACAATCCATCACAGAAGGCAATAAGGAGATAAATGTCTTTCTTCAAGAGTACTTCCGTCTGTGTTAATTCATAAACCTTTGCTGTGAAAGCTCATTAACATACAAAAGGCAGGCTTAGACCCATCCCATTCCTGTCTCAAAACTCGAGCACATACTGAAGATTTAGCTACACGAACCCATTTCTATTAAGAGTACACAGTGTTTATTTTTGTGCAGAATCGTGGTGAGCCACAGCATGGCTGAGTCTTTCCTAGTCACATTTGGTGGTAAAAAGCACCGTATCAACAGATGAAACACAACAGTCAGTCAAGTTAATGGTAGAAAAGCCATTGTAATTATGTCCAGGAGCCCCACAAAAAGATATGAGACTCCAAAAAGACAGCAAGCAATTAAGCCTTATATGCCATCCTGAGCTAAGGAAAGGGAGAGGGGGTGTGGGCGCTTCAAAAGGTAAGAAGGCATATCACAGGAAGATGAGACAAGGAAATATTTGGTAAAGAAAATTTGCCCTGCCACACAGGGCTCCTCCAAGGAACAAATCAAAGTACACCTGGTGGAGGGTCCAAAATATCACTACGAGTAGGGTAATAAAATAACCAAAGTCACAACAACAGAGAGCAAGTAACAATCTCCAGAAAAACACCTCCTGAAGGGCCAGGCCCTGGACAGTGTATGACCCTCCTTTAATATAGTAGTGCTCGTGGGTGCAGAGCACGCAGCAAACTTTTAAGACACATAAGGGACAGAAAGCTAGCCAAATGACGAAATGGAAGAATTCTCTTCAACACAAATTCCAGGAAGTAGTGACAGCTAACAAATTGATCAAAACCGATTTAAGCAATACAACTGAACAAGAATTTAGAATAATAGTCATAAAATTAATTGCTGGGCTTGAAAACAACATAGAGAGGACAGCAGGGAATCTATTGCTACAGAGATCAAGGGACTAAAAAATAGTCATGATGAATTTAAAAATGCTATAAATGACGTGCAAAGTAAAATGCAGGCTGCCACAGTGTGGACTGAAGAGGCAGAGGAGAGAATAGGTGAATTACAAAATAAGATTATGGGAGCGTCTGGGTGGCTCAGTGGGTTAAGTGTTTGACTTCGGCTCAGGTCATGATCTTGCAGTTTGTGAGTTTGTGAGTTTGAGCCAATTCAGGCATTGGGCTCTGTGCTGACAGCTCAGAGCCTGGAGCCTGCTTCAGATTCCATGTCTCCCTCCCTCTCTGCCTCTCCCCTACTCACAATCTGCCCACCCCCTCTCTCTCTCTCTAAAAAATAAACATTAAAGAAAAATTGTTTTAAAAAATTATGGAAAAGGAGGAAGCTAAGAAAAAGAGAGAGAAAACAAAATCCAGGAGTATGAGAGGAGAATTAAAGAAGTTAAGTGATGCAGTCAAATGGAACAATATCCATATCACAGGTATACCAGAAGAAGAAGAGAGAGAGAAAGGGGCTGAAGGTGTACTTGAACAAATCATAGCTGAGAACTTCCCTGATCTGTGGAAGGAAACAGGCATTGAAATCCAAGATGCAAAGGGAACTCCCTTCAGGCATAACTTGAATTGATCTTCTGCACAATATATCATAGCGAAACTGGCAAAATACAAGGATAAAGAGAGAATTCTGAAAGCAGCTAGGGGTAAATGGGCCTTAACATACAAAGGTAGATACATAAGGGTAGTAGTAGACCTATCTACTGAAACTTGGCAGGCCAGAAAGGAATGGGAGGAAATCTTCAATGTGATGAGCAGGAAAAATATGCAGCCAAGAATCCTTTACCCAGCAAGTCTGTCACTCAAAATAGAAGGAGAAATAAAGGTTTTCTCAAACAAACAAAAACTGAAGGAATTCATCATCACTAAATGAGCCCTACAATAGATCCTAAGGGGGACTCTGTGAATGAAATGTTGCAAGGACCACAAAGGACCAGAGACACCACTACAAGCATGAAATCTATAGATAACATAATGACTCTAAACCCATATCTTTCAATAATAACACTGAATGTAAATGGATTAAATGTTCCAACCAAAAGACACAGGGTATCAGAATGGATAAAAAAAACAAGACCCATCTATTTGCTGTCTACAAGAGACCCATTTTAGACCTGAGGACACCTTCAGATTGCAAGTGAAGGGATGGAGAACTATCTATCATGCTATAGGAAGTCAAAAGAAAGCTGGAGTAGCCATACTTATATCAGACAAACTAGACTTTAAATTAAAGGCTGTAACAAGAGATGAAGAAGGGCATTATATAATAATTACAGGGTCTATCCACCAGGAAGAGCTAACAATTATAAATGCCTATGCACCGAATTCAGAAGCACCCAAATATATAAAACAATTAATCACAAACATAAGCAACCTTATTGATAAGAATGTGGTAATTGCAGGGGACTTTAACACTCCACTTACAACAATGGATAGATCATCTAGACAGAGAATCAATAAAGAAACAAGGGCCCTGAATGATACATTGGATCAGATGGACTTGACAGATATATTTAGAACTCTGCATCCCAAAGCAAAGAATATACTTTCTTCTCGAGTGCACATGGAACATTCTCCAAGATAGATCACATAATGGGTCACAAAACAACCCTTAATAAGTATAAAATAATTGAGATCATACCATGCACACTTTCAGATCACAATGCAATGAAACTTGAAATCAACCACGGGAAAAAGTCTGGAAAACCTCCAAAAGCATGGAGGTTAAAGAACATCCTACTAAAGAATGAATGGGTCAACCAGGCAATTAGGGAAGAAATTAAAAAACACATGGAAACAAATGAAAATGAAAATACAACAATCCAAACGCTTTGGGATGCAGCGAAGGCAGTCCTGAGAGGAAAATACATTGCAATCCAGGCCTATCTCAAGAAACAAGAAAAATCCCAAATAAAAAGCACCATATCGAACCCAAAATACAGAAACTGGGTGGCACGTTAAAAATCTCCATCACCATTTTTTATTCAGCCTTATTTCCAAGTACAGTGATTTCCAAAAGTTCTTCTTTATACACCTGGTACCTTATTAATATTATAAAGTAATTATTTCATTATTAACAAAGAACACTCATTTTTGTATTCACAAGCCCTTAACTGTGTTAAAAATAAAGGGGGTCCTGTTTACCACTGATGTGATACTTTAACACAAGTTGTGAAGGATTAGATTTCTGTACACCAGGGTAAATTTTCAAATTCTAATAACATTTTGTTACTGAGGTTACAAAAATGTCCCATTTTACAAGGGCTTACCTGTATGGAGAATTATGGTATTGACCCCAAAGATTTATTAATAACAGTTGTCCAAGTCTAACCTAAAAATATGGCTTACTTAAGTTAATGAAATTTTAAATATGTGTGTAAATTAGTCTGTGTGTGTGTGCACATACATGTATAGATTACTAAATATAAAGACTCTCAAATTTCTTGGCAGACTTTTTTTCCTATTTATTGGTGCTTTCTTAGCTTTTATATATGCCAAACCCTTAGCTTTTATGCATTTACATCTCATTTACAATAACCCTATAACATAAGTTCAACAGTTATCCCCTTTTTACTCAGAGGGACTGAGACTTCAAGAGGTTAAATACCCTGACCGAGGTCTCTCAGCTAATCAATAGCAGATCCAGGAGCCCAGTGGAATCTGATTTAAAAGCTGCCCTCTTGATCACTGCACCTGATAACACTCTCACTTCACAATTAACACTTTTTAAAAAATTGATCCTAGTGCACTTAAAATTTGAATTGTAAAAGTGTTTTATGTTCCTTCAGAAGGACAGAGTCTAGGTAAATACTCTGACAATTTCATAGGAACAGAAATTTAAATGGATTACCCTGTTCTTATTGGAAATTTCGATTTTATTTTGCTAGATTTCTTCTATTTTACTTTTTTTAACTTTTTTTTTTACATCTATTGCAGTGATCAGTTATTCATATGTGTTTACCTAAGATTATGCTAAAATAATAATGGGTAATAAAAAAATTACAACTTTGTAGCCTAATAGCCTAAATGTCCATTAATAGATATTGATAAATGAATTATGATATATGCATAAATTAGAATTCTATACATCAGTGAAATAAAGGACCTGGACCTAAATATGTCAACTTAGATAAATCTCAGAAGTTTTAAACAAGCAAACTGCAGATGAGACAAAGTAAAATGTTATTCAAATAAAGTATAAAATATGCAGAGCAAAGCTATATATTATTCACAGATTACATAAATATGTAGTAACAGAATATTTGTCATCCCTGGGTAAGGAGGAAAGCATATGAAATTAGTCTAATGGTTAATAATTAACATTATTAATTAATTAATTGGCATTAAGATTGATAACCTGTGGTGAGGTCTTAAAAGACCATAATTAATTGACTACAATAAGTTTTACAAATCTAACATTTGATAGCATTAGGTGATACATACACACACACCTATACATCTTTGTTATGCAATTCTCTGTATTTTTCTATGTGTTTGAAATCTTTTATAATAAATATGTTAAAATAATAAGATCAGCAAGCCTTATTCAGCAGGCCAGGCAAGTAGATGAGTCTATTAATTCATATAGGACTAGCTCCATTGGACTTTGCAGTTAGTGCAGACACTAGCTCAAAAAATTCTTCCCTTTGGGTTAAAGTATGAGTAATTCCACTGAATTATAACATTTTAAAATAAATAACATTTTAAATAACATTTTAAAAGGCATCATAAATGGAAATATATTATCTCACTTGCATTAATTCATCATAACTGGTGGAACTAGTTTGTTCCTGAGTAACCCAGATCAAAGAGATGACACTGGAGAGAATAGAGAGAACTTCTTGAAACATTAGATAATCATTCATCCAATCTTCCACTCATTCAATAAACATGTATTGTGTATCTGTAATATATAAGCTATTGTGCTAAATGTTATGAGAATTTAAAGACAAGTACAATTGCATCTTTGCTCCCAAGTAGCTATAATAGTGTACAGGAATAAGTCACATTAAAAAAAATGACTGTAATGTAGGTTGGAATGTGACATGTGTGCAACAAATACACAATGAATGGGGATATGGAACCCAGCAAAAAGTTTCTGATTGATAACTTTACATAGTCTTATATGTCTTTTTTAAAAATATGACCTATTTATTTTCTACCTTGCTCTGTTTTTAATTTGTTTTATTGTTGAACCCAACTCTCCCCTCCCCTCCTCCTGCTACAGAATTTCTTATTCAAGGGCAAGGATTTTGTTGTTTTTAAATAGTATCTTCATATCCATCATAAACTCTATGTTGACAATCCTTTATATAATGCAGACACGGGTAAAACCTCAGCTCATATGGACCGACTGAATGCTTATCACCAGAGTGGTGTGGAGTCTGCTCAATGCTATACAATTGATTGTTGTTATTCACTGTAGTTATGCTCCATAAAGTCACTGCAAACGTCAAGTTAAGAAACATGGATCCATGCTCCTAGGGAAATAGCTATAAATTACTCACATAGTTATAAATCATAATCTCAATTTCAAATTAAATATTTATAAATCATTCACATAGTTGTAAATTATAATCTTCAACCCTAAAAACAGTTCATCCTAGTAGATTCTACTTTCTTTATTTTACAAAAGAGAAAACAGGGTTCAAAAATGTTAAGTGACTTGTCTGAGGCCATTCCACTAACAGGTGCCAGAGTTGAGATTCAAAGCCCCTTCATCTGACCCCAACACTGGAGCTTCTTGCACCACACAGCACTATGTCTATCATTTCTGTCCTCCATTCATTTCAGTGTGACAGCTGGAACAAGGAGGGAGAAGATACCCTTGTATAACCTCAGCTGGAAACTATGCTTATAGGAAGACGCAAAGTGTTTGCTGCTCTGTGAATGGCTGTGTATCTGTGAGTATTGACTTTGGGGTTACAAATAAATTTTAGTGAATAGGCAAATTTGAAAACACAGGTCCACGAATAATGATGATTGACTGTATTAACTAAAGATAAATAATATTTTATAACTATGGGTCTATGAGTCATTTTGAGGTCAGAATATATCAGCCTGTCACCAACCTGTCACTACTAATAACTAGTAATAATCATTGGTTTTAAGAATTGGATTTACTACTAATAATTTAATAATAATTGCATTTAATAATAACTGGTTTTAGTGGAGTACAGTGTTCTCAGCCAACCGACGCCACCCATGTAACTGGAATGTGCTTATTGTAGCCAGCTCGCTATAAGAGAATCTGACCACCAGCAGATTTTAGGATTCCTATAGCAAGATGTTTCACATACATGCTGGAGGTGGTTCAAAATTTGGAGACAAGGAGTATCCTGTGTGACCCAGCAGTGGGAAAACAAGGAAGGCTGCATCTGAGATGTCCAGACCCCATTCAATGCATATCCTTCCCCTGTTGTTGCTCTCTGGTACTATTTGCGTGTAACAAAGCTGTCCAAGGAGTATAAACTGTTTGAATCCCATGAGTCCTTTCAGTACCTGAACACTTAAAGTAACTAATGTGTAATTAATTCACACAGTAAGTACTTAGAAATAGGATGAATAAACAAATGAATGCAATTGCACAAAATTCTGTTGGGCTTTAAAGGAAAAGACAGGTCTACCTCTAGTTAATAGATTAGGGAAGACATTTGAACAAATATTGATGGTCATGGAAGAGACTCCAGGCAGGGGGCACATTCTAGAAACATGGAAAGAATATGTAGTGGACATTGCAGTGCTCAGTCTTCCTGGAAACAGCTCACATTCCAGTGACTGGTCCACATCAGCGTAAGGCCTGGCCTTTTTGCCTCAATGCAGACCAACTCTGAGGGGCTATCCTGGCCCCAAAGCTCCCTACTGTATGGAAAGGGACAGAAGGAGGAGTTGACTATGATTCCTTCACTCCCTCCCATGTGTTTTTCCCAGCGGTGTGCCCTAGTAAATTTCCTGCAGGTAAATCCCCATCTCAGAGTCTTTTTTGTTCCCCCCTGGGAAACCTGACCTATGACAGAAAGGAAAGAAGCAGCAGTGTTTGAGGAGGGCACAGTTTAGTTTGGCAAGAACACAGAGTAAATGAGGTTCAGTACTGAATGAGACTGGAAAGGCAGGTTACAGCCAAATCAAGCGAGCCCTTTAATAAAAGGCTAAAGAGTTTGGATTTTATTCACAGGATGATAAAAAGTCATTAAATATTCCTTGCAGGGGAAGAGTATTATCAAATTTATTCAGAAGAAAATTAAACTGGCAGTACTGTGGAGCAGGGATCTCCAAAGCACTGTGCTCATACCCTACTACAAGATGACCAGATGAGAGAAGGAAGGTAATTGTTGAACTATGTATCATAATTTTTATATAAAGCTTGAAGATAGAGAAATTAAGCTTTGCTAATATGAATATATGGTTTAATACCAGTGTCTCCACATGGTTGCATGGCGTGTATAGCACTTGAGATATTCTTGGGAAGGTGTACAGTCTAGAACATGGTAGGATTCCCAGCAGTGACAATTTTGCTGTTATTGTTTCTTTCCAACACACAATGATATATTAGAGTTAACATCACTAGATAAGTAGATTTATACTTTTTTTCATCATGTTGCAATCAAAACAACCGTCACAAAAAAGAACTACTGAATTAAATTTTTCTCGCAAGAAAAATATATGTTAAAGGAAATACTAGTAACACAATCATAAGAACAAGAAACAGGCAGATATGAAACTTCTAGTTCTGATACAAGCTCTTCAACTATATTGCAAGACTCAAAACTATGGCTATCGAATCATATACAATAATAAGTTAGACAAACATTTTCAAAAAATCAAGAAAGTAACTCAGAATGTAGATTTAGGGGCGCCTGGGTGACTCAGTCGGTTGAGCATGCGACTTCAGCTCAGGTCATGATCTCGTGGTCCGTGAGTTCGAGCCCCACATCGGGCTCTGTGCTGACCGCACAGAGCCTGGAGCCTGTTTTGGATTCTGTGTCTCCCTCTCTCTCTGACCCTCCCCTGTTCATGCTCTGTCTCTCTCTGTCTCAAAAATAAATAAATGTTAAAAAAAAAAAAGAATGCAGATTTATATCCATTTCACTAACTGAACTGTGTCCTTAGGATCTCAGTGGCTTGGTATATTCATGAATGATAGAATGAAGGCGTCAACATTTATAAAATTTTAAAAATACTAATTTTATCTTTCTCATCTTTTAATGTTTATTTTTGTGTGTGCCTTGCAATCTGATACACAAAGATATTTGTGTAGGAATGTATGTATATATTTATACTTTTTTGGTTTGGTTATCATAAACACAGGATTGCATGATCACAAAAATGTGGAGACCATTACCTTAGTGAATGAAATGGTGGGAAAGAAAGAAGAAACGGTTTTATTTTTATGGTCAGTTTAAACTATAGGTTAATATACCACATTTATGTGAAAATGACAGCAAATTGACTATTATAAATCACCAGTTACTCACCAAGCCTTGTCCAAACCATTTACATGTCTCATGTCATTTAGTCCTCACAACCAATTTATAAGCCAAGTACTGGTATTTGAGATGAGGAAAATGAGGATTTGTGTACTTAGGTAACTTTCTTAAGGCAAAGCCAGGAAAAGGCAGACCCAAGAAACAAGCTTGGGACTGCCTAACTCCACAGAATATGCCCTGAACTTTTATGATACATGACATTTTGCTTTGTTCTCCAATGAGACCAACTCAATCAAGTCATATGTTCAGTTTGAGCATTTGAAGAAAGTGAAACACACCAGACACTAATAGGAGGAAAATAAAAAGGCTCTTGATCAGCTTGCCAGGGTTAATTAATAGGCATAGTTTAGAGCAGTTCCAAGCACTGTGATATTGAGACTTCTTCCAGAAACATTCCATAATATAGACTAGAGAGTAATGAAAAAAGTTAGGACTGGCGATAAGCAAGTCAAGAATGTTAGAATTTCAAGAAGCAAAGATTATGAGAAATGGTAATTCCAGTGTTGAATAAACTATATCTAGGTAGAAAGGTTAAGTAGTACCTGAAGGGTACAAGGAGAAAAAGTAAGAAATAATTAGAACCAAGGATTATGAAAGGTCTACTCTGAGATGGGAATATCAAAATTTGAGATTTTGATCATGCAGAATTTCAAGAGATGCCATGGTCCATATTGTGGCCATACTACCATGGAGCTATTGAGAACTAATGCGGTAACAAGTATATTCTGCCATTACCACCATTAATTAATAACTTGATTAATGGCTTGCTCCAACTGAGCATAGACTGGGGCCAGTGAGCTAACAGCATCATCTCATTTAATTGTCTCTAACTACGATGAAGTAGAAATAGTTACCATCTCCTTGTAACTGATAATTAAATGGGAAATCAGGAACACAAAGCCACTGAAACATTTTTCAATAAAACAAGACCACAGTTTTATTAATATACTGAGTTCTAATAAATAAAAGGAGATAAGGCTGAAAAATTAATACACTCTAAAGATAAGCCCTGCCCCCTTCTCAATTTTTTCCAGAGCCTCTTTTTCAGAGAAAAGGGTAGGCAGCCTTCAATAATTTTCAGTTATATATCATCCCCCTCTCTACTGAAGAAAATGTAAGCAGTTCTATGTTTTCTTTCTCCTTGAGCTACTTCCACTCTAAATGAAGCTCTCCAGTGATGTGAGAAAATATCAGAGAGAAACAATTATTAAGAAGAAAAGGCAAACTAAAATTTGACAATAATAAAAGAACAAATTTTACGACCAAAATATTTTAAAGATTAGCAAGGAAAAAATCATGAGTATGTTGCCAAGGTTACACCGGGTAACAAAGTATCTTTGCAAAAAAAACAAGACTACTGGAAGGCAGCGCACAGCACGGGGAGCAGGATCCAGTGAATTGGGTCCAACCGTTCACCAACATCTTTCTGTCTAGGAAGTACTCACTTGAGCAGTGTTTGCCTGAAGGAACCCCAGCTAGCATCCCCCAAAGCCTGGCTCAAATATCAGTACTTCCTTCCCAGATCCTTCCAGCCACAAAAATACTCCTTTCCCTCAACTCTCAAAGCACTTGTTACCTTTCTTGTAACTGAATCTGTAGTACATTCTATTACAGTGATTTATAAACAAAGCTTCCCTCTTCATTCTCTTATATTGTTTAGTGTCAGCCATTGGTGAAGCCCACATGAGCAAAATAGGCATAGTGTTAATTTAATTCTCATGGAGACTAAAATTCCATGGGAAAGACACACTTTATGTAAATCAATCACACAGACAACTATTTAGTCATAAATGCTTTGCCAAGAAGGATAATGCAGGGTGCTCTGAGGGAAGACTTAATCAGTCTGGAGTGGGATGGATGATCTTCCTGAAGAAGAGATCTATAAACTGGGTTTTGAAGGATGAGTAGAAGTTGGCAGGTGAAGATCAGGGGACAGACAGGCAAGAGAAAGCCCAAATGCTGTGAAGCCTGGGGCTTTGCAAGAACAAAGAGGTAAGTGTAATTTGAGAACAGAGTAGGGCATCGGGCTGGAGAGGAGCTGACAATTCAAGAAAGTCTAAGCCATTTTAGGAATTTAAGATCTTATCCCAAGTATGATGAGAAGAATTACAATCACAATAATGACATGATTAGGGTGGCCATAGTCTTTGAGAGAAACCCATTCATTTATTATATTCTTTGCCATCAATTAACCCTACCCTCAGATTTTATCCATCAGTGATGTCTGACCTCTGTGAAGGCATTACTTTAGAGTTACAGAAAGAGAGGGTAATACAGAGAAGAGGTAGAAACAAATTAGAGTACAACAAAAATTCCTCATCATGCAGGAATGTGCATGGATGACCCATGTAGACTAGTAGCTAATTCCACTGCTGTTTGGCAAAAAACGGGATTCTGAAAGGCCATAGCTTTTCTGACAACACAAAGAAAAAGAGACCAAAATGACAGCACTTCCTTCTGTATTCATATCTGAATATTTCTACTATGGCCATCATTACAACTAACAGCTAACTATTAGAGAGTTTCTTGTTTGTTTTGTTTTGGAGAGATGGCTAAAACAGGCTGTTTAACATTTAATTGTATATAATAAACTTTGCTTTCTGTTTACTCTGAATCTACTTTCAGATGAGATCTCCAAATATTAATTGTTAAATTTAATATCCAACTTAGTAATCTCAACTTCTGAATGAACAAGAAGGTGAAGAAGGTGAGAGGGACAGGAATTCATAAGAGAGGATGCTGAGGGAAAAAAAAGCATGGGTAACACTTTTAATGTATATGTAAAACACTGCAGGACATATTTTTAAAACCAATTGGTGACCCTGTGATCCCCCAAAAGAAAATGAATAATCAATCACTCAAGAGCTCAGAGAGCCAGCAAGGTAGGGCTGATTACTTCCCTTGATATTAAGTTGATGTTTTTGTCTGAAAGGGGCCACTTTTGGGTCACAAGTCGTTGCTTCCAGATGCAACTTAATTACGGCTTCCGGTATCTTTATAGAGAAGATAGCACAACCTAAGAGCACTGTTACATTCTCAATTCACTGTTTAAGCTTATTTTTGTTTCTAGTGAACTGCTGTGCCTGGGAAGAGTGGAGAATTGCCATTCCTGGTGCCCTGCTTAATTAAAGTCCTCTTTAAAAAATCCCTTGTTGCCAGAGAATAGCTACAACTTTGGCAGAAGCAGTGCTAAGTTTCTCAGTATGGCCTTGTGCCAGGTTGTGTCAATCTTGACCCCTTGGAGGATGATTAGCAGAGAGGGGGTAGTTAAACCTTTGTGCCCATTCAGTCCCAGGCTTCTGCTGGAATTGGCAAACACTATAGTGACTATTGTTTAAGGAGTAACTGTCTAGTAGGAACTGGACTAAGACCACCAACTCCTTTCACGTAAGGCACCAAACAACAATAATGGCTTCCTGCCACTCCTGACCTGGCTTAGAGCTCAACCGGTACCCCAAAGGGGAAAGCATATGACACTTGCAATCATCCTCAGATATTCACATCTTTTATTTTCCCTGCATATTACAGTTCTATTAGTACTGATAGTAACAAAATTAAAAACAATGCTCTATTCACGGGCCATTTGTGTAACAAAACATCAATGAATAGATATTTGCAAGAATTTAACATATACATGGAACATAAGTTGCTAAATGAATCCATCATTTAAATGATTTCACCAATTAAATGATTTCACCAACTTTAATAAAATTGAATGGGGGGGTTAGAATTATGAAGTGTTAAAAAATGAAAAAAAGTGTTTAAGATTATAACCAAAACACCAAACTTTACTGTATTTTAGATCTTATTGTCTATGGTCTAAGTGTTTGTAAGTGTTTGACTAATTTTTAGTCCTTCTGAAGTTCCTTGAGAGACCACATTTTCTTCATGGCAGAAAATAACTCTAATGTATTGTGGTAAATTACAACCAGAAATAATCCTATTATACTTGTAAGTCTTAATAATTCATCAAAATTAAAAACTATGTAAAAAATCATTACAAAGTTTCAATTA
Source organism: Leopardus geoffroyi (assembly GCF_018350155.1). Classification (NCBI taxonomy): domain Eukaryota; kingdom Metazoa; phylum Chordata; class Mammalia; order Carnivora; family Felidae; genus Leopardus; species Leopardus geoffroyi. The sequence continues at coordinate 93,047,157 of NC_059333.1, forward strand.
TTATTTTTCTTTGATTAAAATTCAGTCTTTTTAAATATATTCCTTTCTACCTTTGGAATTTGCATATAACTTCAAAATATCTGTCAATTCAAATAACAACTGATTTATGTTAAGGAAAAAATGGCAAAAATGAAGAGACCATGTATTAAGCAAGAGGTTACATATTTAGTTGTCAACATTCAAGACTAGAATCCAGTGTCCTTATTCACTTAACAAATATTTATTGGTCACCAATAATGTGCCAGGTACAGCTTTGAAACACCAGACAAAAATCCTTGCCATCATAGAAGTTATACAGTTACTACTATATTATTTCAGTGTGTAATATATTTTGCCTTTGTATATTCAATAACTCCTCAGAAGTTACTACTTGAAGACCACAGCTCTCAATAATGAGAACTTTTGGTATCAGCTTCACAGCACCATACATATTTAGAACACTTGGCATTGTTAAAGAGGTAATGAAACTAGTGACTTTTTTACCCATAAGAAAAAGGATAGATAACACTGTCACTTGTGTGTAAAGTTTTAGACAGCTAAGTAATATAGATTTAAATTAAAAATGACAGATGCACTGACTTGAAACATGATGGTTACTGAAGTGAACCTTTATTCCCTGTAGTGTTATGGTTAACTATTAAATGGCTCAAGTACTATTTTTAGGTGTGGGATTATTGTGACAACTGTTGGTCAATGTCATATGCTACAATCATTATTTTCTTGGTTAATTCTATCATAAGAGGAATGGTTATCAGGGCACCTGGGTGGCTCAGTCAGTTAAGCGTTCTGACTCTTGATTTGGGCCCAGCTCATGATCTCACCGTTGTGAGATCAAGCCCTGAGTCTGATTCCATGCTGCTTAGGATTCTCTTTCTGCCCCTCCTCTGCTTGCACATTCACGCATGCACTCTCTCTCTCTCTTAAAAATAAATAAACATTAAAAAAAAAAAGAGGAGTGGTTATCTTATAGGAAAAATTTATACTAGTGACAAACCCAAGTTAGTTTTTATCAAATCAATATTCATTGATTTCACGAGGGACCTTGTTGAACTTCCAAGCAAAGTGAGTATTCCATATTACAGTATGAAAGTATTCACCATAACTCTTTTCTTTTAAAGTCAGCAGGAATTTTCAATTCACTTTAAAATGTTACAATTAGGGGCGCCTGGGTGGCTCAGTCGGTTAAGCATCCGACTTCAGCTCAGGTCATGATCTCGCGGTCCGTGAGTTCAAGCCCCGCATCGGGCTCTGTACTGACCGCTCAGAGCCTGGAGCCTGTTTCGGATTCTGTGTCTCCCTCTCTCTCTGACCCTCCCCCATTCATGCTCTGTCTCTCTCTGTCTCAAAAATAAATAAATGTTAAAAAAATAAAAATAAAAAATAAAATAAAATATTACAATTAATCTCTTTTCTCCTAAAAGGCAGCATTCACTGGGTGTGTTAAGGGAGGATAAAACTCCTATTACATTAAGTGATACCAAAGACCTATACAAAAGAATATTAGTATATCAGTTAGGTGTTTCAAAAAGGGAAGTTGAGGAACACATACAAGACCGTCATATCATTTCCTGACATCTTCGCCCTTTCCAGAGTATAACTGTGTTATTTAGATATAGGCAAAATGTAAGAAAACCATATTCTAAGAAGATATTTGCCCAATATTCCATCTGCTCCCCAACTGCTGCCCTATCTGTCCCCACTGGCATTACCAAATAAACAAATATGGAAGCAAACAAATAAGTAGGTCTACTTATTTTCTAAATTATGCCAAAAATTAAACAGAATTATAGGTGCAGGTAAATCGATAAACAAGCAGTTCTCTTACTGAAGCACCACTTACAGCACACCCAAAGGGATGGCATGGGCTTCATCAGGTACCTCTAATTGCAGGCATATGTGGTGTTAGAGAAGAAGACTACAGAAAAAGAAAAGGTTACTGTGTGGTTCAACTCAAGAGAACTAGTATTATGTTTGAAAAGTGTGGCTGGCTACGTAGTTAAAATACTAAACTAAAATGCTACAGAAACCAGAGAAAAGGGAAATCACTGTGAAAAAAGTATATGTTCTTCCATTTCATACATCACATCCAAGCTCATGAACTTAAAGGCAGGTCCTAAGATGTCAACTGTACTAAGTAGCTCTAGTCTCAGGCTGGACCCTTTATTTCCGGTGATGTTATCACTGTGGTTTCTGATTTTACATCTGTAGCAGTAACTTAACTTGCTTTTGTTCCAAAATGAATTTCATGCTCAACTTGTTTTTCTTAATTAAACTTCCTTTAGCAGTCCCTAATATGTGTATTATTAAAACTCATTAGTCCCATTCACGCTTGCCTGTCATTTTTTGGCTACACATTCATATATTGAAGTGTTCTGTTGCTATATATAGGAAGAAAATTAAATAATAAATATGGGGACTTGAACGTTTTATGAGTGTCAGGATGAGAGACTGCCTGCAAGGCCCATAAGGTTTCACACAAAAGAGGCATTACTGCTAAAGCTAACATGCTGACATGTCTCTGATCTATAAAGTCTGCAGTAATGGCAGCAGTAAAGCGTTTTGCCATTGACTAGAATTTCTCTTACATGCAATGGAAATAGGCACAGAAGAGATTGTACTGACTGTTATAAAACGAATTCATATAAAATCCCCCAAAAGTTTAGTGTCTAATAATTTCAAATGCCTGAAGTGATTTACTAGTTTTCTCTAACTTCAGTTAAGCTTAGAGTTGGCAGTCTTTTTCTTTTGTGTAGGTTTACTACCAAATAGGTGGGTTTTTTTTTTTTGGGGGGGGGGTGTAATTTAAAGGCAGAAATAATTCATATCCTTTTATAACAACATAGACATATTCTATATTGTTAATGTGATTCCATTAAAAACAAAGCCAAAACAAATTTGCTACTGTTAAGGAATCACTCTTCTTAGAAACAGTTGAGAATGTAGCTACCCACAAGATTAACAGGTTAGCTACCTCAAAATATTTTCAGTTACCTTTTAAAAGGTATTAAGAAGGACACTCTAGATTCATCATGAATATTCGCTATTGTATTTTTTAAAAATTTTCTGGGCTTTGCAAATTTGAGATATTAAAACATTGAAATTTAAAATGAACTGAAACTTTTGTTGTGTTTTTACATTCTTGAGAAAGCCAGAGATGGAATATTTGCATCTTTGGATGTCATATGTTAAATTTCAACAAATCATTAAATAAGTATTTCCCTTTTCATTTTACTTTCAATTAAGAGTGTATAGCAATTTTCTTCTCAAAAATCGATTAATATAGAATAGCATTTAACTGTATTTAATCATTTCAAAATCACAGAAGGAAGCTGCAGTAAATATCTTAACTCCCACTGAATGTAAGGTCAATTAGAACAACACATGGGAGGCTTTTGAGGGACAGGTGAAGCTGTCCAGTGAATGCAGCATCAGTTTTTCCACAGTCATAAGCTTTGGAGAACCCAGTGCTATTTCTTATCACATATATCAGTCCCTGTGCTTCCAATTTTTTGGAAGGCTTCCATCCCTTCATCCCAAACTGCCACAGTTTGTGTTATTCTTCAGCAAAATTGGAACAGCTGATCAAGACCACCATGTTCTTTTTAACAATCAAAACCCAAGATATGTGTTTGGATAAGGTAGAGCAAAATGTAATTAATTTTCTAAGTGAATGCTTGGGTTTTTCAATTGTTCTTACAGTGATCTACTCTATTAGTAGAGAGTATTTCTGTAACTGGATACCTTGCTCTTATTTATTGGCTACAGTTTTAAAAAATTTTGTTGTATGCAATTTTATTTTTATTTCCATCACTGTTGACCTTCCAAAGTGGACCCACTACCTGCAAAGGTACTGAAGTTTGGTGCAGGAACTGCTTGTAGAAACCAAAGAGTAGGCCAAAGTTTCCCCTTTTTCTTTTTCACTGATGAAAGGGAATAAAACAAGAGAGTAGAGGGTATCGATTACTCTTGACAGAGAAAAACATTGTCCAGCCATGACAAAGGCACTTTAGGTTGAGTCTTCTGCTTCAGCACCATGGTACGTTCCATGACCACCAGCTCAATGGTTGTGAAATACACAAATTAACTTCTAAAAGAACCTATTTCTCACGTTTCATATTCTCCATCTACCTTTATATCAACATTACATTCTCTACTAGACTGAAAAGAAAAATTCCAGTTCATCACCCTTTAGCCTTCATTATTTATTTACTATCATCATTTATTATGTTATTTACTGGCTGTCTTCTTTATTAATTTAAACTTTGAAAAAATATGTTAACTATTATTGGACTGTGTGGCTACGATCAGTGGCTAGAATGTACCAATACACAGAACATCCATTCTTCTAGCTCACTCTGCACATGAACCACGTGACTGAGAGCTGCGTAAAAGAAAGGCAAATCTAGCCTCTCAGATATCTCCTTAAAACTAACAGTTGGGCTTATAAAAACTATATATATATATATATATATATATATATATATATATATATATATTGCTATTTTTGTCACCTTTAGGCAAGCTTACACAAAATCTGCATAAATAGGAAATATTTAACTTTACCACCATAGAATCCATGGGGGACAAAGTTTTATATTTTGCTATTTCATCTTAAAAAAGAAAAAGGGAATGGCATTGTGCTTGTTTCAGAACTTAGATTTAAGAAACACATAGACACACATAAAACCAGGAACAAAGTTTGGCAAGACTCCTCGTTTAATACCAGAATGTCTGATGTATTTGGGATTCCTGGAATAAGTAGTGGGATGATGAGTGCTTCAGATGACAGTGAAGAGTTGCCTTTCATGAGTTCACGCATAATGGAGAGGCTTCAGTGCTAAAGCCATAAAGGTATCCACATTCATATCATAACCTGTAAACAGAAACCCCTGAAAAAATATCTGGTGCTTTTCTTTAAAGATAAAACTGTACAAAAAAAAAATTATTTTATATTTTAACAATTACCCATCTTCATTTTATTCTAATGTATTTGGATATCTGAAGGTTTAAAATTTAGTGAATTGGCCTTAAATAGGAAGAACCAACTAAAATTATAGTGCTGAGATGTCAGAAGGTATAAAGGGCTGGGGGATATTCATTAACCTGTTTAACATATCTCTATCTATCTATCTATCTATCTATATTTAAATGAATTACTTCTTTATAGGTTATTGTTCTGAACCTATGTGTGTTCCAAAATTGGTTCAGAATAATATGCTTTACTGGATTCCAAAGCAACTTTTAGTTTCCGAAGTCAATTAATATTCACTCATTTGAGTGATTAATTTTAATTATATCTGCTGAAATTGGTTTTCCTTCTGCAAATAATGATGATCTTTTCTTGAGAGCTAAAAAAATAAATTAAGATAATAAAAAGGGGGAAAAATCCTTGTATGTATTCAGCTGCAAGAAAATGTCTGGGAACGCGCGCGCACCGCTCAGTTGGAAAGAAAAGCCAGTGAGTGGCGAAGCAGCCAGGGCAGGGATGCATCAGAAATGCAGCCTGCTGCCTGGCGCACTCGCCAGTCGGGGCCCTCGGCATAAAGGCTGCAACGCCTTCCTGGACTCTTCCAACTCCAAGAAAGTTACCTCGGACTGTATTATGCAAAGTCGTGCAAGTGAATTACAAGACAACATGTGAGGCCAGTCACCCACCTCTGTGTCTACAGGATGCAGTGACCCTGTAACCCTTTAGCGTTCGGCTGAGAGAACGGGAAGGTGGGAGGGGAAAGGGAAAAAGGGAGGGAGGGAGGGAGAAGATAATAGGAGAAGGGCCAATTCCCCCTGCAAAATTCCCCTAGAAGCCGAGCCAGCCGCCGAAGCCAAGGCTGAGGCAGCAGCGATTTCTACTTGGGTTTTCCTCCTGCACAAGCAGGTTTTCCAAGGCATCACTGCTACCTCTCTTTAAAGTATCACTAGGAGGAAAGCCCTGGATCCAAGAGGGATCTCCTAACTGAGAGGTTTTCAACACAAAGTTGAGAGCTTGGGGGTTGTTTGGCTTCCCCTCCGACGCCACAAAATAAGGTTTTTAAGCTCGAACTGGGTAGCTCCCTAGCGATCCACCCCGAGATGCGCGACGTGGCTTTATTGCATACCCGCTTCTCTCCCCATTTCACTGGCACCGCGTCCGCAGCACCTACCGCGCAGCGGCACACAAACCCAGGCAGACAGCCCCCTCCCAACAAAAGACCCCCAAACTTACCCTTAGTAAGATAAATCCACAGAGGGAGCCCCCTCAACCTTCCCTAGTCCCCTTCCAATCATTCAAGGAGACAGTTTCTACAACACTTCGCCGTCAAATTTAAGCTGAATTGGTCAAAGTATTTATCAGCTTCTAGACGCTTTTTTTCTTTTCTTTTTTCTTTTTTTTTTTTTTTTTTTTTGAATCTTGAGCACCGGTAATTCTTGTTTCAGAATTCAAGATGCTTCCTTTATTTATCTTTCTTCTTTAAGCAGCCGCAACCCCAGTTTCGCGCCCCCCCCCCGTTTTTTTTTTTTATTCACCCACGGACACTTCCAAAACGTGTCGATTGATCCTTTTTTCTCTCCAGATGAAACCACGATCCAGAATCCTTGGGACCCAAAGCCACCTCCATGTAATTCCGACCATCAGGCAAGAAACACAAATGATCAAACAACGTTACTTCTTTCGGCTGCAATCAGATAATCCTACTAATCCAATAGATTTATCTCGATTGGAAATTGACCTCAAAAATGAATCCCTGGCGCTGATGTCCAGTAGAGCGATTTCGTAGCCTTGTTCGGGTGACCGAAGGAACTGTGGTTTCTTTCCTTCTTCTTCTTTTTAAAAAATCTTTTTGAATTCTGGGTGCACTGCTCGCAAAAAATGCCGAGGACCCTGGTTTTCCTCTAATATAGGTTTCTACTCCAAATCGGTGCAGGATGAAAAATGGTACAAAGATACCCCTAGTGGCTCGAAGTGATATTGCAGGGAATCTCACTTTTTTTTTAATCCCTTCTCCTCACCTTCCCCCCCCCCCACCACCATCCCCCGCCCCCCACTAGATAACTGGCTGCTGTAGTAGTTAAATAAGAAGAAGGTGAACCGAGATTAACATGAATAGTATATGACTACTTGAAACATCGTCTGATCTCTCTTCTTTGTTTTACTTTAAAGACCGAATCTTCTGTGTGTCTATCTCCCCAGTATTGCATCTTTTTTTCAACAGAATTTTCCCCAATGGCATTTAGTAGCTAAAATGCCAGTTTGGAGCAGCTAGTGATTTCAAAGCAAATGTATTTGTTTCCTGAATAACTACAGATACCCAAAGAAACCTCAGTCTTCCTGAGATGCTGCTCTTTGGAAAAAACCTTAATGTTTTGTTTTCTTTAAAAGAATATGATTATGGATACATATTTTTTTAGACAATCTCTTCTCATTTTGGACTTTTGATATTCATTCAGCAGAGCAGATGATGGATGCTGTAAGCCTATGGTCAAAGAGCAAGACCTAAGGGTCATTATATACTACTTCTCAATGTTTATCTGAACCCTGTGCAATTCAATGATCTCAAGATTACTACTAACATTTTTGACAGGTTTTAGAGAAAAAAGTGATGCAATCAATTTTAACACTCCATTTTGCTCAGCAATACTTCACAAACTTCACTGTGCCTACCAAAGACCCAGGAATCTTTTCAAAATGAGGATTCTGTTTTGGTAGCATCAGAGAAGGAATGAGATTCTGCATTTCTAACAAGCCCTCTCACTACACTCTGATTATCAAGGATTAGTAAACTTCGGAAGTTTAATTCACTTTCATGAGTGGGTGCAATGGCTGCAAGGACTCCACCATCTTCATTCTTAACTAACTAATCAAGTCTTTTTAGCATATGAGCTATTAAGAACTCAAGAGATCTTCTATTACTGGTTTTATTATTAATTGGCTATGTGACCTTGAGCAGTCACTTTTTGGCCCATGGCTAACTTATCTATTAAAATTAAAGAGTAAACCAAAATAAATGAACAAACATATCTGTTACTAGATGGGACACTCAATATTGTAAATTAATTTATAAAATTAATGTAATTATTATTAAAAGCCCACTATAATTTTTCATGGAACTTGAAAAGTGAATCTTAAAATGTGTTTGCAGGGTTAAAGGGTCAAGCTTGTCAATACGATTTTATATACAATACAATACAATACAGTACAATACAATTAAGAACAAGGTATGGATAATTTCCATATAAACTTTTATGACTTAATATAAAATGCCAGTAGTTGAGACAATGTAGCTTTGGTTCAGGAATAGAAATTAGTCCAATGGAAGAGAACAGAGGGCTCAGAAACAAATCCCTGAATTTATGGAAACTTGATAAATAACAGGTGGCATTAGAGAATAGTGAAGGAAAATGAATTATTCAGACAATAGATTAGGCAAATGAAAAAATTATAATGCTAGCTTTCAAATTCACACCTAAATATACATTTAAGGTACGATAAAAGCTAAAGATACAGAGCAAAACTTAAAACCTTTTAAAGAGAAATAACTTTGTGATTTTGAGTAGACAAGAAGCGTTTATTAAACATTAAGACATTGAAAAGGAAGTCCAAAAGGAAAAATATTAATTTTGATATATTAAAATTAAAGATGTATGTGTATCAAAAAATCCAAGGCATACACTGAGAGAAGAAATTTGCTATGCATATAACCAAAGAAGGACTAGTATTCTAGTACATAAAGCTTTCTTACAAACTTACAAAGAAAAAAAATATGATAGGAAAAAATGAGCCAAGAAGATGAACAGTCAATTGACAGAGGGGATTTTCAATATCCAATAAACATCTGAAAAAGATACCCTAGTTATTAGTGAAATGGAAGCTAAAATGGTGAGATATAATTTCACAGGTATGAAATTGGCAAAAATGTGTAAGTCCAGCAATATGAAAGATGGATGAGAATGTGGAGAAACCATGGGAGGTTTATAATTGGACAACTTCAGAGAGCAGTTTAGAGACAGTTGAAGATTCTCATTTCCTAAAATCTAGTCTTTACTCCTGTCTACTTCTCTTCACATGTACAGAAAATATCCATTGCAGAATTACTTGAAGGAGAAAAAAAAAAGGAAAAGGAAAAAAAATCTAAACACCTTTAGATAAATAAGTGGACAAGTAATTATGGAATAGTCACATACTGTGATACTTGAAGCAGAAAAAAAAAATGCACTATAGCTATTTGAGTTATCATGGATACCTCTCAAAAATGCGATGTGAAGCAGCCACAATAAATGTAGGCTGCAGAAAGATACTTGTGGGATGATACCACTTATGTATCAAGTTTTAAAACATGCAAAAATAATTATATATACATACACACACACACACACACACATATATATATATATATATATATATATATATATATATATATATATAATTTGAGCATATGTATATGTGACAAAAGTATATAAACATCCATGATAATGATAAACCTGAAATTCTTGGTAGAGGTTATAGAGGTTATCTCTGGGAAGAATGGAGGTTAATGACACTGGAAAGACATCACAGGGAACTTCAGCTGAATTTTACATGCTTCATTTCTCAGACTAAATCTTGAGTACACATGTGTTTATATTATATATAAATTGTTTGTATGTCTTAACTACTTCATTAAAATGAAATATTTAAACTGGGTGATTTCCATGAACACTTGACAGTATTAGAATATTTTAAATTAGAACAAATATAATGTAGAAGTGAAAAATTAGTATGAGAGTCTAGAATTTAATAATGTGCTTTTTAAAAAAAATCTGAAGTACTTACTATTTCTAGAAAGTGGAAATGGATCAATGCTTATTTATTTCTACCATAGGTATGAAAATTTCCAGCTGACAAGCAAAAACTACCACCTAAATGACAAAAATGTGGTTACGTACAAGGAAAATATAATCCTCAACTAGCTCCTTTTTGTATTTTCCTTTGATCTCACATAGAATAACCAGACTCTGAAACTATGAAACAGGCAATCAATCAATGGATGCTCAATTCTGACCAGTTAACTAGGAACCACCAAAACCAGAGTATCCCTAAACCAAACTATAACATAATTCTTCCATAATATTTAAAATTACACATGTGAATTCAAACAGGGAGGCTTTGTTGATATGAAATATAAGAACTGGAAATCTTGTTTCAAAATCATTAGACAGTATTTTTCATAATTCATACAAAACTGGAAGATATCATATCAAATATTAGGAAAGAATTTTTTAGAACCCAATGTTAGAAGTAAAAGTGAGTTAGATTAGCAGTTAATACCACTCAACTCACATTGAACTCAGTAAAGATACCTGGACAAATCATCAATCAATTTTCGACCATTCACAACAGCATTCCTGAGCAACAGCCAAAGCAGCTTTGTAATAAAGAAAGAGAGAGGGGACAATTTAATATCCTTCAATGATAGAATGAACAAGGGGGAAGAGCAGATGTAGCATTTCCAAAATTTGGAGATGTTGACATATTCTTTCAGCAACCACTTATGGAATACCTCCTGCAAACTGGACATAGTATAAAGTATTCCACAAGAGAGTTAACTTTAAAACAAGTAGCCACCACAAACCCTTAGTTAGCTATTGATAATTGATTCATTCATTCTAAATGGTTAATAGTTATTTTGAATTAATATTTCACCATCTATACTGAAAATGAGATATTAGACACTAATATAGAACTGAAGGTTCATTTTCAGTGTGTTTAAGTACAAACTGATGTGATGGCTTAAGGTAGTCAATGAAGGAGGAAGAATAAAACAAGAAGTAAAAGGATGAGGGTTGTAGAGGAAAGAAAAAGACTGAGGATAAAAATATTAATCAAACTCATTTCTCTCCCTGGTGATTTACTTTACAGACAACATAGAAACTTAATCTTTGGATCCCTCAGAGTACAAACGATTAGCGAATGAATGACTTAATGGACCAAAGTGTGAAGCTAGTTGGTACATGAAGAAAACAAATTTATTCTCTATATTGGATAAGCTTGCTAATATCTCTTCAGAAAATGAAATTAATAGAGTAGGGAAGTAAAAGACTACTGTGACTAACAACAATGGGAAATGAAAGGCCAAGATTGGCAAACTTGAGTGCCAATTGGAATATGGGATTCCAATTTGATGGTGTCACTAAGATTTCAGCTCTGCTAAAATTTATAGTAGGATTACAAATCTTATTTTGGTTTTCACACTTTAAACAAGCAAACAAAATGATTAATACCAAATGTATCATGTAAGGAAATGGCATAGTTCTACTAAAAAACAGATGAGAAAGTGTTTAATTGTTGCTTTTAATACAAGAGTCATTATGAAAAGAGGGTTATGATATTTTTTAGTTAATTGATATAACAGTACATCTTATGCGACCAAGTCAAATCAATTAAGTTCTGCCTGGTAGTTAACATTTTAAGATGCTATGGAATATTGGTGTTCTATGTCTGAAAAAAAGTAATCTTATAAAGTATTGTAAAACAGATTTTCTAAAGCAAGTCTTGGGAAAATATATTCTTCTACCATCTTCAGAATTCCCCTGATGTACCCTCATTTTACATGCTCAAAACTTGAATCTGAATGGCAACTGGAAATTATGAAAGACATAAGCATAAAAAGTATTGCAACATCACAGGCCTAACTACTGCAAAGGTAGCTGTTTATAAAGAGGTTCTCTCTACAGGGAAGAATGTGCTCAGACAATTCTGCTTAATTAGAAAGGACTACTTAAAACACTTGACCGATACTGAATATTTCAGGTATGTATTGGGAGAACACACCTGCTTGAATGCTAAATTTACCAGATGTGTCTTTATATTTCATGGTTTGAAGACCTGTAATGCAAACCAAGGAAGTAATGATCAAGACTAGATATTTTAGGATGAGACTGTCAAATAGAGAAATGGGGCTTCATCAAGATTAGTTTGAGATTCTAAAACATATTTTCAAAGCTCAAGGGCTTAAGTCAGAAATAAATCTAGATTTTTGAAACAAATTTAAGTCAGTTTGAACTGTTACAATTTCTAAATTTTGGTGACATTATGCTAATAATTAAGAATCTGTTTTGTTTCTTTTTGAAAGAGGTTTTTTAAATCTATGATTTATATTAAATTGGCACAATTATTCTTTACTTAAAAATATGTGAGTTCTCATCTTCAAAGATTTTGGCTGTTAACAGCTTACTACATTATTATTTTACACAGTATTTTAGAGTTTAGATTTTTATATTTTTGAAATTGAATAATATTTATATTATTATATAAATAATAACTTCATAGCAGATTCTCTATTTTAGCTGCTTTTGACTCCATCATACCATAGTTGATTTTAATCCATTGCAGTGTAGCCTAGAATTAAATTATATAAATGATCTTAAGTATTTCTTTAGTAGTGAATAAAAACAACCAAAAAAACATCCTATTGTACATCATCCATTGAAGTTTATTGTACAATATTACTTTATCTGAGTCAATGTTTCCAGTATTAGTAAAATTTACTATAAACTTTAACTCAATTATAGAAAAGTCACATGAAAATTAATGATTTGTATTTCAATCTAGAAAAGGAAAAATTTTGTTACATCCCAATGACATTACCATCTCATTGACTTCACATACATGGGTTGGGTACTCTTCCCTCTCTGGATAGGATTTTATGCTAATTACAAAATTAGAAGTAAACACTGGCCTGGATTTTCATTATTGTTCAATTAGTGATTTAATGAGCATCATCTACCTGTCTGAAAATATTCAGTTTCATAATTTCCTAAAATATTAAATAAAGGAGACCTTTAAATCACATCTTCAAAAGGAATGATCTGTCAGTCTTTCTTCCTCTTTCTGCCTCACTCTTTCTCTCTCTCTCCCTATGTGTACATGTGTCTTCATGTCTTTCTCTTTCCCTCTGACTCTCTCTGTCTCTCTCTGAGAATCTCTGAACACATAAATCCACCTCCTTAGTTAATTTTTTTATCATTTGGAGAAAACTGGAAATCATGTCACAAACGTTCAAAAGGATGAATTTTCCTAAAATCATTTGTATTTGGTTTAGAGCTTGCTTTTTAATTATATATGAATAAAAATTATTTCTGATGACCTTGAAACAAAAAGTAGAGTGAACTAACCACATTAGAATGATATATTAAAAAGATGATTGTCAAACTATATTAACACTAAATGCATAAGTGGCTCAAACTTCCAACCATCCGTTCTCAAAATCATGACTCTCTAAGCACTGTGTTTTTTTTTTTCTCTAAAAATTTCCCAAACCTTCTTAGAGTTAAGTATATTATTCAGAGAAAGTAATATTTAAAAAGTTCAAAGAAAGATTTGTTATGTCACCAAGTTGATAGATTACCAGAGTAGATAGCTTACATATTAACAGAAAATTTACCTATTATAAGATCAAACAAGAATATAATTCTTAACTATTTGTAATATATTAAGCCTACTTCACAGTTCACATCCTCATCATGTATAAGTCTGATAAAAGATACATGTCTGAAATTAGTTTCACCATTAAAAATGGTTTTACCATTAAAAAATCAGTTTTACCATTAATTTATCATTAAAGCAAGCAGAGTACATTTGAACTGTGGCCCAAAGAAATGCAGTTTTATAGTCCATGTATAGACTCCACAGATCTCCTTTTGCTAAATAGAAAAAAAAACCTAAGAAAGCAAATGACTAAAATAACCAAGGTCACACTGAGGTCAATAACATTGCTAGATGAGAAACCACTGCACCATGTCACTTTAGATTTGTTTTTCCTTTGGTTCTTGGTATTAAAGTGTCATTGTTCTTAAAGTATTTGACCACAACCAAGCTCCAAAAATTGCATATTAACAAGCCAAAAAAGCACAACATTAGAGATGCTCAATATAGTTAGCAGAATAATGGCTCTCCAAAGATGTCCACATTTTAATCTGTGGAATCTATGGATATGTTACCTCACATGACATGTAGGACTTTGCAAATATGATTAAGTTAAGGATCTTGAAATGGGCCCAATGTAATCACAAGGTGCCTTATAAAAGGAAGGCAGAAAATTTTGAGCCAGAGAAATAACAGAAGCAGAAATAAGAGACAGATAAAGAGAGAGAAAGAGATTTGAGGATGCTATACTGTTGCTTTAGAAGAAGGAGGAAAGGGCTATAAGCCCAGGAATGCACGCAGCCTCTAGGAGTCTGATAGTCAAGGAAACGGATTCTCCTCTAGAGCCTTCTAAAAGGAACGCAGCCCTTGCCAACCCACTTTGGACTTCTGACTTGCTAAACTGCAAGTTGACAAATTTCTATTGTCTTAAACCACTAAAGTTGTGGTAAATTGTTACAGCAGCAATAGGAAGCTAATACACTTAACTAAAAATATGTATTAAAATTATTCTGAGAATAATCATTTCTGCCCAATAAAAACATAATATGTGCTACATATGCAATATAAGATTTTCTAGTATACACTTTTAAAAAGAAGCAGCTGAAATTAAATTTACTAATATATTTTCTTTATATTTGTATAAAAATACAATCATTTTCATATGTAATCACTATTGAAAGTTATTAATAAACCATTTTATAATTTTTGTAAAAGTCTTCCAAATCAAATGTATATATTGGATATCTAGGTATCTACAGCACATCTCATTTTGGACTAAGTCCACTTCAAGAGCTCAGTTGCCATATATGACAAGTGACTACCATATTGGGTAGCACAGCTTTAAGCTATAAGAAGCAAATTAAAAAGAAAAATCCATATATTATTCTATAGGTTATTCTAATATTCTCTTACCTGTAACAATCTAGACTAAGAATCACAAAGGCATCTAAAGAAATCAGGATGGTTGTACAGGCAGTTTTCTAATAACCATGTGCTTGAGAAGTGTATTTCAAAAGGGAGATCAGAAAAGGAGCAAAAACAAAAGAATAATGTGAGAGAAGAGTATGATCACTTAATGACACTGAGTTGTCTGATGTTTGTGAAAAATGCTAAGGAAAATAGAAAAGAAATTTCTCTGGTATTTTCAAAGCAAAAAGATAAACCAAGTAAAAGATAAGAATGACATTGCTTGGGGCCAACTATGTAATATGAACAAATGACCAAGAGAAAAGCAAAACTATTAAACCACAGCTTCCAATTTCTCCACAGAGAAGAATGATGTTTGAACTGGAAAAGAGTTTGATGGTGAGAAAATGATAAGAAAGCCTGAAGGTGATTTAAATTAGCTTTAAGATTCCAGGTCCAAATCAGTTACCTAACAGGATACTAAAAATACTTGAAGATGTGTTTTTGGAATGAATATCTAATATCTTTGAGTCACCATGGAAAAATGCTATGAAAACTGTTAACTGTCCTGGTTTTCAAATAGAATTCCAGAAACTGACATTTACTATTCTTGATATTAACTGAAATTCTAGAACTCATGCTCACATGTGTTCACTAAGTATATGACAAAAAGAATAAAATCTTATTAGAGTTATTGGAATGGCAGATCAAAAATGTGGTTTGAATTGTTTATCTTGACTTCATGCAAGGCCTTTTATAACAAAACACCACTCATAATTTTCTACTGGACAAAATTATGAAGTATAGGCTGAATGATGTAGTTGAGTAAATCTTTTGAAAGTTGAACAATCATTCTTCTGTAGCATCCATTGAATGTTCTTTGCTGTCTACTTCTTTTTTCCCTTTTTGAGAGTTCTAATTTCTAAAAGAATTTGTTTTGTAATCAGGCCTTTCCATTAAGCAAATTAGTCTAGTGATGGGTATGAATGAGATGCTTTAGTAGGAGATGGACTTAGACCATGCACTTTTAAATAGATTACTTAAAACCATTAACTATTTTGGGAATTATACTTTTCAATGATGCTTTTCCAAATTATTTATTAATAGGAGTTTGATATAAAGCATTTAAATAGTAAATTTTAAATTGAATTTTAATTCAATTTAATCAGATTTCGACATCTAGATCCTCTGTGTATCCTCCATTGCAACATAGAAACCAAAGTCTCCTTATTTTTAATTTACTCACTGATATAAATATTTCTATTTAATTAATCAAGCATGTTTTTATCAAAAGGCATTTCTTATTGATAGTATTGAATTGGATTACAAAGAAATTCAGGTTATAAATAGAGTAGTTTTAATAAAAGCTTCAAAATCAATCTAAATTTAAAGCGAATCAATCAAAATACAACTCAATATCAATCTTAATTTTGGCTACATGCATTTCAAGTGAACTCTTATGATATAAAGACATGGAAGGATTCTTTAATCTTTTTTTGATTCCTAATTTTGGCAAAGTCAGATAACTTTTTTCTATCCTCTCTCTCCCCTGATATATCAAGAAATAGATCAGAAAGCAATATAACAGACAAAATAATAATAATAATAATAATAATAATAGCAATAGTAGTAGTAACTAATAAAAACAGAAAAGAGAATAAAATCTCAATATAGCTGTTTTCCTCCTCTCATTCTCTTTCCTTCCTTCTACACATCTTGTTTTTAATATACATATTATATTAAATATATTTATGTATATACATCTATAATATATGTATATTTATATATAATATATCAGTATACATATCATTAAATATACATAATATACAAATAAAGATATACATATTCCCATGTGGTTATTGCAAAGACTAACAGTTTTAACTACTCCTTTGCTCATGAGCGCTTTTAAGACACGAAGATATAATGATCATAATAACAAAAATAATGTCTACTTTCATTTGTTTAATGCATCTTCTGTACTTGGTTCTTATTCTTATGTATATCTTTCAAGTTTGAATTGTTCATATAATTTTTCCTATTTTTACAGAAAACAGAAACCTCATAACACTAAATGACCTGCTGCCACTATAAATGGATTAAACTAGGATTGCATTCAAATTTAAATCCAAGTTTCTTGTACTTCCTTTTTACTGCAAAGAGAAGTAAACTCACAGGTGAAGAGTATGGGTACTGAAGAAATGACTCAGTGTTCAGGAGTTCATGCAAATGGAATGACCCCCAAAATGATAAGGGGTCACCTTTGGGCAAAGGGATGCCCCCATGCACTCCTCAAGAAGCAGGGATAATGCCAGGATTAGATTAGCTTTACTCACCCTGCCTCACATAGGGTCAATGCTGCTGACTCTTTTGAAGAACAGTAGAGGGTAAGGGTATTTCTTGTAGTGAGACACCATGGTGATTTCACCCACTGAGAAGGAAAACTATGTACTTAAGTGAGGGACTACAAGAGGAGAGCATTGCCTAGTGTTCAACTTAGAAGCAGTTGGCAAAATCCTCTTTAAATGACCATCAACTAAGGGAAAACACCAGGCTACCAAAGCCAACACTGCGGTTTGCTAGCAAAAGAGTTTGTTTCCCTGATTATCTTGGAAAGGGTGCTTGCTGCCTATAAACCACAGGCAGGACCAACTTTGAAAGATATAGCCAGATGCACCAAGGAAGCATATTCAGAGTAGACTATGACAGCAGAAGAGTCAACTAAGGTTGGGGAGACAGATCCTAGAGGACCAGGTAACAGCAAGATTCTTCATCAAGGAATTGCAAGTGACACTGGACTTCTTGATGTGGATCCATATACACTCATCCTGCATGGCTGTGCCAGCCTCCTCACTGGCCTCCACTCCCCTCATCTAATTTTTTTTTCAATCTGTTCCTCATATGGACACCAAAATAAATTGTTTATAAAATAAATCTAGTTGGGGCACCTGGGGGGCTCGGTCGGTTAAGCATCCGACTTCATCTCAGGTCATGATCTCGCAGTTCATGGATTCAAGCTTCACTCCAGGCTCTGTGTT
Organism: Leopardus geoffroyi; assembly: GCF_018350155.1. Classification (NCBI taxonomy): domain Eukaryota; kingdom Metazoa; phylum Chordata; class Mammalia; order Carnivora; family Felidae; genus Leopardus; species Leopardus geoffroyi. The sequence continues at coordinate 93,064,977 of NC_059333.1, forward strand.
GATAGCTCAGAGCCTGGAGACTGCTTCAGATTCTGTGTCTCCCTCTCTCTCTCTGTCCCTCCCCCATTCAAGCTCTGTCTCTGTCTCTCTCTCTCTCTGTCAAAAATAAACAAACATTAAATTTTTTTAAATAAATCTAGTTGAAACACTCTGTATTAATTATTACCAGGGTTAGTGGTTCTCACCATAGTTGCCCACTGGAATCACTTAAGGGGAGAGGTTAAAAATACCAGTGCTTAGCCCTACCTCTCTGCCCCCCACAGAATCAGAATCAGAATCTCTGACTAGGTCATCAACATTTTTAAAACGCTTCCATATAATTCTTATGTATAGCCAGATTTAAGAACACTGACCTAGAGAGTGCATTTTAGATGCCACAGAATGGTAACAAAGCTTTCTTAAGTGACATGCACAGGATTTGCCATCAGAAATGCACAGAGCTACATACCATTTTTTTTTCTTTTCAAATCTTCCATGCTTTTTATTAAGCACTAAACTTCTGTACATGGTTTTCTCTTTGTCTGCAAAGTTCTCTCTTTGAATGCCTTCCTTCCCAACCTATTCACTTTTCTAACTTCCATAGATCCATCAAACCTTAGCACTGACTCTAGAGACCATTCCTTAACAGCACCCACCCATCCCACCCCTCACTACCATCCCACTCCACTTCATACCTCTCCCACTCCCAAACTGGGTTAGCTAGTAATGGATCTCTTAAGAACACTTGCACTTTCACTAATTGCTCTCTGAAGGAGAGAGTTTTGACTTTTTCTATGTTTATTAACCAGCATTTTGAACCTATTCAGCATTACAATAAAACAAGAAATACAAGATTGAATCAATGCTATTTTCTAAGTAACTTCTTACAAAGAAGCACGAATGTGGGACAGTGTGGTATATATTCCAGAGAAGTAGGCCTCACTTGAACCTGCTGCATATGCTGTATCATACTGCCAGAAAATAGGACAGCCATGGTCCTCAGCAACTCCTAATTTGCAGCTCTAGAACTTTCCATTTCCATGACAGAAAAACCTTGCCAGATACCTATATTAAACAATCTAATCCTTTATTCATAAATTTGAACAGAAAACCATAAACAGCAAGTATTTGAGGAAAACCAATTGCATTAAAGAGGAAGAACAGATAAATAGAAAAAAATATATATGGTGGGGAAACATATTTAAGGAAACAAAGAAATATATATATATATATTTTAAAATTTAATGTTTTACTGAAGCTCAAGGGACTGCTATTTTGAGAAAACAAATATAGGCTTCTCTAAAAACATATCTATAAGAAAATAGTTTTTATAAAATTTAAATATTGAAATGAAAACTGTAATAGAAGCCTTGAGTAGCCGAATGCACATGGGCTGCAGATTAATTTATAAGCTGAAAGATGAAGTAAAAATACCTCCTTTAAGAATTCTACAAAGCACAGAAACATTTATATGAAGACTCACAATTCCATGTTTTCCCTTGGTTTCTTTTACTTCTGTTGCTTTTAAGGAAAACTTAATAAAACAATTTTATTAAAATTATGTCTAATAAAATATTTTCAAGTTGTACACAATGCTGTCATAAAACTGACTAGATAACCTAGCACATCATTTGTGTAAAAGACTCTTGAAGAATAATTTTACTGTACTTTTCAGGAACCATCAGATTATCGTTGTGCTTTTGCATTTTTCACCTCAGGCAAAAGTACCGAGAAAAGAAACATAGAATGTTGAAAAAATAAGTCCTGGAAATTCCTTTTCCTTCTGAATCTGTAATTATTTCCCTAATTTGTTTTTTTTTTAATAATTTTGACTATTCGTGAAATATCTTAAATTGTTATTCGTCACTAATTTAGCTTCAGGATTTTGAGATCAACAGATTTCTTTAGTAAGAAATAAATTATTTCCTTTTTCTTCTATAGGTGTGCTCTGGAGGTGGACCTAAACTAGTGATTCAATTATCTCTTCCATTGATTACCAATAATCCAAAAGAAGACCCACATAGGAAAAGATGTTCCTTTCAAAATAATTTATAATAGCAAAATTAGAAGGAATCAAAATATGCAGAAGTAATACAATATTTAAGTAAAATATGGTAATATACTTGATAAACATTATTAGGAGATTATGTAGCAACATGGAACAATGTTCAGGATAAAATGGAAGTGAAGAAAACTATTCAAAATTAAATCCGTGCCCCCTATTCCAATTATATAAAAATGTCAACATTTGAATTTGAAGAATTTTGAAGAACATAGACAATTTTCATTTTATTTGAATAAGATTTTTAAGGGAAAAATAATAGAATTTTTCTTCTATCCTATCAGTATCTCAAATTTAAGAGTACCTTAAAAGAAAAAAAGTTGATTCACTTTTGAATTAATAGTAAAATGTATACGTGGTTCATACACTCAACTCTGACATCAAATAAGTATCTTGAAATTGCTAATCTGCTAATTTATCTCATTTTATCCAAGGTGACCATTTTTAATGTAGAAATAGAAACTTACATGTATACCACTTTATAGTTTTCAAAGTACACACACACACACACACACACACACACACAATTGTTCAGTTCTCTTAACCATGAAGCAAGGTTAAAGTAGATAAAGGAAATTGGTACTATAAAAGGAATAGATATTATAGGTATTATCATCTTTTTCAATATATAAGGATTAAGGGGTCAAGTGAATTTAAGGTCCCACAGGGGCACAACATGAAACCCATTTCCAATCCTTTCTTCTACATTAGCATCATCTCATGACCCCACTTAATAACAGATAATTCATTATATGTTTAACTTACAAAGGATAAATTTCTTTTCATTAAGTTTTTAAAATGTAGGAAAATTTTAGTTTAGTTTATTTATTTTTTGAGTATAGTTGACACATGATGTTACATTAGTTTCAGGCACACAACATAGTGGTTCATCAACTCTATACCTTATGCTATGCTTACCACAAGTGTAGCTACATCTGTCACCATGCAACACTATTACAATTATCATTGACTATATTCCATATGCTGAACCTTTTATTCCCATGATTAATTTATCCCATAACTGGAAGCCTATATCTCCCACTCCGCTTCACCCATTTTTCCCATCCCTCTATTTCCCTCCCCTCTGGTAACCATCAGTTCGTTCTCTGTATTATAGGTCTGATTTTTGCTTTTTGTTTATTTATTCATTTGTTTTTTTAGATTCCACATATAAGTGAAATCAGATGGTGTTTCTTTTTCTCTGACTTATTTCACTTAACATTATACCCTCTCAGTCCATCCATGTTGTCACAAATGGCAAGATCTCATCCTTTTCATGGCTGAGTAATATTCCATTATATATATAATATATATGCATATATGTATATGCATATGTATATATGCATATATTATATATGCATATATATTATATATAATATATATTATATATGCATATGTATTATATGCATATGTATATATGCATATATATCATATACATGATATATATATATATATATATATATATATATGTATAATATATATATACACCAAATCTTCTTTATCCATTCATCTGTCAATGGTAAGTTGGGCTGTGTCCATATCTTGGCCATTGTAAATAATGCTGCCATAAACATGGGGTGTGTATATTGTTTTGAATTAGTGTTTTTCTTTTCTTTGGGTAAACAGCCAGTAATGACATTATTGGATCATATGGTAGTTCTATTTTTAATTTTTTTTAAGTTTATTTATTTATTTGTTTATTTATTTATTTATTTATTTTGAGAGAGACAAAGACAGAGCAAGTGGGGCAGGGGCAGAGAGAGGGAGACAGAGAATCCTAAGCAGGCTCCATACCATCAGCATGGAGCCTGACACTGGGCTTGAACTCACAAAATTATGAGATCATGACCTGAACAAAAATCAAGAATCAGATGTTCAACTGATAGAGCCACCCAAGTACCCCTTCTATTTTTAATTTTTTGAGGAATTTCCATTCCTCAAAATACTGATTTCCACCGTAGCTCTACTAATTTACATTCCCACCAGCAGTGCACAAGGGTTTCCTTTTCTCCACATCCTCACCAACACTTTATTATTTCTTACCTTTTTGATAATAGCCAAAAGGTGATATCTCATTGTGGTTTTGATTTGCATTTCCCTGATGATCAGGGATGTTGAGCATATTTTCATGTGCCTGTTGGCCATCTGTATGTCTTCTCGGGAAAATTTTAATTTTTTACTTTTCACTTGTTCATTCCTATTTTTATGCAATAAAAATTTGAAGACACACAGGCAGTCTACCAAGTGCTAGAGATAAAGAAATGCCCAAGATACCTCCATCCTCAAAGGATTTGCAGTTCAGGAAGGAAGACATCCAAATAAGTAAAGAAGTATGAGTCAATGCGATAACTGTTGAGGCAGAGATACCAATTATATACAAACAAGGAAATGTTGAATCATTTGTGGGATGGGTGTAAAGAGGAATTTGGGGAAAGTATTTGAGAAAGGTCAAACCTGGAGGATAAGTAGCAGTTAATAAGATAAAAGATGGCGCAGAGAGTGATCATATTTTAGAAAGTAAATTCTTTTTCCAAATTAAAGGATTTCATAGAATTTTGTTAATAGGTATCACTAAAAAATCCAATTTTGCAAGCACTATTTAATTCCCAAATAATTTAGTATTGATTTCATACTGTTTGTTTAACTACACATGTTTTGGTCATCTGCTAACTCATACAATGAAGTAATTTGTCTGAATGCTGTTGAAGTTGAGGTTAGGGAAGGTCAACAATGCCTAACAATTACAAAGCCTAGGGGAGAAGCTAGAATCTGAAGCTTCAATATTCATCCTGAAGTTATTTCCCACTGAAATCATGACTCATGAAACTTGTGCATCAGTTAACCCATTTACTAACCAGACGTGTTGGTGGATATTTTCAGGCTCTCTTTAGATTAACTTGAAATAATAAAGTTCTGTTGTGTAATAACTGCCTGACATCAGCCACTCTCAGTGCCATTAATTATAGGCTTATATCTCTCCACTATACCTCAACATTTATAGGCCATTCTTTACATCAACACCACTACTCTTATGTCCTCTTCTTTCTCTATGAATAAATCTGTTTGCTTTGAGTTTGAAGAGGATGAACATAGTGAGGGATTAAACCTCTATTCACAGTTAATGGAAAAAGCAGTGTGATTCAATAAATTCTAATATTCTTAAAACAGTTTTAATGGATATTGTTTTAATTCAATCAAAAGAACTGTTCTTCAATACATACATCTAGAGTCCTAATAAAATTCTGATCGTAACATCTGCTTCGCCTTCACTGCAACTACACCTGCTGAATTTCAAACTGTCAAAGCACCTTGGTGGTAGTATAAATCAGTTTATCTTCATGTGGTAGTACATATGACCAGGAAGAAAAGCCATGTCTCAAAACCATGTTTCTGGAACTACTCCTTCTTTGTCTGAGGTGACAGATATCTTACAACAGCCTTCTGTTTCCCTAGGCCAAGTAATAAACCTACCTGTCTGGGGAACTGCTTATGTTTCTTCCCTCACCTTTCAGCACCTACCCTCCTCTGGGCCCGTTATAGTTATTAGAAGTAGGCACCAGCTTTCTGAATGCACTCTAGCCTCAGTGAAGTAGAATGAGTGGGAACTCAGCAGTTCAGGTCCCGGGGTTTAGTAGAGTTTGAAAAATATAATTTTGGTGCTCAGCTCCCAAAGGCTAGTAATTTTCGGGAGATCTCCTTCTTCCCATTTGCATGCTGTCACAAGGCATGGTACTCGCCTTCACCTTCACATCTACTTCACCCTCCATCTGTAAGGCAGCCTATCTTACTCTACTTAGTCTACTTGAGGGAGGTGACTACTCTCTTGTATTCTTCATCTGGCTCTCTGCTCTCTTCCTCATCCTCATGGGGCCCATTTACCAGGACTGGTCCAACTCTCCCCTGTTCCCTTCCAGCCCCACACTGGCTTATAACCTAGCGTGACATCCCTTCCAACTCTGCCCTGCACTCCCTCATCCTCTTCATCCTAGGCTTCCCTTTTGACCCCACAATTGCTTCTGCTCAACACTTGACTCCAACTTCTTTTAGACTGTAAACTACATGAAAACAGGAAATTTTGCTTATGACTGTATTCCCAGTCTTTTAAAACATAGAAATAGCTAATACATATTAATTGAGTGAAATAATGTATTTTCTTCTTCCATGAATTCCTAATAACTGTCTTACCACTTCATAAGAGATAATTTTGGTAAAACAAGATGGAAGAATTAAACAAAACAATAGTATATCATTCAAAATAATTTAGGTTACGCTATAATAACAACCTTAAAATTTCAGATTGCTTATAACCATAAAGATTGATTTTTTGTGCATGCATATGCGCAACTTGATTTAATAAGGATTCTCATCTTCACAATCATTGAAGAGTTCTGGGAATGAGGCTGGACCTATCTTGTGAAGCTACCATCTCCTCATGAGTCCAAAATTCACAAAGGGGAAGAAAACCTGAGAATTGCACACTGGCTCTTAAATGAACAAATAGCGTATCTGTTAACATCTCTTCATATGGACAAAGCAAGTTATATAGTGACAATCACACTTCAAGAGGATATGGAAGTATAATCCTCCCATGACGCTGGATGAAGAGAACTGAAAATATCGATGAGAACTAGTCATGTTTGACACAATTAATAACAAAGTTTTATATCCTTAAGCACTCATTTGTCAGTAAAATCAGCACAATTCTACTTAAATATCTTTCTACCTAAACAAGGAGGATGAATAGAAATCTGCATTCTTCAGTATCAGTCCTACATCCCTATATATTCTTTTTACTCCGGTCTATAAAGAGCACAGAGAAAAAACAGAGATGTTTAACAGAAACCTATGCCTACAATAAGTGAAAGGTATAACAAAAAAACCCACAAACTTTTAGGAGGAGAAAAACATTCTAGGCAGAGGAAATAGCAAGGGCGCTTCTATGTTTACGGGGCAGGAATGAGGAAGTGGGGAGGAAAAGGGATGGGATTCTTCTATATTTTGAAGGTTGATCCAAAACGATTTCCTGAATGTATAAGGGTGTGAGAAAAGGAACTGGCCCACAGATGATACTAAGGTCTGTAACCTTGTTGCATAACATTATCACATTTGCAAAGAGCTCAGTAAAATGTAAATCTGTTTGAGAGCAAACAGATACAAGCAGATTGGAGAGAATCAGAAGTCCTGGCAATGCTAGGGATTCCTAATTAGATAAAGTTGTTGCTTTTTTCATCTTTTCAGCAACATAACTTTACTACTTGATGTAAATAAATGTCTCTTGATGGTAAAAATTAAATCATTCCTTGGCTTTTGGTGTACATGTACTTGTGCTTAATTTCCCTTAGTTTTTCCCTACATATCTAGTTATTTATTCTGAATGTCTCATGCATTGGTTTTTCAGGTAAAGGTAAGGGCATCTTTAAATTGATGATTTTCAACTAACAAGTGCATGTACATTATCAATAATCCCATGTTGTTTGTGAATTTTCACCTAACAATAATTCACTCTAAGCAGGCACGCTGTGTTCTATTATACAATGTTTGATGACTGCAAAGCTGCAGGCTTGTGCTGTAACCAGCTGATGTCCTCAGATGACCCAGATTGGAAACAGGCTTCTCTACCACTGCAACACACCATTCTATAAGCCAGAGTGATTAGAATAGTGGAATCCCCGTCATCTCAGGTGGTGAAAGCTGTGGGTAGAACAGGCTTTTGGTATATGTGTGTGTGCAGGTTGTAAAGAAAAAGATTTTACCTTTGGATGTGTTAGGTAAAGCTTATTAGCTATCATGGAGGATATGTCCAATATGTAGTATGGCTTTGTATCTTTCAATACAAGCCTGGAATTCAGAATTACTTCCAGGAATAGAGATGTAACTTTGAAAATGGCATATAGATGCTATTTTCAGCTACGAGACTGGATGAAATAATCAAGAGAGAGTGAGTGTAAACACATAGGATGAGAACCAAGAACGGGACCTCAGGGCACCCAAATGTTAAAATGTCTAGATGAAGAGGAGTAAACCACCAATGGAGACTAAGGAGTGATGAGTGAGGGTCACTGCTGGGAAATAAAGTAAGATGACATATAAATGCTCTTCATAAATTGTAAAGTGCCATCAGAGCACAGCCTGCTTGGGATTCTCTCTCTGCCCCACCCCTGTTTGCATGAACTCTCTCTCACTCTCCCACAAACTAAATAAATAAACTTAAGAAAAAAAAATTCCAACTGTTCTGACCTTCCATGCCCAATTTCTTCAATCGTTTTGCAATACCATTTTAAAAACTGAACCATTAGGGGCGCCTGGGTGGCGCAGTCGGTAAAGCGTCCGACTTCAGCCAGGTCACGATCTCGCGGTCCGTGAGCTCGAGCCCCGCGTCGGGCTCTGGGCTGATGGCTCAGAGCCTGGAGCCTGTTTCCGATTCTGTGTCTCCCTCTCTCTCTGCCCCTCCCCCGTTCATGCTCTGTCTCTCTCTGTCCCAAAAAATAAATAAACGTTGAAAAAAAAATTAAAAAAAAAAAATAAAAACTGAACCATTAAAACATTGTTCCGAAATGTTTTATAGCCTTCAGCAGATTATACCTTGTACTATACTTGTTAATGTACATGTTTTTATCTCTCCTGCTGACTGGTTAAATGCTTTATAGACAGATGTCTTAAATAATCTCTGTATTTCTAACAGCATCTAATTTAATCCTTAATATGTCATGTGGAGTCTATAAATTTTTAATAATTCAATGAATCAGTCAAAGAATAAAGTAATAAATATATGTTTATCCTGAGCAATGTTTCATTTCTTTTGGAGAGAAAAGTCTTCAACTAATATTTATCTTATGATACAGTATTTGGTCTCTAATTTCAATTGATTTTATATTATTGCCAAACATATTTAATGTCTGCTATTGTGTTTTCTAAGTGGAAAGTGGAAGTCTAGTCCAAAATTTAAAGGCCTGAAGAAAAATTAGCACTGATATAAACATGGTGGGTACTTAAACAATGAAAAAGAAAATCAATCTGTTGATTGCTTTAAAATTACAGGAGTAAGTAACAAGTTAGCCCTCCTTCCCCTTCTTTCTTTTCTTCTCTGTCTTTCCCTCGCTTCCCTCTTCTTCTTCCTTTCCTTTGCATTTCTTTTATCTCTCTTTTCTTTTTTCTTTTCTTCTCTCTCTCTCCCTTCCTTTCTTTCCTTTCTTATTTTTATTCAATTTCCTTGTTACATTTATACACTTAGATGGCTAGAAGAAAAGTCATAATGCTCAGATTTACTATAAAGTTGACCCAGACCAAGTAATGTTATCACTGAAGCCAAATGATAATAAACTTTAATGTTTTTCATTAATGAAAATTTATTCTCTTCATGACAGAAAATAATATTTCATATACTATTTTAAAATCCATTAATATATATCTTTATTTATATAAAATATATATAAAAGCATTCTAGCATTTAGAATATAAAACATATATTAAAATCTTCCTCTAAAACTATACCAAGTCTCTATCTCTGTATATCTCTATCTCTATTTATATCTGCAGGGAGAGAGTTTCATTTAAAGTATTTACTTGCTGTTGGGTTTTCTGCTTCCAAATAGGATGTAGAGGGATCAAAACACCTTTCCTACCATCAAATAATGAGGAAACACTAGATAAATTAAAAATCATAATATTCTGTGTGGTTATTAAAGCCTGGTGCATGCTAGGAAACCTTGGTAAAGCAAATTCCAGACAAAGAACAAACACTTTAATAGATGAGCCATAAGCATAGCAGCCACTACACCTTGGGCTAAATGGTTGGTATGGGCAGACACACAGTGGGTCTGCCACAGAGTTTTCAGGGACAAGGTCAAATTCCCCATGTCTTAGACGACAGCGTGGGAAAGGCAGGTTGCATATGGATCTGAAAGACATCCAAATGCTAAAGCACATTGTTTGAGCCATAATTCTTCCCTGCTGAATTTTTCCAAAATCTATTTTTCCAAAAATGCAGCAGTGCATGAGAAATACGTAGCATTTCCACCACCTTAGATTCTAGGGCTTTGCTAGGGATAAATCCACAAAAACACACAAATATCTGAAAGTGCAAACCCTTTCCTCTTCCTGGAAGATAAGGTGAGGGAATACCCTTTCAGCATCTTTGTAGGTTGAGTTGACCTGGTAATATCATTCATAGCAATTCATTTTTGGAGCTCTACATAATCCTGATACCAAAACCTGACAGGGATATCACAAGAAAAAATATCCACTAATAATCCTTGTGATCATAGTTACAACAGTCTTTAACAAAATATTAGCTAATGAATTAGCAATACATAGAAAAGATTTAATCTGTAGTGCTTATCCTACTAATTAAAGGGAAGTTTAACATTTAAAAAATCATTCAATATAATTTATCAATTAAAGGTTAATACATAAACATCTCAACTGATGGAGAAAAATAACTTTACATAATTCTATACCCATTTGTGATTTAAAAATATGTATCAGCAAACCAACAATAACAGGAATTTTTCTTGATCTGATAAAGACTTAGAATATACTAAGAGATCAACAATACATAGATAAATCGCACAATTAAAAGTTGTCAAATATTTTAACAGACCACTCACTAAAGATATACGAACAGCCAATTAGCATAGACAAAGGTGTTCAACATCATTAGTCATCAGAGTAATACAAGTTAAAACCACAAGGAAATACAATTTAAAACAACTACAATAAAAAGGACTAAATATGCCAAATGTTGGCAAGGATGTGGAGCAACTGGAACTCTCATACGTTGCTTATGGAATGCAGAAAGAGTCAACTATATAAAAAGAATTAGAAGTTCTTTATAATTACACATCTACCCTAATAGCCAGAATTCCACTTCTACTTATACAAAAGAAATTAAAAATTTGTAACAGCTATTTACAGGAGCTAAAAATGTAAAATAAATGTCCATTATCAAGAGAACAAATAAACAGCAGAATGCTATTTGTTAGAATATTCTTCATCAATAAAAGGAACAAATTGCTGATAAAGTCAACAACCTGGATGAATCTTTAAGAACCAAAAAAAACCAAACATGTCATTTATATTGAAATGGTATTAGTATTGCCAAATACTAATCTAGACTAATCTGTACTGATTAGTATAGATTATATTAATGATCCTATGTAAAAGATTATATTAATCTTTACTGGTTAGTATAGATTACTAATCATGCTAAAGGTTAGAAATACTAATCTATGATCGTTGAAGTATGATAAGATTCAGAAGAGTACTTTCCTGGGATGTGCAGATGTTGGAGACTGACTAGAAAAAAGCACAATAAGAAATTTTGGGGATAGCAGAAATACCCCATTTGGGGATGGTAGAAATATTCCATATGGTATGTTTTTCCCCATGTGCTGGATTTTCCCTTAAAGTCACCACTACGTCCTGAAAACAGTAGTGAGTTAAACTTCATTGTTGATTCAGTCATAAACAAACCTACTTCTAAACATTTTGAACCGGAGGAAGAAACTTTAGATGGTTTTCTCTTCTAAAGTAATTTTAAATTATCTTTCATCTTTAGTTTAAGAAACTAACATTACTTAGCTAATTATGCTTTTTGAAGCTTTATAGAATTATAATTCTCAGCCCGGTTTTGGAAATACAATTGATTTAAGTATTAAAAAATAGGTAAAAGTTATTTGCTGGTGTCACCATATGGCAGCAATTGAATCAACTGCTATAACAAAGATAATAAAAAATAAATTTCTAAGAATCAAACAAGTTGCAGCTCTCATGAGCTATCTTAATTAACTTTTCCCTGCTCTTTCTTAGTACCTCTCTTTCATGTGCAAATACCTACTAATATTATGCCCAAGGAGGAAGTTCAGTCTCCTTCCCGATCTAAAAATCAGTGCTGCCCTGCTTATCAGCCAGCAGAGGGCATAATGAATGAATTCCCAAGTCCTCAGAAAATAGCTAAGAGCACCTCTGTTCTTCGGCTTTGTTAAACATGTAATTTGCCTCTTAAATCTGCATAGGCAGTGTAGCTGATTATTCTTATTAGTTGTTAAACTTAACCACTACTTATGTTCATTCAAACAGTTCTCTTTTCACTTGTCACATATATCCAATTATTCACAGGCATTTTTAGTACCTGAGTGGACAAATCCTAGAATTTTAGAGTTCAAAGTCACCTCTGAGGTTGTTCCTCTGAGATCTTTCATTTCAAACCTCTCACATAAAAGGCTCTTTCAGCAGTGCTCCTGACTAATAACTGGATAGCCTCTTGCTTGTGGAAAGGAGATAAATAGATATTTGCGAGAGAATGTATTGCACATATGCACAGTTCGATGATCTGGCACCAAAATCTCTTTTGCTGTAAAATCTATTCATTGATCCCAGTAATCCCAGCATTGTTATACCATTGTCATAAACCCTGTCATAAGCCATTTTTCTGTTTGTCTAATGGAAAGAGGTGTGTGGGATTTCTACAGATTTACTTGTAAGTTTGGATTGGGGATTTTTGTGTACATTTTCTCAAATAAACGCTAGCAGAAACCAAAAAAAAAAAAAAAAAGAAAAGGGGCGCCTGGGTGGCGCAGTCGGTTAAGCGTCCGACTTCAGCCAGGTCACGATCTCGCGGTCCGGGAGTTCGAGCCCCGCGTCGGGCTCTGGGCTGATGGCTCAGAGCCTGGAGCCTGTTTCCGATTCTGTGTCTCCCTCTCTCTCTGCCCCTCCCCCGTTCATGCTCTGTCGCTCTCTGTCCCCAAAAAAATAAATAAACGTTGAAAAAAAAATTAAAAAAAAAAAACAAAAAACGACCTGACCTTGGAGATCACTGTGAGAGGATCAGGTTGTGCTGATAAAAGAGACCATCAGCAGTTCTCTCATTACAGTCTAATTAGTGGACAGCGCTTCATATATTTACAGCCTCTTATCAATTCTTTGGGTTTTGGTATCAGCCATGGTAAACAATATGATTTCACACATATCCGTATGCAATTAGTTCTCATTTAATTTAGATTTGTTTCTTAATGTACTAGTTAAATGTGGCGATTCCCATCACTTTGGAAATTTGGAATTGCAAGGCAAATCCTCCAAGTATTTATAATATGGAGGGATAAGGACCTCAGGAATAGCTTTGTGACCTAACCCAATGACTCTCAAACTTTAATGTGTATTGAATTACCTGAAATCTTATTTAAATGTAATATTTGATTCAGTAGTTCTGAGGCAGATCCTGAGAGTATGCATTTTTAAAAGCTACCACGTTACTGGTCCACAGATCACATTTTGAGTAATAGGGTCTAAATAGAATTTCTTATACAGGTTTCATTAAATTCCAAAAATATAATACGCTTTTGTATACTACTGTATTTTATATAAACACACAATTAAGGCAAAACATTAGCACTAGCATATATACACAAAAACACAAGTGATGCTGTTTAATGCAAGAAAAATGTAGAAAAAATAGAGATTATTACATTAATTCCCCACTGCTAACAATTATTACCTAGTGCATGGGTGCTTTGAGCTATGAAAAAAAAATTCTCTCAAATTACCTTGGATTGTTTAAAGGACAATAATTGTTCAAAACTTGTGAGGTAATTAAAACCACCACAACTTTTCTAACCCTATACCTGTTAATTAAGTGTCTCATTTCCATAGGCCGACTTTCATTCCTTCCTGTGACCAGCTCTCACTTTTACCATCAAAAAACCTTGTCTCTATTTTCACAAAGGTGAAAATGAATTTATTCTCCAGGGTATTAGCCACACATACTACAGAAATTTTCTCATGTGTTATGACATGAATTTTCCACAGTGAGTCTATTTCAATATGGAATATTTTTTTTTCTCTTCTAAGAAAAAAGAATCATCCATTACTTAACAGTCATCATCTCATGGCTGGATTACAAATAATATTCTCTGTCATTTTGGATATATTTGTTTTACTTAGTTTTCTACTAACTTATTAATAAGATGTATTATAATTTACAAAATGAAAATTATGTAATTATATAGATTATAATAACTAATAATTTGCTTTAGTACCTAAGAACTATCTACAGAGATTTTATTAATACAACAATAATAAAACAGCTACTACTACAATTTACTGAGCACTTATCTCATGAAAAGTACTATCCTTATTCATGCTTACAGAATTCTAGATAAGTAAGTATAACGGAGAACATTATACAGATGCAGAAATAGAAGTTGATAGATGTGAAATAGCTCGGTTGGGGTCAAATGAGTGTAAATGGTTAAGTTGAGGTTTGGAGCCAAATAACTTTGGCTCCATGATCAGAATGCAACCCTGCCCGCCTTTGAAAAGTATTTCATATTATTCATAATAGCTTTTATCTTGAAGAAAGTATTTATAGCAATCTTCAAGACTGGAAGGTTCCATCAAACTAGATCCAAAGTACAACTAGAAGACAAGAGGATATTTTAAAATGTAGAGTATCCTCAGGGCACAAGAATAAGCTTTCTTAGGATCAGGGATCATAAAAAGAGAATTTTTCAAACACAATGCTTTATTTAAGAACATAAAACAGTCTAACAATTACTTTAAGCTATTCAAATCTCACATATTAACTAAGTGGCAAAGAGCATTCAACCAATTTAATGAATCCATAATATAGACCTTAGCAGAATTAAGCACTCCTGGCTTTAGTTTAAGTTAGCAATGAGGTGGCTTAGCTTTGTGTTTTGTTTTATTTTGTTTTCCCCAAGATGCCATGATCCTTAATTTGAATTCCCTCAACTTTTGCTTCTTCCTTTGTAAATCTTTGGGTAAGAACCTGAAAATTACACTGCCTATCACTGGCCTTCCTTCACTTTCGCAGTCATCACATCTGCTCATCTCCACACCTCCAATCCACTCAATCGGTGACTCCTGTACTATAAATGTCATAGATGAGAGCAGTATGAAAGTGCAGGTGATTAGAAGAACTAGAATGACCTTTTTCAGAATTAGTAAAGTGAAGGAAGAAATCTGATTAGATCCATAGAAATGCTTGAGATGAGGGGCACCTGGGTGGCTCAGTTGGCTAAGCATCTGACTTCAGCCTAGGTCATGATCTCGCCATTATGAGTTAGAGCCCCGCATCAGGCTCTGTGCTGACAGCTTGGAGACTGGAGCCTGTTTCAGATTCTGTGTCTCCCTCTCTCTGCCCCTTCCCCACTCTCACTCTGTCTCTGTCTCAAAAATAAATAAACATTAAAAAAAAAGAAAAGAAAAGAAATTCTTGAGATTAGAAAAGAGAAGTTATCATTATATGTAGGGAGAAAAATACTGCCAAGGAATTAAAGTAATAATGCATTCCCTACAGAATACAGCTATAATCAACCAAATTATGGTGCATCTTTTAAAGACTCAGAACCTCTCCATATCAAGATGTTTCATGACAGTATCCCAGTTTTCATTCTATTGTTCAAGTCACTGGTCTACTGTTAAGGTCTCTGTTGGTAAAATTAACTTCACTAAATAGTTAGCATAATGGTTCCAAAAAGACATTGAGGGCTCTTTTGCCTGGGCTGCCAACAATGCCATCCAGACTGAGGAAGACCAGGAAGCTTCAGGGTCATGTGAGCCATGGCCATGGCCTTACGGGGAAATGTGGGAAGCACCCAAGAGGTAGGAGTAATGCTGGTGGCATGCATCACCACAGGATCAACTTCAACAAAAATCACCCAGATCACTTTGGGAAAGTTGCTATGAGGCATTATCACTTAAAGAGGAACCAGAACTTCTACTCAACCATCAACCTTTATAAACTGCAGACCTTGGTTAGGAAGCAGACATGGGTAAATGCTGCCAAAACAAGACTGGAGCTGCTCCTATCATTGATGTGGTGTGACTGGGCTACTACAAAGTTCTGGGGAAGGGAAAGCCCTCACAACAGCATATCATCATGAAGGCCTAATTCTTTAACAGAAGAGCTGAGAAGATTAAGGGGGGGGGGGTTGGGGACAGGGTGCTGTGTCCTGGTAGCCTGAAGCCATGTGGAGGGAGGTTCATTAAATGCTAACAAATGCTTTCCTTTAAAACAAAACAAAAAAAGACACTGAAGGTTACAAATGTTTTTTGTAAACTTTGAGAATTTAGCTAATACTTTCAATATTTCTTTTCAGTAGTTTCAGGAAATATACTAAAATACCAAGTGGCCATCTGATAATTATGAAGACCCCAGGTTATTTGCAAATTTTGTGTGACGAGTGTGTTGAAGGGAAATGTAAGGTAAATATCTAACATAATTTTTATTGATGAACTCAAGTCCTTTGCTTTAATTTATTCTTTTATTTTACTTGATCTTTAGTCCTCTATGTAGCCTGATGGAGGACATAATAACAATAGAAGATCCTTTCTTAGCACCTTGATATGCATGTGTGCCTAAACATGCTTTTTATCCAAGCATGGCACATATAGGATCCCATACCTTATCAAGGGCAAAAGAGAAAATCATGGATGATTTTTGTTCTAAACTTCTTCATATATTTATTAAAAACAAAATTATTTCCACCTTAATTGTCCAAATAGAATTCTCATGTCACATTTCATTTGGAAAAAAAATCTGCAAGATTGCTAAAGAGAGGTGCCTGGGGGGCACCTGGGGGGCTCAGTCAGTTATGCCCCAACTTTGGCTCATGTCATGATCGAGCAGTCTGTGAGTTCGAGCTCCACATTGAGCTCTGTTCTGACAGCTCAGAGCCTGGAGCCTGTTTTGGATTCTGTGTCTCCCTCTCTCTCTGCCTCTCCCCTGCTTGCACTCTGTCTCTCTCTCCCTCTCAAAAATAAATAAACATTAAAAACAATTAAAAAAAAAAAAAAAGAGGGTCGCCTGGATGGCTTAGTTGGTTAAGTGTCCAACTCTTGACATAGGCTCAGGTCATGATCTTGCAGTTGTGAGATTGAGCCCCACATTGGGCTCTGTGCTGAGTATGGAGACTGCTTGGGATTCTCTCTCTCCCTCTCTCTCTGTCCCTCCCCCATTCTCTCTCTCTCTCTCTCTCTCTCTCTCTCTCTCTCTCTCTCAAAATAAATAAACATTTAAAAAAAAGATTCCTGGGGCACCAGGGTGGCTTATTTGGCTAAGCCTCTGACTCTTGATTTTGGCTCAGGTCATGATCTCAGGGTTCATGAGATCAAGCGCTGCATCCGGCTCTGTGCTGAGTGTGGAGACTACTTGAGATTCTCCTCTCTCTCTCTCTCTCTCTGCCCCTCCCCCACTCATGCTCTCTCTCCCTCTCTCTCTCTCTCACAAAGTAAATAAATAAACTTTAAAAAAAAAAGCTTGTCAAAGAGAAATTTACAACAAATTGCAATACTGTATAGAAAGATACCATGGATAAGTTCAATTGAGATATTAAAAGTCAAATCTTGACTGAGCCAACAATAGGATTCAGGACTCCTTACCAGTTTTCAGAGTCTAACTCAAGTGACACAGATCCTCACAATCTCCTCATCACCTTCTGCATTTTGAATACCATCATCTGCCAGTAACATGCGGAATTTATCATTGAGGTAGAAGATAAGGTTATGTCACCAATAATGGCCCACTGGGAAAGGTTAGCTTTTAGGAAAGACTATGTTACTGACGTCCATAGTAGAGTGAACAATGTTGGTAACTTGCAGGCAGAGGAAATATGAAATAATTTTCATAAATATATTCTAAATATAAGTATAAATATAAAATATATATTCAAAAATAATTTACAAAGGATTGGTTTTTCTCCAAATCCCACGGGTTAATGTTGTCAGCTGGCTAAATTTGGTTCAGAAATATGCACGGTCATCTTTCCACCAGTAATATAAGCATCATAAAGAACTGGTGCAAACAATTTTTATCACAAGCATTGCATGATTTACCATCCTGCCTATAAATAATTTAATCTAATAAAAAAAGAGGAAGCATTCTTTTCATTCAGGGAGAAAGTAAATTTTAGTATAAAATGAGAAGCAACATTTTTATTAACACAGGAATATGGACCAGTAAACAGAGGGAAAAAAACCTGTATGGCTCACTGGCACTATATTAAAATAGGTATACAAAATGAAACATATTATAAACTTTGCTTAACCAAAATTTGAAATGTTTTCTTTTATATTTTGCTAAGTAACATTTAAAGTTTATAAGTATGCTGGAATAATATGTTAGAAAGCAGTCTTTTATTTATTCAGGAAACAGATAAGTAGAAATAAAAGAAAAATCCTTTTAAACACATAATTTATCTGAATTTACTATCTAGTCATGTGAAAGGGAGATAGTTACAGACTATTTAGTTCCATGGTGATGGTGAACATATTTTTAGTCTTCATTCATAAAATGTGGTACCTTTAATCTAATAGAAATTCACAGTTAGTGGTTAAAAAAATCTCCAATGTAGAACATGTCTTATCACAAACCTTTTTCTGAAATAAAAGCAACGGTGGTAGGAAGGATATAATATAGATATATATTCACAATTCTCAAGGGGTCACAATAGATCAGTGTTTTTATTAAAATTTTATTTTTAAATAATCTCTACACCCAATGTGGGGCTTGAACTTATAGTCCCAAGATCAAGAGTTGCATACTCTACCAATTGAGCCAGCCAGGAACCCTTAGTGTTTTTCAAACTGTAATTTATGACATTACATGAAATAAATCTAATGGGATGTGGCCAGCTATCTCTTAATGGTACACAGCAGAAGAAAAAAGAATATAATATATTGGAGGGCACTGCAGATAGTAAAGTAACAAACATTTAATAAAATCTCTACATCATATCATTTACATACACATACAAGTATACATATATATATTTTATATATATATATATGTTATATATATATATATATATATATGCATACACACATGTATCAGTATGTTGTTATATACTAGATCCTAATATAAAATAATACATTTTTGTAGCCTGGTAAAAAAAATTTTTTTTTTAAAACTGCTTCAATAGATAGTATTAAAGCCCAGTCTTTAGTCAACAATATTAAATCATATATTATACTTCTTTTCAGAGAATTGTCTTTAAATTAACTGATCATCATTAGCTTTACAGTTAGATTGTATTACATATCATATTAAATCTATAATCAACACAGAACCATCACATGATCTAGAAAGAAAAATTTAGGTTTACTTGAATTTCCTCAATACTTTCTCTTTTGCTTTTTTATTACATTAAGGCATGCAAAAATTTGAAAGTCTAGCTAATATAGGAATCATTTAAGAATTTTATATATATTTTTATATCCTAGCTTGACATAGTCAAATGTGCACAAAGCTTCCTTGATATACTGACCAGACAATTAATTTTAGAGCAGCAGTATAGATCTACAGCTCCCATTTGATAAGGTGATAAGTTATGGGATCCAGAGAAACATCGGGAACAAGATGGTTGCAGATGTTGAGTGAGGGGCCAAAGGTGTTTCTGGTGGGCATTATTTTGGAACAAGGAAAATAGAAACAATTTCAAAGAACTTTATGAGTGTTGGAGAAAACAGTAAACGAGTAAGTTAATAAATTAAAGAATTACAATAGTGGAGGAAATGACTGGGGAGAAGGACTACACTATCCCTACTCCCGGGGATAGAGCTTTTGGGAAAAAAAAATTAAAATGTGTTCAGGTTTTGTTTTTATAAGCCATTCAAAGGAGACATCTGCTGTCCTTACCAAGACTTCTGTCTCTGCCCTCTGTAACAGAAATCATGCTCCTTCTTGCTGGCCTGGAATTATAATCAGACCACCTTCATTTTATATAGACCCCAAGAGAGTACTAACAACTTTTGACTACTGATAGTCTGGGAAGAATTCAAACCACTAATCCATTGTCTGTAAGCACTTTATTCTCATACCAATGCCATAAACAATCTAATTCTGTAAGAGCTGACACATAATACCTAGTACGAAGAGAAGAACTTATGTTTAGTAGCAACCTGAGGAAAAATAAGTACATAAAATCAACAAGGAAGCATCAGTATGGTTCATTGGAGATCTGGGACTGCATATCTGGATATAATATTGGATAAATTGAGAAAATTGGGGCAATAATGGATCAAAAGTTATAACACAGCATTTTTGTGCATCACAGAGACCCTTTAGGGAAACCCCTGCTCAACAGTGAGTTCATTTATCAAAGGGATAATGACCCAAAAACATTCTTTTGGAGACAGCGTGGAAACTATCTCCTTTTTAAAAGAAAGGCACCTGTGGAACTAATTAGGATGAAGTACTTCTTTCAAAGTATGGGCTATAATCCTGTTGAGTGAATAAAAGATTTACAAGACTATAGTTCAGAACGAGAGAGAACGCAAATGACAGCTGATGGCAGGTGGCTTCTGGTATGAAAATAAGAATATTTGGAAAGATTCAGACTGATATTCACTGAGATATTCACAAGAGAAAATACTAATTGTACCCAAGAACAATTTAAATAATTCAAGTCACTCTAGCCCCAAATTCAATTAACTAGTGCCCCAAAGTAGGTAAGCCTCTCCTGAATGCATATCTTATTATAGATTCAGGGAAAAGTTCTGAAAAGATAGTTCCCTCCAAGGAGTAAGCAAGGGGCTCACGCTAAAAGGTTACATTTTTACTTTATACCTTTTAATTTTGTACTGTTTACTCTTCTTAAAAGCATATGCATGTATTAATTTTAAAATATTATTTATAAAGAGTATTGCTCATTAAATTACAGAATGTACGATATTTAATTATTTTCTTCATTCAAGATGCAATAATTTTTTGTTTCCAGATTTGTATG
This sequence comes from Leopardus geoffroyi, assembly GCF_018350155.1. NCBI lineage: Eukaryota > Metazoa > Chordata > Mammalia > Carnivora > Felidae > Leopardus > Leopardus geoffroyi. Next base: position 93,085,761 of record NC_059333.1, read on the forward strand.
TATTGCTCAACTTTATGTGTATAAGTAAAAGAGTATGTAAAGGAATGATATTGGACATTTGTTATCACTCCATTGTGAGTTAAAAAATAATTCAGAGATTTGATAACATAACCCAACTGTCAAGGCTTATCATACCCATGCATAACACAGAGAGAAAATATAATAGAATCATACAACTGTCACCTGGTAAGATTCAGGGACCTTAGCAATCTAGTGAACTAACTTATTTACATTTTCCTTTTATTGTTAGTCTTGTAAGAAGGCCTCAAATTTTAGTTAAAATCAATCTATTTATCAATCTAGTTTAATCTCCATTCTTCCCTGGTAGGGCTTCAGAGAAAGCTAATTCTCATAATACTTCCTTAGTTATAAGTCTCCTGGAATATACATTTGTTTCTATCTCTGCCTTAACACCACCTCCAAGACTTCTCTCCATCTTTGACACTAAAAACTTTGCAGAGCCATCAATGACCATTTTGTAGCAAATCTAAAAGATAATTTATACTCTATCATACATTGGCTTGTCAGGATCATGTCACATTCTGGATTATGCCCTCCCTCCCTCCTGCCTCTCTTTCTTTCCTCGGTTCTGTGACAGCGCTCCTTCCTGGTCCTTCTCCTAACTAAGGCCTTCTAGGTTTCCCCTCTCTTGAAAGTTGGGATTCCTCAGTTTTCTCTTTAGGGACCCTTTCCCTTTTCACTTTAGTCTGTCTCTGGATTGTGTCATGAACTCTAGGGTGTCATTTGCCACCTACATACTGAAAATTTCCAAGTCTATATATCTAGGTCAAATCTTTTTTTAAACCTAATTTTTCTGACTGCCTACTACATACCTCTATCTGGATGTTCCATAACTACTTCAAACTCAATATACCTCAACCTTGCCTCAAGGGATTTCTTCAAACCCAATCCTTTCCATGTATTCCTTTTTTCAGAGAATGGTACTGATAACCACTTTAGGGCCCAAGAAAATATGGTGCTTCTTGAGTCCTTTTTCCTCATCCATTATAACCAATAAATTACTAGAATGTACAAATTCTATGACACCTACTTTTTTCTTTGTACTCGTTGCCACTTCCTTATCTCTTACACAAATAAATGATAGCCCTCTGTCTCCCTGCCCTCCTTTGCTGCTTCTCTCTAAATCATTCTCCACACAGCAGCCAGAGTAATAAACACGCATACACAAAATCATGGCACTTTCCTACTTAAATCAAATAAGTGTCCCCTATTACTTTTCAGATAAAGGCTATGTCCCTATTATGACTTAGCACATCATTATGACTTACCACACGTCACACCCAATCTAACACAATAATTCAGTCACTCAAAATCATTCTGTTACTCAATTATACCATTTTCCCACCCATGCTTCGGAACTTTCCACATGTCTTTTTTCTTTTCTTTTTTTTTTTTTTTTTCAACATTTATTTTTATTTTTGGGACAGAGAGAGACAGAGCATGAACGGGGGAGGGGCAGAGAGAGAGGGAGACACAGAATCGGAAACAGGCTCCAGGCTCTGAGCCATCAGCCCAGAGCCCGACGCGGGGCTCGAACTCACGGACCGCGAGATCGTGACCTGGCTGAAGTCGGACGCTTAACCGACTGCGCCACCCAGGCGCCCCCACATGTCTTTTTTCTAAAACACACACATTTGAACTCTTGTGCCTGGTTAATTTCTGTACATCATTTAGATTTCAGCTAAGGCATTATTTCCAATGAGAGGATTACTCTGACCTCCATCTCTCCACCCAAGTCTTTTTTACTGTCACTCATCTATGTTCCCATGACAAGTAATATTTTGTTGCATTTATCACATTGTATTATAATTCTCTCTTTACTTGTCTCTAAGCTTCATGTGGGCAATGACTGCATTTATTTTCTTTATCATTTTATTTCTAGCTTCTAATGTAGTGACTGGTACAGATTTGGTGTTCAGTAAACATTATTAATTGCATATATAAATTAATGAATCATCACCATCAATCCTATCAATGTCTTATTCTCAGAAATCCAAGGTTCTCTTACAAGAATTTCACTTATGATATCTGACTTTATTTAATCAATTTTAGCCATGTTTCAGAACACAGGATAATAAAATATGTATGCTATCTTCTGACATACTTTCCACTCAAGGAACACTTGTCAAAGTCATCAAACATCTTCAAAACAATTATTCAAGAGCTGGTTTTATCCTAATGGATTTGCTCCTAAGTATACATCAGGGGTTCAAGTACTTCTTTGAAAAGGCAGAATAGTACTGGGAATGAATCATTACCTTGAAGAAGCTCAAAGTTCTTTACTAAGTTGTGCCAGGGAAGCCCCACATTCAGTGACAGATTTCATTACCAGCACATCCGTTTTTGCTATCTTTGTAGAACACTGTTAAGTGCTATGCTAATAGACAAAAGTAGAAAATCAGAACATATGTTATGAAATTAGCTGGAAGCTTTACAAGCAACATTTTTTTTTTTTCTGGATGAAGAGATCGAGTTCAAAGACATAGTTGCTAACATACTAGTGTGCAAGAAAAGCAACCAATAATGGATATTTTAAACAGAATTAAGAAATCAGACAGAATTAAGCTAGGTGGTATTCTCATCTGACACACCTCAGGGTTGCAAGAGAAACAAATAAAATGCTGCAATTAAATACTGAGTTTTTCTTCAGTACATTCTTCTAGACTACCTACTGCAAATTAAGAGCTAAAGACAAGTCATCTTAGCCTGAGGGAGCAAAGTTAGAGGAAATATTTAGAACTCTAGACACAAATAACAACTATTTAGACAAACGATGTATCCTATAGTTATTGGAATGGAAAGGACATTAGACATGGAGCATGTAGTGTCAACTTAGAGTATTAGTTGACATTTGTATCAATGCCATCTTTAAATAAAAGGGAAAGAGTATATAAATAGCACTAGGGATTAAGACAAACTAAAAAAAATGGGGATATTGATGAGAGTCTCTAAATAGAAGACCTGAACTAGCAAAATACCTAGTAGTTCATCACTTATCCCAGGTAAAAACAAAAACAAATAACAGAGGGCTCTTCTCTGAAGAAAATATTAAAAGAAATCTCAGCATATGACATTTCCTGTCCCCCAGTATAAAGGCTGGCTTATTGATGTTCACCATAAAGAAAAAGGTAATGATCAGTTCTGCCCATATCCATAGAGCTTCTAGGAAATACCTCATTTCTAACCATTACAGGTAACCGATGATTAATGGACATTTAAGGAAAACAACTGATGTGGAAAAAAATAAAAGGTCAAATTAAGCAAACAGAAAAGTGGACTCTAAAAGAGAAAAAAATTAGAAAACAGAGTAAGATTTTTTAAAATTTTTTAATGTTTATTTATTTTTGAGAGAGAGAGACAGAGTGTGAGCGGGAGAGGGGCAGAGAGAGAGGGAGACACAGAATCTGAAGCAGACTCCAGGCTCTGGGCTGTCAGCACAGCTCAAACTCACGAACCGCGAGATCATGACCTAAGCAGAAGTCGAACACTTAAGCAACTGAGCCACTCAGGCGCCCCAAGAATAAGATTTTTTTAAATGTTTTAATTAGGGGCACCTGGGCTCAGTCGGTTACGCATCCTACTTAGGCTCAGGTCACGATCTCCAGGTTCCCGCCCCACATCAGGCTCTACTGAAGCTTTGATAGCCTTACATTTACTTCCACATATACACCATTAGATCAGTTCCAAACTTTTAAACTTAATAAATATTTTTACTATGATGCTACTGCTGCAAATGTAGTTTATTGCAATCTTGAGTCACATACTAGGATTATATTTCATCCCCTATAAGTCCAATACTTCCACAAGAAAAACACCATCTTGTGTCATTTAGAACGAATTCTCCTTAAATCCTCTACCAAATGCCTTTACCATATTCCTAATTTTGTACAGTTTGGAATCATTCTTTATTTTTACAGATTCTTCCTATCTCCCAGAGCCTTCTGTCCAAAGCCTTTGTTCTACTGCTCTCTAAGGCAGAGTCTAGTTATTGTAGAGAGATGGCATGTTACTGTGCTTCTAAGTCAAACCCATTCTTTCTGTGATATCATGTATTCATCTTTCTTGGTATACCCTCTTCTCACTGTAGTACATCTTTAATTAACTTTCCAAGAAGGCAAGATAATAGGGGGGAAGGATCTGAGCAGGAAGCAGAGAGAAGGTTGATGGTGTGAATGAACTAGACTCTTTTTTTCATAGCAGCAAGTCAACACACAATGTATAAGTAGATTTTTTTTAATGTTTTTTTTCAACGTTTATTTATTTTTGGGACAGAGAGAGACAGAGCATGAACGGGGGAGGGGCAGAGAGAGAGGGAGACACAGAATCTGAAACAGGCTCCAGGCTCTGAGCCATCAGCCCAGAGCCTGACGCGGGGCTCAAACTCACGGACCGCGAGATCGTGACCTGGCTGAAGTCGGATGCTTAACCGACTGCGCCACCCAGGCGCCCCAGTAGATTTTTTTTAAAGAGAGATATCAACATATCATTTTAAAATAAACATCAGAAGAGCTAAACAGAAACTGAAGTGGTTGTCACTTGAGGGTAGAGCCTGGCAAGAGAGAGGACTTTGATAATCAACATTTGCTTTTCAATATAACTTATAATTATTTACCGATGTTCACCAAATATTCACAGTTCTCTACCCCCCAAGAATATGGCAGGACTGCACCTCTTGGTCCCTGTGGGGCTGCATGGAAACATATTACTAGTCATGGCTAAGGACTTGTGAGTGAAAGTGGCATGTGTCACTTCTAGGTGGAAGCAATACACAATTCATCACCCTCTCTCTTTTTTTTTTCTCCATAACATTAATCAGAAACTTTGGTGGCTAGTCATCAGCCTGAGTACCAGAATGAGAATATACGTTTCAGCGCTAGGCCCCAGACAACTTATGACATGCAGCATGGTCTAAAAATAAGCCTTTGTATTATGAGCCACTGAAATTTTGGAGTTACTTGCCACTGCAGCAAAAGTTAGTTAAAGAATGCTATTTGATTTTTTTTTTCACATGTGCATGATTTATTTTGATAATAAGATATTTTAAAACATCAGAAGACATGGAAAGAGTCTAACTTGTCCTAAATATATAAATATAATGACTTTGTTAATGCCAAATCTATAAGCTTAATAAGACAATTTTAATTCTTTTCAACAAGGTTCTTCCTCTGAACCTCAGAACACAGAAAATTGAGCAATTATTTTCTCCATTCTCCTGGGTTGGTACATAAATGGTATCATTCTAGAGGCATAAGAGAAATTAATTCATTACATATAATAGATGTCTTAAGTCATCAGGGCTTAATTTCTTGTGGAGCCCCAGATGAGGAAATCTACTTGGACTATAGTCCCCAAAAGGAATATGGTAATTCATGGAAAGACAGCTAGTCATTCTTTAACATTGCTATACCACAATAAAGCATTAAATAATTAAAACCATAATGATTAAATAAGAATTACTCTTTGCTATGCTAATTTATATAAGGTACCAGTTCTCAAACTTCAGTGGGTCTGGAGTAGGTACCAGAAATTTGCATTTTATCAGGCACCTGAAGATATTCTGAGATAGGTAATCTTTAGACACACTAAAAATATTGCCTTAATGTTTTACTATATACACATTGAAATTGAAAAGATTGTTTACTTCAGCCCCCAAACATCAGTGAGTGATTAACTCTCTCAATAAACACAGTGATAAAAATGGAAACTAAGAGAAAGTCAAAATCACACTTAAAATAGAATTAAATCCTCATTATCAGGGAAGACTAAGCATCTCAAAAATTGACAGTGATTAAAACATAGCAGGAACCTGATGAGGGTTGTGCCTAGTCATCTTTCAGAAGAATTCAGTGATTGATAAGATACCAGCTGGATCAATGGCCATCTTCACATTCCCACAGACACATCCCAGAGAGGCAGTCAGGCTCAAGGAGGAAGGGATTCACAAAGCCAATCAAATTTCCTAAGGCCCCAGCACCACTCAAACAGAGCACTCCAGGAGGCAACTTGGTTTCTATTCTCCCACCTCATAGGGGACCACTGCCTGCTGCAGCCTAGGCACAGAGCCTTGCTTTGTAAAAATTCTCAGATTAGGCTCGTTTTTTTTTTTTGCCACATGACTCTGCAAATCAGTTAATCAGTTTCAGATCATAACAGTAGAACTGATGATCGTGAATATATTCCCAGTTCTATTAAAACTCATCTATGCATGCCCTTGGCTATATTAAAGTCTTGCCATATTTTGAAACTTAAAAAAATGCCATAACCATTTGATCTTCTGAGTTTTTTTCTGGTTATTTTGATGACATAAAACTAAAGGCTAGCAATGGTTGCTGGAGAAACACTACTGAAATGTGAACAAATATTAAAAATGATGTATATGGGGCGCCTGGGTGGCGCAGTCGGTTGAGCGTCCGACTTCAGCCAGGTCACGATCTCGCGGTCCGGGAGTTCGAGCCCCGCGTCAGGCTCTGGGCTGATGGCTCAGAGCCTGGAGCCTGTTTCCGATTCTGTGTCTCCCTCTCTCTCTGCCCCTCCCCCGTTCATGCTCTGTCTCTCTCTGTCCCAAAAATAAATAAACGTTGAAAATAAATAAATAAATAAATAAATAAATAAATAAATAAATGATGTATATGAAGTCACTATTGAAAATTGATCTTATCCATCATCACCAAAAGTGAGTCCACATCTGTGGTGACTGTCCATACTGGCTTACCATGTCACTCCAGTTTTGGCCTCTCATAACTTTGGTAACCTAAATACAATCCTATTTACATATCTCCCCTTCATTTTATATCTCATTAAGACTCAAAGCACCCTCCTCAGTCCTGTCATTTGCAGCCTGATGTTCAAATACGGTAGAGAACAAGATTGGCTTTTGGTGGAAAGACAGAATACACACTGTTTAATAAGTTTTAAGTTTCACTGAGCTGCTGGGTCTCAAAGTCAAACTTATCAAGTAGCCACTGAAAAAAGTAATGTTGAATGTAATACATATTTTTCACTATGCCAAAGCGTGTCTGTGTATGATAAATTTTCCATGGGTGAGCAGTCTTTTCCATATTAGTAACACTAAACTTTATACCTGATTATATTTCCACTTTACTTTGGTGTAAAGAAGATTGGCATTAAATTTACAGTCTTTTCCCACTCACTGCCTAGGATCTTATGATTTGCATCTTTGTAATTAAACCATAACCCTGATATCTATTTTTTCTACCCTTATTTTTCCTTTACTCTAATCTTTTTCATCTGTTCATTGTTATTTTGTTAAATGGTATGTATTTTTATGAGATACCTCAAAACAGAGCCAAGCTAAAAAAAAGTGTAAGTAATAGGTAGGCAATAAATGAAGAAGAAAGAGAGATAGAAAGGGAAATGATATCTATCATGTAGATGAGCCATGAGGGAAATTCAAGATGGTGGCATTGCAGTTTAGAAAGTAGCTCCTGCCCAGCTGAAACAGACCTTCTTACCATGTCCTGAGATTGGTCTTTTGTTTTTCACTAAGATAGTGGGAGACAGAAGTATTACTTTCTGTAGTGTTTAAGTTATGAATGCTTTGATACTTTCAGTTCTTATGAGTAACATAAGGGTTGCCTACTGATAAAAATATTAGTGGTTAAGAAAATTTGAATTTATTTATTAATCAAGTAAAAGCTTGAATCGAAGCACTATGCTGAGTATTCAGGGGTGGAGAGTTCCACAGGACGTGGGTAGGATGAAGGCAGGAAAGAGGACAGTGGTTCAGAATTTGAGTTTTAGATAGAGGCAACTTGGATTTGAATCCTTCCTATTGGTGTCACATTGGGTACTTACTGTTTTAGCCTCAATTTCCTTTATCTATAAAACAGGAATAACTTTGTGTCCTTTAGAGATTTAACTTGAGATGAATGCCTTAGAGAACTTAGTACAGAATATGTTTTCCATTCACTTTTGCTTTTTATTTATGACAGCTCCTTCCCTAAAAAACTTGAGATTTATAGAGCAATTAAGTCATGTGTACAAGACTATAGTTGACGGGCATATGTAATAAATACCATGATGGCGGCATATGCAAAGTGCTATGGGGGTAAGAGAAACAAGAGAAAAATGATCAAAGTCAGAGACCCCAGCTGTAGGGTCAGCTTGAAGAAAAGCCTGTAGTTATTTGAATGAAAGGCTACCTAATGTGTTTGAAAACACATAGCAAAACTACATCAAGAATTGGCTTGAAGGACAAATTGGAATAGACCGTACAATGTCAAAGTAAAATGAAAATGCTATCAAGAAGAAACTAATAATGAGAACACTGTTTTTGCAAAGGAATCATTCTGTGAAAAGTAATATGCTCTTTATGTTGCCACCAACTAGGATATGTAGCTACATTATAGTTCTTCTCATAACAACTAGCATTCAGTATAGAATTAATATGTTCCAGAAGTCTTTTAGATACATAATAATCAAGCAAGATAAGAATTATCCCCATTTTCCAGAGCAGAAGATGAGGTTTAATAAGCTTAAATACTTTGATTAAAGTCACTTAGTAAATAATGGCATGGAGATGCTACCTGGCTACAAAGTCCATGTTCCAAAGCCTGTGCCCTTCTCACTATCATCTTTAGCCTCTCTATATAAGTGCATCTTACAGGATCTTTTTTAATGACTCTGTCAAAAATGTGGTTTGATTGTTTACATGAAGAGTGAGCCCTTCACATAGGATTTTACATTAATTCTCTGAACAAGTCAAAATGTGAATTTGAATAAATAAGAATGCAGGCTTTATTTTCCAGAGAAGCAAGTGACACCAATACCAGCAGTGTCTTATATAAGGAGTGGTTGCCCCCACACTTATGGGGTAACAACTAACTCGGTATTTTCTTTTCTACTAGTGACTATAGCTCTTGACAGTGTGCTAATTGTTTCGAAGTCTCTGCTAAACTGGGAGCACATCTCTGTAGCATTCTGAAAAATAAAAGGTCCTTCAGTTTAAAGGGAGAAAAAAAAAACAGAAAAACAAAACAATGTATAAGCAAAGAGAATAAGTGATAACCTTCCAGTGTTTGCTTTTCTAAATTTTCAAATACATATTTAATTTGAACTATAACAATTTTACATGACTTGTCTTACAACGACTATGCTCTAATCAGAAACTGAAAATAATTAAAGCTACCTCTAAAGATTAGCTAACAATTATCATTATGCTATAAAAAATAATGGCAGAGTTGCCAATATAGCATTTCCAAATAGCCAACTATAGGACAACAGATATTGAGGCCACTTTGCAAGTAAGAGACTATAAGAAATGAGAAAAAAACACCAGAAAGAACTTTTTGAAAGATTGTGTAGTATTTATTAGTACCATTCATTGTGTTTTTGACTCTCCATCTTCTGGACACACTTTCTGATGCTATTGTTACCATGTTGTACCCTGTGACTTTTGCTGGTCAGTGAATCAGAGTATATATGTAAAATGTCGTTTCCCAGCTAGATAGAGCATTTCATTATTTGTTCAAGACCCCCACAGTTCTCTTTCCCTCGATTCCACTGACTGGTTGACTTGGACAGTGGCTGCTCCATCAAGCTGGGTTCAAAAGTGACGGAATATAGAACACAAATTGCAGTCAGCCAGCAACAGACATGGAACATGAGGGAAAATTAGACCTTTGTAGCTGTAAGTCACTAAGATTTTGTGGTTGTGACTGTAGTAAATCCTAGCCCAGCACTGTCCAAGAAAAAAAAAAAAAAAACATGATCCACATATGAAATTTTATGTTATTTTTTTTTTAATGTTCATTTATTTTTGAGAGAGAGAGAGCACGCACATGAGCAAGAGTGGGCAGGGTAGTGGCAAAGAGACAGGGAGACAGGATCTGAAGTGGGCTCTGTGCTAAGAGCAGAGGGCCAGACACGGGGCTCAAACTCGCAAACCATCAGATCATAACCTGAGCCAAAGTTGGACGTCCAACTGACTGAGCCATCCAGGTGCCCCTGAAATTTTAATATTTGTATTAGCCACATTTAAAAATGAAAAAGAAACAGGTGAAATTAATTATAGTCGTATTTAAAGTGCTCAACAGCCACAAATGGCCAGTGGCTACTATATTGGACAGAGCAGATTTTGCTTATTATGGTGATACAGACAATATATAGTATTTAATTAATCACTAAGATTTCATCAAGAAGCACACATATATACAGTAGGACAAATGGCTTAGAAATTGGAGAAAGTTGATAAATTATTTGTTTTAACATGGCAATGGGCTATTCTAGTGGATATGTCCTCTGGGCAATGGGAAAATACAGAACAAAGAAAGCACAGAACTTTTGGAATATAAATGTAGTTCCAATTATCCTTCACTTTGCTAGTCCCTGCAAATAGAATAGAGGGCTCAGCTATACCTTGAAAAATCTACAGTTGGTCCTCAAGGGACCAAATAATATAAATGATTTTTTAAAACACTTTGAAAGACATATCTGAAAGACATGACATCAAACATCTAGCACTCATAGGTCCTAGAGCTAAGAAAAAAATATAAGCAATGAACAGAGTTTTGAATATACCTAAAGTAAAAGTAATCAAGAGTGAAAGAAATACAAGAACAGAGTGAAATCTTTGGGTTTTTAACAAGAAATAATTATTAGTGACATTTGGAGGTATGGCTTTGGTGAACTCATGAGTTAAGGGACCAATAAAGAAAATTCAAAAGAAATCTAGTGAAGAGCAAATTCAAGCAATGAATGAAAGGCAATAGTAATAGTAGGAGTAGAAATACACTTCTGTAAAATAGAGCTCCATTTCAGCTGAAGAGCCCAGGGAAACTTAATAAGAGAAAACAGCCATTTGTGGGTCTGTGTGAAGCTAATAATGAAATGCGGGATTTTACAAGGAGATGAGTGGCATGAGGGCAAAAAAGAGCAAAGGACTTAGACAAGGATCAAATACCCTATCTGGAGGCTTAAAGGAATAAAATGTAAGGCAGAGCTTTAGATTGGCTGCCAATCAAAGACAAAATCTTTGATCTATTGAGAATTACATGTTTAAATAATTGGTTACCTTGACTTTGAATGAAAGAAGGCATGGGATTTATAGGTAGTTGTAAGTTTAGCGGGAATAAAGGTAATGAGAACTTGACTGACTAATAACATGATTTCTACAGAAATAGGTATGTATTTTTTTCACACAGGTAAAAATGAATAAAATTCTTAGGGAAAATAAAAATGAATCAAAATCAAGTTTATCATATGAACTAGAAATAACTCACAAAGGAAGAAAACTTTTAAAAAAATTGAATTTTTTCTTAAAATTGAATACCGTAAATGCCTGTGCCTTTAAACATTTCAGAGAATGAGCAATAATATGAAATTCCAGAGAGTTTTTAGAACGCCTGTCACAGTACCATGTTATTGTGCTTATCTACTGTTTTTCTAAGTTTATACCAAACCAAAATTTTTGAAAAAATCAAGTTCTGCAAGCACTACGCCCCTATATATTCTCACATATTTCCCCACAAATATCTCTTGATGTTAAGGTGTTTAGAAAAATTTATGGAATGTATGTAGGTTTCAAAAATTGTCACTATAGTTTAATACATAATTTCTCTAATATGTAACAGTATATGTTAAAAGTAAAGGGCAGTGTAAGTCACAGAATTCCAAAAACAATAGCAAGGATTTTGGAAGAAAAAAAAACAGTATTTTGAAAGTTTCAAAAACCTGGAGAACTGGAAGGTTGTGTCAATTAAAGCAAAGTCCAAGATAATAAAAAATACTTTAAGAAACCTAATTTTTCAAAAAGAGCATCAAGCAGTGAAAAGAATTTCAACTAAAACCAAAGAATATTTTAAATATAATTATACAGTAAGCAAACGACAAAAGTGATAAAGTGTAAAGAAATAGTCTATGAAATAATTGTTTAGACCCTATCTCCAGAATTAAAGCAAAAGACCAGGCTTTTGCTTATCATCATTTCAGATTTATGAGTAGAAACATGAGAAATTAAAGAACCAGCAGATTAACACCTTAAGTGACAATTAACTCAGTAATGTTTTCTTTGCTGATAAAAGACCAACACTAACAGCTCTTAGTCAAAAGTGCCAAATTAGTAGATAATAGAAATTCTTCATTCATTGAGATGGTTAATATCTGGAAGTAATCCTACTGAACTCACCTCTGGAAATTACCCTTACAAATAGCTTTTGTGTGTGAGGGTAATATCTACTACTGCCCAGGCGAGAAGATGTCTCCCTTAGGTAAGTTTAGCTTCTTCCATTCATCCCTCTTCCTTATCCAGGACGACAGTACATTGTCCTTTATTCCTTCCTCTCTTTCATGACCCAGCATGGACATGTGGAGCTAGATCAGAATGAGGGGTTGGCTCTAGGCACAGCGGGAGAGAGGTAGTATGGGTCTGGGAGTCAAACGGGACTGGGCTTAAATTTTTCCAGATCCACCACCTAGTAGCAAGTTGTTTAACCTCTATGATACTTACATTCCCCATTTACCAAGTGAGGATGATAATACCTGCCTCACAGAGTGATGGTGAGAATTAGAGCTAACAATTCAGATAGAGTGTCTACTACATCTTAGCATGTAGAAAGTATTCAACTAGTTAATTTCATTCTGAAGATCTGAGTCTAAATCCTGTTCTGCCATTAGAAGCTCTGGGGCTCAATTCCTGAAGATATAGTACCTACCTCATAAAATTACTGTGAGGACTAAATAAGTTAAAATATGTAAAGCACTTAGAATAGTGACAAGCAAATAATAAATGCCACGTAAGTGTTATCATTATTATTACTAGGCTCAGAGTATCTAAGTGAGCTGGGAGGTTCTGGAAATAACAAAGCCCTAATGTATAGACTTTGTATATGTAACATAGAGGTCAAGCTTTCTATGAAAACAGACACAACTAGGATGATCAGAAACGGGCTAAGAATTAATGACCTTAAAAATTAGTACAGAATAAAAGACCAGCCCACAGGACAGTGCTGATTCTAGGCTTCACCACCTTTTTTGACAGTCACTGCTACATGGAGGTGTCCAATGCTTATAGGCACATCATAGCCACAAGAAGAACTGGGTTCTTACAGATGCAATTTGTGAGGATGAAAGGCTAGTCCCCCAGGGAGATCTTACACACTTCTCTGAGTTCCCATAAGTCTCACATTGGCAAGTCATACATGGGACTGTGATATCAGAAGGCATCACTTCAAGTATGTGGTGTTGTGCTTGATGCTTCTGTTCTCTCACTATATTTCAGAACCAGGCAGGCATGGGTTCTAGTCCTGGCTCTGTCATTTACCAACTTTGTGACTTAAGCATATTCTATAGTGTATCTGATGCTTCACTTATGAAATACCTGTCTCCCAGGGTTGCTGTAAAGTTTGGGGATATTATACATAGGAATGTCTGACATGCATTCAGCAAGTGGTCATTAAGCACCAGCTACACAGTCGCCTTATCTGATTTCTTTCTTTGTCTCACACCATCAGAATGTGTTTATTCTCAATGGTCTCTCTTTATGTAGTGGAGTAATTCTTATCTCTCTCTGGGCTAAATCTCCATGATGCGCTAAGACCTCCTTAGGCTCTTGCATACATTGGTATCTACTGTGCCTTTTTACATCCTGGTTGCTTCTAGTCCAATCTCTCTATTCCTGGCTCTCAGGCTAGAGTTGGATGCTATCAACTAAGGTGGCCATAAAAATGAAATGAGTCTTAAGTTTCCTTGCAGCCTTTATATTCAATAATCCTAGTAAACTTAGTTCTATAAAAGCTTACACTTTAAATTCAAGTTGACACTTCTTCCTAGGTATGGGTTACCTGAAACTATCTCTTTGCTTTGTTTCCTAGGAAACTACATCCAGTTGGTGTTCCATGTATATTTCACATCAAACTTTCAGTCTCTAGCATGTCATCATGATTTGAGAATATCCCAGGTGCCACCCTCTGTTCTGCATTTCTTTCCTTCCACTTCTCATGCCAAATTTAAACTTGCCCTTCCAAACCAGATCACTTGTCACCACCTGTGATGCCCTCCCCAACTCCCTCAAACATTCCAGGTCCCTGAATTTCCTAGGTTGCAATCATGTAAAAAAAACTGACCACACTGTATTATGATTTGTTGAATGTTTTTCTCACAATCGGCTATGTGTTGGGATTTGAAGATAGGAATAATGTCCTACTCATTTTCTTAACCCCAATGCACACTACCTTGCTCTAGCATGAGCTTTTAAAATGTTTTGTAATTAAACAGATTATCACATCCCTTCAGTGAAATGACCAAGTTTAGTAACAATAAGGTCCCACATTTGCTCATTCCCATTTCAACATAATTTTGTATCTATTCCTATCATATAAGTCTAAGTACAAACAATTCAGCAGCATATCAGAAGACCGAGTAAGATTTGTTCCCAGAAATGTGAGGAAATTTAAATATTAAAAAAGTATCTGTATGGGGCACCTCCTGAGTTGGAGGCTCAGTCGGGTGAGCGTCCAACTTTGGTTCAGGTCATCATCCCATGGATCGTGGGTTTGAGCCCTGCCTTGGGCTCTGTGTTGACAGCTCAGAGCCTGGAGCCTGCTTTGAATGTATCCCTCTCTCTCTGCCCCTCCCCAGCTCGTGCTCTGTCTCTCAAAATAAATAAACATTAACAAAAATTTGTTTAAAGTATCTGTGTAATTTATCATAATAATAGATCTAAAGTTAAAAAAATCATATGATTACTCATTATTAAGTACAGAGACATTAAATTGTATAGTATACTACATTTTATATAAACCCAAATCCATTCCTGATGGATTCTTGATGAATTACAATTCATATTTTATTAGTAGGATAAAATATATTTGCCTAAAATCATAAGCCCACAACACATGTTTAATAAGTTTACACTAGACACATCCCCATTAATATAAGCAATGTCCACTCTTACACATAATTTTTGGCATAGGTAAGGAGGTACTATCCAACGCAATTAGATAAGGAAAAAAAATACAATTTGGAAGGAAGGTGGCGAACATATCATTTGATACTAATATAATTATTTTGTGTGGAAACCCAAAGCTAATTAATGACAGTGAAAAATTAATTATAGATATCAATACCTTCAATACATGCACGCACACAAAAAAACCCTAGCTATGTTGAATAATGAAAGAAAATACTCCATTAAATGACAACAAAACACCAAAAATCTAGGAATAAATTATAAGAAACATGTAAGTTCTATACAAGGAAAAAAATTCTAAACCTCTGAGGAACAAATAAAACTATAAGGAATAGAAGCTATATTTTTGCCAAGGAAGATACACATTCATTAAGTTGTTAGTATTCTGTAAATTAATCAATGCAATAAATGCACTTTAATAAAAATATTCAACAGAATATTTTAAAGCACATAGACTATTCTAAAGACAACACAGAATAATCATCATGACTAGCTAGTAAAAAATAAAGAGTAATGAGAAAGAACTATCTTTACTATAATGATATCAAAATATAAGACTATAATAATTAAAAGACTGATGTCTTGGTGGTGAAGTAGAAAGGAAGAGGAATCAAATCAAATTGAATTGAAACCTTATAATAAACCACAGATGAAAACTTAGCAAATGATCAGTGACATATATGAAAAGTCAGTGACATATATTTCAAGTCAGTGAAAAAACTATGTATCATACAATGAATAGTATTGTGACCATCTGGGAAACTATCTGAAAAAAAGTTGGAGGGGCACCTGGGTGGCTCAGTTGGTTGGGCATCCAACTATGGCTTAGGTCGTGATCTCACGGTTTGTGGATTTGAGCCCTGTGTCTGGCTCTGTGTTGACAGCTCAGAGCCTGGAGCCTGCTTTAGATTCTGTGTCTCCCTCTCTCTCTGCCCCTCTCCTGCTTGTGCTCTGTCTCTGTCTCTCTCAAAAATAAATAAACATTAAAAATTTTTTCTTTGAAAAAAGTTGGATATAACTTAATATTTTATGACAAAATAAAGTTCTGCTGAATCAAATAATAGATGTCTAAATAAATAAATAAATAAATAAATAAATAAAGCAGCAAAGAATTTTTAAAACATAATTTAGAATAAGGAATAACTTTCTGAATTATACAAAACTCAGAGGCAATAAAATAAAAACTGCTAAATATGACCTCATAGAATTAAAAGATTTTCCAAAGGGAAAAAAGCTCCATGAACAAAGTCAGAAAATTAAAGATAAATGGGGGACATATCTTCAACTCATATCACAGACAATGCACATACATATCTGTATATGTTTGTGACATGCAACTATAACTCTATAACTATATATACAAAACTATAACTCTAGATACAAACATATATAATAATTACAGTTATAGTTGTAAATTCCTAAATATAATTATATGTTATATATGTAAATATTTGTAGCAATATGTAACTTTGATGTAAATCATCATAAGACCCACTCCACTAAAAAATATTGAGCAAAACATATGGACTATTTATAAAAAAAATCCACAACATATGGCTCTTAAACATAGAAAAGGACACTGCATCTCAGTCATATTAGCAGAAATTTAAATTAAAACTAAAATGAGACATTTTTAACCCATTACTTTGACAAAAATAAACTTGTCTGGCAACATATCGCATTGGTGGCAATGCCTACAAAGGTAGTCGAAGATGCAGCTGGTGGGAATGTAACTAGTACAGCTTCAAAGAAAGGCAGCTTAGTAAGATATTTCAAGATTAAAAATATATCTGCCCTTTGACTGGGCGCGTGGGTGGCTCAGTCGGTTAAGTGTCTGACTTCGGCTCAGGTCATGATCTCGCGGTTTGTGAGTTCGAGCCCCGAGTCAGGCTCTGTGCTGACAGCTCAGAGCCTGGATCCTGCTTCGGATTCTGTGTCTCCCTCGCTCCCTGGCCCTTCCCCTCTCAAGCTCTGTCTGTCTCTCTTTCTCTCTCTCTCTCTCTTTCTCAAAAGAAAAGTAAACATTTAAAAAAATTAATATATATATATATATATATGCCCTTTGATTTAACATTTCTACGTTTAAGTATTATTTATTTTTCATGTGAGTAAAATGATGCTTATATAGGGTATACATTGTGGTGTTGTTTGTTATTACAAAATTGCCTGTCAGTGTGGAGCAGATTAAATAAAATATGGCCCATCCACATAAGGGAACTCCATGAGGTTTAAAAAGAAAAATGTAATGCTATATTACTAATAAGGACATGATAGATAGGTAGGATACATAGATAGATAGATAGATAGATAGATAGATAGATAGATAGATAACTGCAGGAGCAAAATGGAAAAGAGAAAAGTATGTACTATGCTGCTGGCTCTAAAATACATTTTTAAAATTAACACATATAAACATATAGACGTTTATGAATACATAGACTGTATAGGGAAAAAGAAAAAGAAAACTGATCATAGTGATTACCCTCAACATTGGGGAAAAGGATGGTTGAGTGACAGGAAACACAGATTAACTTTTTGCTATACATTCTGGGGTACTTTTGCTTTTTTTTGTCAATATATGAAGTTTATTGTCAAATTGGTTTCCATACAACACCCAGTGCTCATCCCAACAGGTGCCCTCCTCAATACACATCACCCACCCTCCCCTCCCTCCCACCCCCCATCAACCCTCAGTTTGTTCTCAGTTTTTAAGAGTCTCTTATGCTTTGGCTCTCTCCTACTCTAACCTCTTTTTTTTTTTCCTTCCCCTCCCCCATGGGTTTCTGTTAAGTTTCTCAGGATCCACATAAGAGTGAAACCATATGGTATCTGTCTTTCTCTGTATGGCTTATTTCACTTAGCATCACACTCTCCAGTTCCATCCACATTGCTACAAAGGGCCATAGTTCATTCTTTCTCATTGCCACGTAGTACTCCATTGTGTATATAAACCACAATTTCTTTATCCATTCATCAGTTGATGGACATTTAGGCTCTTTCCATAATTTGGCTATTGTTGAGAGTGCTGCTATAAACATTGGGGTACAAGTGCCCCTATGCATCAGTACTCCTGTATCCCTTGGGTAAATTCCTAGCAGTGCTATTGCTGGGTCATAGGGTAGGTCTATTTTTAATTTTTTGAGGAACCTCCACACTGTTTTCCAGAGTGGCTGCACCAGTTTGCATTCCCACCAACAGTGCAAGAGGGTTCTCTGGGGTACTTTTGAATTTCGTACCATGGATATATATTAGTTCAAGAAAATAAACAAAACATTTTAATATTTAAAATAAGAGTTATGCTTTCTCTCTAATACTTTTCTTCCTACTTCTTTCCTAAGAAACATCCTCCTGCTGTTCCCCTTCTTTCTCTTCCTTCCAAGCATCTTCAAATGCAGCCTCCCCTTTCTTTCTGTTTAATTACCGCAAACCTTTGTGAGAAGAACTTGAAAAATGCAAACAAACAAATAAAATTCCCTCCAATTATTCATATTGTTTTCTGTCTATTGTTTCAGTTTTTATTCCTCCGTTAAGAAAATGCTTTTAACTACCTATTCCATACCAAATACCATGTTAGATTCCAGGGACACACAACATTGAGAAAGGTCAAGGTCTGTGTTCTCACAGACCTTGCAATTTGTGGAGGAGACAGCTAATCAGACAACTAATGGAAAGGTGTATTAGGTCGTATACTACAGAATATACAAGATGATATAGGAGTTTATAGAAGGGGTCCCTCACACACACTTTGGATGTCTGTAAAGTGATTTCCAGAGAAAGTAGCATTTAAGCTACAGAAGAAAGATCACTAAGAGAGAGCTCATCATAAGAATGAGTTCCATTCAGTGAAAACAACCTGAGTGTACACTGACAGGAGAAAAAAACCCACTGTCCTTTTTGAAAGAAGATTAAAGTGGTTGAAATTTCAACAAGAGGTTATAAAGAGTTTGACAGAGGATAGATATTTGAAAGTAGAGAGACTGGAGAGAAGAAGACCAATTAGGAGATAATGATGACAATCCCACTCAAATGTGAAATATGATGATAACACGGATTTGAAAAGACATGGGTAATTGAATATATTCAAAAAATTTGA
The DNA here is from genome assembly GCF_018350155.1 of Leopardus geoffroyi. Classification (NCBI taxonomy): domain Eukaryota; kingdom Metazoa; phylum Chordata; class Mammalia; order Carnivora; family Felidae; genus Leopardus; species Leopardus geoffroyi. Next base: position 93,104,801 of record NC_059333.1, read on the forward strand.
GGAGTTCAAATACAAAAATTGGCAATTGAATGGATATTGGAAATGAGAAAGAAAAGAAGTTAGGAATTATTCCAAATTTCTCTGCTAGAGCAACATGATATGGTGATTGACATCATGAACTAAAATAAGGAATATAGAGAAAGGACTAAAGTTATAAGGAAAATCTTTAAACTCAATATTCTATCCACTGAGTTTAGGGTGTCTGAAAGATTTCCCAGTGGAGTTTTCCAGTAAGCTCTGGTCTGTAGCTTATGGAGACTGACCTAAACTGAAAGTGTATGTGAAAATCCTAATGATAAAAATTGAAATTTAAGCCACAGATATGAACGTGATTGTCTCAGGAAAGTGCACAAAGGGAGAAAAGATGAATATTTAAAGTAATGTCATAAAGAGAACCATAGTCTACAAGGTAAGACAGGATAAAAGATCTGAAACAGAGGAGTAGGAGAAAAAAGTTAGAGAATAAGGAGATTGTAGCATCACAGAAAGCACAGGAAAAGAATATTTCAAAAGAAGAAAGCAGTCTGTATGTGTTAAATACAGCTGAGGGAACAAATAAGATAAGGACTAAAAATGACCTCATTGGATTTAGAACAAGCAGTTTCATCAATATGTGTGCAGAATTAGTAATTGCATTTGGTTGAGGAATAAGTGAGCGTGGTGAGTCCAACTAAACCTCCATAGCTCTCCTATTCTAACTCCTGCATTCATTCCTTCCTCGTTACTTCATTCAGGCACTACAAGCTGACAATGGAAGAGCAAGCACAATTATAAGGGATTAAGAGAGGTCATACATAATGATAAAGGGTTAAAACTTCAAGAAGATATATAATTCTTAATGTACATGTGAGTCAAGATACATGAGAGACAAAAACTGATAGAACTACAAAAATAGAGGAATCCAGTATTATAATTAGAGATGTAACACCGCTCTATCAAAAATGGAAAGACTCAGGGCCACCTGGGTGGCTCAGTCAGTTGATCTTCTGACTTCGGCTTAGGTCATGATATCATAGTTTGTGAGTTCAAGCCCCATGTCGGGCTCTGTGTGGACAGCTGAGAACCTAGAACCTGCTTCGGATTCTGTGTCTCCCTCTCACTTTGCCCTTCCCCCATTCATACTCTGTCTCTCTCTCTCTCTCTCTTTCCCTCAGAAATAAAATAAACATTAAAACATTTTTTAAAAAAAGAAATGGACAGATTCAGTAGGCAGATAATCAGTAAAGATACAGATGTAAACAGCACCATCAATCGACTGGATATAATTAACAGACATAGACGGTTCATCCAATAATAGTATATTACACATTTTTTTCAAGATCACATGGACCATTCACCATGAGAAACTACATTCTGTGCCATAAAACACACCTTAATATATTTAAAATAAAAAACATACAATGTCTGATCTCTGATCACAATAGAAATAAATAACAGAAAGATAGCTGAGAAACTTCCAAAATACTTGAAGATTAAAAAATACATTTCTAGATAAGATATGGGCCAAAGAAAAAAATATCAAGAGAAATTTTTAAATATTTTGAACTAAATGAAAATGAAGATATAACTTATTAAAATTTGGGGCGCCTGGGTGGCTCAGTCGGTTGAGCGTCCGACTTCGGCTCAGGTCACGATCTCGCGGTTCGTGAGTTCGAGCCCCGCGTCGGGCTCTGGGCTGATGGCTCAGAGCCTGGAGCCTACTTCCGATTCTGTGTCTCCCTCTCTCTCTGCCCCTCCCCTGTTCATGCTCTGTCTCTCTCTGTCCCAAAAATAAATAAACGTTAAAAAAAATAATAATAAAAAAAAATTTATGGGATACCGTGAAAACAGAGTTTAGAGAAATTTTACAGCATTGAATACATATATTTAAAAAGAAGAAAAATTTAAAATCAATAATCTAGGCATCCCCTTAATAACTAAAAAGCAACAACAATAACAAAAAGCAAATTAAATCCAAGTAAGCATAAGAAAATAAATAATAAAATTAGAGCCAAAATCAAAGAAATTCTAAACAGGAAACCAATAGAGAAAATCAACAAAACCAAAATCTGGTTCTTTGAAAAGATAAAAACTTGATAAAGGATTACTAGAAAACACTGACAACACCAAGTGCTGACAAGGAAGTGGAGCAACAGGAACTCTAATTCATCGCTGGTGGGATGCAAAATGGTACAGACACTGTGCAAGTCAGTGGACAGTTTCTTATAAAACTAAACATATTGTATTATTGTCAACCATGCCCCTTAGCATCTACCCAAAAGAGCTAAAAACATGTCCACATAAAAAAAAAAAAAAAAAAAAAACCTGTATATGGATGTTTACAGCAGTTTTACTCATACTTGTCAAAACTTGAATGTCCTTCAGTAGGTGAATGGAAAAATAAACTGCGGCACACCCAGACAACGAGAAATGAGCTACCAAGCCTTAAAAAGACACGGAGGAAACCTAAATGCATATTATTAAGTCAAAGAAGCCAATCTGAAAAGGCTACATACTTATGATTCTAATGATATGACACTCTGGGAAAGGCAGAACTATAAAGATAGTAATTAGTGGCTGTCAGTGGTTGGGGTGGGAAGGGAGGAATGAATAGGGAGAGTACAGAGGGTTTAGAGTAATGAAACTGTTCTGTATGATGCCATAATGGTGGATACATACCTTTACACATAAGTTCAAAACAACAGAATAAACACCAAGAGTGAACCTAATGCAAACTGTGGACTTTGGGTGATAATGATGTGTTAGTGTAGGTTCATTGACTATAACCAATGTACCACTGTGGTGTGGGCTATCAGTAGTGGGTGAGACTATGCATGTGTGGGGACAGACCATCAATAATGGGAAAAGCTCTGCCTGTGTGGGATCAAGGCTTATATGAGAACTCTCTGTACTTTGTGCTCAATTTTGCTATGAGCCTATAACTGCTCTAAAAATAAGATTTACTCATTAATTTAAAAAAACAGCAAAACAGCTCATCCAGCTGTAGATTTGGACACATTTTATTTAATGGAAACATAGTATTGTAAAGAAATAAGTTAGTTTTTTCTCTTCAATACACAATGATATAGGTTTGATATCAAATGTTTCCCTAAATTTATCATGCATTAGTAGAACAATTATAAAACTACTGGTATTGTCTTAGCTCTGTTAGAATGTTAAGCTTTCCCTTATATCCAAAGCACACACAAAAGAACATTTGTCTGTGCTAGAACTGATGGCTAGATTTAAAATAATTTAGTATGGGTAAAAGCAGATCTTTGGTTCTATAAATTTGTAATAATCTATCACATATCAACTAGTAGTAACAATGCAAGTTTTATGCTTTGTCCTGGGTTCTTTCCACATTCATTTCCAGACAGGACCCACAGCATACATCCTACATATGATTTGTGAGAGGAAAAACTCTCTGTGCTCTCTCTAGGGCCTTTTCATCTCCTGCCAGGCCAGTGAACAAGATGAGTTTCTTTTTATAACGACAAGGCACAGAGATAATTCATCAACTGGAGAGCACAAACAATCCTTTATTCAGCAGAATGACAAAAGGTTATTTAGCTTCTGGCATCTACTATAGTTCTTGCAAGAACCAGGCCCAAGAGCCAATATGATAATTAATAAATTTCCAACATCTGGGCAGTAAAACAATTTTTTATGAATGTTAAACAATGCCAATGCCAAATTAAAACCTCCCCTTCTTGTATTTATCTATTTGAACTCCTCATTGTACAGCCAAATTTGCCTGTGTTCTGGCTATAAAATGGGGATAGTGATGACATAGTAGGAAGATATTACACAATTTGGGAAATCCATATTACTAAGTGTCATTTAATCATATGGACAGTGATGATATCACCCACTGAGCCTAATGGACAGTAATCCTTGCCAAGAGTAGAGTATCAAGTTAAATGATAGGTGAGTGATATGAATCATCACACTGAATAAAGGAATCAAATTTAAGGGAAGAATTGGAGTCTCAGTTTCTCTAACTGAGCCTTTTTTAATTTTCTTTTTAAAAAAATAAAAAAATAATTTTAGTTATGTGGATATTGCTTGCATAGATCGAGAAAGGCCACTTTCAAGTCCTAAAAGCATTCATAAACTAAGAAGCACCAAATCTTAGAATCAAACTTAACAGATCATCCAGTTCAAGCCTTTTCCCCTACCTTAGATTTCCCAACAAAAACAGTATATGATGATGACTATGGTTATGTACACTATATAATATATGCTATTAGGATTTTTAAGGAGAAATAAATGTAGGCTAAAGTATTAAGGACATTTTATGAGGCAGAGTAACTGTAAATCATAAATCCTATGTAGAATATATTATAATTTATGAAAGATTCAATAGATACAAATTAAAACAACATAACCTGGAATAAAAAGTGGCTGTTTTTAATTGCATTAAAATAGATTCACAAAAAGGGGAATTTTCTTGAATGCATGAGGCCTCCCCCTTTGTTGTTTAATTAATGTATCTATATATAGAAACATATATAATGTGTCTGTATATGAAAAATGTCCCTTCCCCACTTTGGTTGAATCTACCATTAAATATTTACCCAGAAATTATATTTTAGATCAAATTATCCAAAATGTATTGATTTTAAAGATTAGTTGTAATAAACTTGGAGTTGTCTGAAAAAAATCAGAAAATTCAGCAGTGAATGGTATTTTCCAAAATGGGTTATGCAAACCCCAGGTGATTAATAGATGATGCACAGGATTTCAAAAATACCTTAATATGGTAATAAAATATATGCATATAAGCTATGATAAGAAAACATATTTGGATGTGTCACCTTAAACATGATTTACTAATGGTGGTGTGTGACCAAAACAGCTTGGAAAGCAATGTTCTAAAGTGGCAAGAAGGTGCACATTTCAGTAAAAGTTCTGGGTATGTGATAAAAGTCCACAGACTATGAGTTGGAAGAATAATTCATTCATTCATTTCTTCATTCATTCAATGAATTTAGTTTGAACCATCTGACATTACTAGCATTTGATTATATCTGACTCTAGACAAACAGGTCCTTTATATGCAAGGACCATGTTATGTATTGCAAGGAAAACAAAGATAGTTCTGCCACCAAAAGGGCAAATAGATTTATAAAATTTGTATGGAAATAAATATAATATGTTAAACTCCTATACTACTGAGGACAGAAAGAGAATATTGAGGAATGGCACTATTTTGTGTTTATTGTTACTTTCTTTTCTGGATTGAGCCACATGACTTACCAATCTTGTGTGAATTTTCTACTACTGAAGACAATTACTACTTTGTTCATATCCAACAATTAAATGAAGGGAATGGGGGCACTTTTATTAAAGTTCCATGATCACAAAATGGCATGAGCTTTGGTAACTGAGCTAATGGATATGTGAGAGATTCAGAAAGATACTGTGAAACATGGTTTTATTAAAACCTTTTCTCAGTTGGATTTCTAAATATGTCCCCAGTAATCCCATAAAACACTCTTAACATCTTACAGAAAAGTAATCTCTATAATAAAAATAAATGTCTTTTCCTAAGCCATTCAAAATCTTTTGGATTTATTCCCTCCAGAAAAATAAATAAATAAAAATTACAACAAAACCTTTCAGATTCAATCAGTTTTGTCACAAACAGCAAACAGTGGCAAGAAAGAGCGACTATATAGTACCTATCTATGTCTAGAAATGTGAAACCATATTTATCTTGACTAGATAGATTGCTTAAGAGTTTAACAGAGTCATTGGGATGAAAGCTATATTTCTTTGAAATAATTATCTAGTTTTAATACAAATCGTAGTGATTCCTAGAAGAACCCTTCAGATGAAGACACTTCCCTGTTCTCTGACTTGATTTTATATTACTTCCCAAAGTAAAGCCAATGTGATATAAATGCTTACGTGTATTTTTCCCTTTTTGTAATTTTTAGATTTTAAATGTTTAATTTTTCCCATTTATCATACTTGAATACAAAAAAAATCTCTAATAATAACCCATATTAATCACAAGCTATGAATGGAATTCTAGGTCCAGCACCCAAAAATTTGATTTCATTTTTAGGAATCTGCTATGAAATACAGAAATATTCCTTTCCACACCCAGTTTAAAACTGGCCCTCTGCATACTTGCCAAAGCTCTCATTTCCTTTGCTCTGTATGAGTCAGTTGTCTGTAGATCTCTTTGCCTCAGTAGCTTAGGAGCTAATTCAAGTTCATATCTTATTAATTTCTGTCATTCCACAGAATCTAACAAAGCTTTTTCCAGATTCGGCATGGAATAAATGTTTGTTGAATGAAACTGTGAAACAATGAAGAAAGAAAACGCTTACAACAACAACAACAACAAAAAAAAAAAAAAACAGTAAAAAATCCCCACAACCAGACCAAACCAAACAGTAAAACCTATCCTTTACGTAGAGTCACAAAATAAACATTAGGAGCAAACAAAACTAGAAGCTAGTTAAGTCTGCTTTATATTTTGATCCCTTAAGTGAAAAATTTACTTTGCTCCATTGCTTCATATAAATTCCCATTACAACTGATGTGATTCCTATCAAATCTACTCCAATGACTGAAAAACGTTCCAGGTACTGAAGCATACTTCCTCAAGCTTATTTCCTTCACAGCATGGGTCATTTGAACATTAAAGTTAGATATTTCTCACAGTCTTTTGTTTGTTTGTTTTTGTTTTAGAATGAGAGAGAGAGAGCAGTAGAGAGGCAGAGTGAGAGGGAGACAGAGAATCCCAAGCAAGCTCTGCATCCAGTGTGGAGCCCAACAAAGGGCTCAATCCCACAACCCTGAGATCATGACCTGAGTCAAAACCAACAGTCAGACGCACAACCAACTGAGCCAACCAAGCGCCCATCTCACAGCAAATCCATTCTCCTAAGATGAACTTGTTGATTAAAAACACATCACTGGGGCGCCTGGGTGGCGCAGTCGGTTAATAAGCGTCCGACTTCAGCCAGGTCACGATCTCGCGGTCCGGGAGTTCGAGCCCCGCGTCAGACTCTGGGCTGATGGCTCGGAGCCTGGAGCCTGTTTCCGATTCTGTGTCTCCCTCTCTCTCTGCCCCTCCCCCGTTCATGCTCTGTCTCTCTCTGTCCCAGAAATAAATAAACGTTGAAAAAAAAAATTTTTTTAAAAACACATCACTGCAATCAGTTCATGAGTTCAGAGGAAAAGAAAGTCTATGATGGTATTTTTGAAATTCAAAAAAAGTTCTACATGAACCTATAATTTCATGTCAGGTATAATTTCTAACGTTCACAAATTTACCTAAAATTTTTAGAACCACTATTACATAGATATGCTGTTTAGTTAGATATGTTGACTTATTGCTTGTTAGTGAAAAGAAATGTATGAAAAATCCATGAATGTAGAAATACTATTTATAATTTAAATATATTTTAAATAATAAAAATTTGACTAAAAGAAAAATAAACCCATAAAGACAGGGTAAGAGAAACAATGAATGGCAAAAGCTTCACATAGGATAAAATGACTTTTAAAATCTTTCCTCAAAATATCTAAATGTTGAAACAACAAGATTTACCAAACTTATTTTTGTAACAGCGTGTTTTAGCTTAGCCAGGGATGAAGGTTATATTAGAATTTTTACTCTGTGCCTCATTTGGAGTGGGGGACAAGAGAGGGAAGGGAGCCTATTACAGAATATTTGATGAACTTCCCATCTCGGAATATTCTTAAATATGGGCCTGTGGGAAAGAGATTTGAACCTATTCCAGAAGCATCATCTTTCTGATGGACGTCGAGTGACAGAACTATGAAGTGAGAATGTCGGGAAGATGGCAAGACTCTCAAGGAAAATTGTGAGAAAATGAGTGAGAGTGAAGACATCTGGTGGAAGCAGGATGGTTGACCTAGAGCCACAAGGTCAGGGTGTCAGATGCTGTCCTGTTCAAGCACGCAGGTTCGGCTGGGCTCAACCCCCCCAGGACCCATACTGCCTACTTCAACCTCACCCTATACCTGTCTGCCCCAGAGAGAAGAATTTGATATGACTGGAGAACTGTATTCCTGCAAGAGAAACTGAAGAGCTGTGGGCTTTTCTCTTAGTGAGCAGGACAAGAACAGTACATTGCACAGCTCGGGGACTGACACATGCTCCACAGGTCTGGCACACAGAGAAGCGGAGGGAAGCAGGAGTAGTGTGTTCCAGAGGAGAGGAACTGTACCGCTAAAGGAATCTCTACAGGACAAAGCATGCACCCTACCCAACTCACTATCTTCTGGCACACCTAGAGGTATAAAGATGTCCCCTTAGTTGTGTGACCTGCAGACCTAAGCAACATTTAAGATTACACAGGAAAGCAGACCTGATTATATTTGTTTATTCGTGGTAGTTCCCATAATCTCAAAAGGGACCAAACAGAAAAAGAAAAGCCTCTAGACAATATAAAATCAACATAGGATCTGTGAGAAAAAAATAATCGCATGCATCATAATATGATTCATTAATTTGTTGATCAAATGTACTGATCCTAGCTATAAAATGACAGAATTGCTGATTATAACACTAAAAATTATGAACCAAAATTATAGAGAGGAAGAAAAAGCCAAGGCAGGAGCTTTAAGATACAAATACCTTTTCAGCAGTGATATGCTAACCACTAAAAGTAGACAAAGCAACATTAGACCAGACCTTTCATAAAGGAAAACACAGAGTTTTCAGTTGTCTTGATGATAGAACTTTTTTTATTTTTTTTAACGTTTATTTATTTTTGAGACAGAGAGAGACAGAGCATGAACGGGGGAGGGACTGAGAGAGAGGGAGACACAGAATCGGAAGCAGGCTCCAGGCTCCAAGCCATCAGCCCAGAGCCCAACGCGGGGCTCAAACTCACGGACCGTGAAATTGTGACCTGAGCCGAAGTAGGACACTTAACCGACTGAGCCACCCAGGCGCCCCAATGATAGACTTTTATAACACACTAATACTGTCACTACCATTTCTTAGGTACCAGATATGTACCTCTCAATGTATATCTACTATATCATTAAATTAATGAGGTAGTATTAACACCCTGTTTTTACAGCTGAGTAAACTGAGCTGTGGCTAAATAAATTCCCCATGTTCACAAAACTACGTGCTGAACAGAAGAACCAGAAATCAAGCCCAGCTGTCTTGCTTCAAAGCCAATGTCCTTTCCAATGCCAACACTTGCTGCCATTATTAGTAATCTGAAAATGTCAGAAAAAGTGGACCACAATTACCAGAATGTGATGTTTATGGTCATAATGAAATAATTTTTAGAATGCAGATGTGTGTGTGTGTGTCTGTGTGTGTGTGTTGTGTGTGTGTGAAAGCAAAGATATAATGCATTTAGAAATAACTTCATCAATAAAATATATGAAACAAAATTTCTACATGTATAAAATAATCAATAATTATGTGTAAAATTTACTAAAACAAATGGTTAATTGCTAGTTTGTTTAAGGCCATTATATATATCATAGTAGAAATACTGAGAGGAACTATACTTTCAATAGCAATCATAGAATTCAACTGTGTTATCTCTTCTTGGGTGGTTAAACCATAAAAAATGGAAAATTCAGTTCAAACAACACCAAAATCTGGCTTAAAAGAGAAGGGCAATTGTGCTCTCGTTTTTTCATTTTAATTGGATGGATTTGATTGTCCTTCACCAGGCATGAAAAGGTTCCTACACCACTTCCTCCACTCTCAGTGTGACAGAATGATAAGGATGCTCCTTGCAGTCTCCTTCCAGTCAGAAGCATAGATTTGTGTGGCCCAGAATAGAGTGAGCCTGAGGTTAATTCTTTCTCATCAGCAGCAAACATTTATTTATTTCCTACAGTGGAAGTAAAAAATGTAATCCAAAAGAATTTCTTCCATGCAGAAAGGTGTGAAGTAGCAAGTGTTCAGACACCCAACTGCACTTTCAGCCTGAAAGGAGTAGAGTCTAGGTACAAAGCAGAATGGAGATGGAAAAGAATACAGGTTTTACAACCGAACTTGAATGTAGGACCTATGGCATTCTTTTTAATTTTGATCTTTCTTTTGAAGATTGGAATATCCTCCCTCAAGAGTTTTTCCGAATCAACACTAAACCTAATGTATGACACAACTAAAAAAATAGTGTAATACAGGAGTGCTTTACCGTTGATGTGACATGGAACCTTTGGCAATCTGGTAAAACCTATCATCCTCTTCCCAGAATAATGTTTTAAAATTCATTTTAAAAATGCATAGAATTCCAAAGGAACCAATCATATAGTCATCAATACTTTAAATTAATCAAATATATAACATTTTATGTGCATATTAGCACATTAAGTAACAAAATATAGTAGCAGGTCATAAAACTACCACAATTTCAGAATAAAAATCACTTAAAAATTAAAATGCCACAGCTAGTTTGTAGCAGGGCTGAGATTGAATTCAGGGGCCTGATTTCATATTTGGAATTCTTTACACTATTTTGAAATGACTGCAGCAACTAGAATATGATATAAAATGTTTTTAATTTCGGTAGGTAAAATTAAGTCACAATTAGAGTGAGTACTAGTATGTGTATTGTCTAAATTCATCATTAAAGGAAATGCTACAATTCAGCAGAGGATAGTGAATTTGTCCTTGAATGCTTCAGAGTTAAAAAAAATCTGGAATAATATAACAAAATAAGTTAAACATAAAAGCTGCAGAAAATTTTATTCAACCTTACTTTGTTAAAATCTAAAATATGTAGACTCTGACAGGAAGAAACTTCCTAGATATTAAAATGGTAACTATCAGCTTTAATATGTTGACATACAAGAATTCAAAATTATTGTCTCTGAAAAGTCAGCTTTCAAGAAGACAAAAAAAGAAAGAAAGAAAGAAAGAAAGAAAGAAAGAAAGAAAGAAAAAGAAAAAAGAAAGAAAAGAAAAGAAAGAAAATAAAAGGAAAAAAAAGAAAAGAAAAGAGAAGAAAAGAAAGGAAAAGAGAAGAAAAGAAAAGATAAGACAAGACAAGACAAGACAAGACAAGACAAGACACCCAGGTGGCTCAGCCAGTAGAGCATACAACTTTTGATTTCAGGGTCATGAGTTCAAGCCCCATGTGGGGATAGAGCTTACTTAAAAACAACAACAGAAAAAAGAGGACAAAAAAATTCTTTTGCCAAAGAAAAAGATAACAAAATCATTTTTATAATAAAAGATATATTTAATAATCCAGTCAGGATTCAATGTTTATTGGGAACATTCCTTATTTAAACAAAAATGGTATTTTTAAAATTATATTCCTTGATATATTTATAAACATTTATTAAATACCTACCATGTTCCAGTAGCTTTAGAAATACCTAGTATCAGTTATCATTTAAATGGCAACTTATTTATTTAACCATTCATTAAGTAAATATACATGCAGTGCTTTCAGGCCAAGGTATCATTTGAATGCTGTACAGCAAAGAGCAATATAAATACAGGTTTTTATCCCATAGAGCATATATTATAGCAGGTGAGAAAGACTTCAAACAAGTATTTTTATTTCAGCCATTAGTTAATAATTGTGCTAAATTCCACAACAGAGAGGAACAGACAACTTATGACCTCTTTATAACAAGAGCATCCTGAATGGTCAGGGAAGGCTTTTGAGAAACTAACATTTTCACTGAGCTTGGAAATATATGTAGTTATTCACTGGTAAAGGGAGATGAGATAAGGGTTCAATGAGTACAGAGAACTTTCAAGTTTGAGGGAATGGAATGTGCTGAAATCCTGAGACAGAAGGGTGCTTAGTACAGTGAAAGACAGGAGAAGAACAGCACAAAACAAAGCTAGAAAAGGAGCAAGGATTAAGTTCTGTAGGGCATCATGGGTTATATGAAACATGTGATCATTTTCCTAAGAATTATGGTAAGCCACTGCAGAGTTTTAAGTAAGGTAGTGATATGACAGATCTGTTCTTAACAGTTCACTTTGGCCGCAGTGTGGTGGCTAGATTAGACGTAGGTTGCTCGGTGAGAATCTGCCAATGCAGAAGCTGACCCAGGCAAAAGATCAGAGGAACATGAATTCAGGTTATGGCAAGGAAACTGGAAATAGGCAAATCCAAGGTGGATTTTAATTCATAAATAAAAATGATAACTTGATAAAGGGAATGAAAAAGAAATAGATTTCCAGCATGAGTCCCTTTGACTGAAGCAATGGTTGAAAAGAGATACTCTTTACTCAGACTCAGTTCACAAGAGGAAGGCTGGATCAAAAAGGGGCGTGGGGAGGACAGGAGAAAAATACACTTTGTTGTTAGAGACTTATTAAACTTGAGACATCTATGAGACATCCAGCTGGAGATCTCAAGCAGGCTTTTGGATTTCTGAGCCTGCTGCTTAGAATTGGGGCCCTACCCATATATATCTATTTAGGAGTTTTCAGTCTTGAGGAAACCTGACAATAGTCACATTTCAGAGGACAAGCCTGCAGGAAATTCTGAAAGAAAGAAAAAATGAAAGTGGTAGGAATAAAGGATAAGGGAAAGAGACAGTAGCCAGTGAGGTCAAATGCTGTTGAGAGAGCAAGAATTAGGAGAAATGAAAGATGATGTTTGGTGACATCCAGGTCTGATCAAGTCTATTTTGGTGTGGAGTTGATGTGAAGCCAGATTGGAGTGGTTTGAAGAGTGAAAGGAAAAGGAGAAATGGAAACAGTGCAAACAGGTATGTCTTAACCTCAGGATGCAACTGGCAATAGGCTAGTGTGGAGACCAAATGTGAGGTCAAGATACTTCAAGTGTCCTCATACCATCAGAACATTTGAACCAGAAGATATGCACTTTGCAAACTCTCCTTTTTCCTCTTTTTTAGGCTCTATTTTTAATTATTGAAGCAGATGAAGCATTTTAAGTAAATTTCATGCAAAGGAAATTAAAACATTATTTCTGGAAATGCTGAAGCACACATATGAGTGAGCTATCAGCTTAAGAATCTCGGAATGTATTCCACACATTACATCATGAATTCACCCAGTACTTTATACACATGTTCTTTATAATGTATAAATAAGAAAATACATGGGTTATATTCAATAGCTAGAAACAGTATTCCCTATAGTCTACAGACGAATATTTTGAAGTGGAGTAAAAAAGATGTGCCTATAGTGATTCAATGAAACAAAAGTAAAGTTAGAAACTGCACTGACCATTGATAGTTGTCCAGATCTTCTTGAAAGAGGAATTACTGGTAACTAAAGTTGACTACATTTCTTATCATCAAGATTAATTGGCAGTTTATAACACATATGTGCCATTATAGACCTCCTAATTACCACATTTCTCATGTTGCTATTTTCCTACTTTGTTGCCAATAATTTGAATGTGTTATTTTTTCTCTTCAGTGAACAAAGAAACAGAGTGTCTTCAGTGGGGGATAATAAGTGATGGAGAAAATAACTCCAGCCAGGGCTCCCTTTTAGACATGCATTCAGAATTACCAATGAAAGATATCATAAAGCGAAAATTACCAAGTATCAGATTTACAGTGCTGTTCCCCGTAGCACCTTTGGAAATGGCAGTAAGTATTTCAAGATAATTAGAGACTGGTAAACCAACAAATTAATAAACTATCCCCAGGTGGCCTCGAAAAGATAATGTGGTTCCCACAAAGTGACAAGCATTCCCAGGGACAACAGCAGGAACTAGGAATGTCTGCTTCTCTAACAACTTAGTAGGCCAAATTAATCAACAATCTTAAAATATAAGTGAAAATAAATGGCTTAATTCAAAAAGTAAAATCTTTTACAAATTATTTTATATAAAACATATTTATAGAAATCTTTCTTATGGACTATTTTACTTTTATAAATTATCAGATGACAAGAATAAGCCTTTGCACATTATCTCATGCTGTTCAGTATTTGGCTTGAAGCCCAGAGAGGGTCATGCCTTTATAATGATGAAAATGCAACTATAAAACAGCCAAGGGGTTTAGAAAGTGTAGCTAAGCAATGAGGAAATGGGGTTCCTTCCTTGTTTTGCACCCAGTAGGCATTCTGCAAATATTTGCAAATGGATTTGTTTTATTTGTTGCCATACTGCTTCTTATATATTTACTATCGGCTTTAACCAAGATTCTAAGTATCCAAGAGGTTATATACAGATCTTAATAGCTGTGAGGACTCAGGTTAGTCATCTGATGTTTTTAAGTGTCAATTTTCTCATTTGTAAACTAGGGTTAATTATGCACACACCCATACATATGTGTACATATATAAATATATATGTCACACATACATTATATATGTATATGTATACACACACAAATGCACACATATCTTTTTGTATTAATTATAAAGAAAAAGGAAATACTACACATGATAAGGCATCACAAGTTGTAAAAGGTCAATAAAATTATATAATTCATAAACATATTGCAACCATATACCATTCAGCTTTAATTTATAAAAATACAACAAATAGTCTCCAAGAACCAAAAGTGCTTTTTTAGCTTCTTTTGCTAGCCTAATCACTGCTTCCTCTAAATGTTTTAACAAGAACCCCCTTTGTGAAGTTCCTATAGGAACTTATAAGGCCTGCCAGGGAACAGGGTCTCAATCAAAATTCAGTGATTTCTCTTTCCCAGTTGTTCAACACTTAGTATTTATATGCTGCATCAAATTATTAATACCTCTCTTGCAAGTGACTGACTTCATAGACTAGAAAAAATATCCCTACATACACTTTTCAGTGTAAAGAATTTACTTAAATATTTGGCACAATACACACACACACACACACACACACATACACTTAAAACATGTCTGCACATGAAAAAAACATTAGCTAAAAAAAGTGTGTAGCTCCCTTGTGAAAAACTGAGAATCATGGCAACACCAGAGTAGTGCTTCATATTCCCTGGAAGCATTTATTAAATACATTGCTTGACATGGCACAGACCTCAAATCAACTTAATTTGTGTCATCTAAGAGTTCACACGTGAATAAAGGTATCACATTTCATTGAAATTACTCCTCTAGATCTGGAGATTTATTTATATACTTCAGAGATTTGAGACATAAGATACTTTCTTCCCAAGTCTCTAGGAAAATTGCCAAGAACTAGACTTTAATGTTTATGGCCAAAAAAATTAATAATCACTTCAGAACACTGAAGAATTGAAATCCACTCTTGATAATAGAGTTTGATTGCTGTCAAAATGAACTACTCACCACTTGAAATGTTTAAACTTGCAAAAATATTTGTGGAAAAAATTATTACATTATGAGTTAAAATATAAAGTCGTAAATGTCTAACAACCTCAAAGTCTGGGTCGTGACAGGTATTATTAAATCAAGAATGACTGTGAGGATACAATGTTGGGATCTGCCATGGACTTGCAAACTGTGGGTACTCAGACACACTGTCTTATTACTGATAAGGCAAGGACTATACTGAGGTATGTGGGTGCCCTGGGTAGGCTAATAATTTAGAACTCTTCCAACCAATAGTCTTTAAATGATTGTTCAGCATTTATTTAATGAGGTAAGGAGAAACCAACTTTCTTTTGATAAAAATTTTATATCTGTATCTATTCTTTACATGATGGTTTTTCTTAAGATGCACTGAACATAAAAATAAATTATTTTAATATGTTTGGAATTATCTTCCATTATTTCACATGATTTCTCCCATTTGTCAAAATGGGAGGCGGTCACAAAACGGTGGTCACATAAATGGAACATAGTAAACAGAACTACTGTAATAGGATAAAGGAGAGGTTCTGCATGAGAAGTGGACTTTAGGTTTTGTTTTATTTATTTGTTTGCTTATTTTCAGAATTTTTTTAAGTTCCTACTATGTAATTTATTACTGGAATCTGTGGAATCTGTGGAAGTCTGAGAGTAGGTTGTCATGGGATTAAACCCACGCTGGAGAGTTAGAGAAAGACTCTCCATGAAAATGAAGGTTTTTAAAGGAATATTTCTCTTTATTAATCCAATCACCTAATTATTTCCAATTTTCTGCAAAGTAAAGAAAAAATGAAATTTAGTACATGTATATACACCTTCAAGTTAGTCCTGTTCTCCTATAGTATATGCTGCTTTTTGATGAATATAAATTTCAATACTTTGTATGCTTACATAACATCACATTTTTATTTTTATTAGATTAAGAAATATTTATTGCTCTAACCTTTATCTCCTCAATATCCCAGAATACTCTAGAAGTTTGCACCTTTAAATATGGTTCTTGAACCAGCAGTATAGGTATCACTTAGTAGCCATCATGCAGAAATGCAGGCCCATTCCAAACTTCCTGAATTAGAATCTCCTTGTTGATAGGATTTTCATGCAACTCAGACATGCACTAAAGTTTATGAAACACTGTTCTAAGAACGTTGAATACTACTATAAATGAGCAATTAGTAAGATATGTTAACGCTGTCTCATTCACCAGGTTTTTAATTTTTTTAAGTGGGGGTAGGAGCAGAGGGAGAGGGAAAGAGAGAATCCCAACCAGGCTCCACACTCAGTGCAGAGGCTGGCGTCGGGCTTGATCTCACTACTGTGAGATCGTGACCTGAACCAAAATCAAGAGTCAGATTCTTAACCTTAACTGACTTTTAAAGGAATGGTCCTACTCAGTATTGGGGGGAAGTTTAAGAAAACTGGCACAAATGACTCTGTGGCATGGGAATTGTAAATTATTGCAAATTTAAAAGGAAGCAAGTTGTTAATCACAGCCAATGCCTTATAAAAAGTGCCTACCTTCAGTCCAACAAGAGTTTTTATTATTAAAATTGCCAGATATATCCTTCTATGTATAAAGATATTTATTACAGCATTGTTTATGTAGACTATTTTTAGACACCATAAAATAAAACAAGTGCCATAGTTACTGAAGATCATTATTTTAAAGCAAACATTAAAAAGTTTAGGCTACGTTGGCCTTGAATACAGATTTATTTTTTTCCTCAGACAAATGTTCATTTTATGACTGAATTTTAATAGAATATCAATTTCTAAGTTGTCAAAAGTTCTGATGAGTTCATATTCAAGATTTTTCAAAAGATGAGGAATAATTTGAAGACAATTTTTGTACCTTACAAATCATTTAGTGACTGTTTAATAAATTTACTGAGTTTAACATTATATTATGAAATAGGTATATATGTATATGGGTATATTTTTAATCCCAAGATTTTCAAAAAAAATAAGAGTCTAAATCATCTTGTGAGCAGATACTGCTGGTTTACTGGATATCTGTAGTGGTTTAGTATAGGACATAAATAAGGCTTTCTGAAGAAACAATGACAAAGTCAGGTAACTATTGATGGACTGATAGGAGTAATGATGATTATGGGTTAAATAAGAAGAAGATTTTAAATAAAATGTTATGATTTGAATAGAGGCTGGGAGTTTAGTCTAGAGATTGAATTTTGCAAAGGTGATAATTTACTACAGCTTTAAAAAGAATATACAGTATAACAAAAGACTTATAAATGAGGGTGCATCTAATTACAGACTATTTCTATAACAGCTATTCAGTTCAGTGTTGCACTGTTTGTTGCAAGGTGTCAAGTTAGGGATTGACAAAAGTGCTGGAGATGAGGTGTGAAAGAGTGTGAACTCTATCAAAAACAAAGACAGGGACTACAGCTTATACATCTTTGCATCCTAGATGCTCAAAACTATACAGACACAAAACGGGCATTCAAAAAAGAATGGACTGAGTGAATATAAGGATGATGAAGACATGGTCTTTGTTCTCAAAGTTGGGTGATGAAGAAGGAATGGAATACTGTTAGGGACAAACCTAAGAAAGGGCATAGAGATATGAAAATCCAAGTACACTTGGTAACACAAAATACATAGAAGTTGAGAAGAGATGAGAACAAGAGCACAGAAATTAGCCTTGTTAAAAAAAATCTTGAATGGTGAACTTTCAAGGTATAAGGAAGCAGTTAATTTTGCAGCCAGAATCTTCAATATGAAGAAATAACAAAATGGCCGAAAATTAATAAATAAGTAATGAAACTAAACTGCACTTGAATTATTTGAATTAATTGGAAACAAGAGAGAAAATATAGTGAAGACAAAAATGGAAGGAGCAAGAGACAAAGAGAAAAAAATAAGTGGGGCTGAACCAACATCAAATTGTGACATGTAAAGAGATATAGAAGGAAAGATACAGGCACATGTAA
Source organism: Leopardus geoffroyi (assembly GCF_018350155.1). Lineage (NCBI taxonomy): Eukaryota > Metazoa > Chordata > Mammalia > Carnivora > Felidae > Leopardus > Leopardus geoffroyi. The sequence continues at coordinate 93,122,966 of NC_059333.1, forward strand.
AACCATCCTAAATCAGGTAGATAGCACAAAAAGAACAGATGAAACATTTTATCAGCTATTATCCAGAGACACGGAAAAATTTGACGTTAGCATTCAGAAAAAGTTAATTGCACACTTAAGTTAAATAGGCAAAATATACTCCATAATCTAAAAAAGATTTGTTTTGTTTTGCTTGCTTTTGTACCAAGTATGATATTTTATAGGAGCTGTACCTAAGAGTAACTACAATCTCAGCTATTGCTTTATGTCAGAGATAGCTCTAGTAACAATGATGGAGTGGAAATAGGTTCAACAAGAGCTCTGCTTACTCATAATATCATGCCTTGGCGATTACATTATTTTCTGATAGTATAAAATAACAATCTAAGCAGATGTAGAAATAATCACAACCCACTAGCAAGATGAGTAACTCTACCAGCAGAGTCTCAAAAAACAAGGTACAATTTTAGGTTCTATAGTAGATATAAAGAAGGTGGGGTCTGTGGCAAGGTCTCAATAGTTAATTCTCACTATTTCTGGCTGAGTAACTACAGAAGGAACTATGACTGAGTTTCACTAGTGATAAATATGAGAATATACAGACAATGATTCTCCTCCACGATCAGTTGCCAGTTGATAACCTGAGTATCAACTGAGAAAATACTTTTTACTCTGCATTTAAAAAGAAAACCATTTATAAATTCATAATATAGATAAATATCAAATCATTATGTTGCACATCTGAAATTAATATAATGTTAGGTCAACTGTACCTCAATAAAAAATTTTTTAAAGAAATAAAAGTTTTAATAAAAGCCATAGTAGTTACTTCTTTTAATTCACACTATAATCATTTTTCAAATATTTCTAATATCATCATCATCACTATTATTATTGTTATACAAAAATAACAATACTTCACAGGATGATATGAAACTAAAAGACTCTACAACATAACATTTACAATGTCTAGGTTAAGTCCCAAATTATTCAGCATATGGAAGATAAATAAATATAACCCATTCTCAAAAAAATGAAGATCTATATTGGATGATCTTAAGACTGAAATTAGCAGAATTTAATACAGTTATTGTAACCTATACAATGAGATAAAATAACATATGCTCAAGTAAAAATAAAAGAATTCTCAGAAAGAATAAACTACTGAAAATAAATAATACAAAATAAAATAGCAGAATAAAATTGGATAGCAGAATGGAGACAACAGAAAAAGAGTCAGTGGATTTGAAGACAGAATAATAGAAGTTATACCATTTAAGGAACAGGGAAAAAATATTTTTAGAAAGTTACACACACACACATAGACACACACACGATGAACAGAAAGTTTTCAAAGTAGATAGAGGAAAAGGATATATTACATGAAGGACGGAACAAGGCAAATGACCATTGGATTTTCATCAGAAGCTATACTGACCAGAAAACTGTGGAAAAACATTTTTAAAGTTCTTTTTAAAAAGACCGTCAACCCAGGATTCAATACCACTTGAAAATACTCTTCAAAGGCAAAAGTGAACTAAGAAGAATTCATTGGCCAATCTACAGTAAAAGCAATACTAAGTAAAGTTGTTCAGGTTAGGGTAATTAGTACCAAAAGGAAATGCGAATCTTCAGGAAAGTATGAAAAGCACTGGCACTCAAAGTATCTAGATAACTAAAGAAGACATTTTTTAACTTCTATTTCCTTAAAATACGTAAAACTAAGTAAAAATTACATTATTATGTTGTGGAGTTTATAGTGTATGTGGATATAATATATATGACAACTATAACTGAAGGGTGAGAGGGTAGGATAGATGGACCAAATGGATTTATGTTTTCTGTTTTATTGGTGAAATGACAAAATATTAACTCTAAGCAGACTGATACATTAAGGAAGTATATATTTGAATCCCTAGAGCCACTACAAGTAATACAAAAAGACTTAGAAAAAACACTAAAAATGACATTAAATTTAAAATCTAAAAATACTTTATATAAATCTAGAAGGCCAAAATGAGGGAAAAGAGGATCAAAACAAGAAAAGAAAAACAGAAACATAATAAAATAGTACACACAGATTCAACCATAACAATAATTACATTAGATAATGGACTAAACTCCCCAATTAAAAGGTAGAGTTTACCTAAATGTATAAAAAAGAGACCCTACTATATGCCAGCCAGAAAAGATACACTTTAAATATAAAGTAGAAGGATATAGAAAAATACACCATGAAAACAAGATAAGGGGATTTTTCTATAATATATCAGATAAAATGGAGTTCAACTCAAAGAGTATTACCATGGATACACTTACTAATGATAAGTGAGTTAATTCTTCAGTAAGATAAAACATTCATAAAGATATTCAGACCTAATAAGAAATCTTCAAACTACATGAAACAAAAATGACAAAATTAGAGGTGAATATGGTCATTTACATAATAATCGTTAGAGATTTTGATACAATTTTCTCAGATTACATAGAAAAAAGTAGACAAAAACTAAGTATGCTCATAGATGATCCGAACAACATTGTCTTCTGAAAGAGTCTGTGAATACAAAATGTCTCAGTTTATAAGTTTACCTTTAGACTCAAAAATAGATGGGATGTTGTTTTTTAATGATTATATACTTAGAACCAACAATTTCCACTAATTTCAAAGAATCCTCTAAAAGTATTTTTTAAATAACTGATTTAAGGGACTACAGTATATCTACCAAATTCCATTAAAACATTTATTTTTTTTCAGATTGATTAACATGATTCCTACATAACACAAGCCAATATATTCAATGATGAGCCTTTTCATTAAGTCAGAAATGACCTGAAGTTCTATTTTATATTGATTATCATTCTATGGATCCCAGTATGCATAACTTAAATAAATAATTATTTACCTTAATTATTAAATATTGAAATTCAATGTAGACAATATGAAAAGATACATGGTCAGAGGCTGAGAGTACAATAGCAGATTTAATATTAAAAGCAGTAAAAAATATATCATGGGTACTGTCCTTATGACTGGAGATTACTCTTTTTCTATTTTTTAATATAATTCTCATACACAACTCTATGTTTAAAGTAGATAATTCCCTACTATTCATTTATCTATTTTGATCCCCTTCACCCACTTCCCTGACTCCCCACTTCCTACTGATGGGAACCACCAATCTATTCTCTATACATATGAGCTTGTTTGTGTGTTTTTTGGTTTTTGGAATTTTTTTTTTAGATTCCACATAACAAAGAAATCATATGGTATGCGTCTTACCCTATCTAACTTTACTTAGCATAATTCCCTCAAGGTCTATCCATGTTGTCACAAACGACAAGATTTCCACTTTATGGCTGAATAATATTCCATTGTATACATAGGCCACATTTTCTTTACCCATATAGCCACTGATGGACAATTTTTTCCATATCTTGGCCATCGTAAATAATGCTGCAAAAAACATGGAAGTGCTTTTCAATTTCATGGTTTTGCTTTCTTCAGATAAATATACAAAAGTGGAATTGCTGGATCACAGGGTAGTTCTATTTTTAATTTTTTGAGTAACCTCAGTACTGTTTTCCATAGTGGCTACCAGTTTACATCTGCAAAAATGCACAATGGTTCCCTTCTCTCCACATCCTCACCAACAGCTGTTATTTCTGGTCTTCTTTATAATAGCCATTCTAACAAATATGAGGTTGATAGCTCACTGTGGTTCAGATTTGCATTTCCCTAATTAGTGATGTTGAACATCTTCTCATGTACCTATTGGCAATCTACATGTTTTCTTTGGACAAATATCTATTCAGACCTCCAACTCATTTTTTTTTTAATTTTTTTTTCAACGTTTATTTTATTTATTTTTGGGACAGAGAGAGACAGAGCATGAACGGGGGAGGGGCAGAGAGAGAGGGAGACACAGAATCGGAAACAGGCTCCAGGCTCTGAGCCATCAGCCCAGAGCCCGACGCGGGGCTCGAACTCATGGACTGCGAGATCGTGACCTGGCTGAAGTCGGACGCTTAACCGACTGCGCCACCCAGGCGCCCCTCCAACTCATTTTTTAATAGAATTTTTGTTTGGTTGGTTGTTGGTTTTGTTTTCGCTATTGAGTTGTAGGAGTTCCTTATATATTTTGGATTTTAGTCCTCTTATCAGATATGTGATTTGCAAATATCTTCTCCTGTGCAGTAGGCTGACTTTCAATTGTTAATGGTGTCTATTGTTGGGCAGAAGATTTTTAGCATGATGCAGTCTTACTTTTTTGTTTTTGCTTTTATTGTTTTTGCCTTTGGTGTCAAATTTTAAAAAATCATTACCAAAGCCTATGTCAAGGAGTTAACTTGCTATGTTTTCTTCTAGAAGTTTTATGGTTTCAGACATTACATTCAAGTCTTTAATCTATTTTGAGTTAATTTTGTGTGTGTGTTGTAAGATAGTAGTCCACTTTCATTCTTTTACACATGGCTCTCCAGTTTTCCCAACACCATTTATTGAAGAGACTGTCTTTTCCCCATTGTATATTCTTGACTCCTTTGTCATAAATTAATTGACCACATATGAATCGTTTTATTTCTGGGCTCTCTATTCTGTTCCATTGATCTATGTGTCTGTTTTTATGCCATACCATACTGTTTTAATTGCTACAGATTTGTAATATAGTTTGAAATCAGACAGCATGATTCCTCCAGAGTTATTCTTCTTCCTCATGATTTCTTTGGCTACTTGGGGCTTTTTTGTTATTCCATACAAATTTCAGAATTATTTGTTTTAGTTCTTTTAAAAGTGCCACTGGAATTTTGACAGGAATTACACTGAACCTGTAGATTGTTTTGGATAGTATAGACATTTTAACAACATTGATTCTTCCAGTCCATAAGCACAAAATATCTTTCCATTTATTTGTGTCTTCTTCAATTCCTTTCATTAATGTCTTATAGCTTTCAATAAACAAATCTTTCACCTCTGTGGTTAAATTTATTCCTAGGTGTTTTATTCTTTTTGATGCAATTGTAAATGAACTAATGAAATGTTTTGTTAATTTATCTTTCTGATAATAAGCTATTGGTATATAGAAATGATACCTACTTTATGTTTTAATTTTTTTCCTGCAAACTTTCAGTTTTTGATGGAGTCTTTAAGGTTTTCCATAAGTGACATCAGGGGTCATGGGCACATAGTAACAGCTTTATTTCTTCATTTCCCAATTTAGATGCTTTTTTATCTTTTTTCTTGCCTAATTGCTCTGGCAAGGACTTCCAATACTATCTAAATAAAAGTGGTGGGAGTGGGAACCCTTGTCTTGTTACTCTTAGAGTAATGGCTTTCAGCTCTTCATTTAATATATTAACTGTGGGCTTATTATATATAGCTATGATTATGTTGAAGTATGTTCCCTCTACCCCCATTTTATTGAGAGTTTTTAATCATAAATGGATGTTGAATTTTGTCAAATGTTTTTTCTGCATGTATTGAAATGATCATGTGGTTTTCATCCTTCATTTTGTTAATGTGTTATGTCACACTGATTTCCAGATGTTGAATCACCCTTGCATTCTGGAATAAATTCCACTTGATCATGGTGTATGATCCTTTTAACATATTACTGAATTCAGTTTGCTAATATTTTGTTGGGGATTTTTGCATCTATGTTCATCGGTGATATTGGCCTATAATTTTCTTTTCTTGTGGCATCCATGTATGGTGTTGGCATCAAGGTTATGAGTTTGGAAGAGTTCCCTACTCTTCTATTTTTTTTAAGAGCTTAAGAGGATTGATATTAGTTTTTCTTTGAATGTTTGGTAGAATTCACCAATGAAGCTGTCCTAAACCTTTGTCTGTTAGAAGGTTTTTGATTAATGATTCAATCTCTTTACTAGTAATTAGTCTGCTCAGGTTTTCTATTTCATCATGGTTCAGTCTTGGTAGGTTTTATTTTTCTAGGAATTTATCCATTTCTTCTAGGTTATCCAATTTTTTCAAGTGTAATTGTTCATAGTAATCTTTTATAATCCTATTTCTGTGGAATTAGTTGTGAAATTTCTGTTAACTTCTGATTTTATTTGAGTCCTCTTTTTTCTTACTGAGTTTTGTTTCTCTTTTCAGAGAACCAGGTCTTGGTTTCATTGATTGCCCCTATCATCTTTTTAGTCTCTGTTTCATTTATTTCTGTTCCAGTCTTTGTTCTTTTCTTCCTACTTACTTTGGGCTCCATTTGTTCTTCTTTTACTAATTCCTTGAGGCATAAAGTTAACTTATTTATTTGAGACTTTTCTTGTTTCTTGAAGTAGGCATTTATTGTTATTAACTCTCTTCTTAAAATTGCTTTCATTGCATCCCACAGTTTGGAATATTATATTTTCATTTTCATTTGTCTGAAGGATTTTTTACTTCCTTTTGATTTCTTCTTTGACCCACTGGTCATTCAGTAGCATGTTGTTTAATCTCCAAATATTTGTAAGTTTACAGATTTTCCAGGTGTAATCAATTTTTAGTTTCACACCATGTGATCAGAAGATGCTTGATATGTTTTCAATTTTCTTTAAGTTATTAAGAGCTGTTTTGTAGCCTAACATATGATCTATCCTGGACAGTGCTCCATGTGCACTTGAAAAGAATGTGTACTCTGTTGTGTTGTTGTCGGTGGTGGTGGGTTTTTTGTTGTTGTTGTTGTTTTTATTTAAGTTTAATTATTTATTTTGAAAGAGACAGAGACAGAGCAAGCAGGGGAGGGGCAGAGAAAGGGGGGAGACAGAATCCCAAGCAGGCTCCACACTGCCAGCACAGAGCCTGACATAGGGTCCAAACTCAAAAAACTGTGAAATCGTAACCTGAGTAGAAACCCAGAGTCAGACGCTTAAGCAACTGAGCCACCCAGATGCCCCTACTCTGTTGTTTTTAAATGGAATATTCTTTATGTATTTGTTAGGTCCATCTGGTCTAACATGCCATTTAAGGCCAAGATTTCCTTATTGGTTTTCTGTCTGGATGACCTATTTATCAATGTAAGTGGGGTATTAAAATCTCCTACTATTACTGTATTGCTAGTCTATTTCTCTTTTTAGGTCTGTTAATATTTGCTTTGTATATTTAGTTGCTTCTATGTTGAGTGCACAAATGTTTCTATATGTTATATCCTATTGTTGAATTGACCCCTTTACCATTGTGTAAAATCCACCTTTGCCTCTCATTTATAGTCTTTGTTTTAAAGTCTGTTTTGTCTGATATAAGCATAGCTACTCCAGCTTTCTTTTGATGCCCATATGCACGGAATATCTTTTACTGTCTCTTCACTTTCAGCGCTATGTGTACCATTACATCTAAAGTAAGTCTCTTGTAAGCAGCATACAGATGGGTTTTGGATTTTTTTTATCCATTCAGCTATTCTATGTCTTTTGATGGGAGAATATAGTCCACTTACATTTAAGATGATTATTGATAGGTATGTACTTATTGCCATTTTGTTAATTGTTTACTGTTTTATGGTGCCTCTCTGCTCTTTTCTTTTTATCTTGCTCTCCTCCTTTGTGGTTTGATGACTTTCTTTAGTATTATATTTAAAATCCTTTCTCTTTATGTTTTGTGTATTTACTATAGGCTTTTGCTTTGTGGTTACCATGAGGCTTACATATAACACTATAACAGTCCATTTAAGTTAATAACTTCAGTTTGAGCCCATTCTGAAGTTCGAAATTTTATTCTTCTCTCTCCATGTTTTATTTTTTGATATCACATTTTACATCTTTTTATTTTGTGTATTCCTTAACTAATGATTGTTATCATAGCTATTTTCACTAATTTTGTCTTTTAACCTTTATATACCTTTACAAGTCATAAATCTACTACTTTTACTACATATTTACATTTTCAGTGAGATTTATTCTTTCATGTTTTCTTGCTACTAATTAGTGCCTTTTCTGTTTAGCTTAAAAGAGTCCCTTGAACATTTTTTGTAAGTCCAGTTTACTGAGGATGAACTCCTTTAGCTTTACTTGCCTGAAACACTCTCTCTCTCTCTTTAATTCTGAATAATAATAACTTTGTCCAGTAGAGTATTCCCGGCTGGAAGTTTTGTTTTGTTTTTGTTTGTTGTTGCTGTTTTTAAATCAGCACTTTGAATATACTGTGCCACTCCCTCCGGCCTGCAAAATTTCTGCTGAATAATATCCTGATGGTCTTATGGGGTGGGGCTGAGGGTTGTTCCTTCTAGTAACAAGTTTGGTTTTTTTTCTTGACACTTTTAAGATTCTCTCCTTGCCTTTAACTTTTGACATTTTAGTTATTATGTGTCATGGTGTGGGTCTTTTTGGATTCATCTTGTTTGGAACTTTCTGGGATTCCTAGATCTGCATATTGTTTCCTTTCCCAGGTTAAGGAAATTTTCAGCCATTATTTTTTCAAACAATATTTCAATCAATGTCCCTTTCTCTCTTTTCCTAGGATCCCTATAATGCAAATCCAGATGTTAGTGTATTTGATGTTGTCCTATAAACCCTTTAGCTATCTTCGCATGTTTATGTTCCTTTTTTTCTTTTGACTTATCTGACTGGGTGAAGTCCATCACCATGTATTTGAGTTGACTGATTCTTTCTTCTGTTTCATCTAGTCTGTTGTTGAAACCCTCTAGCATATTTTTCAGTTTACTATTATATTCTTCAGCTCTGTGATTTCTGTTTTGTAGTTTCTTAAACCGTCTATGTCTTTATTGAAGTTCTCACTGTGCTCATCCATTCTTCTCCCAAGTTCAGTGAGCATCTTTATGAACATTCCTTTGAACTCTTTACCAGAAATACTGGTTATCTTCATTTCATCAAGGTTTTTCTCTGAGGTTTTATCCTGTTTTTTCATTTGAAACACATTCCTCCATTTCTTTATTTTTCTTGATTCCCTGTGTTAGTTTCTTATAGAAGATCAACCATCTCTCCCAATCTTGAGGGGGTGGCCTTAGGTAGGCATTGAACCTTGTCTTTCAACCCTGTTCCAACTCTTTGTTGCCTCTCAAACTTTTGTGTTTATCCAAGCAGCCTATTATTATATTGTTAATGGCTTTCAGTTGTTGAGGATGTGCCAAGACCTGTCAGTGTCCCTAAGGAGGAAATCTCAGCACCTAGATTCATGCTGCTTGTAAGCCAGACCCTCAGTCAGTGGCTCTTAATGCAAATATATACAGTCCTATGGGACTACCAGCATAAGCTCCTCCGGGCAGGTGATTGGGCTGTATTCCCTGGGTGATAGTTACAAAAATGGGGCTCAACCTGCTGCCTGGGAAGTACCTTAGGGTGGTAGCCTGCCAGAAGTGTCTTTCTGATAGCCATGATCCTGTAGGACCCAGAAATTTAAACCTACCCCCCCAACCCTGGCCACCAGAGCCAGGTGATCAAGGAACATCCCCCAGAAAGCAGCTACACACACTGGAGCACCAGATGTAAAAAGCAGGGTACGAGCCACATATAAGGGTCCCCTCCAGGAGATACTGGTGCTCTGAAATATGGCAGAGGGAAAGTTCAAAGGCAGTGCCTACCCTCCAAGGTCCCTGGAAAAGATTATGGTCAGCCCCTAGATATTTAATTAGAAGCCTGCCCCTCAGGCTTCAGCCATGATGATTAGTTAATAGGTCTCCTTCTCAGAAGAACAAGTTCCTGACTCTGTTGCTTCTTGTTGTGCCCTGGTGGTAGTAGCTATTTAAGAACTCTTTCTCCATTGGTTACAGTCTTGTGGGATGGACAAGCATAAGCATCACTGGCCTCCAAAACCAAATGATACAGAGGTGTACCTTGACAGCAACCATAAAAATTGGAATGCCAAACAGAGGTATGAGCTTCTTTCTGGGTGACACCGATTATTTTAGTCCCATGGGACCAGGAACTCAAGCTCTACTCTGACTTCCAGAGCCAGGCAGTCAAAAGGTGTTCCCCTGGATGGTAATCACAAAGATCACAGCACCAGACAAGTATAAAAGCTTCCTTCCAGGAAATAGTGGTGCTCCAGCAAAGGGAGAGTGTGAAGATGGAACAGTTCCATTTATGATAGCATCATGATATGAAATATAAAGAGATAAATTTAACAAAAAATGTGAAAGACCCATGAAAGACAATGAAAACCACAAAGCACTGCTCACAGAAATTAAAGAATTTCTAAATAAATGGAGCAATATGACATGTTCATGAATTGAAAGATATCTCTCTTCCCAAATTATTCCATAGGTTTAATACTATCCCTAATAAAATCCTTGCAGCTTTTTTGTAGTAATTTAAAGCAAATTGTAAAATTTATATGCATATACAAAGAATTTGAACAGCCAAAACGATTGACAAGTTGCTTATAAAACTTATGCGAAAATGCAAGGCATCTAGAACAAAGTAATTGAGTAAAAGCATGAGAGGATTTACACTATCTGACACTGAGAGCTCAAATAATGTTACAGAAATCAAGACTATATGGTAGTGGCATAAGGACTGAAAAATATATCAATGAAACAGAATAACAAACCCAAATTAAATTTCCACTTATTTAGTCATCTAATATTTGACAAATATGCAAAAGTAATCAAATGAGGAAAGCCTTTTCAGTAAATGGTGTTGCAATAACTAGATATTCATAAGGAAAAAAATGACTTCAGCCGCTATATGATATCATACATAAAAATAATTTAAATCACACATTTAAACATAAAATCTAAAATTAAAAGTTGTTAGAGAAATACACAGAACATCTATGTAATTTGAGGGTAGTCAAGATTTCTTAGGTAGGTCACAGGAAGCAAAGCAAACGAGAAAATAGAAGATACATTAGACTTGATCAAATCAGAAAGTTCTACATATTAAAAAAAATTATTAAGAAAATAAATAATAAAGCAAGAAACTGAGAAAAATATTTTTGACAATATCCCATTAAGGACTAGTATCCAGGATATATTACAGAACACTTACAATTCAATAATAAGACAAATGACCAATAAGAAAAATGAGCAAAAGACCTAAAATAAAACACTTCACTAAGGAAGATAGACAAATGGCCAATAGGCACATGAAAAAATTATTCAACATCATCACTCAGAAGACAAATTAAAAATTAAAATTACAATTAACCAAATTAATCACAAATTAACCAAATTAAATCCATTGACTAGAATGACTAAAACTAAACTAAACAATGACAAAACACCAAACACACACACACACAACTAGTGATACTAAATACTGACAAAGATGTAAGGGAACTGAAAAAACAGGGACTAGAAGAACAAGTTGAAAACACACACAAGCCACTAAACAGACAAGTCTGGATTTTTAGAACATTCTGTAGATCATTATGATATAGCAGAGCACTGTAACTGTTGAAGCGAGGTAGCGACTAAACGGAAGTTTGTTATAGTGATTTTTCAATTTTTATAAATCTTTAGAACTTTCAAAAAATTTTTAAAACAAGAATATTAACCCTAAGGAAAAGTTGGTTTTATATACATTTAAATTAAATCATTCACTATGCATGTTTTAAGACTTTTTTTTGAGACAGAGTGGTGGGGGAGAGAGAGAGAGAGAGATTGAGAGAGAGAGAGAGAGAGAGAGAGAGAGAGAGAATCACAAGTAGGCTCCACGCTCAGTGCAGAGTCTGACACAGGGCTCAATCTCATGACTGTGAGATCATGACCTGAGCTAAAGAATCGGCCACCAAGGCAGCCCTTACTATGTATGTTTTAAATGTTTTTCTATGTGTATTTGTTTTATAGAGCAGTGGCCTGATGTCTAAATTCTTGTGGTTCACTGCTTGTATTTTAATTCCAATTTTCCATATACTGGTTGGGTGGACCTGGGCAAGAGAATTAACCTCATTATGCTTCAATTTCTTCATCTATAAAATATAAGTAATAAGAGTACCATTTTCATGTGGTTGTTGTAAGCACTGAAAGAGTTTACACATGTAAGGCACTTCTAACTTTGACTGGCACAGGGTAAATACTTAACCGCATTAGCTATTATGATATTATTACATACATACATTAATTCATGTACATCATTCGCTCCATATATATTTGCAACAGACAAGAATACACACTAAAGTTGTTAAGTAACTGATCTCCATTTTTATTAGCAGGTTCAATTGATTAACACCAATTGCAGTTTGTTATTAGATGCTAAAATTATCCCATTTTATTTTCTTTGGACCAGGGAGCATGTAAAAATGAATCCCTTCACTACTTAGGCAAAATATGGCACATATCCAGAAGGCAGAGACTGTGGTTCATACCTCATAAACACGCCTGGATTGAATTCTCAGACAAGTGACTCAACAGCTGTGTAACCTGGGGCATGATATTTAATGTTGCTGAACTTCAATTTCTTCATTCGTAAAATGAGGTTGATAATACCCACAGGCATATATTGGGGAATAAATGAAATTTACTATTTGTAAAACTTTACTACGGAGTATGGCATATAATATAAACTCAATAAGTGGAATTCTTATTTTTTTTACTACTTGAGAAATACGTATTGATGTATAATAATAAGATGCCTCGGGGACTGCTGACAATGACCCACAGCTAGAGGATAAGGCAGAAAGATCCAGAAAGTTCCTTCTATTAGGACTTCTAGAAAGACACTCAATTTGCCATGCTAGAATGTCAGTATTCCAAGTTTTAAGCCCCAAATAGAGGGTTGCATTAACACAATTAAATTTTCAGATATAGAAAATTGCATTTGCATTTTAACTAAGTTACTGTTATAAAACAAACTAAAAAGCTGTGCAAGTAATTTTCAGAGAGGAATATGGAATGGTTAAAAATAAATTCCTGAGAAAAATGGAAGGATTATGCTTAGAACACTATAGTTTATATGAATATTGTTTGAATATTTTATTACTGGAGTTGACATCATCTTCTTAGGTAATTTATTTGCCTCTCCAGAATTTAAAAATGAAGTATATTTATCTGGAGAGATATGAGTATATATATATTTTTAAGTCTGTGCATTTTAATACCAACAACAAATTTGGGAAAATGTCATTCTTGTTGCCTAGTTGCAAAGTGCTGTAAAACCAGTTTATTCATGCAGTCATTTGTTTAATAATTCAGTGCAAATAATTTAATCAGAAGTTACTTTTTCCTTTATTCTTGGATGTCCTTCCAGTCTATTCCACTTTTCTATTGGCTCTCAGATACAGTGAACTATTATATTTGCAATGAATTCTGATTTAATATGTTTAAAAAATCTTCTCTTGCCAATTATATTTCTTATTATGTACTTATGACTAATTCACTGCTATACTCTAATCTCTTTATAATTTAATAATTTTAATAGAAACATGAACCAGATATATGCACACTAATTTTAACCTTGCTTAGAAAACATCCAAATATACAGGAAATCCTATAATAAAAAATGCTATCATTTATACATTTCATCTCTTTTTGCACGCAAATATTGCTTTTTTGACTCATAAGTGTACATGTACCAAAACAAGTTAAAATTCTAAAACAAGTTGAGATAATACATAAAATGGTGAGGTGGTAGTGATTAAAGTTAAATAGTATTCTAAGATTCTTATATTGTTATAAAGAAAAGTGTAGTTGCTATTTAATGTTAGGTACTGTTTTGGCAGGAAAGAATGTTTAAAAATGTAAATATAATACTAAAAATTAGCAATAGAATATAAAATGTACAAAATAAGATAAAGAAAATGTCATCAAACACAAGACAGGAAAGAAGAATTAAAAAAGGAAACAAAACAAAATAAAACAAAAGGAGAAGAAAAAACAACACACACAGAAAACAACAACAAAATAAAACAAAAACTTGTGATTAAAGAAGAAATTCAAATGGGTCAGTAACCATGATAAATATACATTAAATAAACATATTATTTCAGAGATAGAAACCCTTAGAATGTATTTAAAATGACAGCTGTGTGCTGTTTAAAAAAGAAACAATCAAAACATATGACAGAGAAAGTATAAAAAAAAGGAATGAAAAAGAAGAAATTAGGCAAATACTCAGAAACTGGTGCAATTATATTGATCTCAAAGAAGATATATTACATGGAAAAAATATCAGAGGTAAAATGAATCATACAGAGTGATAAGAAAGAATAATTCACTAGAAAGACATAATAATATTTCACCTTTTTGTTCCCAATAACATTGTTACAAAATACATTAAAAACATTGAAAGACTTATCAGGAGAAATCAACAAAAATGAAAACTGAATTTGTCAATTTTAACATAAGTATCTTAACATTTACCAGACAAAACAAACAAAAACAATGCTAAAACATGGAGAGTTAAAAAAGACAAATAATTCTATCTAATGAATAAGTACAAAACTCTAGCCAGAACAATTAGTGAATTAATATTATTTCAAACCCACATAGAACATGTACAAAACTGCCCACAAAGCAGATCTTAACAAACACCAAAGGATTGATATAATACAAATCACACTGCAACAAAACAAAATAAAATAACAAAACTTTTTAATCTCCTAATCCCCTTATCATGATTTGAGAATTTATAAATATATTTTTAAATAATTCACGGGACAAAGAAAAAATCATAAAGGTAATTAGCAAATATATAGATTTGAAATGATAATGAGAACGCTACATACATTTTGTTGAATACATCCACAGCAGTACTAAGAGGCATATTCATAAGCTTAAATGCATATATCCAAAAAGTTTAAAAATAAACTTTTAAAATTAAATTAAATTTAATTTAATAAAATTTATATATAATATATAATAAAAATTTAATAAATTAAATTTCTAACTTAAGCATTAGACATATTTTTAAGAAATATTAATTTGGAAGGAAGGAAGAAAATTCTGTTTTTTTTTTAAAAAGGAAGAAAATTTTTAAAAGGAAGAAAATTCTGTTTGACCAGAAATTAATGACATATACAAATTAGTTAAAATAGAGTAAATCAGACAAAAGTTGATTATTAGAAAAGAAACTGGGAAAACAGAAACCCCAAAACCGAAAAGGACACTCTTGCTTAGGTATGAATCTTCAGCAGGAAACAGCCAGCCACAAGTGTAAGAGGATAAAATAGTGAAGAACAATTAGAATTATATTTTTGCTTCGCTCCTACCACTGACTAGAGCTAAATAATACCTTTCTGAGAGTCACAGTGATTCAGATCTCTAGTTCAGGTATCCAGGAAGTAGCATCGGAGGGTACAGAGCCCTTTGATTTTGGAGGGATAAAGACAGAAGGGGAATTAACGAGCTTTATGAAGTCTTTTCTCCACAACTTTTGCTCCAAATCCCTAGACTGATAACTACAATCTAAGGTTCTTAGCTTTTGTGTGCAATGAACTCCTTGACAGTCTGGTGAACCTATAAATCTCTTCTCAAAATATCAAAAAATACAGTAAATAAAATAAAGCATTGCGAAGGAAAGAAGTTAAATTGAAATTCAACCATATTTTCCAAACTCTTTATATAGCACTATGTGTGCTTTTTTTAAAAAAAAAAAAAGTATAGCATTAAATATGATAGCTATAGGCTAGTACATACTGTAATTCCAAAATAATAAGCAGAAATAATATCGGACGTATCTCCAACTGTAAATGGCATGAAAATATCTGATATATACTGTAATGTCTACATTCATTATTTAAAGAAATGTTAAATTTCAAGTAGATAATAGTAAAAAAAAATGTGATTTTGTTTCATGTGCTCATGGGCCCCCTGATCTGATGTTTTCTCCTAATGCTGCCTCTCCTTAGGGGAAAGGAGTATAGCCTTAACCTGAGGATTTAGTCTGTGGAGCAAGATAGATCTTCTATGAGTGTGCGTTGTTTGGGCTTCACTCTCCTCCCTGTGGTTCACCCCCTACCTCACTGCCTAGCTGACTGGGGCTAACTGGGACTGTCATCTCAGCCATCCCCATAAGGAATGCCAGACAGAGTAAGCCATACTCCCAGGGGAAAAAAGGATGTGGGGAGGGGGAATGAGAGGGAGGAAGAAAACAGTGACTTTCCCTGAGCACTCTATCTAAAACAGCCTCCAAGAGAACCATTAAAAATAAATAGATCTCATTCAAAAAGCCAAGGGATTTAACCCATTTTTTTAATTAAAATTCCTATGTGATATTTTGAGGAAACAAAATTTTTCCTACAATTCACTTGGACAGGAAAGCCCATACAAATATCCAAGTGTATTGATAGTGTATTGAATATGTAAAGATGTGGGCAGTAAGGGCTAGGAATACAAAAGATTACAAAAACCAGAAGAGACAGGTAAATCCATGTGGAGAAAAAAAAATCAAGTATATTAAACCATTACATTGAATAAGTTAGTAATTTCAAAAGTACTTTGAAAAGAAATGTGAGTTCCTCCTCACACCTTATATAAAAGAAAATTTCAGTTATATTAAAGTTTAATTATAAAAATGAAAATGTAAAACCACCCAGACATGTATACAGATTAATACATTCTAAGAGTAAGAAAGATATTTCCATACATACCATCAGAATGAAAAATAACACATAAGTGTCCACTTGATTTGAGTACACACAAGTGAAATGTCATCTAACATCACCAGAAACAAAATGGGGAGACCAATGACAATTTAGAAAGGATGGAAAGGGATTTGAAAAACAAAACCACTATGTTTAAATTAATAAGAAAGAGATAAATAATAAAACACCTCAGCAATTCATCCAAGAAATAAAAACGACTAACAAACGTTAAAAAAAATGTTTCAAAAAAAGTGTTTAAAGTACCAATGAAATTTAATTTTGTCACTTATCAAAGTGTCAAAGATTTTTAAATCGAAATTTTTCATGCTAATTAGGGTGTGATGAGATGAATACTTTCATACTCTGCTGGTTAGAATGTAAACTGGCGTAATAATATTACTGTAGAGCAATTTTGGAGTACCTTCCAAAGAGCCTTAAAAATCTTCATGTATTCTAATTGAGCAATTCAACATCTAAGTAACTATCTTTAAATTTTTTTCAAAATACATAACAATGATCATCACATTATTATTTAAGATATTAAAATACTGGACTCATAAAATACCCAACAATAGAATACTAATTTAATATATCATGATACACCCATACGAAAATGTTATATACAGACACATATTGATTTGAAGAACATGTAATGACATATAAATATATGTGGTTCTCATGAAATGTTAAATGAAAGAAGCAAAACAAAAAATTTTAAATTTTATCCAAATTTTGTAAAATAAAAAAATTAATTTTATAATAAGAAGGAAAGAACAAAATAGACCCAATCGATAACAGCTGTTGGCTCTGCACAATAGTGTATGTGTAATGTTTAATTTCTTTTTTAACTTTTCCATGATGATTCATATAACCTTACAGTCAGAAAAATAATAAATGTTTTAAAATACTCCACTGCAAATATTTCTTTGGTTGTTATGAATCATTACTGAATCTTAACAATTCTGGAAAAATATGAAATTCTGCATAGAAAACTTTTTAAAAATAGCTTATATATAAAATATAATTATTGCATCATCAGGAGCATGGATTCTGGAGCCAGACTGCCTTGGTTTAAATGTCAGCTTTCATGCCTCGGTTTCCTTATCTAAAAAACCAGAATATGACCACTGCACTAGTAATGATAACACCAATAACTATCTCAAGGCATGTTTGTGAAATTTAAATGAGCTAATATATGGAAAGTATTTATAAGACTGACACATAATAAACACCATGTCAAGGTTTGGGTCACACAGACACACACATACATGCACACGAGTTCATTGTGCTCATGAAACATTAATTATTTAATTACTCAATTGATCTTATTTTACTTCCCTTGTTATGAACAAACAAACTAAACACTGAAGTTTGGCTGCAGTCTAGGTAGTTTCACAGACTCCATAGTTGCTAAATTCAAGTAACATTTATTGAAAGCGCTTAGAGACCTAGATAAGTGATTGACTAATTAAGTGGAATAATTAAAAAGCAAGAACTATCACCTAGCCAGATTATCTAGAGATTTCTTATTGATAAATTAGAAAATTTACTACATTTGCTGCAAATTTAATCAGACTAAATCCTGTTGATGTCCTTGATTGGGTAATTATGTAATGAGATACATAAAGCAACTGCTATAAATCTGTCTTAGTATCTCTCCAGACTCCATCAGTAACATCTTGGACCTCTTCCTCTTCTTATATTTTCTATCAGTTTATTCAAATCTGAGGGTTTGTGTGTAGAGCATCACCAATATAGCAGGTTCATTTTTAATATATTTTAAAACTGGAGAAGGGAAAGTGAACTTTGGTTTATTTTACATTTTCCATTCAGTGGAAGTTAGATATTAATTTCAAATAGAAACCTATTCTTCATTTCTTTTCCAAGAAGCAAGTCATGCATTTGTCCTCTATATCACTTTAACGTCATTCATCCGATTCTGAGTCTGCAAATCCATAATGTAATACCTAGTTTGCGGTCAGCCTTGGGATTCACATGCTTTGCACATTTCAATTGTATAAATGAAAAATGAAAATAATAGGGGGTCAGAGGAGTTACCTTAACTCATACAAAAATATATGGCAGCACTAAAATATACTCTAATCCCTCTGAACCAAATCTAGTATCTTTTCAACTATCTTACATAATAAACACCCTACAACTTGTCCATCACTTTACAGATCCAGGTCAGATTCCTTTCTAGTTCTCTTCAATTGCAAGTAGAGTTGCAAATTTCCATCACTGCCCCCTACTTGACTCTAATCTGTCTCATTTTTATAATTTCTCTTTCAACCTCATATATACAAAATAACAAATAATAAATATAAATAACAAAAAATAAAAATAAAGATGATTGTGTATTCATTACCTCGATCTTAAGCCCAATCTCAAATTATACCAAATCTTCTTCATTGAGGACAGATTTTTCCCTGTCCAAGATTGCTTTGATGGTTCCTCCCCATCCCAATCCCATCCCCTGTGGTCTTGACTGGGTTGTCAACCACAGTTCCCCACCTCCACCTTGTCTGTAATCTGGGGCAGGCACATGGCCAGAAAAAGTCAAGCACAGAACTCCTCTGGTTTGATATTCAAACATAGGGAGTAGAAGAGTCTGTTCCCATGAGGTTGCCAAAATGAGAGGAGTGGGATCTAGACCTCTCAGTGACCACCAAACTAACGATGTGCCATGGGAGACCATGACTGTCACAGCTGCAGTGACTTTGATCCTTTGGTTCTAGCTCTATGGAAGCCAGTTTGAAACCTGAAACACACAAGTATGCGTCAATAAATTCCCCTTTTTGCTTGTGATATTTTGGGTTAAGATTTTATTATATATATCAGTTCCATCTCCTCTTTCTTCCCCTCCCCCACTTTCTCACTCCTTTATTTTCTTAGTTGCTTCATCTTCACTCTTAGCCAAGGCTAGATATATATTGACCTGTATTCTGGATTTCATTCCTTCCATTTCCTGAGGAACTCTGCTTCACCAAATCATTTCCAACCTAGACTTTATTCTCTATGTCTTCAAATGATGCCTTCTATTATGTATTTTTTCTATTGCATGCAAACACATACAATTCCATGACATAATTCTGCTCTATTTACTTCCTTCTCATTCTACATTCCTTTAAAGTAAGCTTCTTGAGGGGCGCCTGGGTGGCGCAGTCGGTTAAGCATCCGACTTCAGCCAGGTCACGATCTCGCGGTCCGTGAGTTCGAGCCCCGCGTCGGGCTCTGGGCTGATGGCTCAGAGCCTGGAGCCTGTTTCCGATTCTGTGTCTCCCTCTCTCTCTGCCCCTCCCCCGTTCATGCTGTGTCTCTCTCTGTCCCAAAAATAAATAAACGCTGAAAAAAAAATTTTTAATAAAAAAAAATAAATAAAGTAAGCTTCTTGAAAGGATAGCCTATACTTGTTTACTCCACTTTTGAAACTGGTTTTACCCTTGTTTACTCTGTTGAAATACATTATACAACAGTCAAAATAGACATACTATTTCTCAAATCCAATTTTCATTTTTCTGTCTTTGTTTTACTTGGCCTGTCTCTAATACATGAATATATTGATTATTAATTCTTTGAAACTTATTCTTCCTTTGTCTTCCATGCTTCCATTCTCTTTGCTTTTTATCTTTTGCTATCCAAGTGCAGGTCACTTCAGGGGCTCCCTTCTTATGCTTATCCCTTAAAATGCATCATTATTTAGTGGTTCATTCTTGGTCTCATTTCATTTTCCATGCTTCCTCCTATATGTAAATGACACCCATGTCCACTTTTCCAGTTCAGACCTCTCTCCTGAATTTTGAGCAATATATCCAATTGGCTGACAATGCCCATTCCATGTAGATGTTACACAGATACTCAACCTCAAAAAATAAAAACATTAATCTGCCAAACTCTTTCCCAACCTGTTCTTCCATTCTTCCTTTTCTCGGTTAGGGTTACCACTATTCATTCCTACAATGAGCTTGACTCAGATAACACTTTAGATTCCTCCTTCTTTCTCCAACTCCTAATAGGTACTATGGACTCTACCTTTTATATGCAGATAAATACATTTTCCACCTCTTCTAGAACATTCAATATTTTATTACTGGTCTGTCCCTGGTAAAGTATCCACTCACCCTCCATAGAGATGTCAGAATGACCCTTCAAAATACAACTTTAATTTTTCACTCCACTTTAAAAAAAAATGTTTAATGTTTATTTTTGACAGAGAGACAGAGCATGAGCGGGGGAGGGGCAGAAAGAGAGGGAGACACAGAATCCAAAGCAGGCTCCAGGCTCTGAGCTATCAGCACAGAGCCCGACGCGGGGCTCAAACTCACAGACTGCAAGATCATGACCTGAGCCAAAGTTGGACACTCAACTGACTGAGCCACCCAGGCACCCCTTCACTCCACTTTAATGATAGATAAAGCACATATTTTTTACTTAGCACACAAGGAACTTTCATCTTCTGGCCCTTCTTACTTCCTTAGTCTCATCCCATCACCTATGATATAGACTTATTACGCAGTTCCCTAAATGCTGCATGCCTCTAGACCTTTACCCATCGTATTTATTCTTCCTGGAGCCCCAACTCCAGAGTCAAGCAGGTTTAAAACAGCCAAAAACCCCATAGTTTTTAGAATAATTTTTCAAGTACTTGAAAAATAGACTTATAATTATGTATGCAGTTATCTTGCCTAATAATTTTAACTCCTAAAAGCTGCAATGTTAAGCTTATCCAAACCTTTCTTCCATATATAAATTAATAGATGAAAAATCATTTTACATAGTTTATAAAATTTTGACTTTTGCTAATACTCCCTTGGAAACCCATATTCAACTTTTAGTATTACTGCAATCTGTAGAGGACAAAGTGCCTGCTCAGGCTGTGCTCCACTGGTCAAAGGGAGACATCGGCTTGCTTCCAAGTTGAATTATGTCTTCCGGCCACATGGGGTTTTTGTTCTCTTCTTGGCCTTCTCCTTAGGTAATTCTCCAGCTTATCTCACTCTACTCTCAAGTAATCAATATTTATGAGACACTGGAGGCAGAAAACTACAGTCATAAAATATCATAACACTATGTCGACTTCACTAATTTCTCAGAGAAGAAAATGACTCCCTTCCTGCCTTTCATTCCATTAGCTAGACTGAACGCCAATTCTTTTAAAGCACAATGCTTGTTAAGTTAATAAATGGACCCAGTTAACTGATTTCTAACAACACTTAGCAGTTTGTTTATTTTAGAAACTGTTTCTGATACAAAGATTAAAGTATTTACATCACTTCCAAAATTTTATAAATTTACTAAGGCTAATGTGTTTAGTCAAAAAAGATTAAACATAACTTGAAGAATGACTAGTAATAATTGTTGTTCATTAAGTGAATCAATCATTCATTAATGTGTGCTGCAAATATCCCATCATATATCAATCATCATGCAAGGATCTGAGGAGTCAATGGTGGACAAGATGTAGTACTTGCTGCCACAAAGTTTTGTTCTAATACGCAGTCAGGTTTAAGCAAAAATTAGCATAGTATATGAGATGTGCTGCTTTTGATCAACTCATTCTAATTCCTACATTTTGTTGGAGATTTGGAAATAAAAACAATAATGAACAACTCTACATATTTAAATGGCAGGTAAGAGAGCTGTGACATCAGATGCTAAAAAGTAGATACATACATACATACATACATATATGCAGAGATTATAACTATCTCACATAAAGGATATTATTAATTAATCAGAAAACAACATTGTAATTCATTTCAGAAAAAAGTTTAAAGCATCAGACACATGTAACTTGTTACATATATAAATAGCACTGACCACACTAACAGTTATTGCAATAACATTACTTGAAGTAAATTCTATCTTTCACAACTTTTAATAATTGTAGAGGTGATCACCTGACAGTTTAATTAATGAGTAAAAAATAAAGTGTCGTTATTTTCTATTCTTATCTGGAAAATTTATTAGCCAGGGTATAATTTTATTTCAGTAAATTTGATTCTGCTTTTAAGATAATGTAAACATTATTTTTTTGGTTTACATATAATGTCAGAATATCAGAAACCATGCTAACTTGCTATGCATAATGTATACCATTTCATGAGGACATATTATAAATTAAATACGCATATGTACAACCAAGGAAAACTGTGACAATCGGTATGCGTATATTAGTCAAACTGTGTCAGAAAAACTTCTAAAATTTATATTAAGCAAGTGGTTCTCAAGTTTTTCTGTTCTATTCTTAAGAGTAATCTTGAACATTTCATTAAAGTTGTATATTTGTATGTATTGATATATACTTTATACATGTAAGTATCTATAAGCTTACATGGAAGTATCTATATCTATGAATATAGACACAGGTATTTTTATAAAAATTAAATATAATTAACTTTTTTAGGATGATGCAATATTCTGTAGAATATGTGGCACTTTTCCAGTGTATGAATTACAGAATAGTTTGTTGAATAAAGTATTAATTCAGGTTTTTTTTTTTGTTTTCATGTAAAAGAAAGACAATTCTTTTATAAAGCACTAAAGATCCTACCTCATGCTAGTTGAAGGCAAACTAAACTTCAAAATAATAAGATGATCAAGGAGGAGAAGGAGGAGGTGATGAAGAAGAAAAGTTACACAGAGATCTAAACTTCGCTAGAGACTTGGTCTAGGTTAACAACATATTTTACTTCCAGTCTGTTCTAGGTTTGAATCTAATAGTGGCACGCTTTTTGCTGCTACTAGAAGAATTTTTATAAGGAAAAGGCAACCCTGTGCCAAATTACTGCAGAGACCAACATTCTTAATTTTCAGAGGTAAGAAATCTGCCACCTCGTTAAAGGGAGTGCTGTGTTATTAGTCCGCTGGCATCTCAGCAGCTGTAGAGTACACAGCAGGCTTGTCCTCTTGACCAGGAAAAAGATGCTGAGAAGCTGACTTAGGAATACTTCTTTGGGGACTGACTAGGGAATGCACACATTAAAACAGACTAGGAATTATTGCCTAATGCAAAAAGAAATCTTTTGTTTTATTATATAATAGTCCTACTTACAAACGGACAATTGAAAGTGAGGAAATTGAAGGGGAAGAGTAACAGTTTTCTGGAAGACACCATGTTGTATCACTATCTGAAAGGAGTAGTATTCAAGGTTTGGATTCCTTAAGTGGAAATTATTTCACAAAAGTTTCAGACATATAATTTTTGCTTCCTGGATTCAAGGTCCATATTTGAAGGTCAAGGTAGAAAAAGTGGAGTATATTCTAAACACTTTTCTGCAAATCAGCACTTATAGAATTTCAATGCTCATTTTCCACAGTGGAGAATTAATCTCTACTTTTAATCCAATGGCCAACATTCAAAATGAACAGAGAAAGCAATGCCTTCTTTGAAACTTTGCTTCATTATTCTAGAAAGCTCAGGTACTCTTTCTGAGACGGTACAGATTCTCAATTTGCAGTAATGGTCAATACAGCTTTTTAAATATTTCTTTTACTTCGTAATGGCTTAAATTGTCAAACTTTAAGACATTTAAATTTTTCATAGGAGATCTTAACAGAAGGAAGGATAATGGATCTTTCATGGATTTCAGTTGTGTCCTTATTGGCTCTGGCTATCAAAGATTTTGATTTCTCATTACATGAAAAAATACTTCATACTACACACTTGAAAATAAGCTTTATATAGATTTGGCAGATTTGCTTCCTCAGTATATCTGTCTTTTGTGAAATAAATACTAATCTCTGAGATATTGTGTTTTGATGGAATTTACAATCCAACACTTTAATTATTCATGATGAGCGATACATCAAGCCAAAAGATTCCTGAGAGGAAAGATAAGAACAACTTGTTATCTTATTTGGGTCAAAAACTCAGAATTGAGTAAAAATTCCTTAACACTGTATAAACAATGGATTTTTTTTAAGTTGATGATTGAAAATACTAAGAACAATACCGTAGGCACAGTAATTAAATTCACCAAGAACTTGCATGCTTGTGACATTTCTTATATGTTCACATTCCAGGTAAGCCTATTCCTTTATTAGTAATAAAAAAGCAAAATATTAATTTTTAGATAAAAATATTGAATAGAAGCTCATTTTAATAAGTCCAAGGGGGTTGGAAATATTAATAAATTCTGTCTACCCAAGGCACAATGCTAGATACTGGAAGTTCCTCAAGGTTAACTCAAATATAATTTGCTAAATGAAGCTAATTCTCCATTTTAACTATTTAATATGTTTAATATATTTAATATAAATCCTAACTACAAATTTTACTCTTAAATATCCTCTCTGGGCAAAGGACATCATTTCCTATATAGCTCACATATGAATATTCTATATAGGGCAAGATTTCAGGATATAAAACAATAAAATAATTCAAAAAGACATTACAAATTAGGACAAAATAATAGAAAGGGCAGAGGAGATTTTTTTTCTTTTTAAGGAAAAAGAAAGCAGAAAAAATAGACATGCTTTTAAGTTTGTAGTCAAATTGTAAGAGATCTTACCACTGGACACAGTAAGAAGCTATGCTTCTTCAAATTTATCTTATACACTAATGTAACCAGCATCCCATCTCTTTGCTTAGGGACCGAGAATGTTATGTTCTTTCTTTTGGATGTAACTATCTTTTCTTACGAGAAGGATTCTATGTTCCCCAAGTCCCTGAATTCTATGATACCTCCACAGTTCCTCTAAATATTTTACTTTCTTGAGTTTTCTATTAACCCAAAACACTTCTGCATTAATAATCAGATTGAATTTCTGGAAGTTGGAATTCATTACCTTCTTTCTTGGAATGTCAACACTGCTAAAATTTGCAAACCTGCCTGCTTCAGCAAAGTTCAGGTTCATGATCTCTAAGCAATCATAAACCTATCTATTTGGATAGGAAATTTCTCTAGTCCACAGAAATATCAGGTATCATAGATACAAGTTTAGAAACAATAAATGTGTTTACTCTTGGCACTTAAGCTCGGAAAAACAAAATCAAAAACAAGGTCATTGAAGATGCAGTAGAATATAATCAAATACACTGAAATTCTGCCTTTACTGAATTTTAAACATGTTCTCTAATGTCTATTGTTATGGGCTGACGATGTCACTCCAAAATATGTATGTTGGAGTCCTAACCCCCAGGATCTCAGATTGTGACCTTATTTGGAAATAGGGTCTTTGCAGACATGATAAGATGAGGTCAAGTCACACTAGAGTAGATTGGGGCCCTAATCCAATATGACTTGTGTCCTTATAAACAGGGAAATCTTAAACATAGTCATGCACATGGAGAGAATACCATGTGAACATGAAGGCAGAGAGAGGGGTGATGCATATACAAACCACCAAGATGTCCAGCAAACCACCAGAAGTTAGAAGAGAGTCATGGAACAAATTCTTCCTCACAGCCTTCAGAAGGGATCAACCCTGCTGACACCTAGATCTCAAACTTCCAGCCTCCAGAACTATGAGACAATAAATTGTTATTTAAGCCACCTGGTTTGCAGTACCTTGTTATGGCAGCCCTAGAAGACTAATATATCTATTAGAGATTTTGACCTTAGTTACTGTCTGATTCTGAAGTGCTACTGGCTAATTGTAAATTTTTATTCTAATGGATGTGTTTTTTGTAGTCTATCTCCTTCATACTTCTGCCACCTTGACTGCACTAGAGTCTTTCCTGAAAATTGCCTTTATTTCCTTAAGGCTGGCCTGAACCAACAGGTGTATCCCAAAGTAAAATGTCTTCCCTCAATAAATTGCTGAAATGATAAGGTCTTCTATTTCTTTTTCTGGAGATCAATTGACATACCTATTTTTTTTCCTAAAATAAATGACAATTCTTATTTGCTCATTATAGATTATATGAGTAGTTATAAGCTAAAGACTCCTCAGTGCAGATCTCGTTTTTATTTTAGGTTGTGTCACCTTGAGATAACTCTTGTAATCTACTCTTAGAAAGGCATTACCTGTAGAATTAGCAGTATTTATTACCCAAGAGTCAACTGTACTGAAGGCTGGACTGGAGATATGAAGATGAATAAACAAGATTTTAACTATTAAGAAGTTCATAATTTGCCATGGGAGACTGATATATATTGAGCTATGTCTGAAATATATTGAGCTATGTCTGAAAAAACATGCTACAGAATGCTTACTATTTTCCATAGACTATTCCAGACACCTAAAAGTATTATCTTATTTAATCCTATAACAGCTTCAGGAGGTAAGAACTGTTATTATTCTCACCTTACAGGCGAGCAGTAGAAAAAAGACAAGGAAATTAATAAAACTCACAAGGCTAAAAAGTGACAGAAACTGAATTCAATCAGACAAATCCATGCTTTAGTCCTTACACTAGAAGTGCTAACAGTATTAGGGGTTGGAGAAAGAGGTCAGGGAAGCTGTAACAAAAATATTTAAGCTGAGCCATGGATGAATTTGACAATGAGATAAAGAGATGGATATATCTGGAAGAAGAAATCTCCAGAAAAATGATGCAAGACATGGGTAATCAGAAGCAGTTCACCTAGGAGGGGCTGATGACAGATAAGAGAATGGTGGCACCAGACTAGGTAGGACACAAGATTGAAGACAAAGTGTGGAGCACTCTGAATGCCCTGTAGAGCGGTTTGTAATTACTCTGTAGAATAAAGGAGTCTTCATTGGATTTTGAGCATATGAGAGAAACAGTCAGCCTCATCTATGCTTTAGATGCACCCTTGCTGGCTTGTACAAGAAGGTAAGTCAGTTCTCAAGAAGGCAAATCTGTCCATACCACACAGGTGTCTGAGGGGTACTTTCTTTTTTTTGTTGTTAATATGAAATGTATTGTCAAATTGGTTTCCATACAACACCCAGTACTCATCCCAACAGGTGCCCCCCTCAATACCCATCACCCTGAGGGTTACTTTCAAAATGGTTCAGAAAATAAATTATACCTAGATATATGTATATATAATTATACCTATATATATAAGTATATATATAATTATAAACAAACATCTATCATTAACATATAATTATAATAATTACATATATAAAGACGGAAGTAAAAGGGGTAATAAGTTAACATTAGGTGAATCTGGATACAGCATATACAAGTGTCTTTTGTCCTAGTTTTACTTGGCAACTTTTTGTAAATTTGAAATTATTTCCAAATAAGAAGGTTTTTTTTGTTTTTGTTTTTTTTTTAATTTTTTTTAACATTTATTAATTTTTGAGACAGAGAGAGACAGAGCATGAACGGGGGAGGGTCAGAGAGAGGGTGACACAGAATCTGAAACAGGCTCCAGGCTCTGAGCTGTCAGCACAGAGCCCGACGCGGGGCTCGAACCCACGGACCGTGAGATCATGAGCTGAGCCGAAGTCGGCCGCTTAACCAACTGAGCCACCCAGGCGCCCCCCAAATAAGAAGTTTTAAGAAGCACAGAATTTAGATTGGTGGTTGCCAGGGTCTGGAGTGGGGGAAGAGAAATAGGGAGAAACTTCTTAGCGTGTAAGAGATTTTTACTTTGGAATAATGAAAATGTTTTGGAACTAGACAGAGGTGGGGGTTACATGACATTGAGACTGTAAAAAATGCCAATGAATTCCTTTAAGAAAAAAAAAGAAGTGTTTTGGAGTATATTCACCAACATTTTGAAGACTTAATTCTCTTCACAAACATCCCTCAAATGCCAGTTCCAATCCAACTACCCTAAGAATATTCTCCTGAATCTTTAAAGGTTATAGGTACAAGTGCTACAAGCCAAGAAGCATTTGAAATGCCATAGTATTAACTGGCTAACTAAATATATATTAGTCTATGTAATGGTGCTGCTTTCCCAGGAATCATCAGAGAAGGGGAGGCAACCATCAGGGTAAGTGGATGTGGGAGAACTAATTGACAATCAGGGAGGCATTGCTATGTTTCTGTGGGCCAACTCCCAGGCAAAGGCCTAGTTGGATGTTGAAAATATTGCTCTCTTTGAAGAGATATTTTAGAAACTATTTTAAAGGTGCACTATCTATTATAATGTCCACAATTAATTATTGTAATTTTGTGTAAAATATATCCAAGCAGTTAGAAAAATTAGATGATTAAAAATTAAGAGCTTACAAAAAGTATAAATAGCATATTATTTAATAAAATAGTATTGCCTTAAGTTTTGATAACATTTTTTCTTTTTTTTTAAATTTTTAAAAGTTTATTTTTTAGAGAGAGAGAGTTGGGGAGGAGGGAGAGAGAGACAGAGAGAGAGAGAGAGAGAGAGAGAATCCCAAACAGGTTCCACACTGCCAGTGCACAACCCAATGTGGGCTCAAGCCTACCAACTGTAAGATCAAGATCCTGAACCAAAATTAAGAGTTGGATGTTTAACTGGCTGAGCCTCCCAGGCACCCCACACTTTTTATTTCTTCTCACTACTTTGTCTCACCTAAGTCTGACAACCTTATGATGGAGACAGAACACTTTAGTATATTATAAAACACTTTTCAGATTAAAACACCTAGTAGTAGTGGAATCCAAAGTAGCTCTTTCTACCATACCTTAGTCATTTGTTCTCTCTTTTTCTTTTAATGTATACTTATTTTTTAGAGAGAGAAAGAGTGTATAAGTGGGGGGAGGGGCAAAGAGGAAGAGGGAGACAGAATCCGAAGCACACTCCAGGCTCCAAGCTGTCAGTGCAGAGCCCTATGTGGGGCTCATACGCACGAACTGTGAGATTATGACCTAAGCCAAAGTTGGACACTCAACTAACTGAGCCACCCAGGCACCCCTGCCATATCCTAGTCATACACCAAATAAAATTGGTTCAATTCCAGAATACATAGTGAATTTCCTTATTATATGCTAATTTTTAATTCAATTGCAGTGGACATTTAGAACATATTTTATACCTAGTTTTTTCAACCATAATATGAAATTGCATTGCTTGAACTCACTCATTACAGCTGCACTATACAGCATGGTTACTATAGTTAACTATAATATTGTAATATAACTCGAAAGTTGCTAAGAGAGATTTTAAATGTTCTACACACACACACACACACACACACACACACACAAAATAATTATGTGAGGTGATGGAAGTGTTAACTAACTCTACTGCAGTAATCACTTTTCAATATAAACATGTACCAAATCATCACATTGTACACCTTAACTTTATACAATGTTATATATCAATTATATCTCAATAAAAACAGGATTCTGAGACCCTGAGTAATGGTAGAGCCAACAGATGGAAGAAACCTGGATCGCTGAATGACTACATGGAGCAGATTCTTCATTGATCCGTAATGAAATGTGAATAAGAAACTTTTATTGTGTCAACCATAACTGTGACCTAAGTAGCTATTTTATAAATAGTGACTATGTGCCAAGGAATATTCTAGGCGCTTTCCCTTTCATTATCTCATTTATCTCACTTACATACACAATGATGACTCTGAGTCATTATAATATGTAGCACATGGCTTGAAAACAATGGCAAAGACAGCAACACTTGCTGATGGCAAGAACGTAGAACAATGGGTACTCTCAGACATTTCTTATAGAAATATTAGTTATCAATATCTTTCTGAAGTCAAGGTTTGACCAATTTGTACTAACATTTGACCAACTGCACTAAAAGTCTAAAACAGTATCTTTATCTTTTGACCCACTAATTCCACTTCCAAAAAAATTATTATTAAAATAAAAATCTTCTCGGGGCAAATGGATGGCTGAGTCAGTTAAGTATCCAACTCTTGATTTCAGCTCAGGTTGTGATCCCAAGGTTGTGGGATTGAGTCCCGCTTAAGATTCTCTCTCTCCCTCTTCCTCTGCCCCTCCGGTGCTTGTAGTCACATGCATGCACATACACATGAACTCTCTCCTTCTGTCTCAAAGACAAAAAACAAACAAAAAAAAACCCACTTCTGCACAGTGGAGGAAACATCAAAACTAAAAGGCAACCTATGGAATTGGGAGAAGTTATTTGCTAATGGCATATCCAATAAGGGGTTAGTATCCAAAATATATAAAGAAGTTCTAAAACTCAACACCCCCCAAAAAAACAAATAATCCAATTAAAAAATGCACAGAGGATATGAACAGACATTTCTCCAAAGAAGACATAAAAATCGCCAAGAGACACATGAAAAGATGGTCAACATCAGTCAACATCAGGGAAATACAAATCAAAATTACAATTAAATATCACCTCACACCTGTCAGAATGCCTAAAATGAACAACAAAAAGAAACAACAGGTGTTGGCAAGGATGTGGAGAAAAAAATTCTTGTAGTGTTGATAGGAATGCCAACTGGTGCAGCCACTCTGGAAAACAGTATGGAGTTTCTTCAAAAAGCTAAAAATAGAACTACTCTATGTTCCAACAATCTCACTACTGGGGATTTACTCAAAAGATACAAAAATACTAATTCAAAGGTCTATATGCACCCCAGTGTTTACAGCAGCATTATCTGCAATAGCCAAAGTATGGAAACAGCCCAAGTGTCCATTGATTGATTAATGGATAAAGAAGAGGTAATACACACTCAAAGACACACATACACACACTCACACACACACACACACACACACACACACACACACAATGGACTATTACTTAGCCATAAAAAAGAATAAAATCTTGCCATTTGCAACAATGTGGATGCAGCTAGAGTATTCTGCTAAGCACAATCATTAGAGAAAGACAAATACCATATGATTTCACTCATACCTGGAATTTAAGAAACAAAACAAGCAAAGGAGGGGGGAAAGAGAGAGAGAGAGACAGACAAACCAAGAAACATGGTTACCAGAGGGGAGGTGGGTGGGGGGATGGGCTAAATAGATGATGGGGATTAAGGAGTGTGCTTTTTGTGGGGCTCCTGGGTGGCTCAGTCAGTTAAGCAGCCGACTTCAGCTCAGGTCACGATCTTGCGGTCCGTGAGTTTGAGCCCCGCGGCGGGCTCTGGGCTGATGTCTCAGAGCCTGGAGCCTGTTTCCGATTCTGTGTCTCCCTCTCTCTCTGCCCCTCCCCCGTTCATGCTTTGTCTCTCTCTGTCTCAAAAATAAATAAAAAACGTTAAAAAAAATTAAAAAAAAAAAAGGAGTGTGCTTTTTGTGATGTGTTTTATGGAAATGTTGTATCACTATATTGTACACCTGAAACTAATATTATGCTGTATTTCAACTAACTGGAATTTAAATAAAAACTTAAAAAAATAGCAATTGACAAGGTATATCATCATTCATGGTAAAAAATAAAATTTCATTTAACTAGTAAAAATAAAAAGAAATGTCATAGATCTACACAGAGATATGTGAGGTTATCCACTGTAGCATAAACTAGAATTATAAAAAAATTAAACAACCTAAATGACTAGCAGTATTCATATATTTAAAATAATTCTAATATATCTATTTGATGAAATATTATGCAGCTGTTAAAAAGCATATGTTCCAAGAATAGCTAATAATGTGGAAAAATGTTCACAAATTTATGTGACATATACTAGACACAAAGTACTTCGGTTTTTTGAAAATATTAAATTAATGCAAATAATAAGATGTAGAGGAAATAAACCATCATGTTGATATTAATTACCTCTAACGATGGGATTAGAAATATGCTAATATCCTCCTTTATATGTCTCTATTTAAAAATGTTATATAATGATCATGCATTATTTTTTATTCAAAATGTATGTTATAAAAATAAAGAAGGCAAGGAATTTGCTAACCCATTTTTGAAAAGTTTCCATACAAACTGGTGCTTAAATCTGTAATTCTATTTAATAGGAAAATTCACTTATGTGAAACAGCTAATTCCCTGATGATGTTAGATAAGTGAGGTGTTATTACAGTATTTCTAAAAAGTTGTCTACCATCTGTGAGTTTATTTTTTTAATTTTCTGTGGTTTTCCACAGCTAAATTTAAAATTGTTTTCACATATAACGATCTATGACTTGTGATTTTTTGATAGCTTACATTTCTTTCTCCAGTTTTTGGTTCCACCAAAACTATTCAAAAATAACCTCCTTCCTCATAATAACTTAAAAACATTTTCTCCATTTACAGACAAATCAAGTAAAGGCAGAGATATGTTAATATAGCTAGAACACAAAACAGGACATGGAGACAGCATGGTATCATGTTCTACCTAGAAATTGGCCAACGTGTGAGTATTTACCTGTATCAAGGCTTTTTATTTTTTATCTTTTTTTTTCCAGTTTATTAGCAAACCATGGCATATACATAACAGGATAGTGCTTCTAATGGTGCTCAATTAGCCTAAGTATTCAAAAAAGATGTCAGGCTTCACAGCATAAAGATTTTGGTTCATATTTTTCACTGGTGTATGCCAAGTACCTAGAAGAGTGCCTGTATGCCACAGGTGCTCAATGAATATATGTTCTATGTGTCTAGTAGACAACCTGAGATGATGAAACTTTTCTTTCAAGTCAACTATGCATCACTGTAACCTCATTTATCAGTCTTTTCTAGATCCTTGTCTATTTATTTTCATATCTTTATTTATAATGGTTTTCTTTCCATTAGTTCCTGAAGTTATCATCTTATTTCTATTCTTGTGTATCCTGACGTAGGATCTAGCTCTCACATCAACAACTCACAAGTCACCAATAACTTCCTTATTAACAAGTATGATATTCTCTTCCTTTCTTTAGTCTATCTTCTCTGGAACGTTTTATACTGTTGATGAAATACTCTTTTCCAAAACTTTTTTCTCACTAGACCTTAGAGGCACTTGCATATTCTAATTGCATGTTCTACCACACTTCATTTTCTGCCATTTTTATCTTGTTCCTTCCTTCAGTCTAACATAGGATTTGTACAAGATTTAGCAGTCATCTCTTTAAGCTAGATCTTTATGATTTCCATTAAAAAAAAGTATGGCTTCATCTCCAACCGCTAATTTAAAACATTCACTTCTATAAATTCCATCCTGTTCTTTCCCTAAGCTCAGTCAGAAATTTCTGCTTATTTGACATTTCCATTTGAAAGTCTAGCCTTTACATCAAAGTTGGCTGAAACTAAATTTATTACCTTTTTTTACAAATTCCTTTCCCCATATTAATCCCGTGTTTTTTGTATGCTAGGTTGGGGTATTTCTCTTCTCTCTGCTTCCCTCGTATGTCTTACCTACCAAGATCTTCCCCAGCACAAAGTTTATATAAGGTTGCTACAGGATGAGTCAGTTGTCCTGCAGAGCTCCTTCCTCCAAGAAGTTCTCAGGAACAAATAAAATCAATTATTCATTCTTTTTTTTCCCTAAGCATTATGTCTTCAACGTTGGCTCATTCTACAAAAGCCAGCATCCTCTGTGACGCTGTGTCAGTTTCCTGAGTTGCAGGACACAGCACCCTGCAAGCATGGCAGCAGGCCAGTTAATTGAACAAAGCTTAATTATGCACTGATAACTATGAAAATCTTAATTCTTCTGTGGAGAAATCACTAAGTATATTATCGGGAAATGGAATTATGAAATGTTTCCAGATCAAGTTAAGGATCTACTGGTGAATTAACACAGAATTAAGCTTCAAAAGCTTACTTTAAGTAGAAGTTGAATGAATTGTGTTCATTCTTTGAAATCTATTGATTTGCAAAACCAATACCTCACTGCCTACAGGAGGCAATCCAGACCTGAAAATAATTCAGAGAAAAAAAAAATAGTTCTAAAGAGAAATATCATTTGAAGATTGACCTTTGCCGTCAATGGCTCCTGAAAAATGGGCTGTCCATATGTATTCAACAATCATTTTGTTCATTAACTCTTTGTGTATGGAGTTGTAACTGGTGGTCCAAGAAGTAGTTTCAGGAATAATAAGCATTTATAAAAAGTAGTGTTAAATAGTAAAAAAAATACTAGGAATTTGGGGTCAACCAGCAGTCTTGTTCTACTACTTAGTTTCTGGGAAAACTTGAGGGATTCCTTAATTTCTCTAAATCCCAGTGTCCACATCTGTACAACTAGAATAAGAAAGCTAATTTATAGGTTTACTGGGTGGATTAGAGATAATATATATAACATGACTCTCTATAACACTGTCAGTAAAAGATATCTATGATTACTTATGAAACTAGGGAGTATGAGCAGATATATAGTAACAAAACATCCCTTACATCTTAATGCTAAAGAAATAGTTCTCAAGGTTTTTGGTCCCTGGACATTTTTAGACTCTTAATAATTGTGGATTATCTCAAAGATATTGTGGGTTCAATTCTGGACCATCACAATAAAACAAACATCACAGTAAAACAATTTTTTTTGGTTTTCCAGTGTATGTAAAAGTTATATTATACTGTAGTCTATTAAGTATGCCATCACATTATGTCTAAAAATAATGTATATATCTTAATTTAAAAATACTTCATTGCTAAAAAATTATAACCATCATCTGAGCTTTCAGTGAATTGTAACCTTTTTGCTGGTGGAGAGTCTTGCCTCAATGTTGATGGCTGCCGACTAATCAGGGTGGTGGTTGCTGAAAGGTGAGGTGGCTGTGGCAACTTTTTAAAATAAGACAACAATGAAGTCTGCCACATTGATTGACTCATCCTTTCACAAACAGTTTATCTGTAGCATGTGAAGCTGTTTGATATCATTTTACTCACAGTAGCACTTGTTTAAAATTAGAGTCAATCCTCTGAAACCCTGCTGCTTTATCAACTAAGTTTATGTAATACTCTAAATCCTTTGCTGTCATTTCAACAATCTTCACAGCACCTTCACCAGGGGTAGTTTCCATCTCAAGAAACCACTTTTCAGCATCTGGGTGGCTCAGTCAGTTGGGTGTCTGGTTCTTGATTTTGGCTCAGCTCATGATCTCGTGATTCGGGAGTTCGAGCCCCACATCAGGCTGTGTGCTGACAGCTCAGAGCCTGGAACCCGCTTCGGATTCTGTGTCTCCCTCTCTCTCTGCCCTTCCCTTGCTTGTGCGCACTCTCTCTCGCTCTTGCTCTCACTCTCAAAAATAAACGTTAAAAAAGTTTAAATGGTAAATAAGTATTGGCTTCAACTTAAAGTTAACACCAACTGCATTAGTTCCTAACAAGTGAGTCAGCCTGTCATATGAAGCTTTGAAGCGAGCATACACTTCTCTCTAGCTATGAAATTCCTAGATGGCCTCTTCTTTCAGTAGAAGGCTATTTCATCTACATTGAAAATCTGTTTAGGGTAGCCACCTTCATTTCTTATCTTAGCTAGATCTTTTGAATAACTTGTTGCAGCTTCTACATCAGCACTTGCTCTTCACTTTGAACACTGTGGTAGAGATGGCTTCTTTCCTTCAACCACATGAACCAACCTCTGCTAGCTTTAAACTTTTCCTCTGAAGCTTCCTCAGCTCTCCCAGCCTTCCTAGATTGTAGAGTTAGAGCCTCACTCTGGATTAGGCTTTGGTTTAAGGGAGGGTTATAGCTCGTTTGATCTTCTAACCAGACCACTAAAACTTCCTCCAGATAAGCAGTAAACTGTTTTGCTTCTTTATCATTCATGTGTTTGCTGGAGTAGCACTTTTAATTTCCTTCAAGAACGTTTCCTTTGCGTTCACAGTTTGACTAACTGGTACAAGGACCTAGCTTTCCGCCTATCTTAGCTTTCAACACACCTTCCTTACTAAGCTTAATCATTTCTAGAATTTGATTTGAAGTGAGAGATGGATCACTATTCCTTGCACTTGGACACTTAAGAGATGATCACACAGTTATTAATTGGCCTAATTTCAATATTGTTGTGTCTCAGTATATAGGAGACCTGTGGAGAGGGAGACAGAGAACAGCCAGTCTGTGGTATAGTCAGAACACACACATTTATCAAGTTTACCTCTTATATGGGCTCCCAAACAAGTACAATAGTAACATCAATGATCACTGATCACTCCTCACCATAACAAATATAATTATGAAAAAGTTTGAAATATTATGAGAATTACCAAATGTGTCAGAGACATGAAGGAAGCAAATGCTGTTGAGAAAATGCTGCAGATAGACTTACCTGATGGAGGGATGCCAAAAACCTTCAATTTGTAAAATATGGAATATCTGCAAAATGCAATAAAGCAAAGTGCAATAAAATGAGGTATACTTCTACTCCAAAGAGTTTTTTTTTATATTTAGGATAAATCTATGGATATTAACCATAATGGAAAATAAATTTTGAAAATTTTAAAATATTTGTGTATTGCTTCACCTTTAAATAACAATAATGAATCCATTGCCTATTAATATTAAGAACATATTTTATATAAAATAATGGTATTTTCAGAAACAAAAATATTCAGTAAGAAGATAAGTATTAGTTTATACTTTTTTAAGTGTCTTTAATGCTGGGCTTCATGTAAAACAGCTGTATTGCCCTATATACTTCTGCATTCAGTCTGCTGTGATATGTTGTTTTTCTTGATATGTTAGAAGAAAAGCTGGCCACACATAGATACGCAGTTGAAAGAATATCAGGAACACTGAAGGATTCGATTACCCATTAAACTGCTTGCCTGAAGTTAGTCAAGATACTTTCCCCCAGGAAATGAGTCATAGGTCCATTCAGTGATGATGAAGATGATGATGGCAATAATAATAATGACAATAATAGCAAATAAACCCTAATCAGAGAAAAACTACAAGAGAATATTCTAGGCAATGATAACATCTGTGGTTAAAGTTGAAATGTGGAACTGAATGTGCCCAATGTAAAATATCATGAGAAGATTATATCAGCAGGAGTAATAGATCTGTACTGAAGAGAACACAGAAAAAAATCAGAGATAAATTAGGAGTTTTAAGGGTGGAGGAAATGTGGAATATGAAAACGTCTGAATGCAATTGGAAAAAAAAAACATATTTTGATTTATATTTTGCACTGATTTATTTTCAAATTATTTAGAATAAACAATGTGCTACTGAGATTTTTGAGCAAGATAATCCTTATTAGTGAAAGTGGAGTTTTAATTATTTAGAATAGTCAGTAATACCAATGCTTGGGGATACATATAGGGTCACAGACCACCTGGAAAAAATTCTAGCACTCCACAAAGATCTTCAGCTCATAGTTTGGGAAATCTAGCTCTCACAGAGCTAGATTTGAGCAAAGAAAATGTCCCAGAGGGATTAAGGCAAGGTGGAGATCATGTCTCTCCTACATAAAACAATTGTGCATGACCAGAGTTATAAACAATTTTAACATAAAATGTGAGAGATGAATGATGGATGGGTGGAGGAAGCTAAGAGATGGATTTTGAATTCTGAACAGAATATTTAGGTACAAAACTTATTGCTGGAGTTAAAATAAACCTCAGGAGAAAACAAACACCCCATAGAATTTCCTTGGAAACACCAAGTCATCAACTCCTGATAGAAATTTAAGAATGAATGAATGAATGAATGAATGAATGAATGAATATCATTTAAAGCAGAGATGGGGTACTAAAATGGTGGGATAATAACCACTGCATACAAAATAATTTGAAACAGAAATAAAATGATGGTAGAGAGAGCAGTAGGAGGTTGTTACCTTAACCTGGGAGTATAATAACAAGGCTGAAGATTAAAGTCACCTTGGAGGCAGAATTACCTGAGTTGGAGACTGGGTATGGGAAGACACATAACCAAAAGAGGAAGCAGAAGAGGCCAGGATGAGTGATTTGGTGATCACTACTGGAGTGATTAGGAGTGACCTTCTAATGAAATTAACAACTCAAGGTAATGCATGTAAAAAGAGAGTCTCAAATCTGAGAGTTAAATTTTAAAGAATTTTCAAAATAAATGAGCAAGAGCAATAAAGGTGTTGAGGAGGAAGTGGTACAAATCTAATAAGAGAGAAACCTCAGGGAGTAGTTTGGATGACAAAGAGCAAGAAAAGTATGAACTAAGAGTGTCATGGGTACCTTGTTTGCTTACAATGGAAATGCAAACACATATGGAGCATTTAATATGCTGGGTACTCTTTTTGGGACTTCACATCAGTGTCACTTAAAATAGGGCCAAAGGACTACTGCCCTTCAGAAAACTATTCTCTATCAGTCTGCAATGAAACCAGTACAAAAACGAGAGTAGGCTTTGAGAAATTTCTACAGCAATTTGACATTTAATTATAATTTTTTTAGTTTAATTTTTTATTTAATTTAATTTTTAATTTAACTTCATTTTTAATTTAATTTTTCCTTAAGGAAAATACTCCTTCCAGAAACAGTACTTCACCATTGATAGTCTGAGAAACACAACTTTACAGGCTTTATCTAATTTATTTCTCACAGCTATACCATAAAGTAATATTCTTTTTTTTAATGTTTATTTATTTTTGAGAGAGACAGAATGCAAATGGGTTAGGGGCAGAGAGAGAGGGAGACACAGAATCGGAAGCAGGCTCCAGGCTCAGAGCTGACAGCACAGAGCCAGACGCAGGGCTCGAACTCACAAACCGTGAGATCATGACCTGAGCCAAAGTCGGACGCTCAACCCACTAAGCCACCCAGGCGCTCCTCATAAAGTAATATTCTCATGCCCATTTTACAGAAGAATTGAGGCACTGAGCAAACTCATACACCTATTAGCTATTTAAGTGGTAAGAAATTCATATAGTTTTCAAAAATTTAAAACAATGGGTGAAGAGAAGAAAAGGAGAAGCAAGGGAAGGAGAGAGATTTTTCACACAATATTACAGTACACTTTCAAAATATAAAAAAAATCACATTAGAAGAGAAATTTTCTAGTTTCTTTTGTGAGTGTATGGCTTGTAATTTGATATTTGTGGATTAAATCACAAATGTTTATAGAACAATCCTAAAACCAACTTGAAAATGAAAAGAATGATATTAATGTTGACTTCTGAGTTATTACTCTTTTCCTCAAATATGTATTGAAAAACTACTACACGTATGACATAGTGCTATGATGAAAAGCAGGCACTGGGGTCAAGTGATGTTCTAACTGGGTGAAATTAAGTAAGTTAACTTTTCTAAACCTCAGTTTCCATATCTCTATAATGGTCATGATAGTAGAATCTTCCACATATGAGAATTAAGTGATGTGGTCCATGTAAAATGCAGCACAATGTCTGGCTAATGCAAGGGCTCAAAAAAAATGAGAATAGAAATAAATGTGTTGTTAGGTACAAGTGCACACAAGTTCATTTTCCCAAGTGAACTAGAAACCCATATGGTTAGCTAGAGTGTAAAATTCCCCAAGTACTCACTAAAAGCTCTAACTGAATTTGGTACTTTACCATCCTTTCAATTCAGAATCAAGGATTTCAGCCATGCATAGACAGTTCAATCTGTTTGATTGATTTCCTTACATCAAAGCTCATATAGGTGTTAACTGCTTAGAGTTGACTGAGAGATGTATCTGACTTGCTTATAATGGACCTCCCTGGCACTCAATAATGTCTAGAGTAAACTCCTGTCTCTCCATACTCCTGCCTTTCTCTCTGATTCATCTTGGTGAGGGGATGCTGTCTAGATGTCTCTGGGTAAACATCCTAAAGTCCCTGTCAAACTCAACTCTGTAAGATGGTTACAGAATGGGCTGAATTTTGCTTTAGGTGTAGAAAGAGAGAATTTCTAGACAGCTTTTTACATTGTGGGAATATCAAAGTCACTTGAGACCAATGTTTATCCCTAAAACTATTTATCCCTGAAAATCTCTCTTTTATTATCATATAGACACCAACAAATCTGATTACAACCAAATTAAAATTTATTTACCCTTTGTAGATTCAACTTTTGTCTGGGACAAGAAAATATAAAGTCCGCAATATAGACTACATCTAACTTTCGGCAAACAGTACAAATATAAAGAGAGAAAGAAAAAGAGAAAGAAAGAAGGCAAGAAAGAAAGAAAGAAAGAGAAAAAGAAAGGAAGGAAGGAGGAAGGGGGGAGGGCGGGAGGAAGGAAGGAAGGAAGGAAGGAAGGAAGGAAGGAAGGAGAAAGAAAGAAAGAAAGAAAGAAAGAAAGAAAGAAAGAAAGAAAGAAAGAAAGAAAGAAAGAAAAAAGGAAAGGAAGGAAGGGGGAGGGAGGGAGGAAGGAAAGAAGGAAGGAAGGAAGGAAGGAAGGAAGGAAGGAAGGAAGGAAGGAAGGAAGGAAGAAAGAAAGAAAGAAAGAAAGAAAGAAAGAAAGAAAGAAAGAAAGAAGCACAAACAACCAATTGCTGACCCTACTGGTTAGTACTTCTACCTCTAATGGTTCCCAGGGGGGAAAAAAATCAATTAATTGTGCCTTCAGTCCTTGAGCTCTGAGGTAATATTTAGGTCACAACCTCCAACATTTTAATATATCAATATTAAGTACTTTGAACCAGCACAAGAGGAGGGATGCCAGTGTTTGAAAAGAAAAAGATTAGAGAATGTTTTCTTTGACTATCCCTTTTTTTTTTTTTTATCATTTTTATATATGTCTGATCTCTTCAACTAAGCACTAAACCCCCTTAACTTTCTGGAGGCCACACTGGTTGTCTTAGTTATGAAACATGTTGGACCCTTTAATTCAACATAATTTGTTTATTTCCTTAAGTCTGCCTTCAGCAAACTTAGGAATATTTCACAAGTAACTAAGAATGTCTATAATACACTGTTATAAGTCCAAAGGGTAATTACAGCACATAAAAATTCTTACATGATTTATAAAAGTATTCCAACTCTGAGTTTTAGAATCAACACTTACTGCCACAGTGCCTGGCTTACATTAGTCGTTTTCTAAATATGTGTTAGTTATTATGTTAATTAGTAAATATTGATTTTTAAAATTACTATTTAAGGTATGTATCCAAGAATTCTCATTGCAAAAAATAATTCTGCGTTGCCAACTTTCATACACATACACTAGAAAAATAATTGCTTCTCATGTATTTTTATTTTAATTTTTTTTTTCAATGTTTATTTTTATTTTTGGGACAGAGAGAGACAGAGCATGAACGGGGGAGGGGCAGAGAGAGAGGGAGACACAGAATCGGAAACAGGCTCCAGGCTCTGAGCCGTCAGCCCAGAGCCTGACGCGGGGCTCGAACTCACGGACCGCGAGATCGTGACCTGGCTGAAGTCGGACGCTTAACCGACTGCGCCACCCAGGCGCCCCTCATGTATTTTTATTTTAAATAAAAGCTCAAAAATTTCCAATAACCCTGGATAACAGCTTTATAAATAATATCCCTGATTATAATTGCTTTTTAAATAAAATACAAATACATATGTGACACCTTTACAAAAAGTGCTATTATAGTATTTAACTCCTAATTATTCAAGACTTGCCTCTCACTCAAACCTATTATAAACACTCTTTTGAAATGTATCTGTATATGGGTTATCATTATAGCATAAAATTATCATAAATATAGTAATGGTAATAGTTTTATTTTTCTTCTTTAAGTGCAATCAGACATTAATATTTCTTCAAAATACTTCAGTTATGAGAAAAAAATGTGAGGAAAGAAAACTCTGCCATAATTTCCTATCATCTTCTCTTCAATAAGAAATTAAATAATATCTCATTGATCTAGAAGCCACCTATTTGTTAATTTGTTTACCATAACAAATTCAGGAATGAGAAAATTAGCATGTAAGGCTTTGATCAACCAAATAAATGTCACAGAATTTGTGCATTAGTCACAATAGTTGCCAATACTTCTTTCCAAGCCAATTTGCCATGACATTCATCACACACACACACACACACACACACACACACACACACACACACCTGAAAGGACTTGGGGATCTGCTTAATCCCCAGCAAAGTAGAAACAGAAAATTAGAATTGTGGAAGTAGTTAATTGAAAGACATGAAATTCATTGTTTCACTCATTAAACAACTACGTATTTAACTGAGTTACACAATGAGTTGAGTTTTCAGAATAAAATGGTGAACAAAACAGACACTGCTATAAGATCAAGTAGTTTAGTCATTCATTGGTAATCTAATAAATATACAAACTGATGAAAGGAATAAGATAAAAGTACAGTAAACTATAATACTGAAAGAGGGGGCAGAAGAGAGGAGGTCAGTAGGAGCAAATGAGGAAATCGTTCCTTGATGAAGTGACTTTTGAACTGAAATTGGAAGATAGGCATAAACTAGATGAAGGGATGAGAAGAATTCCAGGTAAAGACCAAATTGCATGCAGGAAAGTGCTAAGGTTAGTGTGTGTGTGAAAGAAGATCTGTGTGGCTGAAGGACAGAAATCATGGCAGGGGATCTAGTCATGAAATGCACAGGCTGGTAGGCTAGGTTAGGGATTTGGGTTTATCCTAAGAACAATGGGACACCATTGAGAAGTAGACAATAAGGAAGGAATGCAGAGTGTGGTGCTCCTGAATCCAAAGGATGAAGCTATTTTCTAAAAAGAAGGGAGGTCAAGTGAAGTAATTGATGTGAAAACTCTTGGTGGAGGGATCTAGTGGAAGCAATATTGGAGTACTGTGGCAGCCAGTATTCTGTTGCCTATCCAGCAATCACTGCCCTCTTCTTTCTTGCCCTCTTGACAGAGCCTGTC
Organism: Leopardus geoffroyi; assembly: GCF_018350155.1. Lineage (NCBI taxonomy): Eukaryota > Metazoa > Chordata > Mammalia > Carnivora > Felidae > Leopardus > Leopardus geoffroyi. The sequence goes on from NC_059333.1 coordinate 93,165,894, forward strand.
TCCCACCAATGAAGCTAAAGATGCTAGAGCCCTGCTTTACCAGCCTCCCTTGCAGCTAGAGAATGTAGTGTTGGCCAGTGGAATCTGAGTGCCCTCTGCTGGTGGCTTCTTGAAATGTTTTCCTTTCACATTTCACTGAAACGTGAAACATTGAGAGATAAAGACATGCCCTATGTGAAAACCTACCCTTAAAGTTGCTAAAGCTGCCTTATACCCATGAGGAAAAACTCAAAAAGATCACAAAGCATCAACACTCCTGAATTGTTGAATTACACATGTAGTCTCTTCTTACACTAAAAAGTAAATCTTCATTTTTAAAAAAGTCACATTTAGCTGGGCATTTAGTAACTTTCTACCAAAAGAATCACAACTCATTAACTGGATTAAGAACTGCCTGGTTGATAAAGAACTAGAAACTGAGAGTTTACACAGCTCTTGGAAATGACTGAAATACTGAGGGATGGGGAAATTGCTGGATCTGGAGTTTGGGGACAGATTTGCAGTTTGGGTTTGGTTTGGTTTTTGTTTTTGAGAGAGAAAAGATTTGAATACATTTAAATGATGATTGCAAGGATCCAATATAGACCAGAAGGTACATGATATAGAAAAAGAATTATCTTCAGGGTAAGCTTCCTGCGACTGAAAGAAGGAGGTAGTATGTCCAGCTCCACAGGACACAGGATACCACTCCATCATTCTTGAAACATTTACATGTCATGAACACTCCTGGTTTCCTTCCTACTTCCTTCATCTCAAGCTCCTATGCTATGTACATCTTTGTTGTATCTCTCAACATTGAGGTAGACCCCAGGGGCTCAGTCCTTAATCCTCTTAACTATACTCTGTATAGCTTTAAATACCATTAATATGCTGAAGACACCTAATGTGTATTTGAGGCCTTAATTCACCACTGACTGTGGGACTATCTCCTTAATATGTCTACCTGTTTGTCTCACAGACATATCAGAACTCTTAATCCTACAATTACTATGTGTTACCCTTCTCACTCCCCTACCCCCTGAAAACACACATGCAAAACACATATATTTCTTCTACTTCCAGGCTTTAACTTTTGGTAAATGCCAATCTCTTATACCTAGTTACTTAAGCCAAAGTCGTGAAATCATCCTTGATTCCTCTTTTTTCATCATCTCCAACCCCCTCCCCCCCATTCACAGTCAATCAGAAAGCCTTATGGGCTTTACTTCCACATATTCGGATTTGATCCACTACTCTCCACTATAGTCTAAGCCACCATCATCTCTCACTGAGTCTATGATGGCAACCTTCCTGCTTCTACACCTGCTTCTACACTTCAATTGTGTTGAAGCTCACAATTCAATCTCCAGGTAGTACCCAAAGTTGTCTTTGATAAATACAAATCAGATCAAGCCACTTTCTCATTGAAAATCCCCAGGGTCTTCCTATTACATGTAAAATAAAATTCAAACTCCTTAGCATGAGCTATAAGGACCTAGATGACCTGGCCCTGCCTATCTCTCCAGTTGCAACTCTCCTTCCATATACCTTATTTATTTTATTCAAACCACACTTATCTCTCTCCTTTTGTGGACACAGCCTCTAATACCAGCTGTTAGAGTTGTATGCACAAAATCTGCACAACAACAAGTAGCAACCTTTCTTCGGGGCATTGATGTTCTCTCTTTCTGGCACTATTCCCCTGATCTCTGAATTACCTGACTTCTCAGGTCAAGTATCTGATGATAGCTGACTGCCTACTCTCTGCCCTTCTCTTCCTTACTCTGTGCCTTGGAAGTATGACCTCCACTGACTGACCCATCTAGCCTCCATTATCCCCTGAATTCTGGTAGAGTGCCCTGATAATAAGCACTGCTGAAAGGTTAAAGAATAGGAAGAGAGAGGTCAGGGTATTATACACGCTTCCCTTCCCAGCTTCCTCCCTGCCAAGCCACTCTTTAGACAGTGGCCAAGTTTCCCTATGACTACAGCACTTGTTGGGGGGGACCCTCTACCATAGATAGCTATTGCATCTTCCCATCATTTCTCTTTGTCTCTCCAGACTTCAAGGTAGTAATTAATGGATTCCCACTGTTGCCATCACCTGAGTGATTTGCCATCTCCTGCTGGTTCCCTTAGCTAAACCCATACCTCTGTAAATGCCCCCTTCCTCACAACCTCTTCAAATGAACTCTTTTGAGGAGGCTAATTGATATTTGCCAAATACAACTGAACATTTCCTATAATCCAAGCACTATTCTAAACTCATTGCATGTATTTAATCTTCATGTTAACCCCATTATAAAGGTCTTGTTAACGTTCCAACTATTTACAAATGAGGAAACTCAGAAACACAGTTTAAGTAACTTGCTTAAGATTATGCAGCTTATAAGTGGTAGAATCCAGATGCCAGGCTATGCCCTAACACCATGCTATATTGCATCACAAAAGGCATCTTCCCTTGCCACCCTAGTATGCTGCCTTCTCCCATCCCAGCCACTGTGCTTCCTATCACCTGCTTTATTCTCTTCCTAGAACTTATTTTTTAAATAACCATTTATATTTAACTCCTATTTGAGTGTGCTGTCTGTCTCTACTATGGAATGATAGCTCCATAAGACCAAGAAACTAGTTTAGTTTTTTCATATGTGTACACAATGTCTAGAACAAAGTTACCTAGCATGAGTATTCAAAAAGGATGACTTTGATTTTAATGCAGGACTAAGAAAATTTGATTGTGAATGCTGGCAAGAAAGTTTACCACTTTTATATCTGATTTCTTCTCTCTATAAAGCAGAAAGAGGGGTCATCTGCTCATAATAAGACACAGAGTGAATAAATCACATGTCTGCTGAAGGTAGAAAAGTTTGAACTTCTCATTACACAGAAGGGGAAACCAGAGAAAGGCAGTAGAATTGCTAGATTGTGCTAAGGGCTCAGCTGTACTTGGTCAGTGTGAATTTAAAGTGTTCCCAAACCTCCCCATTTTGTGATTTCCTCCAACAGTGCTCAGCTGCCCTGGTGCAAGCACAAAGAAAATAAACCCTAGCGGAGTCAACAAGAATGAAGAAGGCTGCTGATCTATAAAAAGCACAATGCAAAGGTTTAGTAATCTGAAGCCATTTAGTGTGAAAGAAAACTATCTAAAATACCTCAGCAGGTTCTAAAAGCATTAGTGTATTAGCGCAAAGGGCAACAACTGACTCACCACATGGGAAGGGCAACAAGCTTAGAACTGGAGTCAGTTTGGGCATTTACTAGCTGTGTGATCATTGGCAAATTACCTAATCTCTCCAAGTCTCAGGTTTTGCTTCTATAATTTGAAACATGTATGCCTTCCTTGAAGAGTTGTTTTGCCTGGGAATTAAGCTCTAATTAACCTGGGAATGTCATACATGTGGAACAGATCATTCTACTCTAATATCAGATAAAAGAAAGGTACTGATTGACAAAAAAAAAAAAAAAAAAAAAAAAAAAAAAAAAAAAAAACATGATGGTTCTTCATATGAGCTTTTTATATATTTCTTTATAAAAAAGAAAATATATATTTCTTTATGGTTTGCATTTCTGAAACAGCAGGATAAGACACCAAAAATACATTTTTATAACTTTAAATAACTATAAAATATAACATATATGTGTATATATGTATATAATGAATTAATTATCTCACTATGATCCTGCAGCCTATAGTGTGAACATCTAGCCTTTGAAGGCAAGGAGCATAAAGAACACACTAATATGATAAGGGCATTTTCAGAGTTTAACCGTTTGATCACTATCAATTTTCATCGAAGCAACTAAATTGAAGAAAGTAAAAAAGAAGATGTATTTTTTGGTCTTTGATTTTACTTTTACAAAAATGATAAGAATCAGGGGCAGGCAGGTTTTAAAGACCAAAATATAAACATCTGCACTTAAAGTAACTGCTGTAATATCTGGATAATAGGTCGACTATGCAAAAGTTACCTTGTCAGGACTGGAAGAAGAGAATGGCAGGAGTAAAGATGGAATAAATGTATACTGGACTTGCATGAAATTACATCAGTGGCTCATTTAATTCAAGCAGAAGCCTAAGTTTTATCTTCCATTTTATGGATATTAGAACCTATCCATTTTGATGAGTAGCGTTACCTGCTCTCCTTCTGCTGTACAGACAGGTAACCCCAGAAATCTATCAATCGTTTTATCTGGGCCTACAACATAATATCAAATATGAAATGGACTCTATAATAACCTTTAAAAAAGCAGACATCTTTCTGAAAAGATGTTTTAAGTCAGAGTTTTATACACAAGAGTGTATTAAAATTTTGAATTTCTACAATTTGAGTGTTGTATTCCTATAATGTTGTCAAGACCTTTAAAAAGGTGCCCGTCGGTGCTATTTTTCAAGCTGCATTTTTTGCAGGTTTTTTCAAGTTAAAAATATATATAGATGTTACCAAAAATAAACTGGAACATAAATTATGAGCAAACAAATACCAATGTCAATACAATCACATATAGCTTTTTACCCAATAAAATATGTTCACTGGTCAGTTAAGTGAGTTGGTATTTACAGAGTGACATGCTGTCAATGAATAATTATGAGTAGGTACAAATGATCTATTTCAAAATTGCATTACCTGGGAAGAACTCGATCCCTTCTAGTTCTTTATAGCATTACAATTTTCAATACTTAATGGTTATGAGTTTAACTTCCATAATAGTCTTTCCACTGAGAAAATACAATGAAATTGTTTGCTAGAAAAAAATTTCTAACCTAACAGTAATGTTTATACTTTTTCCCCCTAAAGCAATGGAAATTCATTAATCGAGAAAAGTAAATACCGAGGAAAGTTGGAAATTAAATATCCAAAGTCCACGTCTGAAAGTAACCTTAAAAGATCTGTTATGAACCAACAAAAATACAGCAGTTCTACAATCAACCATAGAGACTTGATGTCAAATCTTATCGATACTGCAAATACAAATACGTATTACTTTTGTTTTCTCCCTTCTGATTTAATGCTTTCTTAATTAGAAAACAATTTTTAGAAAAACCTCAAGGCAATGGAAATCGTGATAAAGTTGTGTCGCACAGTATTGGGAGTAAAGTCCATTTTCAAAAAATAATAATTTAGTCACAAAAAGCTTCAATGTCTGTCATGAATACATATATTATTAAAGGGAGAAAACTAAAATTTGGCATTCAATTTTAAATCTTGTGTTTCCACTATAAAATATACATATAAAATTAATAACATATAATAATATAATTATAAATCTAATATAATTGCCTCCCCTAGAAATATAAATGATGCCAATGCTTTATTATACACCAACTTCAAACCACCATGTCATTTCTTGTACACTCCTTATACAGAGTTATAAAATTACATTTTATTAATACTGAAGGTTCCTGGCTTACTCAAAGATATGTATGTGTGTGTGAGTGCATGTGTGTGTATGTGTCTTAGGTTAAGTCTTACTATAATTAATCTGACAGAGTGTAAATTTTAAAAGATATACAACTACTACTACTAGCCAAGTTATTAATATCCTGAGATTCAAGATCTCTAAGTTACACCATCTTCCATAGTATTTATCTCGTAAAACTTGAACAGAATGAATCAAGCACCTTTCAAAAAGAATGTAATTTTTAAAGTTTCAATATAGTCATGAAAATAATATTTTATAGTTGTTTTGAGTCTAATGTTAAGACTCAGTAATTACTGAAAATATACGAGAAAACTGAAATGAAATTTAAACACTTTGACACAGACATCTGTACACAGTCATTTATGTGGTAACAAAGTACAGTTATAAAAATTAGTCTGTAGGAGTCTATTCGTCCTTGGATTACACAATTTGAATGCTACATATTATTTTTAGTTGAATACAAGAAAAATGTGGTCTACTTTATTAAAAGGAGGTACTAAACCAAGTCAACACTAGAATGAAAATAATTAGAAAGAATTAGATGGGATAGAATTAGTATTTCAAAGGGAAAAATAACCATTCAACAAACTTTAAATACAACTACACATAACTCAATACTCTTCATACATTCAACATCCCCTCTAGTTCTTTACAGTACTACAAATTTCAATATTTAATGATTTTAAAAGCAATAGTAAGTTGACAATGTACTCAACATAAATCATTGGATGGGGGAAACCCAGTAACAGAATTAAGCTCCCAAATGTTGTTGGCATTTTTCCAACCTACAAGGACACTTTCATTCCTCCAAATTTAAGTTAATTGCTGTTTAGAGATATTTTTACATAATTTGAATGCAAGTGTCGTGATTTTGAATTTAAAAGGGCTAAGATGCACCTTGACTTTCTATAATAAAAATTTCTTGAGGTTTATTTCACCGTACTAAGATTAATGCAGAAGGCATCCAGGCATTTACGTCATGGGCTGATAGTTTAATAGATTTTACACTTCATATACATTATTTTGCAAGTGCATGAAGAATACTTTTAACAGTATAAAATAAACCTCAGGTTCTCCAAATATGTTAAACCAGTATATTTTCCTTTGTGTTTACATCCTGGTACACATATTTCATGTGAATAGAAGCATAAAGCATTCATGCAACCTCAAGGTAATTTCTTTGTATAGTTTTGTACATATTTCTTATTTAATTCCCATTCATCCCTTGGATTAAATTCCACAAGTTCATAATGATTTCTTAATATAATCTTAAAAGTCAACAGTGAGCCTCAACAGGTTTGGAAATTCATTCTCCAGGCTTTAAACCAGTGCTTCCTAAACAGGCCCCTAGAGGAAACTAAAGAATATGATGTGCGCTGACAGTGGGGGAGGAATTCTTCCCTGTGCACATAAACTGTGTTGCCTAAGCATTAAACAGACTTCAACAAGTTCCTACCTTTCCAGGACTTCTCAGAGCCTGCAACATGCTAATGTGTATTGCTAATATCCAAGAAGGGAATATAATATGAAACATTTCCCGAATATCTTTGACCATGGAAACCTTAGAAAAATGAGTATCACTGAAAAACTGTGCTTCTACTGAATGTAATTCGGGAAATGCTGGAAATTTTTTCCAAATAAGTCTACTTTTGAAGAACTTCAGAAAAGAGATTTCTAAAAATGTCCACATAGAAACCATGGCTTTTACTTTTCTTACTAACATATGCTACTCACTGTTCCTTCTTCTTAACATTCAAGGGGAAAAAAGGAACATTTAGTGCCCATTAACCCCCTAAAGGCAAGTGTGCCTTCATCTTTTCTTTCCACTGAATAACTCTAATTCCTTTAAGCTTTCTTGAGAGGTCTCATTTTCAAACTTTTGAGTCACCCTTCACTGTTCCTGAATAATCTACAGTTTGTATTTGACTTTCTTAAAGATGGTAACCCTGAACTTTGAAAGTAAAACTATAAAAACAAATAAATTTTTTCTCCATGATTCCTAATTATTAAGAGAGCTCAGGATCATGTTAATTTCATTTTTTAAAATAAACATTTTATATTATACACCGCCCAAGAAAGATCGCATACTAGATCTGCGATCCCAGAATGGTACAGCCCAGAATTTGGGGAACATTTTCTGAAGAAAGTTGGCAGGTCTCTCTTTTGGTTCTTTCCTTCATTTCATAGGTTTTTTTTTTATACTTAGGGTTTTTTTATTATTATGTAATTTGACTTAATAGTGCCAGAGAAAAAGTGAGGGGAAACTAAACAAAACAACACTGAAGAGTTGATAAGGAGGTTACTTAATTCATCATTTCTCACTAGAATCCCTATAAACAAGGAATTATCACAAACTGGAGTTGTAGAAGATAAAGATGTAATTTGTGATAATTTTTATGTAGTTTTAGTAGGAAAGACAACATGTATAAGACTCAGTTTTTTCATCACCTTATTTAAACTCTACTCCTATCTTAACCAGGAAATTGAATTTCTGTTATAGAAACTTTACTGCACAAAACATGTATGAATACAAGGTATAAGATTTTCTCCATTGTCAAATAAATAGGTTTTTGGTTTGGAAATAGAGTCCAAAGGAAGAAAAAAAATTAACACGATTAAAATGAAATTTATCTCATAATAACCAAGTGATCAAAGGTGTATTCCTATTTTCTCAAGAGAACAATATATTCATATGCACCTGCTATAACTGCCAAACTAATGAATCCTTGAGGACTAGGTTCCTCTCTTTATTATAGTAAGTCTGCAGTGTTAAAAACAAAGTCCAGGGGCGCCTGGGTGGCTCAGTCGGTTAAGCCTCCGACTTCAGCTCAGGTCACGATCTCACGGTCCGTGAGCTCGAGCCCCGCGTCGGGCTCTGGGCTGATGGCTCAGAGCCTGGAGTCTGCTTCTGATTCTGTGTCTCCCTCTCTCTCTGCCCCTCCCCCATTCATGCTGTGTCTCTCTCAGTCTCAAAAATAAATAAACATTAAAAAAAATTAAAAAAAAACAAAGTCCAAAATACCAAACTTCATTATCAATGGGGACTAGATATTTGGGAGCTCAGTTTAAGGGCTGAAATAGAGAAGGAAACAGGCTGTTCAATTGGCAGTTGGTGGAAAATACAGAGTTGATGGTGGAGATGATGGTGGCTGCAGGATGGCACACAAGTGTGTGTGATGGGGGTGGAAGAAAGTGTGAAGGGGTGGGGATGGTGATGATCAAAGTGAAGGCATTAGCAGAGGCCAAACCAAGGACGATGGTGGCAGGAACAGCACTGGAGAAGACAAAGATGGTAGCTCCTGTGTTACACTTGGCATATTATGGTCTGGGGGTAAGATTTAAAGGGCATCAAAAGTGAGTAGCCAAACAAGAGGAAAGTCCAATACACTAAATGAAGAATCAAATCAGAGCAGGAAAAGCCAGCTACAAGCTGAGAACCAGAGAGCACAACTGGGATTAGAAATAAAAGTTCAATAGTAAGAGGAGTGCTGGATAAATTCCAGCACAAGTTTTATTGCAACTTCAACTGTCTTTCATTTATGTTCCTGAAAAAGCCTTATCTTCTCTCATCCCACTTTAAAAGGTTTCTGATCAATGTATGCCATGGGGTCCTCACTATAGGAGTGAAGGTCAAAGAGTAGCTATTGCCACAGTAAGCACGGTGGCATTGGCGGTGACAGGTGATAACCAGCAGCTGAGAAGCTGGTTATCGTAACTGGGAAAGCAGGAGCTGAGAAGCAACACAGAGCTAAACTGAAGCTATTTCAAATATAAGTACTTTCTAGACAGATCGCATCTTAAGGGTCTTCCTTAGGTTTCCCACTTTATTTCTATGTCCAAGAACTTAACAATCAAATGTGTTATACAGTGTTTCTAATTGTTATTACATGCTGTGTCAGTCATTCAGGAACCAGAATCCAAACTAAGATTTTAATACAGAACCACTGATAGAGTTATGGGCAGGGTGAAGGAAACCAGAAAGGAATGTTGCAGCACCCAGAGAATAGCAACTGAAAGAGGCATTTCCCTAGGGCACTTGTTGCCCTAGGGAAAGAGGAAGAAAAAAAACAAAAACAAAAACAAAAACAGTGTTACTGGAGTACAGTTAGAGCTGGAGGCATGGACCTATGCCAAGGTCATAGTCCATAGTCATGGGAGGATACAGGCACCTACTAGAAACCATGGCATACGGTGGGAAAGAATGGTGAAAAAATAACCCAAACTCTCTCTTACTACCCTCCATTCCTGTCATTGACTTGCCTGTGTTTAAACAGGAAGCTAGCTGTCAAGGCAGCTTGGGTAAATGCTCATAGAAGACAAGGTCAGCCTTCTAGGGCATAGAACAAGACAGAGAAAGGCAGAATGTAGATGTGGATAGGGCAGGGTCACAAACAGATAATAAGTAATAGATACATTACAGCATTACTGGGACACAGTTAAACCATCCCTAGAAATGAATTCTCCTGGCCACAAATATAGAGATCTCCCCATTTGTCTTCCCTATAGCATGAAATCCTCAAATTATGAGAGACAGGTCATGAGTGGTAGGAAACCCAGAGTTATTAAAATATATTCCAGAACTCCTATGTGTGCCATGTGTTATTTGCAAAGGAATGGGAGCAGCTAATCACAGCAAAGAGAAAATGTGTAGTGAGTAGCAGTCTTTGCTTCTAAATACTGTGAAATAATTTGAATATTGGGAAATATATCTAGATGTTTTCATTAGCATTTTGAATAGTAACGATGAAAAATTATTTTGCTTTCAATGAGGGTCATTTATTTTTTTTTAAATCTTTAAATCCCTTATTTTTTTTAAATATGAAATTTATTGTCAAATTGGTTTCCATACAATACCCAGTGCTCACCCCAACAGGTGCCCTCCTCCATGCTCATCACCCACCCCCCCACCCCCCATCAACCCTCAGTTTGTTCTCAGTTTTTAAGAGTCTCTTTTAAGAGTCTCTCCCTCCCTCTCTAACCTTTATTTCTTTTTTTTTTCCTTTCCCTCCCCATGGTCTTCTGGTAAGTTTCTCAGGCTCCACATATGAGTGAAAACATATGGATGGTATCCGTCTTTCTCTGTATGACTTATTTCACTTAGCATAACACTCTCCAGTTCCATCCATGTTGCTACAAAAGACCATATTTCATTATTTCTCATTGCCACATAGTACTCCATTGTGTATATAAACCACAATTTCTTTATCCATTCATCAGTTGATGGACATTTAGGCTCTTTCCATAATTTGGCTATTATTGAAAGTGCTGCTATAAACATTGGGGTACAAGTGCCCCTATGCATCAGCACTCCTGTATCCCTTGGGTAAATTCCTAGCAGTGCTATTGCTGGGTCATAGGGTAGGTCTATTTTTAATTTTTTGAGGAACCTCCACACTGCTTTCCAGAGCGGCTGTACCAGTTTGCATTCTCAATGTGGGTCATTTTATAGCAAAGGCTATAAAATAATCATTTCTTTTTTTTTTTTTTTTTTTTTTTTTGCGAGTGCTGGATTCACTTGGGATTTGATGAGTTGATTTAAAAGGGGAGTTTTAGACATGCTCAAAAGTAAGAATGACAAAAAAGTAAGAACAATACTGCTAGTAAGGGAGATCATGTGTTGTTTGACTTTGTCTTTGTCTTTTAGGTTTGTCAGTTTCTTAATAATAGTTATAATGAGCAATACCAGTTTGGTACTGGTGTTTCTGTCTAACCCCAAAGCCACTATTTTCTCCTCATAATAGCTCTCCCTCATTTAAAACGTTAGCCTCCTTTCTGGACTGAATGCATGGCATGGACTATACATTTCTCCCTAAAAATGACTTTCTTTTATTGAACTGATGCTGAAATATTACAAAATAATGTTTCAGTGAGCATGGGGTTTTTATATGTATCTATACTATTTTAAAAGAGGATCTAACTTTATAACATAAAACACCATATATTTAAAGTGAAAATAACAGCTTAAAAGGCTAAAGAAATTTTTAAAAATAAAATCAACTTTTCTATGGCAGATGATGGGGATAGAAGGAGGAAAAATGTGCGAAATAGTGGCTTACACTCAAAACACCCTTAAAGGATTATGCCAGTTTATGAAAACCATACCATAGATTACATGGAGAAAACTATTAAAATTATCTGACAAAAAAAAAATCCACGGAACAAAAGACGTAATTCATGAGTAGAGAGGACTGTTAAGAAACAAAACTGCTGTTTTCCGTGGGAGCCTTTGTTGTTACTTTTCTAACACTTCAGTGGCTGAAAGGAAATCAAACTGGGAGGACTTACTGCCAGTCCAGTGAGCCCTGGGGGATTTGTCACAAATTTGGAACCTGAGTGGCCTCAAGCATCACAGCTCTGGTCCTCAGAAGTGACAGAAAGCAAAGGGACCAACAGAGAAAGTGGAGCATTAGTTATGCAGAATTGAACATCAACATATTTGAAATTATTGGGCAAACTTCAGGCCCCCTTTTCAGTTTCACATTGGACCAAACGACCAAATAATTTCCTCCCAAACATGTGCTATACTTAGGAGCTTACAAGGAACAACCACTATTTTGTAGCTATTCACAGGTAATTCTGAACTTACTCTTGCCTGGAAGAAAGCTTCTTAAACACTGAAAATTGGATAAATAAAAGCAGAGTAGCTCTTCAACTCCTTTTAGATGATTTTATATAGTGTCATTTTACTAAAAACCTAAGAAAGGATAGGAACATTCAAGGAACTTAGCTCTTAGTCTCAGAGAAATGAACATCAACAGACTCTTGTGGAAGTAGATTATATAGAGTGCAGTTGACTGCAACCACACGATGCTCTCCAGTCCCTGAATTCTAATCTCCTCACTAGAAAACATGCCTGTTTATCTCCACTTGGAACAAAAGTGAACTAGTTGAAACATTTACTTAAACACTATTTCGTTCTAAATCAATGTTTCTTAAATGAGGCCCATGGACCTGGAATCACCTGGAGTGTTTGATTAAAATGAAAATTCTGGGGCCCCTGGGTGGCTCAGTTGGTTAAGCCTCTGACCTCGGCTGAAGTCATGATTTTGTAGTCTGTGAGTTCAAGCCCCGCGTTGGGCTTTGTGCTGACAGCTCAGAGCCTAGAGCCCGCTTCAGATTCTGTGTCTTCATCTCTCTCTGCCCCTCCTCTGCTCATGCTCTGTCTTTCTGTCTCTCTCAAAAATAAATAAATTTAAATTTTTTTTTTTAAAATGCAAATTCCTAGCCCCTATACATAGGTAATTCATACGCATGTTAAAATTTGAAAACCATTGTTAGAAAGAGCTCATGTATTATTTCAGGAGCAAGAACATGAAAATTACAATCTACTTTGCTATGCTGTTGATAACTTTAGAAGACTTTAGGAAATGAATGGAAACTTGAGGAAGGAATCTATTGATTAATTCAAGTAGGCCTAAAATTGTCTAATATGAATCAACAATAACAAATTGTTTTATTTTCATAATTCCCCATCCTACCTAGTCTTACCTTCTGGTTAAGGATTTTGGATTAAAATCAATTTTAGAATTCTTTGTAATTGTATATTTTCTACTTCTATATGTGGAAATTAATGTTATAGGAAAAGTCCAATTACATACATATGAAGAAGCAAAATGACCACTATTTAAAGATAAAATTATAATTCCAAATTGAAAATGATTAAATCTATATATAAGAGTTGGAGAACTTGGTTAGTTACAAATTAAGCATTCAACATATAAATAAAACTTTCCTAATATACCAAAAATTAGATGAAAATAGAAAATAAAATAAATGTTCACAATACAAACAAAAACACAAGATGGCTAAGAATCTAACAAGAAAACTAACAACAAAGTATAAAGTTTACTGAGGGACATAAAAGATCTGACTCTTGGAGCACCTGGGTGGTTCAGTCGGTTAAGCATCTGGCTCTTGATTTTGGCTCAGGTCATGGTCTCATGGTTCGTGAGTTTGAGCCCCACATCCAGCTCTGCACTGACAGTTCAGAGCCGGCTTGGAATTCTACCTCTGTCTCTCTCTGCCCCTACCCTGCTTTCTTTCTCAAAATAAATAAACTTAAAAAAACATAAAACAAATAAAAGATCTCTCTTCCCACTCCCTTATTTTCCTTATTAAACAATTAAGTAATCAGGTAAGGCAGAGGAAATACAACATCCTCATGGGGCAAGGAATGAGTCCAAAAGGGCCAAGAGCAAGGTGTCAGACCCTGGCAGGGTGAGGAGGAGTTTAACAGGGATGGAACCCAGTGTGGGGAGTCAGAAGATGAGCAAGGTGAGGAGGGCATCCATAGAGGGGCAAGCCCAGACATGGACTGTCAGGGCCCAAACTGGCTGAGGAGGGTGTCCGCACAGCAGGGAGGCTAGTGAGGACTTTCAGAGCCCAGGTGGCATAAGGAGGACATCTATTCAAAGCAAGGAGTACTGGCAGCAATAGGAGATTGGTTTCATGCAGAAGACTTGATCAAATGAGTAAATATCTTTAAAATGCTGGGAGACTCTTAAAAACTGAGAACAAACTGAGGGTTGATGGGGGGTGGGAGGGAGGGGAGGGTGGGTGATGGGTATTGAGGAGGGCACCTTTTGGGATGAGCACTGGGTGTTGTATGGAAACCAATTTGACAATAAACTTCATATATTGGAAAATAAAATAAAATAAAATAAAATAAAATAAAATAAAATAAATAAAATAAAATAAAATAAAATAAAATAAAATAAAATAAAATGCTGGGAGCTATGTTCCCAGTAACAGATAACAAATTTGCAAATATGGAAAGAGAGAAAACCAGAATGAATTCTATGCTGTTTGATCAGAATTTGAAGTATTAATGTAAACTCACTGCTTTAAATAGATAGGTAGAAAGATATGGAAATATTTACGTAGCTGTGTGTGAACATGTCCTTTGAGACATGTCCCAGCTCTGTCCATTGAGAAGCCTAGAAGGAGTCGTGCCCCAATAGTAACAATTCACACCCAGATTCTGGCTTTTAAATATTATTTTCCTCTAAAAGGGAACAATCACTCCTGATTACTTTTTAAATACAAGACCAAAGCCACACTCTATGAAAGAAATAATTCATTAGCTGGACTTCATTAAAATTAAAAACTTCGGCTCTGCAGAACATTCACACTGTCAAAAGAATAAGAAGACAAGCTACAGACTGGGAGAAAATATTTACAGAAGACATATCTTATATAAAGGACTACTATCCAAAATACACAAGGAACTCTTAAAAGTCAACAATAAAAAAACAAACAACTGGGTTACAAAAATGGGCCAAAGACCTTAATAGACAACTGACCAAAGAAGATATGCACATGGCAAATAAACACAGGAAAAGATGCTCCACATAATATATCATCAGAGAAATACAAATTAAAACAACAATGGGATACTACTACATATCTATTAGAAAGTCCAAAATCATTACACTGACAACACCAAGTGTTGTTGAGGATGTGGCACAACAGGAACTCTCACTCTTGGCTGGTGGGAATGCAAAATGATACAGCTACTTCGGAAGACAATTGGTCAGTTTCTTACAAAACCAAACATGGAAAAGGAAAAACTAAGGAGACAGTAAAATGATCAACAGTTGTCAGAATTCAGCGAGGAGAGAATGATGAATAGACAAAGCACAGAGGGTTTTTAAAGCAGTAAAACTACTCTGTATGATACTACAATGGTGAATATGCATCATCACACATTTGTTAAAACCCACAGAATGTACAAAACCCAGAATTAATCCTAATGTAAACTATGGACTTTGGGGAATAATAATTATCAGTGTAGGTTCATTGAATTGAACAAATGGACCACTCTGGTGGAGGATGTTGAAAATGTGGGAAGTTATATATGTGTGGGGCAAGAGTATATGGGAACTCTCTGTATCTTCCACTGAACTTTCCATTGAAACTAAAACTGCTCTAAAAGTTAAAATACATTTTATATAAAAAAAATTCATGCAAAAACTATTTACCAAAATGGAAAAAAATCTAACAGATGTTGATTTCATCAGATTTGTCAAAAAATGTGCAAATAAAAACATTTATATATATGAAATATTTTGTATATTACAGGTATCCTCCACTTTTCAAAGGTTCATGTTACGGCAATTCACTGTTACGAAACACCAACATTAGTACTTGTGTTCATTAACGAAAAGGAATCTGAAGAGGATTTTTGCTTTTATGAATAAAAGGAAAGGTGAAAGCTCTCACCTTTTATTCATAAAAGCAAAAGTAACATTCACTGTTTGATTTGCAGTGAGCCATTACAGAAGCCACAGGTCCATAGCAGCGAGAGTAGCCCCACCAAGCTCCTTCCCCAGGAACTACACTCAGCATGAAGCATCACCATGAACTGTGTGAGCATCTGAACATTATCTCAATTTATTTTGTGTATTCATGAGTAAGATGTATCCTAAGGTATCAGAAAAGCCTACAAGAGGTTATTTTTGGGGTCTGGGAACACTAAAAAAAATTTCCACTCCATTAATGGTAATGCTCCTTCACTTAATGCCATTTAGGCTTACAAAAGGTTTCATAGGAACACTCTACTTTCAGCTAACAGGGGAAACCTGTATCTATATTGGCTAGATTTGATAAGAAAACTAGCACGAGTAAAACCAAATATTAGCTTCCTACTTGCCCCAAAACTGCTCTCTTCCCTAAGGAAACAAAATGAAGTACAAATAACCAAAAGAAGAAAAAGGAAAAGGAGGCGGAGGATCAAAAGGAAACAGGGCTCCTTGGAGAAATGCTTGGTTCCAGGAAAGAAGTGAAAATGCAAGATTAACTTGGAACATCTTACTGTGTCAGAAAGCAAGGTATTCCTCCAAGCACGATAGGGACATGCCATCCACCCTGAAGTGCTCCCACTAATCAAATATGGGAAAACTGATCTGAACACAAAAAGAAAAATGAGAGTCACATAACCTATTAAATAAAAGTGAATATCTTGAGCACTTCCTGATTTTTTAAAAATTAATTAATTAATTAATTAAAAATTAGCTGGGAATGGAATATTTACAGTGTTAAGGTATCTCCTTCAAAATACTTTTTAATTACAAAGGGGAAAAGAAGAACTTTACAGGGAAGGAGACTGGCAAACATCACTTTAATCAAGTGCCGCCAGTGATGATGCAATGGGAAGAGCGTGGCATCACTTCCGTGATATACCTCTCAAAGACGCATGCGCTAAAGCTAAACACTAAGAAAGACCAAACAAACACAAACTAACAGACTACCAAACAACTGCCCTATATTCCTTAAAAGTACCAAGGTTATGAAGTCAAAGAAAGATTGAGAAACTACATCAGGTTGAACAAGGTTAAAGAGACAAGGCAACTAAAAACAGGATTCTAAACTGAACCCTTTTGTTATTTATAAAGGATATTATTGGAACACTGGACAAAAACGAACAGGGTCTGAGAATTAGATAGAGTCATGTATGAACCTTAATTTCCTGATTTTGATGGCTGTATCGTGATTAAAAAGAACAATGTCTGTATTTTTTAGGAAATGCACAAAAAAAGTATTTGATGGGAAGATGAGCAACTTACTTTCACATGCCTTAAGAGAAAAAAAGCCATTCGTATTCTGCTTGCAACTTTTCCATAGTAAGATTGTTTCAAAATAAAAAGTCTTTAGCAAAAATTATTTGAAAAATGTGATAGACTGGGTTCCTGATTCTGAAAATTCAACAGTACAAAGATTATTTAAAATTTGCTTAGGGGCGCCTGGGTGGCGCAGTCGGTTGGGCGTCCGACTTCAGCCAGGTCACGATCTCGCGGTCCGGGAGTTCGAGCCCCGCGTCGGGCTCTGGGCTGATGGCTCAGAGCCTGGAGCCTGTTTCCGATTCTGTGTCTCCCTCTCTCTCTGCCCCTCCCCCGTTCATGCTCTGTCTCTCTCTGTCCCAAAAATAAATAAACGTTGAAAAAAAAAATTTAAAAAAAAATAAAATAAAATTTGCTTAATAAAATCCAATACTATTACTTTTAACTTATCCTACATTACAACTGAAGAAAGAGTGGACACGATACTAAGAAAATATTTGAAAAATAAGACTGATACACAGGACCCGTATTGCTCAATATTATAAAGTATGAAAAATTTATAATAAACTAAAACAATGGAGAACTTTTCCAAATAAACAGATTAATGAAACTGAAGAAAAAGTCCAAAAGATGCCAGTACATGTAAGTATTTTGTACATAATAAAGAAAACATTTCAAATTAGTATGGAAAGATGGGCTCATCAATACTGCTATTTAGAATCTTATCTCCTATTTCACAACAAAACAAATTCCAGATGAAATGAAAATTTAGTGGTAAAAAATTCAAAACATAAAGATTTATATTAAATCTAAAATATAGATTAATATGCATATAACTGGCATCACAGAACCTAAGCTTGATGTCAAAGAAAAAACCAAAAGGAGATCTATATTCCCATAAACAGAATAAACAGACAGTAGATTAGAAAAATTAGGCAAGTCTTAAAATATGGAGTTCATGTGGCAAATAAATATATTTTCAAATGTTTAAATCATTAGTAATCATAGTTCTGCCAATTTAGGCATTGAGAGAGAAGACTACACCTACTGGATTGCTAATATTATAAAGACTGTAATGTTAGTATTGAAGAGGGCACCCTGAATTTTTGCCAGAGGGATTATATATGGCCACCACTATTAGGGAGGACACATTGGGAATATTTATTCAAAGGACTGAAAATGTGCATATCCCCCCAAAAATAAATAAATAAATAATAAATACTTTAAAAATAAAGAAAATGTGCAAATCCTTCACCCAAAAAATTCCCCATCAAGAATTGTTCATAAGGAAATAATCAACTGTGCAATGTATATGCAATGCTTCTTGCTGATAATAGGGGAAAAAGCTAGAAACAATTGTACAAATCAAGTAATTAGGTGTTAAAGTATGTCATTAAAACAACCAGCTAATAATTATGTCATCCAGTATTTGGCATATAATTACAAGAAATGAATGTATGACAGAGCATTAACAGATCATCTTTGTATTTAAAAGTGTGTGTGTGGATACACACACATTTTCAAATGCTGTACACACATAAACTCTCAGAGGGAGAAAATAAGTAAAAGAAAGTCAAAGAAAGAAGATGGATAGGTAAAAGTAGTTATATCAGGGTGACAGGATTCTAGGGTTTTTCTTTCTACCTGTACAACTATTTCTTATCTAATTATGATTAAATGAGCATGTGTTTCTTATTTAATAAAAATAATAAAAGTTATAAAAGTTGTGGGGAATATTTAATCTGAGAATTCATAAGGAGGGAGAAAATTTATTAAAAAAAAAAGTTTAATGAAAGAAGAAATGAAACATCTAAAGAATGTAGTTGCTTTTTCATATTTCCCATTCTCTTCATATTTTGTATTATAATATCTGTCTTGCAATCTCCGTGTAGCTCCATTTAGCTACAAAATAACTATATAACTGATAGAGATCCAACATCACATATTTAAAACTGTAAGTCATTGTTGCAAGCAACCTGTTATAAATTTTTACATTACTCTGTAGTATAAAATATAAAACTAAGCAACCCAAAAGAATTAGCATTAGTATTTGATAAATATTTTCTAAGAATTTAAATCTATATAATGATAAAATATGAATTACTAACTTCATAAAGAGACTGACTGTTTCCATAAAATTAGGAATGCTTCTATGATTCAGATAATTAAGCAAAATAGGAAAACACTTTTTAAATATAAATTATTTAGAGAATTCAGTTGAATATCATATAAAGAACTATTTTAAATAATTGTAGTGAACTTTTAAATGTCTAATTCCATAGTCTTAAAAGGGAAGAACACCAATTTTAAAAAAAAAAAATGCATCAGGGACTCCAGGGCGGTTCAGTCACTTAAGTGTCTGACTCAATTTCAGCTCAGGTCATGATCTCATCGTTTGTGAGTTTGAGCCCCACGTGGGGCTCTACACGGACAGTGAGGAGCCTGCTTGGGATTCTCTCTCCCTCCCTCTCTCTCTCTTTCTCCTCCTCTCTCTCTCACTTTATATTTATATTTCCACTCTCATTCTCTGTCGGCCCCTCCCCGCCCCTCTCAAAATAAATAAATAAATAAACTTTTTTTAAAAAATGCATCAGAAAAATTACTTTTGATTTATTTACTACTGCCACAAACTCTTTTAGACATTTATAGGATATTTAAATGCAATAACATAAGTGACTAATACAAACATAACTTGTGTGGCCACAGGGAATACCTTGTGACATGGAAGAATATGTCCTAATAAATATCTAACACAAAAAGATAGGTTATCTTCTATAAACAAACAAACAACACAAAGTACTAATTCCAAATAAGGGATTCCCAAGGTCAGCAGTGTGTAATCACAAATAATCTTAATTTTACAATTATAATAGCATACATTGACATGGACATAGATGTTAAATTAAAGCAGACAGGTGACAATGTTACAGTTCAACCCATGGTAACAAAAGAATTTATTAGAATTAGAAATCCCAAGAACATATTTGTGGACTTCAAAATAAACACTTGGGTTTTCTTCTATCTCTTTCAAAGTGCATTACACTCACTTCAACTCTATATTTTAAAGTGATGTAATCTTTGTGCTTGAACCATGCCAGCATCTATTTAATCATATTAAATTCCAAAGGATATAATTATTATTTGCATCCATGTATCTCCTCACCCCTCATTTCCAATATTGACTCCTACATGTCCTGGTATGATATCCAAATAAGGAATAACATATTGTTTTGAATGTAAATTTTTACATGGCTTTTCCCAGGCAAAGTCTCAAGGGTCCAAAAGACCTGACAAGGGTCTGCTTTGTGATCAAAGGAAATACTCCTTTTTATTTTTCTAATTTTATTTATTTATTTTGAGAGAGAGACAGAGAGAGCAAAGGGGGAGAGGCAGAGAGAAAAGGAGAGAGAATCCCAAGCAGGCTCCTCCCTGTTGGCATGAAGCCCGATGTGAGGCCTGATCTCAGGAACCCTGAGATCATGACCTGAGCCAAAACCAAGAGTTAGATGCTTAACAGACTAAGCCACCCAGGTGCCCCAACAGCAATAACTTCTTAACTGAAGCAATCATTGAGTAGTTTGGAAAACAGAGGAAGTGTGAATCAAGGAAGAGACTTCATGGAGAGGAAGAAGCTGTCCCTTGGTGCCTGTTTTTCCTTTGGTTCTTTATTGGCATCTCTGATGTTGGGCTATCGTGGAAAGAACAGAAGGAAATCAAACCAATGATGGGCCACATATTCTATATCCATTATCTCATTTAATCCTCCCATACTAAGAGGAATATATTTTTATTTCCACTTTATAGATGAAGGATGAGGCTCAGAGGGATAAGGAGCTTACGGAAGGTTCATAAATTTGGGGGACAGAATGTCTATCTTGGGCATTTATCTTTGCTTACTCCTTTGGTGATCTAATCCAGTCTTGAGGATTAAATACTATCTGTATGCCAACAACTCCCCAACTCCAGCCTCAGCTGCTTCCTTGATGCTCACACCAGGCATGTTCTCACTGTAGGAATTTGGCAGTGACTGTTGTTCCCTCCACCTGCAATGCTCTTCTCCCCAGTACACCTATGGATTTCTCCTTTACCTCCTTTAAGTCTTTTCCAAACCACCAGTTAATGAGGCTTACTCTGACCATCTGATTTTGAATTCAAACTGATACCTTCCCTCCCCAACATTCCCCACACCCCTCCTCTGCCTTATTATTTTTCCCATGGCACTTATCAACTTTTAACACATTATACAAATTATTCACTCATTTTGTTTATAGTTTATCTCCCCCAAAGTAGGACATGAGTTCCATGAGCACAAGGATTTTTGCCTGTTTAGTTCCCTGGTGTAGCCCAAGAGCCTAGAACTGAGCCTGGCACCATAAGTATCTTTGACAAAATGAATGAATCAATCTAACTTTAGATTCTAGCCAGTTTTCACTATTAATCCTATCTTACCACACTTCTTCCTCTTTGTCTCTCACTACAGAGGATTTTACACTTCGTTTAAATATCTCTGGATTGATCACCACAAATTCCATAAACATCTGATTATTCAACTGCAATGGAATCTTCATAAAAAAACATGCCATGAGTTAGCCAATCCAAATCAAAATATGAAAATGTGTTCATCCTCCACTGAATTTTTATCAGCCATTTTTTCTAGAGATTCCCATCTTGATGTCTAAATTCTTTATCTTATATGAATCTCAAGGAATAAGAATGTATGACCCAAAGAACAAAATAAAAGTAAAATGGTGAAGTATGAAAAAAACTGGTGAAAAAAAACAGTAGAGTGAAAAATAAATGCAAAGATAAACCAGAAAAGTTATTTACAAAACTTACCAACAAAGATGTATGCCCATGATATGGAAATTAATGTTTCAAGATCTGGATCATGAAAAAAAAACCTACAAAACTATGATGAGTAAGAATAAAAGATAAAGGGTAGTAGTCACATCACCGGGAATATTTAGCCTATCAAGTTGCTGGTAAAAGGTATCACAGGGCACCTGGGTGGCTCAGGTGGTTAAGCATCCAACTTTGGCTCAGGTCATGATCTCACAGTTCGTGGGTTCGAGCCCTGCATTCAGCTCTGTGCTGACAGCTCAGAGCCTGGAGTGTGCTTTAGATTCTGTGTCTCCCTCTCTTTCTGCCCCTCTCCACTCATGTTCTCTCTCTCTCTCTCTCTCTCTCTGTCTGAAAAATAAACACTAAAAAAAAAAAAAAAAAAAAAAAGGTACCAGAAACGTTCTGGGAAAGCATGCCAGTATCTGTCCATGAAAACTAGAGTTAAGAATGAAAGGCAATGAACCTTTACTGAGATATCAGTAACATATTGCATATTTAGCAACATATTGATGCTCAAAGAAGTTAGTTAGCAGAGATCATAAAATGGCCAGAAATAGAGAGTGAATTAGAAGCCATTTCTATCTCATTCTAAAGCTTACTCAGGCAATTCAGAAAGTAATACCTTTTCTCTGCTATAGGCCAAAGCAAAACTTTTTGGAGCCAAATAGCAAAGACAATTGGGGCTTAAAAAGAAAGAAAAGAAAAGAAAAGGGGGGCGCCTGGGTGGCTCAGTCGGCTGAGCGTCTTGATTTCGGCTCAGGTCATGATCTCACACCTCCTGAGTTCGAGCCCTTCATCGGGCTCTGTGCTGATGGCTCAGAGCCAGGAACCTGCTTCAGATTCTGTGTCTCCATCTCTCTCTGCCCCTAACCCACTTGTATTCTGTCTCTGTCTCTCTCAAAAATAAATAAACATTAAAAAAATTTTTTTGAGGGGCGCCTGGGTGGCGCAGTCGGTTAAGCGGCCGACTTCAGCCAGGTCACGATCTCGCGGTCCGGGAGTTCGAGCCCCGCGTCGGGCTCTGGGCTGATGGCTCAGAGCCTGGAGCCTGTTTCCGATTCTGTGTCTCCCTCTCTCTCTGCCCCTCCCCCGTTCATGCTCTGTCTCTCTCTGTACCAAAAATAAATAAAAAAAAAACGTTGAAAAAAAAAAATTTTTTTTTGAAAAGGAAAGAAAGAAAGAAAGAAAGAAAGAAAGAAAGAAAGAAAGAAAGAAAAGAAAGGAAAGAAGGAAACACTGCATTACCATGCTACAGGTCCAAAAAAATCCATGCTTTTATTTGTCTTAATACCCCATTCCAGGACTCCAATAACTGGTAAACCCCTACTCTTCTTTAGAGACTGAATTGAGGTGCCCCTATCACATTATCACTGATCATCACTGCATAGCATTTACTACCCTGTCTATGCAAACCTACCAGCAGCAGAGGTTGAGAAAAAGTCTTCCAGTAGAATGGCAACAAACCACTGGGAGAGGCAGTGGAATGGTCCAACAGTCTTTCAAACATTTACTGAGAACCCACCAGGGCTAAGCTCTCAATCTGCTTGATACTAGGAATACAGGGCAAAAAACCACAAGTCCTCCTGTCTTAGTCTATTCAGGCTGCTATAACGAGATACCACAGATTGGGTGGTTTAAAATAACAGAAATTCCTCAGTCTGTAGGCTGGAAATCTGAAATCGGTGTGCCAGATTGGTTCAGTGAGGGCCCTATTCCAAGTCACAGACTTCCTGAATCCTCACGAGGAAGGGGCAAGGGAGCATTCTGGGGACTCTTCTTAAGTCTCATGATTAATTCACCTCCCAAAGACCCCACTTCCTAATACCACTGCACTGGGATTTCAACATACAAATGTTGGGGGTAGGGAGACATAAACATTTGTACTGTTAGTACCTCCCTTTCATGGCATCTGGATAGAATGAGAAAGGGAGATCTCAATGGGCTGCAAAAACTCAGAGCAACATTTGAGAAGGCAGCCTTGGGCATGGCACATGGCTGGGAGGGACTCAGGGCCAATAAAATATCCAATGCTGGGGCAGACATGGTGACAGGGAAGTTGGAAGATCACAAAGATGAAAAGTTAGCTTGAAGATGTGCTGAGAGCAGGCAGCAAGACCTCAGTCTCTCAGGTAAGGCTCAGGGGCACATGCCCTGACAAAAGTATCTATTTACAAGGAACCCGACAGATATCCATTTACCAACTGAAGAACAGTAAAATAAGAACGGGCCTCAGAAGTCAAACAAAGGTCAAATTATCACTTAACTTGTTGCATCCCCAAATTCCCGAGCTCTTTATAAACCTATTTTATGCTCTTGTGCCCTCAGGAAGTAAAGTGGGATTTTCTATAGCTACAGCTATAGCTATTCCTATATAGCTATAGCTATAGCTATAGCAAAGCTATTGTACATTAGCTTTGGAAAAAAATGGTAGAGGCTGAGAATTAGGAGCGGTCAACAAAGACAAGGGTAAAAAATAAATTTTTCATTCATTACACTTCTAAGTATTTGTTTGCAAAACTGCCAAGTCATAAGCAACTGTAAGGAAAAAAAACTAATTGGCAAACAATAGTAGGTATTCAAAATGTATAAATAATATTTATAATGGTCTTTAAAAAAATTATCTAAGCTAATAATAAAGAAAAGAAGGAGAACAGATAGGGAAAATGTGGATAGGGCCAAGTACAAGGTAGAAAAGAAAAGGAGAAAAGAAAAATAAAAAGCAGATAATGGCAGAGTAGAAAAAGAGACAAAGAGAAAAAAGAAACATCTCTTGCCCTTCTCTTTTGTAAACCATCTGTGAACCACTGGATTTTGTGTCCTCATGGCTATAATAAATATGGTTGGGGTCATAGAATGGGAAAGAGGTGTTCTCAGGATTCCTTCCTCCTGAACAAACAGGTCTGTCCATTACATGATGTTCATTGATCCTTCTGATGACAATATGACAAAACAGATGAGTGCTGAAGGATGCAGCAATCCACAAAACTAACTAGATAGATAACAGATAGATCCCAATAATGCAATGCTAAATTCTGGGTCACCAAATTACCCAAGTGAAAAAAAGTTAATGTACTTCCTGTACATTGTTAGCTATATAATACACAGATTTCAGTCTTTGATATTTAAGTTATATACTTAGATAAATTGATGTGAATGTGATATAGAAATACAGTGCTTGGACTTGAAGATCCCTTTCTGTGAAGCTCATGGGTTTATTATTTCCAAGATAAATGAACTCAGTAGAGTCGACCACAATAATCACACCTAGTAATAGCTAATCTTTATTTTACTATGGACTCTCATGTGTCAGGCTCCATACCAAGCACTTTATGTACACTCTCCTTTAGTCTTCATTACTTTGTAGTACACCAAAGGGAGACCTACCCTTATCTTCCTTCATAAATAAGGAAACTGAGGCATAGAGAGGTTAAATAGTTTGATGGTAGAGCTGGAATTCACATGTAGACTCCTCTTACTAAAAGGTCTATGCTCTGATTCCCTCCACTGCCTATAAGATGGTGCCTTCTGCTCTGTTCTATTCAACAGAATCCTATATTTATATACAGCTTAATTGTACATAAAATGCCTTTTCACACTGTGACCCATTCTAGCCTTACAACTATGCTATGAAACAGGCAAAGATATGTTGCCTTTCCCATTTTATAGGTAAAAAATATTGAGATTCAGCCGGGTTAAGCAGCTGAATCTCAATGTTTTTTTTTTTTTTTCCACCAAATCACCAACACATGGCAAAGTTAGAACTTTTATGTACATCATCCAACTTCAAGTCATGTACACTATCCACTGCATCAAGTTCTTTAACATCCTTCTTCTTCCAGAAACAAGCAAGATTTGTCTTCATACTGCTAAATTACTTGTTGAGGACTAAAAAAATAAGGATCAGAGAAAGAGATATAATGCCTGTCAATGGCCTGAAATAATCATCCTTCCCACCCCTGCCATCTTATTAGATTTAAATAGCAATCCCTATATAATAGGGAGCTATAAATTTGCCTGATTTGCAGACGACAAAGAAGGTTCTCTGAAAGCATTACTTGAATGCCCAGAATTTAACCATATACCACTGAGTTACTATAATTATTTGGAGGACTGTTAAATCTAAGTATTTGAAATCATCCTTTAATCTCAATTATTTTGCAAAACAAATGTGGTTAAGATACTCCAAATGTTCTGACTTTGCTTGATAAACATTGAGCCAAAGACCAAGGAAAAATTTTGCTCACTTTGCATTTTCCTCCCTGGTCTTCTTCTGGATCTTATTGTGAGATCTTATTCCAATTTGTTTGTTTAGAGGTCCCAGATGGACTTATTTGATAGAGCTTTTTCTATGTGGGTCTTAGGGCCTCTCCACTGCTATGTCCCAGGATCTCTTCCCATGTCAGACTGTTTCTTATTGTTTATCTTTTTAGGGCCTACACCTTCAGCCTTTTCAACATCACTCACTCCACTCCTTAGGGTCCTGCTCCAACAAACCTGACTTCATCGTGAGTGATTGCTCCCTAAATTCTCCTTCTTTGCTCCCGCTAAAGACATAAATGTTGAGGGTGTTTTTCCTTTCAAGGCTTTACTCTTAATCACAAGAAAAGAAAGAGAAGATGGAACTAATCATGGAGAAATTACACAGCTACACAATGCCCTTCTAATTTCTTATCTAAAACTCCTGATTTCCTTTGAGGAGGCAAACTGAAGCCTCCATGTACCCTCTGCTAATTCTGGGAAGATTACAAACAAAAGACCACTGATCCCTTAAATTTATTGGTATCCTAGCTGCCTGGGGATTGCTCTTTCTCTAGTCCAATCCAAATATAGCCATTTAATCATTCCTGGGTAGGACACTGGATCCTCTATTCACCCTATCCCCTGCCCTTGCCTAGCTTCTCGAGTATTACCAATAAGAGGACCACTACACACTGAATGTTTGTGGGCTCCCCACCACAATTCATATGCTGAAACCTAATCCCCAGTGTGATGATATTTGGAAGTGGAAACTTTGGAACGTGATTAGGTTATGAGGGTGGAGCCCTCATGAATTAAATTAGTGCCTTTACAAAAGAGACCCCAGGGAGGTCTCCTTCCCTTTCTGCCATGTGAGGACATAGCAAGAAGATGGCTGTCTATGAGCCAGGAAGTAGGATCTCCCCAGGCACAGAATCTGCTGGTAACTTGATCTTGGGCTTACAGCCTCCAGAAGTATGAGAAAAAAATTGCTGTTTCAGCTGCCCCTCTTTGGTAATTTTGTTATGGCAGCCCAAGTGGACTAAGACAAGTAGTATATACTATCTCCTTTGTCACACTCAAATCAATGTTCAGGCATTGACCCCTCTTTCTCTTATGCCACTGATACAGCTACCATGTTGATGCCAGACATAGCTTGGAGACAACAGTATGAGAATGACCACTTCAGGCCCTACATGCCCCTTTTGTCTGAGGCCTTTCTGTTCGAATATGTCACATCCCAAGGCAATCGAAGTATGGAGATGCCACTGAGGCAATGTGGAGGCACCCTCTTTGTGCGAAGCTCACGCCAACCTTTCTATGCCTTTGAGGGTGGCCTTGCACACCACTGCCACTACTGCTTTCTCCCTCACCTTCTTCCCAGAGAGAAGAGGTATTTTTCTACCTTCTTGCCTATGGGGTAGGCAGATATACTGATATCTTTAGGTACAGGGCTTCCCAACTGACCCACTGTCCTAACACAGCACTTCTCTAGAACATCTGGGGGCTAAGGCTCCCTGAAGAAGTGCTAGTCCTGCAGACTCTTTTCTCAGTAATGGTACCTCTTGCTACACTAAGAAGTACTATTTTAAAAATTAAAATAAAATACACAGATGCAAGGATGGATGAATAAATACACAGAAAGTAGGTAGATAAAACAACCGAAAAATAAACTATATGTGCTCCTTTGCCTCCGAGGCAAATTTGTACACCTGAAGTCCCATAGGCAGGACATTTTGATCAGTCACATTGCATGCCCCTAACTCCCCACCACCCACCACTTCCCTCACAAATAGATTAGATATAGGCAGTTTGTCAGGGGAGCAGTTTGGCTGGGTGGCAATGCAGGAAAAGAATGAAAGGCTGTTATAAGGAAAGAAAGATAAGTACTGCCAGAGTCAAGTGCAACTAATCTTCACTCTCATTTTCTCCTTTCCATCTGTAGCACAAACCACAATAAATACTTTCCCGAAGAGAATGACTGTTATAAGGACAGGAACCTAAGAAAGCATTCTGTATCAATATTATGCACTGCAGACTTTATTGTAATCAGATCAACGAAGTGCCATTACATGAGCTAGTGGAGATCATTTTATTTTATAGAACATTCTTTCTTGTGATTGTATATAATGAGATTTACCTGATTCTATCAGAGCTGGGGGGTTGAGGAGTATTAAGCATAAAGTGCTTTTGTTTAAAGAACTACAGCAATTCTGCCTGTCCAGTTTTTTTTTATGATTTGAGTTAGAACTACTAAAGATAAAACAACCAAAGACCTAGAAATCTCCCTTCCAAGAACAGACAGTTGGAATCAATAGATTTTCCTGAAATATTCTGTCAGAGTGGTAATTAAGAGAGTATCCCCAAGACTGCATACATTTGACTGTTTCTTTATGAAAAAGGTCAGTGTGCTAATAAAGATGCGTGCCTATTTTTCTTTAGGTGTACTAATTTTCTCTTTCCTGCTAGGGGACCCAAAGACACGCTTATCTGATGTCCATACAGCAACACTGCTTCTACTGATTGATAACAAATACTAGAGGAAATATGTACACGTGTGTGTGCATGTGTGTCACAAAGAGGGGCAGCAGAATGTGTTTGAGCACTGGCATGTGCATCCAAAGAGTTTATTCTTCATTTTTATTTTTGGTAGCATAATTTACATTACAAAAACAGTAAACTGGCATAAGTTTCAAACATACAAACTTGCTAATACTATTCTGTAGAGGGACAATGACAGGATCAGAGAAAATACCTCTTGCTCCAAATACAATTTTACATTTTGAAATATGATTTACTTTCTGGATTGCAGCCAGGCAATTACCATTCACAAATATTTCAAGTGGGAGAAATGAAGTGGTTGCTGCTAGTCCCATAATCTGGAATTGCTGCTAACAGATTTTATATATCATCAACTTTTCTGCCATTCTTTTTAGAAAATACAATAAAAATCTTAATATTTCTACATTTCAACCCTTATAGTTAGCTTTGCTGATGCTTGAGACAAAACTGTGTAAGTGGCTCCCTCTGGTGATGCTACTAATATTCATTGTTGTTTTGTTTTATTTATTCTTTTTTATTCACAACCATAGACATAAACCAGATTAGCTGGGAAAAGTAAGTAAAGTCATGGCCTGCATAACTACAGATGTCTCTTGGGATACAATTCCACTTGGAATCAAATTAGATGAAAGGTGATATCTTTCACAGTATAAGAATAGACACAGGAGAGCCTGGGTGGCCCAGCCAGTTAAGCTTCCAACTCTTGATTTTGACTCAGGTCAAGGTTCTTGTTAGATCAAGCCCCGAGTCAGGCTCTGTGCAGATAGCGCTGAACCTGCTTGGGATTCTCTCTTTCCTTCCCTCTCTTTCTATCTCTCTCCTGCTCATGTGCATGAGCTCTCTCTCTCTCTCTCTCTCTCTCTCTCTCTCTCTCTCTGTCTCAAAATAAATAAATAAACATAAAAAAGAATAGATACAATATCTTCCTTGCCCTTTTTTCTTCATTTAATATAAACCAAAGGAAACTGCAAAAGGTGAAAGAAAAGTCATTTTCACTAAACCCTGGCCGAAGTCCCCAAGAAACTACTTAAATAATACTCAAAGATTTCATTTAAAGATTTCTAATGGACCTCCGAGGCCATCAGTCACCAGCCCAAAGCTCCACTTTAACCTACGACCTACATAGCAGTGATTAGAGCAAACATGGGGTCATAAAATGTCCTTTCCAAGAGGCAACCAAAGGCTCCAGAACAGCATTTCTGAATGACAACATCTCCCTCCATGGCTCTGATCCATCATTGTCTCTGACGACTGCTCTTTCAATATTAAGTCCTACCCAAAGACAGCCAATGTTTGAAATCAGGGCTCCCAAGTCAGTCACCACAGTTAAAGCCACAGGGATTTTTCTTAAGGCAATTTGCAGGCTCCTTCATGGTGATCTTGTCCTCCTTTCTGCCCAAGAGGCAGCACATCCTCCCTGATGTACTTCTCTAAAACAGCGTATCCTCTACCACCAGCCAGAATGTTAATGCATTATCACTCTGTACACTGAGAAAACAAGTGACCATATGTAGCCTATGCCAACGGAGCTGTAACTGTGAAGAACAATGGCTCTGAGTCAACAGCAGAATTAAACTACTCCCTCTTATGAAGCTCTTCTGAATATTTTAAGTGTTGCCTTGAAAGTGTGGGATTATGTGCAAGCATAAACATTAGCTTAATGTAATTTTTTGGTTTGGAATATGCCAGAGTTTAAAAATCAGAATTGAAATGCAGAAAATAACTTTGGTATAAATTTAATTTTTTCATGTGTGATTAAAACATGATTGAAGAGGCATACTTTATGTATAATTAAAGTTGCTTTGTAATTAAGAGATTTAAGCATGTATAGAAAATGATACAGCTTAGTTTGGAGATTTTACAAAGGCGCCTATTAAACACTCACTCCCTAGCAAGCCTATGACTCAAATGTTTCCACATCCTAATGCTGATAGAGTCCTTGAATTTTTTTAAAGCTGCCAATTTCACCATTTCTAAATGCTTTATCCTTCCTTCCATGTGTTAATAAAATAAAAACAGCCCTATCTTCCTTGCATTAGGCAAGCCAGGAATATAGAACATTCTATGTCTGAATTTCAAAGGCTCTAGGGGGAAAAAAACAAGTATTCCCAGGACATTTGAGACAAGGTTTGACTTGTCTTTGCTGTCTTCATTGTGACTAGCACTGCACGGCACACAAAAAGTGTGGGATAAGTGGTTATTATTGAGTGAGCAGAGAACGTGTTTGTGTACACGTGTGGAGGGTTATCATGATAACAAGAGCACTCAGAGACATTGTCTATGTGCCAAGCAAAGGTACTAAATACATTATTTCACTTAAGTCCACAACAGCCCTACGAGGTTGACATTATCAACCCTATTGGACATAAACCTATGGATACATAAACAAAATCAAAGAAAACCTGAAGGCTACAAAAAACCACATATTTTAATACTATCGTAGCAACAAGATCACCTTTGGGGCTAAGAGCAAGACAGAGGTTTGTTTGCCTCAGTCTTGTTTATTTTATAGTCCTTTTCTCACACCAAAGTTTTTCAATCGCCCACCTTCTCCAGGGATTGCCTCCTGTCCTCCCTTTGGGGCTCTAAAGCATCCTTCTGGTTAACACTTGGCATGAACCAAGGTTCATCTCATTGGCAATGGTCCTGGTTTAAACTAATATTCCTGGCCTTCCCCATAAATACCTATTTTACATTTCATTCATTTTAGATGAGTATCACATGGGGAAGGAAAGAATTCAGACAAACGTATTCATATAAATAAACATAAACACTTATTATTCATGTAAACATATTATGTTTATATATACATATATATAACTGTTTTTGCAAGCTTGTGTCTAGCAGAAAATTTAAAGGATATTGCAAACGATGCTCTTTATACTGTCTGTATGTCCCTGATAGACTATTCCATTTCAGTGACTGGGACTTCTCTCTGCCCTGTAGTAACATCACCTCACTCTTTTGTTATTTTCAGGTTTGCATGGTAGAGAGAGGGCCCCACGAGAGGTAGTTCTGTGGCGTTTCATGCTTCTTTGGAGTTTTAGAGAAGACCAGTGAGGGAACGACATTCTACACTGACTACTAGGACTATTCCCAGTGTATTTCTGACTAGCAGAGTCAAAATGCACCGATTCATGAGAAATTACAACCGTGTTTATGGAGTTGTATAGAAA
This sequence comes from Leopardus geoffroyi, assembly GCF_018350155.1. NCBI lineage: Eukaryota > Metazoa > Chordata > Mammalia > Carnivora > Felidae > Leopardus > Leopardus geoffroyi. The sequence continues at coordinate 93,197,668 of NC_059333.1, forward strand.
ACATGCTCATGCTTTTCTGATGCATTCTCTGTTCTCCAGCTGCTGGTTATTCTAAGCACTGATTCCTAAAATGAGCTGTTTTTACAAAAAGTGGATTGAAGGAGAGTCGGGAGGGACATGTTGATTTCATGTACAATTTAGTAGAAACAGAGGAATATATCTCACTTGAAATTGCACTTCTTAAGCCTTGGTAATATTATAATCCTTTAAGTAATGATGAGGATGATCTCTGGGTGTTAATAGACAGATTAGCACCAACTAGAACCTCTCTCCCTTAAGCAAATGGGACATTTTGATTATAAGTGTCCTGTAATCAGAAGCTCTGAAGGGACTGACTAGAGTATTATATTGAATGGGAGCATGGGAAAGATGTTTTGGGTGCACAATGTCTCTAGTACTTTCTGGGGAGAGGCTGCCCAGGTTAGAAAACAGTATCTAGGGCAAGTTAGGATAAGAAGAATCTTGTTTGGTGGCAACCAATGATCTCAAATTGATTTAGTACTTTTTTTTTTCTTCTTTTTCAAATTTTTATTTAAGTTCTAGTTAGTTAACATATAGTGTAATGTTGGCTTCAGGAGTAAAATTAGTGATTCATCATATTCAAATTGATTTAGCATTAACCAGTTATATTACTTGACATATACTCAGAAAGTTATATTTTCCATTTTAAATAATTTAATTTGCTTTCTAGTTTCTTCTGATGTGAGTAATATGAACCAGTTTTCCTGAGGAAACTGATTATCTCAGGGGAAATACATAATTGACATTTCTGATTTGCAGAGGTCCTAAGCCAAACTACTGAACACAGAATGAGATGTACCTTTTCAATAAGCACCTTTCTTTCTCTTCTACAATAGTACTTCTTAATGTGGGTTGTCTTATTTATTTACTTACTTTACTTTTGAAAAAGCGTAGAACGACCGATTACCTCTGCTACATGTCCTATTCTTAATTTTTTGCTTTTCTTCAAGCAGTGCTTTGCTCCCTTTTCTCCATTTGTTCATATCTCAATCTCCTTTTTCACAAAACCTTCCTAAAAGTAAAACACCCTTCTTTATAACTTCTGTCAATTATCTCCCTGTATTTACAAACTGATAATTCTATAATCATATATATATATATATATATATATATATATATATATATATACACATACACGTATATATACATATATGACACAGATATATGTATTGCTGTTTTGTACATAAAATTGATGCATGAAAGTATTACATGAAGATTGGGATGTTTTGGTCCAAGTTCAATCGTTGTATAAACCCAGCAAAACATTATTTATTTTGGCCTGCTTTGTCACTTGCAAACTGAGGAGGCTGGCCTACACTTGTCTAAAAAAAAATTACGGTCCTTTCAGCTTCTCAGATGGAAATACCATTGGATATTTAGTTTAAAAATTTAAAAAGGAATTATCCCTTTTAACATCATATTTTTCATATTATCTGGGGTCAAAAACTAGGATTTTCCCCTTTAGTCAAAAAATATTTATTGCAATGGGAATATAACCTCAATACCCTGGTTAATGGTCTAAAACTCTAAACCATTAAACATTTTAATCTTAAATACTAGTATTAGTTACCATGGATATTTTTCTAATAGACCAAGTAACCTAAATAGAGGATTAAAATAATTTAATTAATTAAATTCAATAAAAATCTACTTCTTTGCAGCAATATTATGAAAGGGGAGCTTCAAGAATATGTCGTCAAAAGAAAGGGTTTTCTTCATGCTCTAGAAATCAACTTACTTTTATGGCCAAAAAGATAGGTGAGAGGCCACAGTGTTTTCTTTGTGGTGACTATACTACAATGAGAGAAAGGAGAGTGGCATACCTCTGCAGAGCTTGTTAGTCATCAGAAAGTAAGTACCCAGCTTTCTGACCACTTAGGAGCAGTGGCAATTTTCAAATACAATACAGAGAACAAACACTGTCGCCTGTGCAATTGCACAGTAAGAACTGTCAAGATATTTCCACAAATAGTAGCATCTGACTGACCCAACCCAAGACTACTCTTTCTATTATTCATATTTTTTTAGTGGTATGCAGTTGAGTAATGATAAAACAAAAAAAAAAGTAAAATTCATTTTTACCTGCCAATTTCCTCTTGCTTTTTACTGATGACTCTTTCTCCCTCTTTTTTTTTTTTTTAATGTTTATTTATTTTTGAGAGGGAGAGAGAGACAGAGCATGAGCTGTGGAGGGGCACAGAGAGAGGGAGACACAGAATTCCAAGTAGGCTCCAGGCTCTGAGCCATCAGTCCAGAGCCTGACACAGGGCTTGAACTCAGGAGTTGTGAGATCATGACCTGGGCTGAAGTCAGATGCTTAGCCAACTGAGCCACCCAGGCGCCCTCTGATGACTTTTTTTTTAAGTGGAATATTTATACATAGTGATAGTTAATTCCTTGTGTAAGTTTTCTTTGTTCTTGGTATAAAATGCATTTTCTCCTTGCCTCTTCCCACTTTTTCACTCTTTATTTGGCTTTGGTATATTCAGTAATCTTTTTCATCCAGTATACTTGAGGAGAAGGGTCCTAAATCCTAACTGTTCTGTTGAAACTTCTGTATTGCTTATAGTTGTTTTAGAGAGCAAACAAGATATATGTAAACCTCCAGAAACTGTAAAATCTTAAAGCTATACAATAAATCTTAAGGCTATATAATATCTATTATATATATGAAACTTACTAGTTTAAAGGAACACTTATCATTACATGTTTATATAATACCAGCTTAATCATATATTATTATTATAAACATTCTTTATTACTGATTGTCTTTATCCCAAACAGTTATGAGAGCCAAAAGACACATTAATTTCAATTAGTCTAACTGTACATTTTAAACATGGAAACTGAGGCCCAGAGAGCTTACATGAATTATAGGAAGTGACAGTTAGTAAGAGTCCACTCTACAAACATAGGTTTCTTGATTCCTAGTTTGTGCTTTTTTTCATCCTACCATTCTCTCTTTGGAAGACTAGCTCTGTTTTATATAATACAAGCTGGGAGGATAAGTAGAGAATAAAAGGGGATAGAATTAGATTCAATCATTCTAAGAATTATGTAGTAATCTCTCATATCCAAATGCTTAGAGATTAATTAGTTGGTTAATTAATAATCATTACTGCATTAGCTCCCTTAAAAAAGGAGGACAGATGTAGCATTAAAGTTGCCACATTTCATTGATTCTGACACATTTTTTGTAACCTTTAACATCTTTGAAATCAGGATGCATTTTAGAATTCCTATAGCCAAGCAGTAGTGGAGGCACAGGTGTCATTGGCTTTGTGTGTAAAAATTGGTTGTGTTCCTCTTGCCATAAACAGACAGCCACGACTTCTGACATTTCAAGACAATTTAAGAAATAAGTATGAGATCTGGCTGTCATCTGAAAATTCTCAGTTGTCACCTTCTAGTAGGATCAACAGAACACCAGCATCAAACTTTTCAGAAGGTATCAGCTGCTTGGAATGAAATGTTGAAGATAATCATGGAGCACTCTTCAGAAATAGCATACCACCAAACACAGAGACTATCATCAGAAAAAAACATGGATATGGATACCTCTGAGTCAAAAGAAAAAAAAAGATTCATAAGAGTGAGGATCTAAATAGAACAAATTTTCTTTAATTCTTAAACCAATGTATTTATTAATATTATGCTTCTTATATATTTACAAGACTGATATAGTATAAAACTATACATCTGTTTAATTTAGGTTGCTCTTATAAAAGTATAAAATAAAAATTCTAAGTGGTAGGAAAGAATTGTGTAATGATTTGAGATGTTTCTTCTTTCAAAGGTGTACTTAAAATAAGAATGTGTCCTGTAATCAGGTGTTCCTCAGTTTTGATGAAACATAGTATATTCATTATATAATTAACCATTTTATTCCCTGAGAGAAGCTTTAGGAACTTGCAATATCCGGGGTCAATTCTGTGCACCATATTTATTTCACAGGGGATTTGTCAAAGTATGAGATACTGCCTGGGTCTAGACAAGAAAATGTCAGATGCTTAGAAAACATATTCTCTTGGTGGTTTTCATTTGATACAAGAGTGCCCACTAAAACGTGGATCTGTTTAGAACAAAATTTCACTATGGTTCCATTTTTAAACATACCTTCTATTAAAACAAAAAGGAGAAGCATCTGTTTCTGCCCATAAACACAGATGGAGTTACTAATTATGATTTTAAGTTTGATTCAAATAATAGTTCACCTGGAGGTGAGCGGCCCAGGTCAGAGGTGGTTGCTGTGGCACAAACGGCTTCAGGCATGGAGCCCAAAAATAGAGCACTGGCAATGGAAAGATGAGATGCTGAAAATGCATTCATTCTAAAATGCTGATAGTTAACTCAGGAGATAGATAGCCAATGGCCATCACAACATTTGTGTTAAAACAAAGAGAGATCAAATCCATTCTTTTCTTGCTCATGGTTCTTTTACGTGGTGGCTTTGGTGTTAAAGCTTATTTGACCATTTTTATTAGGGAGAAAGTTATTAGATAGGAATGAGATCGTAGAAATTCTTATGCTACAGAGGAAAGAAAAGTTGAAAACCCATTTCTATATGACCACAGAGCAAAATACGTATGATGAGTTCAACTTTTTTACACTTTCTCCACCTACCCTGCCTTAGTTTACCATCAAGCTGTAAACTACAATGTTTATCAAAATGATTCAAGCACTGCTGGTATCTCCTTTCCCTGAAATCCTATTGCACATGTTAATGGAAGCATAATTCAGCAGTTTATTGCACACAGTATTGTCTAATTTCTGAACATGTATTTATTCAGGAGAAGACACTTACTGAGTGATATATGACAGCACTTGTTTGTACATGCACATATACATATATTCTTCCTCTTTCAGAAAAAATTTGAACCACAAATTATTTATGATAAAAAGCCCAAACACAATAAAATCTTAGAGCAAAGTTTAAGTTAAAAAAAGTAGATTCAAATAATAAAGCAGGGTAAAAGGAGATGGTTAAGAACCCCTTTTCAACTGAACACAAAATTGACTCTATCCTTCCATGAAGTCAGACAAAAGAATGAAAATAAAGCTTTCTTTGTTTTAAAAAAAAAGACTCATAATGTTCATTGAGAGAGATACTCCCTGGCATGTAGACTGAAAACCCTCCCCTAGGCCCTCCAAGTAAACAGTTATCAAAAGCAGCAGGGTAGTTTTAATTTGGGCATAACTAATATCAAGTCCTTCATCATGAGAATAATTGGCAAAGGATTCAGTTATTTCTCTCATTATTCCTGAATTATGATTATAAGATGATGTGACAAACACAGATAATCTATTTAGTAGAAGAGGAAATGCTTTGATTTAACTACGGCTATATTATATAATGAAGGCATAAATTGAAAAGATAGGGTTTTGGATTTAGACATGTAATGTAGCATAATTTAGTGTTTGTAATTCTTCTATCCAGGGCCCATTCCTACATTTTCTGATTCTCCGGGTAGTATTTTCTTAAATCTCTGGAGCATCATGAAAGAATCATTCTACATCAGAAGCATGCAGCCTGACATGTATTCAGTTTATGTTCATGGATTCAAAGACTGGTTAATGCGTGTGTGTGTTTTCCAATATAGTCATTCCATATTATAAGAAGTTTGAGGAAGACAGAGTATGATGTTTATGGAATACCCTATTAGGTACCCAAGGTTACAGCTATTGCCTCCTTCCTCCCAGTTAACAAAAGCTCTGATTTTAAGTACGACCTTGCCATGTCCACAGGGAAAGGAGACCTCCCCTCAGCCCTAGGGGAAGGACCATGATTAACCAAAATCAATCATGCACAATGCATTATCTCTTTGCCAGTGATCATTTTAGGAGTAGGATGTGTCATAGTTTTAGTCAATCAAGCATATTTTTATTTCCATAAGACTGCAACTCTTTGCCTTGAGTAGGACTGTTTGGCTCTGTGATAGTCAGCCATATTGTTTTTCTTCTTCCCAAGATGGAGAGCCAAGAGAATAACAGCAAAGTTTATCCTAGAGGCCTGACATCCTTGAACTTCTGAGTTAGCTGGACCAGTATACCTCCAGAATCTTTGTTTTGTGAGATGTCTTCACTGTTAAAGCCTTTAATCGGCTTACTTTATTCTGTTACTTGAAGGCAAAAGTTTCTTAATAGACACCATATTTTATATTTCTATATTCTACATAAAATTGAGCAAAAGTTAGCATTCAAAAGACTCATAAAGAATGAACAACAAGGGTAAGAAGCAGAAAAAAAAATTGTAATCAATCAGACAAGATTACTGGCCCATCACAGCAATGTTGATATATCTTTGTAAGGTAGAATTCTCCCCTATAATGATATCCAATAGTACTTCTTTAACACACTGAGGTAAACAACTGAGCAATCTAATTTAAAGCTACTATAGCCCATGCTAACATAGCTGTACAAGAAACCATTGTTTTATCTAATGCCATCACTAGCATGTGCTTTCCAAATACAAGCATTAGAAAGTTGTATTAAAACACTAGATCTGCATTTTCATCTTCTCTGACAACATTTCTCACTGTTGACCACTAATTTATAAATATGAATAACAAACGTTACTGCTTTCTTCAGTAGATTGAAGGGGATGGAGTGCTGTCACTCACACACACACACATACACACAATGTTAGGAAGAGCAAAATGCCTCCATTCTGCCCACTTATTTTCCAACTAAATTAGCATCTAGAGGGAGAAAACACAGTATTATCCAAGTCATTTTGTTAAATATTTAGCATGTGAAAAATTTTATCTATCCTCTTTTATTATTGTTTGCTTTCCTTTTTTTACTTTTTCTCCTTTTAAAATATTTAGATGAATTTTCCATATTCATTTATTCTGTCATAGTGGTAAACACTTCTAGTTTCCAACTACAAATCCATTTCCCTTTCTTTTTTCAGATTCTGATTTTCTCTGAGGTACTGGTATGCCACACTAAAAATATTGTTTCTGACCTCTCATGTACCTAGAAGTAGCCATTTGACACAGTTCTGGCAGTGATATGAGAATGGAAGTCTACAGGAAGAATGTCCGCATCACAAAAAAAGAGACAAACTGCCCAAGGAGAAGTTTCATTTGGCCTTTTCCTCTCCCCCTTTTTCCTCTTTTCTTTCTTACCTTTCATTTCCTTTTCTTTTTTTCTTTTTTTTCTTTCCTTCCTTCCTTCCTCTCTCTCTCCCTTTGTCCCTCCTTCCCTCCTTTCTTAAGCAATCACATAAAGAGTCCACTACCATTTATTAAGCAAAAACCAAATAGATCCTCACCACCACTACAATGCAAAGAAAAAGAGGAAGTAGTAACCGGGAATTACCTTCCTCTGACTTTGGGCAATCATTGCCAATCCAGGACAATTTTACCTCTAAGGGCATTTGGCAATGTCTGAAATAACTCTTGGTTGTCAAAACTGGATGGATAGGGTGTGCCACTGGCATCTAGTGAGTAGAAGCCAGAGACACTGCTAAACATCCTAATTTCCCCCCAATGAAGACAAAGGTTTATCTGGCCCAAAATGACAATAGTGCCAGTTGAAAAATCCTAGAGTATTCTCGTTATCTTTCTTTGGGCCTAGAAAGCAGACATGATGCCAGAAGCACAGCAGCAATCTTATGACCATGAGAAGAAAAACACCAAGATTATAAAAGAAGTCTAATTCTTTCACCAAATGTTTAAACAACTGTCTTCTTGAGTTTTTATTATATGAAATAAAGAAACCCTTATTTGCTGTTAGCTAAGTTTTCTGTTACCTCATAGCCAAATGGATTTCTAAAGAATACAGTTTTCAATCATTTCAATCATTTTTCAATCATTCAATCAATACAATTTCAATCAATTTCAAATTATTTATTTCATGTTCATACATGGGTCTAAGCATTCTGAATAAAATGATAAATCAAGTATGGTTTTTCACCTATGGGAATTTGCTATCAACTGAGGAAGAAACATCAGGAAGTGTAAAAGGCAGGCTACTCCTGGTATAAAAAACGTGTTGCGGGAGCTCATGTCGGAATCCAGGAATGAAGCAGGATGGTGGAGGAAAGACCACTCTAAGGAAACAAAATGTTCTCCTATCCTACATTTGGGGTGTGTATATGTGTGTGTGTGTGTGTGTGTGTGTGTGTGTGTGTGTGTGTGTGGCAGGTAGGGGATGTGGGAAAGTAGTCCATGGAGAAATATTAGTATAAGTCAAGTACAGAGGCATAAAATGGGGTGGTATTGGAGAATGTAACAAGTTACAGTCTTGTGAATGGAAAGAGGAAAGTGGGGAGGAGTTCTAGGTGGAAGGTATTTTAACCTAAAAAGTAAAGTTGGGGAGTAAATTGTGCAAAGAATTAAAAGCCATCTGCATTCTGGACATTAGCATCCATGCTATAAGGAACATTGGCCATTGTTAACAAGAGATCTGCAAGACCAGACCTGCATTCTAGGAAAAAAAATAAGTTTGGTGAACTGAACTTGGGTGATTCCATTTACAAATAATTAAAATATAACTGAGGAATCATATCTTCCTACTTACACTCTGGCTTCAAACTTCACTTCAAAATACTTTAAAATGTGGCAAAAGTGTACTGTTGAACTGCTGTGGTTTCAAATCTTACTGTTAATTCCAATTGTGTTTTGCTTACAAAAACTACAAACTGGCATGTTAGGTAATTCATAAAGAAATTCCTTTGTATAAAAATTTTAAAAAAGGATTACTATGCTTTGCTAAAAATACTCAAAATTATTTGTTTCAACACATGGCAACCCAGAGTGGCATTTGTCAAGCATACCTAAATCTGCATTAATATTATCCCAAAGCTGTCAATAACATTAAAACTTATATGGAAACAAAAAAAAATTTTTAACTCAGAGAGCTTAGATTTGTATCTGTAGTCTCTAGTTACAGCTATTTAATTATCCTATTTTAAAAAATCCTAACTAATTTAAGGAAATTTGAAGGAAGATGTAGATCCTGTCACTGGATAGCCATGTGAAAATAATAAAAGTGGAAAAAAATATGAAAAGTTCAGAGTTGGAAGAGGCTTTAGGAAGTCAGGGAAGTCACTCAGCCCTGCAAAGAATCACCAAGACTTCATGCACTCTATGTGCAGCAAATGGAGTTCTCTGCCTACCTTCCATGAGTGTATATTCCAATGTCAGTTTCAAAACAAGTCACACATTTTTATTTGAAAATGTTATACCTAGACACATAGGAAAATTTTCACAAATGAAATGACACCATGGGAATAGAGATAAGACTGACAGAAAGTACTCTGGGGGTGAAGGAAGGGAGACTGTGAAAAGAAGGGGAACTGAAGAAGGCTTTTCTTTACCCCCACACTGCAGGAACTCTAGTTTAGTCTGCTAAAAGATTGACTCCTTCAATTTCTGCTTATGTTAAGAGGATTGGAAAGACTAACTGTAGAATAGCAGGCTTACAGAAAACAGTTACTTATTTTAATCAAACCATGTAATCAGAAGGCCTGAGTAATGATTAACTTCCACTTTCTCTGTAAATCATTCAATCACTCAGCAGTGCAGGTAGCCTTAAATTCATTCTCTGCCAAGGGCACAGTAAACTTAATGTTTTTGTACTTAACATTTAATATCTTAAATGTGTGCATGGCCATTGCTTCTGAGCTCATTTAAAAAGCTGGTGTTCTGCTAGGTTGCAATGGCTGATTGAAATGCCGAGACATTTTATAGCTTTTACACTCAAACACACATACCCACACCTTTCCTTAGTGATATTTTTATATCTATGTTCTTATTTGTAATTAAGCAAAATTAATTTTGGAGAAATGCATTAGGACCCTGTAATTTTCATACACAGCATAAGAATTTATTTAAGCGAAAATAGTATACTGTAGTTTCACTATAAGAAAAAGAAAAATGAGAATATTAAGTACCTATAAAATGCAGAGTAACAGATACAGGGTTTGCTATTTGAATTCATGTTTCCTAAATCCTACATGTATCACTATGGCCCTGGAAATGAAAAAGAAATAGTATAATACCTTTGTGGAGGCCGACTGCCCATAATTTAGAATAATCACAAATGAATCGAATGTTAGACACATGATTTCCCTCATCTCTATAACACGCTAACAACCTCCTCTGGAATAAATTATTCCCAACTCAAAATCTCAACCTAAAATAATTTTAAATTCACTGCAGGTGGTTTTTCATTTCTACTCACAAAGCACTGTGCTGGACGGTCAGGAGCCAGGGGAGAACGTTTGAAATGTTTGGACTACCTTGTCTTCCTGGGGGACTTTATTGCCCAATATGCATAATCTATTAGCTGCTCGTCGCGGGGGGATCTAGGGAGTGACATCTTGACTTGCACCACGCAGATCCGAAAAGCTCTTCTCAGGAAATGCGGGGAAGAGCAACTTTCTTATCCCTGTCAAACTAAGAGGCGGAACCACCCCCTGAACTAGCCCGAGGCCTGGGGAGAGCAGGGGGCTGAAGGCAGCTCCGCCGCCCTCCGCCAGGGCTTCTGGGCGAGGGATTTCTTTTGGAGGCGGCATTGTTCCTCCATCTGTTCAGCCTCCGTATCTCGCCAGCAAACCCTCCCCGCTCTTTCGTATTTTTTTTTTTTCCTTATTTCTTTAGTACCTCTCGGCCGATTTCCTGGCTCTTGGTCTCTGTGGTCCCTGGGCACAGCTCTAGGCTGAAAAGCTGCAGTGACTGGGGCGCCGCTCTAAGGCGTTGGAGGCGACTGCACTCGTCCGCACGAGCTCGGGAAGCGTGCGCGCCTCACACTCGCCCTCTCCCTTTTCTCGGCTCCCTCCGGCTCGGACGGGCTCTCCCGGCCTCGCGTCCGCCGACTACGGCTCGCCTTTCCTGCGGTGTCTCCTCACACCAGCTCCGCGCGGCGTCGGCCGCCGGGTCGTCGGCGCGCGACACGACGCCCCCCACCCGCCGGCCGGGACTCGGGATTGAAGGGTCAAGGCGCCGCGGGGAGGCGGGGAGGAGGAGCGAAGAGAGCTGGGGCAGGTGGGGAGCGCGGGGGCCGGGGCGGGGGCTGGGGGTGGCGGGGCGGGCAGAGGCGGGAGAGTGAGCCCAAGAAGAGCCAAGATGCATCTGCTCCGAAAGCGCCAATGAAGAGAGGACAGAGGGGGGCAGGAGAGGAGAAGAGCAGAAAACACCCACTGACTGGGGTGGGCAAAACGGGCAATTTGCAAACTGCCGGGGCGAGCGAGGGTGAGCGGAGGGGGAAGGAGGCTGAAGGGAGAGAAGAAACACATAAGGGCAAGTTTCCACCTCTCCCCAGAGGTCGAGTCTGAAAATGCGTCCCCTGGGCAGGGAGTTAAACAGGGACTGGTCATGGTGTCAAGGGTGGATCTGAAAAAGGAATTTAGTATCGTGTAGTTTTTCCTACACTAGACTCCGCTCCATCTCGCTCAACTCTGGTAAATGACCCTCCAAGTAAAATGAATTGGCTTAATGTAAAAACGGAAGCTGAATTTCCTGCACTGTGGACTCCCCCTGAGGTATGGGTTTGTTTTTAAATGAAAATAGGCTTTTGGGAGGTTCCATGAACCCCAGTGCTAAAGAAACCACCCAGTTCATTAAAGTTCATTATTTTTTTTATTGCTTTTATTTTCGTCAGAGGAAAGAGGTGAGGGGTTGGCACCATGAGATGCTTAAAACAGCTATCTAGGTAGCGTTCTTTTTCAAAAAGACAAAATGGGTTTCCTAAAACAGCTAAAGGGGGATTGGGAAACTCGGTTACTCGGCTGGGAAAAGAGAGAGAGAAGCATTTAAACTCTAACAGACGATTAAACCTTCAGCACCCCCTCTCCCCAATCCATCGGAACTGAAAAAGGGTTAAGCGTACCTAAGAGAGTGAGCAGGGCAGGGTTGGTGGAAGGTGGGGAAGAGGAGAAAGAGGCAGGGAAGTAGGAAGTTCTCGGCAATCCCCGGGATTAAGATAAACGCCTGAGGTCGGCGGACGCAGGAAGCTCCCTTACCTTTCTCTCTAAGCCCCGTTTGCACCTGATCTGCAACCATAAATACTTCGTGATGCTTAGTGTGCAGCCAAACGATGGCCGAATGTTAAACAATTCTTCACGCTCCCTCCCCTTTTTTAAAAACAGGCTCAAAAGAATGTTAATACTGTTCTCGTTATCCATCGGCTCCGAAACATTCCGCTTTGTCGGGAAGAGAGACGAAAACCAAGCGAATTGGGCACGCATATATGTATTTACATATTATGCGGTCGGTATATAAACATATATACGTTTTCTGCATATAAATCCAAAAAGAAAAGCACCACAGATGCCTCTGGAGAGGGAGGGGACCGGGAAGAGAAAAACTTGGCAAGCCAAATATATCCAAAGATTTATCAGGAGCCACCTGCTTCAATATGCAGAATTCCCGAGAAGATTTAGAGGGAGAAGAAAAAAATTTAATAAAATACCCAAAACACACACTTGCAACTGGAAGACGCCTAAGACGCGTGGAAATGGAGAGGATGAGAAGATCTCCTGAGGGTAAAGATCCGCCAGCTAAGTGAGCAATCGCCTCCGAAAATCACAGGCGGGGAGGTGGCTGCAGATCGTCCCCTGCTCCGGTCCCCGCCGCCGCCGCCGCCGCCGCCGCCGCCGCTGCTACCTGTAGACACGCGCACACACACGCACACACACGCGCGCACACACACACACACAGCACAACCCTCCCCCCCCCAGCTTCTTCTCCCACCCCCCACCCCCGTGGCGTTGCCGGGTGCAGGAGTCTGAATTAAGCTAGACCCATCTTTCAGACCCCGTCCTGCCCCCTCAGAACCAGGACTCCCCCCCTCCGCCACCCCTTCTTCTCCCGGTTTATTGCTCAGCATCCCCTCCCCTACGCGTCCCCTCCCTCCCCCCGGGCCCGAGCAGCGATCGCAGTGGGGTGGGCTTTCGGGGGTGCGGGTCCGGCGGTAGCTAACGTTATGCTAGTGGTGGTCCCTCCCTTTACAAGTTCCGCCCTCCCTCCTTCCTCCTCCCGCAGAGACCGAGCCTCCTCCGCCCGCAGCGCGGAAGGCGGCAGGAGGGGTTAAGGACTCCGGGCGTCACGTGTGACGTTCACCGAACCACTCGGAGGAGCGTGTGAGTGAACGGGCCCGGCCGCCGAGCCGCGAGGCCTCGGACTCGAGGAGTTTCTGTGTTCTCGGCGTCATTGTGCTCCCTTCCAGGCGTTTTCGTCTTGGTAATTGAACGCGCAGAGTTAGAGGCAAGAGCCTCCTAGCGTGCCTCTTCAGTTTTCGTCCCTGTGGTAGAGCTCTTGTTACCAAATTCCCCCTCATTTTGTTTCCACCAGCCAGAGGCAGAGTAAGCTCCGAATTGTAGCGTCTGTTGTAGCCCCATTTGTGGGAATAGTGTAGATAAATGCTACTGCCTTGGGCCTCTGCCCCCCCCCTCCCCCCCCCCCCCCCCCCCCCGGCTGCTCCCACATCTTCTGCCACTGGATAGGTGATATTTAAAAATTCATCATAGCTAACCCGTGTTGGCTTTTGTGACGGGATTGACTCACTATACCACATCGTTTACCCACCTCTGATCAGCTTCTCTGTGTGAATTTTTGAATGAAAGTGAATTGTGGGACAGGGCCCTGACAACAGAAGCATTAAATTAATCAATTGCAATGTGTCATAATTCAAACAAATAAATCCACCAGTGGGAAATCGCTAGAAGAAATTGTGACACTTAGTGTAGAAAAGTGGTGTTTTTTTCTTATTAAGTGCTTGCCTCAAATTTCTCAAACTCGTGTTTTAATGAGATTTAATGAGTATGTTTTCATCTGTAAAATTTAGATAAAAGAAAGGAACTTTTTTTCGTTTGTAAATATAATTTATTGTCAAATTGACTAACATACAGTGTGTAAAATGTGCTCTTGGTTTTGGGGTAGGTTCCCGTGGTTCATCGCCTACACACAACACCCATTGCTCCTCCCAACAGGTGCCCTCCTCAACGCCCATCACCCACTTTCCCCACTCCCCCACCCCTCATTCGCCCTCAGTTTGTTCTCTGTGTTTAAGAGTCTCTTATGGTTTGCCCCTCTCCTCTCTGTAACTATTTTTTCCCCTTCCCTTCCCCCATGGTCTTCTGTTAAGTTTCTCAAGATCCACGTATGAGTGAAAACATACAGTATCTGTCTTTCTCTGACTGATTTATTTCACTCAGCATAATACCTTCTAGTTCCATCCACTGCAAATGGCATGATTTCATTCTTCCTCGCTGCCAAGTAAAGAAAGGAACTTTAAAATAACCAACATTTAGATTGCAGTTGTCCAGAAGTATTACTCATTAATTAATTAATAACACTAAATAAGAAACCTAAGTTTCTAGAATATGTGATCTTTTAAAAAATCATCTTAAATATATCCTTCTTTCTTCTTAGAAGGATTTGGTTTCACATTTTTCTGACAGTTTTAGAATTTAGTCTATCTTGTCATTTTTTTTCTTTTTTTCTTTTAAAGTAACTTTTAGGTGATGTGTTGACAAATAGTAGATCTCAGTATTGCTCCCGTGAAAGTGAAATTTCATTCAACTAAAACGTGCATCTGATTTTCTTGGTGAAAGATCTGCCTTGCCCAAGTTTGTCTAAATTCTAAATCCTGTGAAAATTCTCTGAAATTTCTAAAATTCACTGGAATTTTCTAGGAAAAATTAGAAATAAGGATCTATTCCAATACCAGTAAAAGTACATAAGTGAATCCTTTCAGCTTTCACGAGACTACACAATTGAGGTAGGCTGATAGAGGACATCGTTATCAAAACTGCAAAATCAAACTTTTAAAAGAGAAATAAGGATAATGTGATAAAGCTATCTATTGTACTTTACAGAGATGAAGTTTTGTATACTTTCTTATAACTCAAGGCTCTGGGACCACTTCCTAAATGCATCAGATGATGTTAATATTAGAACCCTAATGATAATAATGACTGACTGTTTTTTTTATTTCTAATATTTGGTATTTATAGTATGAGATTAATTTTAAATAGGTTCTATTGTGTTTTTTCATTATTCTTTTCACAGCTGTACTTTACCAACTGGGCACTACTATCTCATTTTTATTAGTTACTCTTACAAAAAGCCCAAGAATTTTAACAAAATAGAATTACCTTACAAACAGCATTTATCACAATCTGTAAATACAGGCAAATGAGTCACACTCTTCTTGCCCATTTTTCCCACTTTCCCCATCAAACCCCCTGAGGAAAATAAACCTATCCTATACCATTTGATGAAAGAAAAAAAAAAAAAAAGAATGAAAGCAAGAAGTTTTGTTTCTCTTATGTTTTTCTTCTTTTGTTGGTATGTAGTTAAGAGTTGGGACTCTGGTAAAATATTGCCTGAGTTTGAATCCTGGATCTGCACTTAATTTGTTATTGCCTGGTTCATGTTACTTAATCTCCCTAAACCTCAAATTCCACCTCTGCAAAATGGAGATAATAACAGTACCTACTTTGTATGAATGTTGTGAGGATTATCCAAAATAATGCATGTAAAGCGCTTGGCACATGAGTAAGTAATTTTTCAGCGTTCACTTTATTTTTGGTATCTATGCTATATCTTTCCTCTTCGGGTTCAAACACCAGTATATGTAGTGACATTTGGGGTTAGGGTTAAAAACTGATCATGACATTTGGTTGCATGGAAGCCATTAGTGATTAGAGAGTAATTGCTAGACCCTTCCTGCCTTCTCTTTTTCTTATGGTACAATATCTGTCTTCTATTAACTAATTTCAGTGTAAGGGATCATACTAAATGTGTTAAATGAGATAGAAAAGAAAACATTAAACACATGAATAGGTGATGAAGGCATCAATAAAACGTAGGAAGTTGAATTCAATTCACATTGCCAATCATGTGATCTTCTAGATTGTGACATTAACTGTGCTCAAGTTTGCTGCCTTAAACCAGGTCAGACACTGTTTGGAATGAATTCTGGAACTCTCTGTAAGGTCAAATGCAAATAAAAACCTTGTGAAATTTGCCCAAATGCATCTGCTCATCTGTAGATTGGGAAGGAGATCTTAATATGACACATATGTAAAGTATTAGCATTTTCTGAAAATATTGGCTCAGAAGAACCAATCTCTCTTGAGTGAGAATGGCAGAAAATATCACTAAAGGAATAGTGAAATCAACTTTGTAAGTATACGTTTATTCCCTAATTGTTGTGATGGTAAAATTTCCTTTCCCAGAAATAAAAAAGAAAATATTGGCAAAGGAAATTAGGCTTGAAGGTAAATATTATAGTGTATTTTCAAATACTCAGTACAGTGGTATATAGACTCAGTTTGCTTTCAGTCCAGAAAGTTATTAAGTGGGAAGATCTTTTCCCCTCGGTAATTACATATATATAATTAAATGGCATGTAAAAAAAGAAAGCACGAGTACTACTCATTCTTTGGAAAATCCCAAAGACTCACAGCAGGAGATTAATACTACCCACCCCCCGCTTTTTTTTCTTTTCCAAGGCGCTTCAGAAGGAAAAGTATTAACATCATATCATGCTTAGATGAAATTTTACTGCAACTTTCCTCATAAATCATATGTATATTACTTAAAATGGGTTAAATATAAATAATATACTGAGAACGATTTCATAGGGGCAGTGAAAAGTTCATATTTCAGCTCTGAAAGAAAGAAAAAACAGACCTGAATAATCTGTCAAGTTATGGCATTTGCCAAGTGTGCCACCTGCATAGCTTCCTGGCAGTATTTTGTTATAACCTAGACAAAAGACATACATGTTATTCATACAGAAAAGACAGACCTAACTTCTTGGAGTACCAGCATAGTCTAGTTGTATATAGTATCTCTTTGGCCACAATCCACCTGGTCTTCAACTCCAGTCTGTCCACAAACCTCCTCTCCATCCCATGCACTTTGTACAGCATGGCCAATTGATCTGTTTTTAATCTAGCCTTTACCAAGTCAAACCATTTATTTATTTTGAGACAGAGCATGCAAGTAGGGAATGGGCAGGGAGAGAGGGAGAGTAGGAGAGAGAGAGGATGCCCAGCAGGGTCTGTGCTCTCAGCACAGAGCCCCTGGACCTCACCAACTGTGGGATCATGACCTGAGCCCAAATCAGGAGTCAGGATGCTTAACAGATTGAGCCACCCAGATGCCCCCTGAGTGAAACCATTTTTGAAAATCCTTAATGAATCTGTAATTCCCATCACATGAAATGCACACTTCTTATCCCAGGATCCAAAGCCAACATACTCTCAGTTCCATACATCTTTAGTCGGCTTTCTCTCCCATTACTTTTCTACCGCATCTCTGTTTTTTCCCTAAAAGATATAACTCATTGGTCTCCAAGGACAATTCTCAAAATTTCTTCTCTTGGGCTACCAAATCACCATCCCTACCTACTGAAAACTCAAAAATACTACCTCAAAGATTCCCTCAGCCAAAAATTATTTTCTCTAGCTCTAAATACAACTGATGTGTACTTCCCCTAATGCAATGGTGCAGTTTATCCTATCTTGTGTTACCATTATTTCTAGATCTTTTGTGTCTCCTAACTTATTTACAGAATACTAAACAATTTCTCACTCCAGGACCTTTGCACTTTCCAATCCTTCTTCCCTGTACTCTCTCTTTCTGATGGCTATATGACTCACTCTTTCATATAGAACTCTTCTCAGATGTCACTTTCAAAAGATGTCTTCACGGAATATCTAAAACAGCATTCTCCTCCTCATTCACCCTGTCTCCTTAACTTATATTTGCTTCAGTGTTCTTATTATAACCTGATTATATTTATTGTCTGTTGTTTGCTTCTCCTCACCAGAAGGTAAATTCCATGAAATCAGATACTTAGTCTGTTTTGTTCACTGTTCTGTACCAAACACCTAGAAGTATGCCTGCTGCATTATAGTGCTCTATACATAGTGAAACAAATGAACGAATGAATGAATGTGGTCAATTTGATTCACTAATAGCAATTTTGGAGGCATGATTACTGACTATCTCTAATTTCAGCCAATAATTGAACATAAAGGCATAAGAATTTGCTCAGATGTTCTTGAAAGACATTTCTTAAAAATATATGTCTTACTTAAAATACATTAAAGCCATAATTACAGAACATAAGCCCACTTTTAAAAAATAATGTTTTGAATGGGTATATATTAGCCCCACATGTGTTCATAAAGCAATGATACTATACTGTACTACCAAAAATATGCTATTCTTTTGAGAGCCAATGCTACTTTATTATGTATGACTTAGATTCTGCATTTGCTCATTTCCCAGATTTTAATGACTTTAAACTGTGTATCCAGGTAATGTTCTTTATCAAAGGTTCTAAAATTCTTTTTTGTAATTATTTAAAAATTTAAAAAATTTATAAGAGCAGTTATATAAACCCAAAACGACATTTATAGTATACTATGAATTTAGTTCTTAAATAGGTCAAGATTGCTTTGTTATTAAGTAAATGAATTCTCACTCACCCATCCTTTGAGTGCCTACCTGTACCCATTACCTCATCATTGAAGGATCAAAAGAACAAAAGACATGGTCCCTCTCTACCTATACAGTATCTCTGAGGTAAGATCATATCTAAACAATATGATGACGGGGCGCCTGGGTGGCGCAGTCAGTTAAGCGTCCGACTTCAGCCAGGTCACGATCTCGCGGTCCGTGAGTTCGAGCCCCGCGTCAGGCTCTGGGCTGATGGCTCAGAGCCTGGAGCCTGTTTCCGATTCTGTGTCTCCCTCTCTCTCTGCCCCTCCCCCGTTCATGCTCTGTCTCTCTCTGTCCCAAAAATAAATAAACGTTGAAAAAAAAAAATTAAACAATATGATGACTTTGTGCACTATACAAAAAGAGTTTCCAGAGAAGGACATTCCAAGCAGAGAAACAACATATGCAAAGGCATGAGCTCACTTGAGTGCAAAATATATTATTAAAGGCAAGCAGCTCAGGTTAGCTGGAGCATAGGAGATATATAAGGGAATAGCAAAAATGAGCTTGTGTGTAAGTAGGGTCAGATAATGAGGGGACTTGCATTTTAGACAATGAAGTTTGGATCTGACCCTCAGGCAGGGCCAGTGGTGGCAGGGTGATCACATTTGCCTTTTAGAAAAGTCTGTCCAAAGTAGGATGGGTAGTGGGTTGGGAAGCAGAAGTCAGGGAAGCCAGTTATGAAATTATTGCAATAGTACCCAGGAGAGATGCAGGTGTCTGAACTACATAGCAAAAACTACAACAAGAAATTAAAAGTAGTGCATTAAAAAGCTTAGAAACTGATTGGCTGTGGAACGTGAGAGAAAGTGTAAAATGATTTTTTATTTTTGAGCTGGAGCAACAAAGTAAATGGTAATGTCAATTACATCAGCTTGATGAAATAGTGATTTTTAGTACACTTATTTCAAGATGGAAAACCTCAACCTCAGTGGTAAAATTACTAGATCCAAGTCAAAACACTTTAAACTTGAAACTGTGTCTTCTGACTCCAAAACCAATTAACTTACCACTATGTCACACTATCCTCCTGAACTTAATAGGAATGAACAGGTATGAGAATATGGCTTTCAAATATTCAAGTTTGTATTTAATATGAGTTCAGGAAGAAACTGTTGAAGCTAGAGATTCCTGGTAAATGTCTGAAATTTAGGTATTCTGTATTGTTAATTAAAAAGAAGTTAATATGTTTGATGTCAAGAACTGTGTAAAACTTCAATAAGCATACAGGAGAGAGGGAAGAGAGAAGAAGGGGAGGGGTGGAAAAGCTCAATTGAGGACCGAATTTCTAATTAGTCTTATAGGATCAATCTGACTTAATTACGTGGAAGAAGCAGACAGAGCTAACAGCCTGAATAAATTCACCTTCTAGATAAACAGTAGTTTTTTTTTTTTTAATATGAAGGACTTGTTTCTGGTAATGGCTGAATAACATCTTAGACTAGCCTTCCTGAAGTCAAAAATTTCCATAAACTTTGGGCATAACACAAAAAAAGAGCTACAGAAAAGCACTTTATAGCAAACAGAAGCATGCAGATTCTTTTAGTGAATCAACACACAGAGAATGAATTGTGCAAAGTGAGTTCTCATTTTTCAGATGTTAGCCCGTGGCCATGAGTCAGCGTGGTAGGAAAACCAGTGATACCTTGCTTTGGGGGAATCAGAAGTCTGAAGCCAGGGGAAAATGAAAAATAGTGAAAATCTTGGGGAAGATAAAATAGATGTACAGGAGATACTCAGATTCTGTCTGCTTACATCTTTGGTTGACCCCTGAACCACATCCATGAGCACAACATCATAGTAGCTCAGTTAAAGAAAATTTAAGTAAGTATTGGAGTCATTGCCCAGTTTGTAGCTGGGTTTCCCGCTAAAGTAAAAGAAATAATACTCTTTGGAGGAAAAACAGTAGAACTCAGAGTTCCCATAACTTAATATTCACAACATTCAAAATGTAATCCAAAATTATCTGACAGACAAAAATTCAGGAAAATAGAATGTGTTCTCAAGAAAAAAGAAAATCAGCTGAGACTAAACACTAGGTTATATAAATGTTAGAATGAGCCAATCAGGATTTCATAACAGCCATTGTAACTACCCTTTATGAAGTAAAAGCATATATACTTGCAGTAAATTAAAAAAATAGGAAATTTAAACAGAGAAATATACATGATAAAAAGAAATAAAAGGACAATCGAGAACTGAAAAGTACTATGTATGACATAAAAAATTCATTGGTTGAGGGGCACCTGGGACACTCAGTCAGTTAAGCTTCAGACTCTTGATTTTGGCTCAGGTCACGATCTCATGGTTCCAGAGACTGAGCCCCAGAGTCAGGCTCTGTGTGGAGCCTGCTTGGGTTTCTCTCTCTCTCTCTCTCTCTCTCTCTCTCTCTCTCCCCCTTTCTCTGTCTGCCCCTCCTCTAATTGTGCTTGCACCTGCACATGCTCACTCTCTCTCAAAATAAATAAATAAACCAACAAACTTTTTTAAAAAATGTAATCTTCGTATTTACCTTAAAATACGAATCTTAAAGCATTATCATGCTTTAGAAATATGAATCTAATAGCAGAATACATGATAGACTAGAAGGGGAAACGATATGGGCTAAGAAATCTGTCTGGGTCATCAGGTCAAACCTTATATGGTAGCAATTGGAATGAAAATCAAGGATGTATCTGAAATATTTCAAAGGAAGAAACTGATTTTTGGGATACTATTCCCTAAATAAAAGAAAAAAACAAAAGTGCTGTACATGAATGTAAAAATAAGATATGAAAGCATTTACCTAAAATACATTATCAGCATTTACCTGTTGGGACAGAGTGAGAAATTACATGTTTTATTTTCCATACCATATAGCTACCCCATATTAAACATTTTTCGGTCACTCTCCATTTATTATCTTTCTTAATCCTCACAACTAAATTATGAGGTAGGTTTACCAACCCCATTTTATAGATGAGGAAACCGAAGCCCATGTTTAAGTGAATTGTTCAGTGAAGCCAGATTCAAATGAAAGTCTGGCACAAAGCCTATCTTTTTCAGCCTTACACTCTACTGAGAGAATAAATTATCACTGTCATCACACACTGTAATGTAAAGTCAAGAAAAAAGCAAACTGAGAAAGGACCTCTGAATCTAGCAACAATTTTTCAGGAATCAGTTTGAGTAGAAAAAAGGGGAAGACCTCTGGAGTTAAGAAAACTAATCAGAGAACACATAAGTAGAAAGCTGATATAACTGTAATTATCCAATACTTTTATCAGACCTTCAGTGTTCTTCCATCTTTATAGTAAAAACACTGACTACCTTTCAATATAATCCACTCTCTTTTTAAGGCAACTGACAGAAACTCAACTCAAGCCCAATAAGAAACACAAATTCCTGAAAAGCAAAAACACAGTTTATTTTTGTAACTGAAAACTTTAGACTTTACAGAGTTCTCACCATGACTATTTAGAAGCTTAACTGTGGTCCTTTAAGTTTTTCTCTTTCGTTTTGTCATTCTTCAGTTTGACTCAGCATTACTTTCTGGCAGCTTCTCTTCACCCCTGGGGCAAGGTGCAACTCCAGATTGCCCTTTCAACCTGGTGTCCTCAGGGAAAATTACTTTGTTAACTCTAGAAAGAAATCTTATGAAGACTCCAAGTGGTTTTGCTTGGATGACATATTCCTTCCTGTGACTGGCAATGGAGTTAATTTGCTTTGTCAAGCCCAGGACACATGATTTACCTCTACACCAGGTAAGAGAAGCCACCAAGATTTACACAGACAGTGGAGGCTAATGTAAGAAAAGCCCTAGGATGGTTACCAAAAGAAGAAAAGTGAAAAACTTTTCTGGGCAAACCTACACTAAGGTCATAATGGTCGTACACTACATACTGCTCTTAGTTTTTCTCCTGTGAGCTCCTTTTCAGTTCTTTTATCTAGCAAAAATGGATTATTAGATGTTGCAAAACCACATCTCATGCTTCCCCATCACTGAGTCTTTGTTCAGTTTATTTATGCTACTTTGAGTTCCTCCCCTAAATCTGCTTGATTAAATATAAATTCTAGAAACTAATGCATTGCATATATTAGGTGCTTAATGAATGTTCATTGTGGGGAATTGTCTAAGCAATTCATTAGACATTCAGGAGACAAGAAGACACACAGGGTAGAGTCACTAACCTCAAAGAGCTTTTGATTAGAAGGTTATAGAAAACACATACACAAATATCCAAAGTATGAAACAAAACAATGCACTGAATACAAAGAGTAAAGGAAATTCAAAGAAAAGGATGAAGCACATCTGAGAGGAGGGAGATATGGATTCCAGAATAAGCTTTGCTTAAATGAAAGTATTTGATTTAGCTCTTAAAAGTGATTGAAATTCAGTGCATATTTGTTTTGAATTGAATAGATGAACAAATGAATGAGCTGATGTAAATGAACAAACAGATAAAGCATTTAAATTTTCGATCATCTATAAAGAAATACTAGGCTTTTAATTCTAAAAGGTAGTAGAGTCAAGAAAAGATGTTTCTCTTTCTTTCTTTCTTTCTTTCTTTCTTTCTTTCTTTCTTCTTTCTTTCTTTCTTTCTTCCTTTCTTTTCCTAACTTAGTAGGGAATTGAACATGTTTCAAGCAGAAAAATATGAAGTGGGATATTTTAAATTCATTAAGAAAAAAATTGGTTAGGCGTAAGATTTTGGCCTAGGAAAGTTGCGAATGAGATACAGAAAATAAATGGAGTTTTAAAGCCAAATCTTTTAAGAAAAAAATAATCTTAAATAGATTTAGGAAACCAAAACCAAACAAGAGAAGTTATAGGAAAATACCTTTCTTTAAATGATAGGCTTAACTTTAAAATAGCAAAAATTAGTTCACAGTGAATTTTCCTGTTTATAATGGATTACTGTGTTTTGTTTTAAATCTGTTCAATTGTAACTTATGGACTACATTAAAGCAAGAAAATACTTCCTCATACAATATCTAGTGCTTATTTCTTAATAATCTACCTCAGCCGATAGTTTAAAACTGTTCTTCCAGTCATTTATATATAAATAGAGGAGTTAAGTGTCCCTTACAGTATTAGGAAATCAATATAAATATTTAATGTAAAGGAAAGAAGAGATGATTTAAGCATCTTGGGATTCAAGTTGGAGATAATTGCCCTCTCACATTTCTTTCTCGTTTTCTCTGTTTCAGAGAAATAAAAGTGCTATATTTGAAACCTAAAATAATAATTACAATTTTTAAATTCATGAAACAGATTGCAAGCCTGAAGTAGCAATTTCTCATTTATTCTAGTGCTCTCACAATGGAAAATACAGTAAAACTCGATATCTGTGATGTAATTATGAAAAGAAATCTTTTAGGTTTTACCTTACCATATTCGTATATGCCAAGATTTCTGTTTATTTATGTAACAGCCACTTAGAGCTAACTAAAACATTTTGATCACTAGAAGGTGCTAGATATTTGCTCCTACAAGTACAGGGAGGTAATGTAAAGCCTACAAGAATTCCCTAGTAGAAATTTTCCCTTGTAAAGATTGCATGTATGGGGAAGAACCATGTAAAATGTAATTCTGAAGTTGTTAGACTTGATGAGTAACATGCACTGAAGGGTCATTTCGGTATTCTGGGTCACACCTCATTTTTGCAGAGGCCAGAGGGATCTCTTCCCTCCTTCAATTTGCTAACAATTTCAAATGTGGCCCTCTCTATCTCTGTATGTTCCTAATAAAATAGAGTGTACAGAGGAGGGAATGTGGAAACAATGCACTCCCATGAATCATGTTAAGCATTTATTTCTGAGCTCTTCTAAACATCTTCAAACACCCTGCCTAGTAGCCAGCCAGATTCAGTGATTTGCATACTTGCCCCCCACAGGATTAACTTCATTCTCTTTTCTCCTCCTGGAGCATTCCCCTTCCATGCACTTCCTTCCCTTTTATCATTTGCAACTCAAAACTCTCAATACAAAAAATGTGAAGTACAGCTCAAATATTCCCTCTTCCATGAAACCTCCTCCCTTCCCGCCTCATGATATAATACCCTCCTTGCAGACATCACTAATTGATTCATTGTGATTTTTATGCATTTCTCATCTACCCTATTGGAAAAGTGCTTTGCAGATTTTTTTTTCTTTTTAGAAAATTTGTTAGAGTGCCTGGCACATAGGTTATCTTGCACAAATAAATGCTTCATGAGCATTTTTGGATACATAAATATGTGAAAATGAATAACAAATAATATAATTAATAAATAAGTGGAAAATAAATGTGGTAGAAATAAGAGCAATTAAAAAGTTATTGCAGTCATTCAGTGGTCACACCTTTCAAACCAGAATGATGGGAGTATATACACTAGGGTGGTGGCAAGTAGAAATGCATATAAGTGGAAAATTGTGAAAGGCATTCGGGAAATAGGGCATGGAGAGGAAAGTGAGGGAGAAGGAGAATTCAATATTATTTTCTGATTTCCTGCTTGAAGCAATGAGCAGCTGATTGTACCATTTACCAAGATAGAGAATTCTGAAGAAATAGCAGTATCAGGGGGAGAAAAATAATTCCTTTTATTTGGATATCTCAAGTTTTAAGTGCATGTGAAATCCGAGTGGAAAAAAACAACAACTAGGGATTGATGATGGATCTGAAATCAGGAGAGGAGTGTGGATATCTATTTTGGAATAGCCTGCGCACATGCATGGTCATTGAAGCTGTGTCAGTGACAGGGAGAGATCACTAAGGAGACTTTGTAAACAGGAAAGAGAAGGGGCTAGAATCAGAGAACAACAGCATTTTAAATTCAGGTGAAAAAGGATTCTGGAGACTTAGTAGTGAGTGTCTAAGGGACAGAGAGGTGACAAGCATTGGATCCTGATGAGAGAGATCAGAATGAAAACGAGACAGGGTCCAACTTAGACCATGGTATCTTCAGTGGAAACATTTATTGTGGAATATTCAGAGCAGAAACCAGACTGAAGTGTGTTTAATAGTTAGAGGAGAGAAAATGAAAACAGCAATTATGGAAAATTCATTCAAGAAGTTTGACTGTAAAAAGGAGGATAAAGATAGATTCCCAGCAGAAGAGGGAAATTTGGTCAAAGGAGGGGCTTTGTTTTTTGCTTTTAGTTTTTATTATTGGAGAGGTTATTTTGAAATGTTGATGGAAAGAACTAGTATAGAAGGTCAGGTTCATAACAGAGAAGAGGAAGATTGATAAGGTTCCTAAGAAGGCAGAAGGGCCTGGAAAATAAAGCTAAGAGGAAAGATACCACCCTTGTAACAGGGAGATAAGTGCAGATACAGGTAAACTTACAGATTTCCTGGGAAGTCGAGAAGCTTCTGCCTGATGGTTTTATTTGTTCAGTGACTTAAGATTCAATGACATGTATAAACAGTGTGTGTAAGTGTGTATTGTAGAGTGGAATTGAAGGTTTGAAAGGACCAAGCAATCAATATTTTAAATAGCATAAATATATTTAATGGTCGTTAAAACTAAAAATTTAACAATATGTCATTAACAGGTGTATTTAAAATTCCCTCTCTCTCTCTCTCTCTCTGTGTGTGTGTGTGTGTGTGTGTGTGTGTGTGTGTGTGTGTGTGTGAATGGACTTGTCCATTTTATGGATCTAGGTTTGTAAGGCTAGCAGGTAAAAAACCTAATGCACAATGTTTGCAATCAAGACAGCTGGGATAAAGAAATTAAAATACAGGGCAAAAAGTCCAAGGCTTTTTGTATGATCTTCACAATAATCCTATGAAATAGGTACTATTTACTATCTCCGCTATATCTGAGGAGAGTGAGGCACTGAGTTTAAAGAACCTGAAAAAATTTCAGAAGTCATGAACTCCCATAGATTTAGTAACTGCTGGGATTGGGATCTGTATCTGTCTCTATTTGTGAATATGTGTTCAATATCTTTGTAGTAAAATCCCCTGAATTATTTCCTATACACAATTATCCAAGTTGTATTACTGGCCCAAATATTTATTTATGTTGGTAACCATACATTAAATGGAAGTAAAATTGATCTCATCTAGATTTCTGGTCAAAATGGCACTGTGGTGGGGTGCCTAGTGGCTCAGTCAGGTAAGCATCTGACTCTTGATAACAGCTCAGCTCATGATCTCAAATTTCATGACACTGATATGGAGCCCTGCACTGGGCCCTGTGCTGACAGCACAGAGCCTGCTTGGGATTCTCTCCCTCTCTCTGCCCCTCCCCTGTTTACAGTCTCTCTCCATCTCTCTCTCAAAATAAATAAATAAATAAACATTAAAATTAATGAAAATAATTTTTTAAAATGGCACCGTGGGTTCAATTTTTTTTTTAATTTTTTTTTCAACGTTTATTTATTTTTGGGACAGAGAGAGACAGAGCATGAACGGGGGAGGGGCAGAGAGAGAGGGAGACACAGAATCGGAAACAGGCTCCAGGCCCTGAGCCATCAGCCCAGAGCCCGACGCGGGGCTCGAAGTGGGTTCAATTTTTAAGTGCTTCTCCCTACATCACATTTATGCCAGTAACAAGTAAAATACATTTTTAAATTAAATGAAGCAGAGAAATTAATTTTATGTGTTAGCTTGACTGTGCCATGGGATGTCCAGATATTTGGTTAAACATATTTCTAGGTGTATCTATGAGAATGTTTCTGTAAGAAATTAGCATTTGAATCATAAAACAGATTGCCCTCCCCAATGTAAGTGGGCCTCATCAAATCCACTGAAGGCCTAAATAGAACAAAAGGGCAGAGTAACAGAGAATTCTTTCTTTACCTGGCTGTCTTTGAGCTGGTACATCAATCTTCTCCTTTCTTCAGATTCTGACTTGGAGTGGAATGTGTATATTAACCTTCTTACTTCTTAGGCCTTCAAACTCAGACTGAAACCATACCATTGGATCTCTGGGGTCTCCAGCAAATCTTGGGAATCCTCGGCCCTCAAAATCATGTGAGTTGACTCCTTATAATATGTCTATATACATACATATATAGAGAAACAGAACCAATAGAATGTTTCTGTTCTATTGGTTCTGTTTCTCTGGAGAACACTAATACAGTAGTAATACTCAATGACATGGTAAATATCTCCACTAGCTCAAAATAGAAGAGAAACACTGTGGTAGGACCGGTTAAGACCACAGGCTGCTGGCTTCTAGGTCTGAAAGAACTTAGGAAGCCATGAGGAAGTCAATTCCTACAAACAAAAGGGACTAAAAGCATTCCACATACAATCAAGGGCCAGAGCCAGGTTGTGTTGTGACATTAGGAATTAGGAATTAGAACTGGACTTAGGACCCAGGGATAGAGAGACCAATAAAATCACTTGAGAGAGGCAATGGGCACATGCACACACATGCACACACACATACAGAAAAATCAACTACTCAAAAAAGGCTGTAAATTAGTATTCCAAAAAAAACAATTGAACTATTGTTGAGATACTCAAATAAAAACTATAATCCAAGACATAAATTGACTAAGAGTAAATTAAAAATACCAGCAATCTAAAAATCACTTTAATCTAAGTATATTTAATATTGTCAATAAGATAAAGGAAGAAATGCCATTCATACATAATAAAGACTAGGAATCAAAAACAATCGGATGAATGAAGAACAGAAAAATATGGAAAATAAGTAGTCTGGAAGAAAATTATAATTACTATAAATAAGTAAAAACTTTTAAAAAAGCCCCTCCAGACTGGATAAATTCAGAAATAGTATTGAAGACCTCACCCAAAACATAGAAGGGAAAGAGCAAGTAAGCAAATATTAAGTACTGAGAAAAATTAGAGCCTGATGCTTCTGCCTAGAACATAGAAATATGGAGAGTGTTGTTCCTACCCCGAAAACAAGAAAAAGCCTAATAAATTGCAAAATCATAACTTCTGTTGAACCAACAGGCAGGTAAGCTCTCAGGGCACAAAGTAGCATGAACTCAAAGGAAAGCCAGGTATCTCCAAGTAGAGACAGGACATGAACATGCTTTACCTGTGATAGAAAGTGTGAGGAGGAGAGAAAGAAATGGATACCAGGTGCACACAGTGGGTGAGAAGAATTCAGTTATCATGTTCACAAATTGCTAAAGGCAGTTTGTAAGAGAATAAACTCTCTGGGAGTCATAGACACAGGGAATTTGCACCCACTTACATGTATCTTCTCCACGGTTTCCAACAAATGCCAGTGAGAAAGATTGCTGGCAGGGTTGGTGACTGGAGAAAGCTTCACTTAGTGGTGCAGGCCTGGAGGAGGGAAGAGGTCTTTCTTGCATGAAAAGCTAGAGGCCCCACCTAGACTCTAGATTCTATGGAACAAAAACCATCAGTCACTTAAGGAAAGGCAGCAAACTATTACCCCCAGAGTACTGCTGAAGGAGACCCATCGCAGCTGGAGATGAATAGCAAAACTAAAACCAAAAAACAAAAAAAAAAAAACCTCGACATTGCAGATGATGCCAGATATAAGTCTGACAGCATACTGGCATTTCTCCCCCTCTAATGTCATATTGTAGATCTTTTGCTCTTTTTTAAAGTAAAGATTTAATAGTGCATAAAGCTGAATGACTTCCTGGGCAATGTAATTTAAGTTTAGCTATCAAATAAAGGGCCATATCTTGCCAAGTGATGTTGTTCTTACTCTTTAGATAATCACCTTCTTCACAGTTGCTGTATAACCCCTTGGGCTTTTACCGCCACTATTTTAAAAAATTATCAGTAGTTTTAATGTCAATGACACAATGACCATACACCTCATTGTCAGCCTGCATACTTATCCAAATTTATGTGTTCTGTGATGGGTATGACAATAAAATTTTCCTTATTGTTTCAAAAATTTGCTAGAATGTTTTCAGCAAAGTATATTCTTGAAACATAAAGCCTTTGTCACTCTGTGAAGACGTTGTACTACTGCTGACATGACAGCAGGCCACACTTTTCTTCAGACTCTCCCTAAATCCAACTTGGAGGAGAACCCCAGGCATTGGTGATTACCTCCCCATGCCCTACTCCTGCTGAGAAGAGGTTCGGAGTGCCTGTACTTGTCTCCTGCTTAAACTGTTCTTTTAGCCTTATCATTCAAATGGGTCATGATATATAAATTGCTGGATTGTTTAGGGGTTAAATGAAATGAGGTAAGAATTCAAGGATTGAACTAATACCCTATACCACCCACAAAAAATTGTATTTAAAGACCATTTTTATCCAAGTTCAATGCCTTCGATAGTTTCTTCAAAGTATTGAGCAACTGGGATTACACTTGAAACTTAAGAATCTCAGGAGCCAAATATTTTCCTGCTATGGACTATAGGGAGAATTCACCACAAAACAAAACAAAACAAAACAAATCCAAAACCCTAAACCAAACCATGCCTAACCAAAACTGCAGAAGAATTCAAGAATATGCTATCTGCATGAATCTACTAGCCACACCTTTCTAAAATGGCAGCCTCAAAAACTATCATTATAAGTATGTCCCTTCTCACTTTTATCTTTGGCCACTGGACAAACACCAAGACACCATAGGAAACTACTTTGTCAGTCCCGTTGTCCACATACAACTCAGTGCTTTATTCTCTTTTGAGTATAGTTGATTTTCTTTTCAATCCATCCTGGTACTCTTTAGAATTCTAGTTCTGTGGTAATCCTATTTATTTACATCTTTTTCACTCAGTGCTCCCTTAAACTTTCTACACTAACCAAAACCAAGTCAGGGCATAGTTTCCCCTATAGCTTCCCCTGAAGACCTGTCAAGTACTGCCTAGTCATAGTCATACGCCTTGGTTCTATGTTACTTCTAAGAGCAAAAGACACTTTGGCAATCTCTTAACTCACCATTGCTGCCTCTAGATATCTTACTTTTTCTCTTGAGTGCAAAATATGTCTTCATTTAATGTGTAATATTTGGAACTACTCTTTTTTGCTACTGTCTGTCACCCATTGACCTTCTGGTTATTTCCCTGTTTGTTGAACATTTCATGAAATGACTCGTGATTTTCCTTACCGTTCCAACCCTGGCCATCATCATAGAAAACTTCAATTTTTGCATGAACAACCTCCAAGATTCTTAAAATTACTTCCCATCATAGAAAGTTCTAGAATAATGAATGATATTTGCTCACAATTACCATAGAGTATGGCACTTGGAAGCAAAAATTACATACAAAGAGAGGCGATTACTTTTTCTCTTTAACTATATCCAGACAGACTACTTTAGTCAGCTTCCTAAAACTCTCCGCATTTGGACTGTGCTTCTGCTAAGTGCAGCACACTTACCCAGGAATGAACTTTTTTAAGGTAACCATCTATATGGAAATATGTGAAGAAACAAAAGGGTTAGTATAAGCTAACAGAACATGTGGATTTTAGGAAGATCCATAAACAGTGTTCAAAAAACTACCAACGCAGGGTTGTATACCAAAAACTATAAATGACCACCTTGTGCATGTGTGCTCCCTTTTGCCAAGGAGGGTAAGGGAAATAGTTCTGTCTCAAGCAATTTGGATTCTCTTCCTCATCATCTAGTGCTGCCATCTGCTGATCTCTTCGGCATGTCACACTTTTTATGTCCCATATTAGATCAGAACCAAGGTTATTAATTTTAATAGCAGAAAATTCTCAAACTCCCTGGAGAGAGCTGCCTTACATTCACTCTTTGGAGGCTTTATCAGTGGTATTTCTATAACCTGTAGCTACTCCATTGTCTGCACAATTCTTGGATTTAAGAAGATTTGCTCTTCTTCCAAAAGCTCTGAAAAATGCCAGCCACAGCCACTTATTGCCTGGGAATGGCCTTTCTGCTCTGCGTGCTCTCTTCTCTGTGCCTTTTGACTCTCTCTGGGCCCCTCTGAACTGTGCTATGGAAGTAAGAGGCTAGCTTATTAAGCTTTCTGGCAGGAAGAGGGATGTTTGGTCCATTTCTTTTCAACAAAATGTTACTGGGGCTCCCCATTTGAGTCCTGCCTCACAAAGGTTCCTTCTCTGCACAGAAAACATGGAGTCCTGATTACTTGATTGCGACACCTGATATTGCTTCCACCCTCAGATACCCAGGTTGTACTGTTTAGCTGTTTGTGCTTTCTGTAGACTGCAGGCAGAAATGACTTCGTGGGGGGAAAAAATACCACAAAATCTTAGCGTCGTGCTTTTCCAGATGATTTAAAAGAGCAAAATCTGACTTTCTGAGTTATGTATCTGTTTGAATCACTAAAATATCCTTTCAAAAGTCACATGGTTTAGTTAACATGTGTTCTTAAAAATATTTTGCCCTTCTAGTGAGTTTAAGCCAGATCTTCAAATTTGTTCACAGAGAACCATCAATAAAAAGTATGGCTGGGACCAGTGTATTTCAAAGTACGGTCTGGGTCCTGCTTCCACATATCATTCCTGGGCCCCAGTCCAGATCCACTGAGCACGCCTGCTGTGGAGTGGGGCCTGGGTATCTGCATTCCCAAGGTGCTAATTAGTGGTCCTTAGGCATAAAGTTGAAAATCAGTGTGCACATGGAGGCTGCATTAGTAGCTCTACGTTGGTGGTGCATCAGCTTCATCTGCAGAGCTTTTTAAAAATACAAATGCCTGTCCCTTACCCTAGACCTGCATTGACTCAGGACCTTCACAGCTAAAGCTTCCAAAAGCTTCTGACAGAGAGCTAAAGAGCATCTGCATTAGGCAAATACACATTTTATTGGTTAAGAATAACCACTGTCATTTATTAAATACTTGCTAAGCAAAGTACATGTTAACAAATCATTTAATCCTCACGATGACCCTCTGAGTTTGGTATTGTGATTAAGCAGTTGTCATCGTTGTTGTTTTTCAACATACAACTGAGAGATGCTAAAGAATTCACACAACATTGTAGGAAGGGGATTGGAACCAGTTCTGCCTGACGGTGAGGGCTGGCGGCTCTTCACTATCACACAGGGCCTCTTGCTATCAGGTTTTTTACAGCTACCATTTTAAATGTTAGTACAGATTTTCTTTCCTTGGTTTGCTTTTCTTCTTTTTGGTTTCAAAATTAGCATAATCTTTTTATGTTGTGGCTCTTTATTTTTTCTTTGTAATTGTTGATGTAGAATTAATTCTCTGAGACACCTAACTTGTATGCTGCTTGTGCACAGAACATTTTATGAGAAAGGGAGTCTAACTATAAAGTTTCAGGGCTAAAGCTTGGGGTGCCTGTGTAGCTCAGTTAGTTAAGCATCCGACTTCAGCTCAGGTCATGATCTCATGGTTCTTGGGTTCGACCCTGGTGCGGAGCCTGGGGCCTGCTTCAGATTCTGTGTCTCTCTCTCTCTGTGTTCCTCCCCCACTCACACTGCCTCTCTCTCTGTCAAAAATAAATAAAAGATTAAAAACATTTTAATAAATAAATAAAGTTAATGGCTAAGCTGGTCACCGGAGAAGTAGTCTTCTCCTGCAACAGAATCCTTTTGACTATTACTTTTAGTCCAGTACATCAAGCAAGATGCTCCAAATATGTGTGCATCTAACAAATTTCTTTAACTGCGTCTTACCTGTTATATTATTATAATGGTATAGTTAGACTGTTCTACCAGACAATCAGCTTCTCAAGGAAGGAGGTATGTCTCTTATTTCCGCACAACCATGGATGATAGACTGAGGGCCTTCAGAATAAAGTATTAAGAAGCAAATGGTTCTGTGTACCACCTATACCACCATACTTTCACCATGTGTATGTGTACACGTGACTTAATTTTGCAGAGCCCTGACTCCTTTGTTTGTAACACAGGAATAATAATGTCTATTTGTTAGGCTTGCTCAAGAGAGGTAAGACAGAAAATAAACAAATGATAAGTAGCTATACATAACAAATAACATAGCATAGCATGTTAGAAAGTAATGAGTGCAATGGGAATGAAATGTGTAAGGGGTGGTTAGTGTGATAAAAAGAGTAAGTTAGAATAACAGGATAATCAGGTTAGGACTCACTAAGATAGTAATATTTGAAGAAAGCTTAAGGAGATGATGGTATTAGCACATAGATACCTGAGAGAGGAGTATTCTAAGCAGAGAGAACAGTCAGTACAAAGACACTAAAGCAGAAGTGTGCCTGGTTATGTTTTAGGAATAGCTGGAGGCCAGTGTGGTTAGAGCAGAGTGAGTAAGAGAGATGTCAGAAGATCGGTGCTTCTCAAACTTCAATGTGCGTAAGAAATGTCTGGCATGAGGAATGAGATTCTGCATTTCTAATATGCCCCCAGGTAATGAAGATTCTATAGGCCCATACGGCTCGTGCTCTGAGTAGCAAGGATTTAGATGACTCCCATTTTGAAGAGTAAGAAGGTAATTATATTACAGAAGTGTAATATTATTGTGACATGGTATTAAGGGCTCAGTTGAGGTTGTAGTCATGAATTTAGCACAGTGTGATTATGTGTTTTCTCCAATCACATTCACTGATACAGAGACAGGCATGAGGCTGGCAAAGAGTTTTAACTAGGATTGTAGTTTTGCCATGATGAAGGGAGAGAATCCAATGGGATCAAGCATGTATACAAGGAAGTAGTATGATGACTGACCACAGGATTTAATATGGGTAATGACACAGCTGGTGGGAAGTCAGACAGATCTTGTGGCACCTCACAGTTAATACGGCAATGGTTTTAAGCCATAGTTACTGAACATGTGATCTCACCCTTCATTGCATCCATGGTTCATGTGGTAGGTGGTTTCAACAGTTTAATGGAAACATAGCATTCTCAAAGCAACTTGCATTGAAGTGTCAGTGGTGTCAGGAAGTCTGTAATGTTGATGTGCAGATGCTATTAATGCACACACACACGCACACACAGTAATATACTATACACTGTTAAAAAATGGAAATTTGAGATTTAGGAATTATCTCATCATATTGCCTTTTTATTTTACCTCTGCTCAGCACCGAGTATCTGCTGTCCATAGCCTTCAATTATTTTATTTATACGTAATCATGACTGCAGGTTATTTACCCATCATTGCAAAAACTTCCTGATGACCCCAAAGGAAATCCCAAATGCTGCTGTGTTATAAACTATCACACAGAACTCTTCTCTCCTTTATGTGAGATCTCAGTTTACTTGCATTTCACCTTGCTGGCTGGTTTCAATCCTGGTGTCCATACTGGTTTTGATCTTTGCCTCTAATACTTAGAGATTGAGCATTTTTCCTAATCCTCCACTCATCTTCAGCATCTAACCTTTTCTACTGAAGATCTTCTGGGTTACTTTGCCCCTCTGGCCTTCCTGCATTATTTCTAATTAGGATTCCCTGAATCAATTACAGACCCCTCCTCTCCTCATCCTTATTTTCCCCAACATCAGTAAGAGAAAAGATGCTGTTAATTTCCATTGCTCTCTTCCTTCTTTCTTCTTTTCTCCTTTTTTATCTCATTATTTCCTTTTACATAATGTATGCTACCCTTTCTCACACACACAAAAGTCTCATTTTATCTAGACTTTAATCTTCCTTTTTTCCTGTTGAAGAACTAATCAATTACAATATGGGACTATAATCTTTGAGTCTTCATTTTATCAAGGCTTGTTCATTTGTTTATTTCAGTAGTGTCTACAGGAAACAAGTCTCCATGATAAAAAAGAAATGGGCAGAGGTGATGCTGTGTGTGCATGTTTTCTCCAGTTGTCTTGAGATTTGGACCAAAGCCTGAGGTTTTAGGATGCCTGGTCTCCAGATAGCCAAGCTTTACTGTAATAAGCAAATTGTACATAGAGATTAACGCTAATAGCTACAACGGGAAATAACATTAACTCTGCAATTAGGACAAAAACTTTATATACACAAGGAAATGGAAGGGTTCTTTATGGAATCATAACCATTTCTAGAGCTGGATGACACTGAGATCTTTCAGATAAATCCTGAGATGAGAGAAATGAAATATGTTCTTATTGATATATGTTATCACCTCCATCACTTGGAGGAATTTTACTATAAGCCATATTGGAATGATAGAGATGAGATATTCATTATTTCACATGTGTCCATTGATATGACTTTAAAACATTTACATCCCTCTATTTTGTTTCTAGAATGCTTGGTTCACATCTTTACTATTCAAGGCATACCTGGTGGTAGAAGAAATAAGACCCAGGGAAATAAGATTTCCCTGTGTAAGCTGAGACTACTTAAATAACATATAATTGGGGAGACATGTCTCTTTGAAATAGCTAGTTATAGTTTAATCAGTAATAGTAACCCATATAAAGAAAGCATTTTTTTTTAAATCAATTTCTTCCAAAGACTCTCTAAGCAATATAGAAGTTACAAGTGTCAATTTTAGAAAAAAAATGGGTTTCAA
The DNA here is from genome assembly GCF_018350155.1 of Leopardus geoffroyi. Classification (NCBI taxonomy): domain Eukaryota; kingdom Metazoa; phylum Chordata; class Mammalia; order Carnivora; family Felidae; genus Leopardus; species Leopardus geoffroyi. The sequence continues at coordinate 93,233,461 of NC_059333.1, forward strand.
ATCCTGGTTCTTTCAATTCCTGGCCATAAATTAAGCAAGTTACTTAACCTCTCTATGTTTCATTATCCCTAGCTGTAAAATGAAGATATTATTTCCTGCTTTATAAGGTTGTGCTGAGGATTAAAGAAGTAAATATGTACCCCAGAGTAAGCTCTATATGTCTTTGATATCATTCCTGATAATTAGAAAGAAGAGTGTCTTAGAAAGGGAATATGAGCATTCTGACCATGGCAAAAGAATATCTTTAGTGATGTATCGATTAGTGTCCAGAATTTAACCATTATTTCCTTGTTTGAGAGGTTGATTATCTCTCCTTATTACATTAATAATGTCAAGTTTCTTGACCTAAAAGGGTGACAAATATACTTTGAATTATAGTAAGTTGGCCCATACCATCCAATCCTGTAAGGTCACTTGCCTACTGATTATGTTCAGGATAGAGCTCTTCCATCTAATACACATTTTTATTCACTTGTCTGCCTTCCACATTAGATTCTGAGTTCCCCAGGACAAGAACCAAACTTACTTATGTTGGTGTCACCTTTGGGCAGGAGTACTCTTCTTGTATTTCAGTAGAATTTGAATGTTGTTCTCAAATATAAACATCTTGCCGGTAGGGTTTATTATTTATATTTGCAGTGCTTGTTTGTGGTGTAATGCCTAGTTCACAGCAGGCAGTAAATGGATGTTGGCTGAAGCTAACTAAATAAATGTTGACGTTCTTTTATGAAATCTAGATACATTCCAAGGTGTATCAGGGTCTCATACTGTTCATTTGATAAGAGCTCATTGGCACAATCGCTCACAGAAAGAAATTAAATTAATCTTTTTCTTTTTAAATAAAAATGAAAGCCATTATTCACAGATGTCCATTATCTTATTTAAAAAATTAAAAAGATAGAAATAAAATATGCTTTTGTAACCTTTAAAAAAATTTTTTTAAATGTTTATTTTTGAAAGAGACACGGAGCACGAGGTGGGGGAGGGACAGAGAGAGACGGAGACGGAATCCGAAGCAGGTTCCAGGCCCAGAGCTTTCAGCACAGAGCCCAACACGGGGCTCAAACCCAAGAACCATGAGATCATGACCTAAGCTGAAATCAGATGCTTAACTGACTGAGCCATCCAGGCACCCCCTTGTAATCTTTTTTATGAACAAAGTTTCTCACTTGTTTCTAGAATAATAAAATGTCCTTTACAAGTCAGTGGTTGCCTAAGAAAATGAAAATAAGGATTAATGAAGTGATATTTTACAAACTTTAAGTGAAGCAAATGTTGGAGCACCAACCAACCCAAAGCAAGCTTTCCTTGTTTCATGTTTTCTATGAAGAAATGTATTTTTGTATAGGCCGGAAGCATAGGGAGAAAGGACAATTCATTTCTTAAATTGAACGCTGTTCCACACCATAGATTTTATTACTCTGATTACTCCCACCCTCAAAATCTTCCAGCTCAAGTTCCATTTTATGATGCAAAATTTAGTAATGTCATCAAGGGTATGAAACTTACTAATCTATTTTTTATATACCATCTGGTGAAGGACTAAAGTCACCTCAGGTCAAGAACTGAGCAGATCCAAGAATCTCAGTGAACACCAGCTTCAATACAAATTTCTGGGATGGACATTTGGAAGAACCAAAATGACCATTCAAGAGTCATGCTTAAGAACAGATGGACTCCTTCCTCAAACCTTGAGTAGGTTTTGAAAGGTATGAAGAAAACAAGACCACACTTCAATCTTCACTTCCTGCATGCCCTTCACAGGACTGTGATGTTCAAGCAATTCCTAAAACGCATGTACTACAGACATACAATTGGGACCCATGCTACGGGTCATCCTCCTTTAGTCTATAATAGTGCTGAAGCAGTTTTCATTGGTGAATGAAAAAGCACTGAAGAAAAGAAAGATTAAAATAATTTACTATGTAAAATTGCTTGACTTGTATTCTCATATTCAATAACTTTCTTCCTAACATTTGAAACAAAGAAAGAAGAGAAAGAATCAGACAGAATTAACATGATTATTTGGGGCCTATTATAACTGGAAAGAACGTTGTTCATGTTTTGCAAATTGCAAGCATGGCTTTTCTTGCAAACTTTGCCGCGTACTTTTTGGGGACACATTGCCCCAAATAGGGGATACTGTGAGAGACAGAATAATGATTCCTCCAAAGATATCCACATCCTCATCCCAGAACCTGTTACTGTACTTGGAAAAAGAGGCAACACAGATGTGATTAAGTTAAGGATCTTAAAATGGAAAGATTATCCTGGATTATCCAGATGGACCCAATGTAATTACTAGGTCCTAGAGAGAGAAGAGTCAGAGTCAGAGAAGCTGAGGTCAAAGTGATGCAGCCATGACCCAAGGAATGCAGGCAGCCTGTAAGAAGCTAGAAAAAGCAATAACAGATTCTCCCCTAGAGCCTCAACAACAACAACAACAACAACAACAACAACAACAACAACAACTTTTCTGACACCTTGATATTAGCCACAAAAGACCCATTTCAGATTTCTGACCTCCAGAAGTTTAAGACAATAAATTTGTCTTACTTTAAGCCACGAAATTTGTGGTACTTTGTTATAGCAGCAATAGGAAATTAACACAGATACTAAAATTAAAATTTAGTTTTTGGTGAAAATGAAAACTAGGTTTCTGGGTCCTGAGAGGCCCAGGCAGTCCAGGCAAAATAGGAATACTGAAATGATCACACTGGTATGATGTACCACACAAGGCAACACTAAAATAAAAGTTCACAAGGGACTAAGGAAGGTGCTAAGGACACATTGCCCTAAAAGTAGTTCAAGAGGCATGTGTGAGGAAAGACAAGGGAATGCTTAACTTCAAAATTCATCCAGGTTTCTGGGGTGCCTGGGTGGCTCAGTCGGTTAAGTGTGTCTGACTTCAGCTCCGGTCGTGATCTCCTGGTCCGTGAGTTTGAACCCCCGCCCCCACATTGTAGGGCTCTGTGCTGACAGCTTGGAGTCTAGATCCTGCTTCTTGCTTCAGATTCTGTGTCTCCCCCTCTCTCTGCCCCTCCCCCTCTCACACTCTCTCTCTCTCTCAAAAATAAATAAACATTAAAAAATAATTTTAAAAAATTCACCCAGGTTTCTGACTCTTGGCAACAGTAATATATAAATTTTTCTGAGAAACAAGGGAAAAAATGACTATCAGCTAGTATTCTTTGCCTTATATCATATAGTCTAACCCATAAACATTTTGTATCTACAATTTGATTATTGCTCATCAATCTCCATCTTGGTTTGTCTCGAACAATGAATTCCCACTTCATCCTAAAGTTATCCCTTCCTGATTTTACACAAGTTTAAATAAGCACACAAATAGAGCAAAATTGTAGAGTTGGGATCCAGCAGGTCAAATATCTCAGGGAAAACAAGACAAAAAATCTTGAATTTTATTTTCAAAGAAACATGTATGAGTGAGTATGCCCACATTATAGTATATTAACCTGGGCCTATGTCTTTTGTTATAGGATTTTCAGATGTAAGCATGTTGAGCTTTATTTCGCTTTAATACAGTGATTAAAAGTATATCCTGAGTCAATCAACTTTGACCAATACCTTGCTCATCTGCCCTTTAAATTACTTAACATCTCTGTGTTTTAGTTTCATGGCTATAGTGATAGTAATAGTATCCAGCTTAACATGTTGTTGAAGAATTTAATGGAAAACATAGATTTAAAAACTCAGCAGGGAGTTTAAATAAAGCTCCATTAATAGTAGATAATATTGGGGCGCCTGGGTGGCTCAGTCGGTTAAGCGTCCGACTTCGGCTCAGGTCATGATCTCGTAGTCCGTGGGTTCGAGCCCCACGTCGGGCTCTGTGCTGACAGCTCAGAGCCTGGAGCCTGTTTCAGATTCTATGTCTCCCTCTTCCTCTGACCCTCCCCTGTTCATGCTCTCTCTCTGTCTCAAAAATAAATAAATGTTAAAAAAAAAAAGTAGATAATATTAGTATTTTTATTAACTATTTCATGAAGAGGGCTACATCACTAGATATCACTAAATATTATTATATTACAATAATAAATTTGCTAAACGAACATATCTACAGTACATTTTATCTTAGGAACTTAAGTTATAAACTAAATTTTAAATTTTTTTTTTCAACGTTTATTTATTTTTGGGACAGAGAGAGACAGAGCATGAACGGGGGAGGGGCAGAGAGAGAGGGAGACACAGAATCGGAAACAGGCTCCAGGCTCTGAGCCATCAGCCCAGAGCCTGACGCGGGGCTCGAACTCACGGACGGCGAGATCATGACCTGGCTGAAGTCGGACGCTTAACCGACTGCGCCACCCAGGCGCCCCAGTTATAAACTAAATTTTATACTAAGCTCTGCCAGATCTTTCTTGCCTTTAAACTAATTACCTGTCCAGGTGCAAAACAACAACAACAAAAAAGAATATTTAGGGTGTCTGAATGCTCTTATCTTTGGAAAATCAGGAGGTGTTTTTTTTCAAAGTTCAAACATGTTTTCTTTCTATTCTTTCATCAGTTATTTGGTGATTTGCCAATATGAACCTCATAGGGAATCCACTAGATAGACTTATTTCTTCCCAGTCTGCATTTTTATGGCCCATTTTTCATAATTTATTCTAATACTGTTTGCAATGATAGTATTTATAGGTTACTCTCCCCAATTAAACTGTTCCTTGATAGAAGATGCTGTCTTATTTATCTTGAAATATCTTGTATGTATTTAGTGCTCCAAAATGTTATGTGATTGAGTGAATGAATGAGAATTAGAAAAAAGTCAGTTACTGTATTTGGAGTCGTATCTGCACCTAATTTTCCAATGGTGAATCTATGATTTAAGTTCTCTAAACTAACCAGTAATAGATTTTGCATTTTCTAATACTTTAACAATAAAAGGTATATCAGGGGAACCGACCAATGGCCCAGAGCTAAACTAACATACCACTTACTGCAAGTAGTATATAGAAATTAACTGAGAATCAGGAATTCTGATTTTATTTATCTGATTAGCTGACTATATGTTAAGACTACAGGCAATCGATATTTTAATCATCACCCCTATAAAAAGCAAATTAATAGGATTTTTGGAAGTCTATCTCATCCCTCTTCTCAAATAACTTGCCCCTTCACTCCCCACCAATTCTAAATTTTTTTTAACGTTTATTTATTTTTGAGACAGAGAGAGACAGAGCATGAACAGGGGAGGGGCAGAGAGAGGGAGACACAGAATCTGAAATGGGCTCCAGGCTCTGAGCTGTCAGCACAGCCCGGACGCGGGGCTCAAACTCACGGACCGTCAGATCATGACCCGAGCCGAAGTCGGGCACTTAACCGACTGAGCCACCCAGGCGCCCCTAACTCCCCACCAATTCTAACAGACCAGATTTGATTGTATTGCTGTCCATCATTTTGAATAGCTATACTGTTGCTTAGTGGATAATAAATCATACCCTAAAGCTGATAGACTTCCAATAGGCAGGCAACCCAGTGAACAAAGAATACATTTTCAGAAATTGCTCTGTAAAATTATTGGGCTATTGTTTCCAATGACATTACTCATGTAAGCAAATTTATACATATTACAAAGAAAATTAACAAAAAATCTGTCATAATTTATTGTCCAATGCCTATTAAAACACTTCATCACGAAAGGGCTATGTACATTAATTTATCTTTACATGATTTTGCAAAAAGCCCTGGAGCCAGAAGTTTTCAAAACAGAATTATAAGTTACCGATTCGAGTCTATTTTATTTAATCACCTATCTGTAAATTGATGCTTTCGAGAAGCAGCAAGCATGCAGCAAACTTGCTAAGTAGGGAGAGAGATTGGAAAGTGAAAACCTTTGCGTAAGTACCTTCATTCTGATACAGACAAGAAAGAAAACCGTGATTGCTACAGGCAAAATACATAAAACTGCACATGGTTGAATGCCTAACAGACCTTAACAATGCCAGCTATTTAAATAACAACTTTGAAAACATATTAAAAGGTAGCAGAAATAAAAAACTGTTTGCTCCTTTGACAGCTACCTAGACCACACTTTTCTTGTAAAAACAGTAGAGGATATGCCACCAACTGAAATGAAAGCTTTGTTTCTTCTCTTTTGCATATGGGCTCTCAATTGATGTATAAAATATTTTGGGAAACAAAGCAGAAGAGAGTCAAAATTACCAGGTTGATTTTGCTCTCGAGAACAGTTTCCTTTCACTTTTTGTGTAGTCTGCCAAGCTCATCATACTTTTGGCAGATGTAAGGCACCTCTTTTGAATCAGTTTCATGAAGCTGGTTAATGCTACTAGCAGCCGCTGTTACCTGGCAATACACATCAGACGTTTTTATTATTGCTATTAATCAATGAGGTGAACTGACATTTAGAATGTGCATATAACAGGCCTGGTGACTTTCTCCCTGTAATCAATAGATTTTAAAGGCATTTGGAAGATGATTTATTAAAACAGCCAAAGACTTGGAATCAAAATATCTTAGAAGTGCCTGGGTGGCAGCTCAGTCAGTTAAACATTGGACTTTTGATTTCAGCTCAGGTTATGATCTCATGGTTGTTGTGAGATGGAGCCCCAGTGGGGCTCTGCACTGAGCATGAAGCCTGCTTAAGATTCTCTCTCTCACCCTCTGCCTCTCCCCTTGCTTGTGGACTCTCTCCTTCCTCCCCTCCCCCACCCTTCACTAAACAAACAAACAAAAACATGATGCATTTGGGGCACCTAGGTGGCTCATCTGACTCTTGATTTCAGCTCTGGTCATGGTCTTATGATTCATGGGTTCAAGCCCTATGTCATGCTGTCAGCAAGGAGCCTGCTTGAGATTCTCTCTCTCCCTCTCTCTCTGCCCCTCCCCTGCTTTCTCTCTCTCTCTCCCTTAAAATAAATACTTTAATATATATATTTATATCTTTATATATCTTTACATATATATATATTTAATATATGTATATATTAATTGTTTTATTTATATTTCAGAAGACAAGTGTTTTCTGTAAAGGGACAGATAACAAATTATTTTTTTAGCTTTGAGTTCCATTTACATCCTCCTCCCCTTGTTATTCCCCCTTTTCCTTTTCTCTTCTTTCTCTCTTGCTAAAATGCTTTAAACTTTAATTTTTTTTTTCAACGTTTATTTATTTTTGGGACAGAGAGAGACAGAGCATGAACGGGGGAGGGGCAGAGAGAGAGGGAGACACAGAATTGGAAACAGGCTCCAGGCTCTGAGCCATCAGCCCAGAGCCCGACGCGGGGCTCGAACTCACGGACCGCGAGATCGTGACCTGGCTGAAGTCGGACGCCTAACCGACTGCGCCACCCAGGCGCCCCTAAAATGCTTTAAACTTTAAAAACTTCTTAGCTTGTGAGCTAGATCTGGCCCACAGGTGTCATTTGCTGACACCTGAATTAATTCATTCAGCAACTGTTCTTAAGTGATGAGGTCACCACCCTCATGAAACTAGTTGAAACAGATGAATAAGAAAGAATTGTACCACAGTGTGTCTGGTGCCATGATGTTGTATGGTCTGTCATACTCATTCTAAACGTCAAAGGTGAGGTAATTTGTGACAAAATGATTAGCAGAGGAAGTAGGAGATTAAAAGTGAACAACTTCTGAGGAGAGAGAACAATGTGTACAAAGTTCCAAAAAAGAGAGAGAGTTGATAAAATTGAGGAATCACATGACTGTGCATGCCCTAGAAGGCTGAGAACACTGGGGAGGAGAATGGGACAGACTTAGAGACAGACCTTGGAAGCCATGTTGGGTTTAATCTTGCAGGAAATGGGAAGGCATTAATTGAATAAGCAATTTAATAAAGGATACAAAGTGAGGAGATTTGGACTTTAGAAATACCCGTTTGGTTGCAAAAGTAGGATTCCACTGGAGAAATTCAAAACAAGACGGAGATCACCACTTAGGAAACAGAAAAGTAGGTAAAGTTGAGTAAGCAACTTGGGACTCGAGTTGAAATCCCATTTTTAAAATCATTCATTCTCTTGGCATGCACAAAATCGAACTAATGATATTTCCTAGCCTATTTGTCAAGGTTTCCATGGAACTCAACTGAAATGATGTTTATAAAATGACTAAGCAATTCTGAAGTGCTGTAGCTTCTTACAAGGGTAAAAGTTTTCATTATTATGGTTAAGTTAAAAATTTTTTAACACAATAACCTTGATAAAATTATATCTTGAATAAGATTCAAAGAGGTAATGGAAATTTGCAAACCCTACTTTATCTCTTCTCACCTAGATCTAAAGGCTTGTATTTTGCTCCGGCAAAGCCTCCCAGTTGTTTCTGGTCTATCATAAGCTGATTCTAGATATCTCATCCCCTTGTAGCCTCCTTAAGTTTACTTTAGAACTGGAAAACTGGAAAATATATGATTATCTAAAAATATGTCCCAGAATTGCTAGGGAGTGCTGCCTTTGTTTAGATTAGAAAGAAATACCATAACTGTTTGGTATAAATCTTGAGGGTATTCAAAGATCTCACAGCAAAGGATGGAACTTCTCTGTTTGGGACAGGCAAAGACTATTATTTTTTTCCTCCAGAGAAGTAAGGGAAAAGGAGTATGAGAGGGAAATAGGGGACAGTGCAGAGAGGAAGAAGTAACTAACTGCTGCATGGGGAGGTAGCCAGGAGAGATACCCACAGACCTATGGAAAAGAGATTTCAATCTTATAGTGTTGACTGCATGAAAAGCAGAGACCACTCCACCCTTTCACATGACTCAGGTTCTGTAACACATCAGGAAATAACTTAGTTGTTCCATATTTGTGGATATTTTGTGAGGTGTGGATGTTGTAGATAGTTGTTGTAGTTGCAGGTGGAAATTGGCAAGGGGAGTTGCATTTTGTAAGACAGTGGCAGGTGGAAATAGGGGGTCAGGTGATAGAAGAGATCATGAAAATGCAAATTCCTTGCAAGTCTGAAGAAATCTTGGGAGAGTTTTGGATTTGCATAAGTCATGGAGTCGAGTTGAGGTCTTGTAGACAGTATATAGAACTCCAAGGAGGAGAGTGCTTCTCAGCTGATACTGTTGGTTGCAGGATTATCATGAATTATCGGGAAGTCTTGTTTCAGGTAACCAAGTCTATGGTTAAGAATGTTTGAAACCACCTACTGATGTGGAGTGTTTAGAGACAACCAGCTATTAATGCAACTGAATTATGAGAATGTATATTCTTCATGATTTACTGGTAGTAGCACAACCTATTAAATATCCAGATAAACTTCAAGTTTCCTGTGAGCCTATGTTTTGTTTTTGAAAATTATCTATTTTATCTCTTTCTTGATACCTAAAAGTGTAAAATATTAGAAATATATGGATTTCTTTCCATATGATTGTTTGAAAATTACAAATAGGAAGCAACATTTATATGACTTCTGGGAAGAAGATATTAGTTTATTCACTATACTGCTGGAGCAATGAAATGAATAAAATATTAATAGCAAATGTAACCCTATGATATTCTAAGAAGTAGTAAACTTCATAGGCCTTTCTTGCACATTATGACTACAACTACATGCTATAACTTTTAGCATGTAGAAGATAGATCACTGGCTTAAATCCCCATAGTGTAATTACCACGTCTATGACTGGGTAGCTATGGGCCCTTTAATAAGTCATTTCACTTCTCTGAGTCTCTGTTTTCTCATCTGTAAGATGGATTGTTGAATATAATGATTTTTAAATATCACAATTCTCATTTTTTTGCTTATTTTATGATTCAATGAAAGACCAGAAATAAGCAATGTGTTTACACTGTTGTCTTAGTGACAATCAGAAATTTCTCTCAACATCATAAATTCATGGTTATATAGATGGAATTACTTTTAACCCTTACAGTTGTAAGATCATAAAATAATAGTTGTAAGGGATCTCTGACTACATTCCATTAAAACTCTACTTTGGCACAATCTGATGAATATATTTCAAAGTGGTCTTAATTTTAGAACATTTCCCATGACAGAGAATTCACTAATATATGACATCTACGTACCTATTTGCTGGCATCAAGTCCTATGAGTTGTCTGAGACATTTATTTTGATGTCAGTTTAAAGATGATGATAACTGTTAGAGATTTTACTTTAAAGATAATGAAAGGCCTTCTCCTTGCTCTGTGATTACAGATCCAGAAAAAGGGGGCTATTTTCTCTTTTTCTCCAATTCATTATCTACCCTATTATTATCCTTTTATTTCTGATTTTCTCTCCCTCCCTCTCTCTCTCTCTCTCTCTCTCTCTCACACACACACACACACACACACACACACACACACACACACACACATTCTTCCCAACAAATAGAAAATATTGTGCACCAGTAAATAGGTCAGTAAGGTCATATAAAGCTAATATGGAAGGAGCTAGCTTCATCTGTACGTAACAATGCATAGGCAGTCAGAGCTAAATTCATGATCTTTAATTTTTTTTCACTTCTAATGCAGTAGTAGATAGAAAACAGGTATAGGCATTTTGATCTTAAGATGACAAAAATCCTTGAAACAGCATATGCATTTGTCTTAAGAAAGGTTTGTAAATAGCATCCTCTAATCTTTACATAGATGGTACCATTTTGAAATGCCAAGCAACCCATTTTTGAGTACAGATTTGGAGGCTTTATTCCTGAAAATATTTCAATAACTATAACTAAATAAAAGGCTTGAAGCTCAGTACTCTCTCTTTCACTCTCTCTTTCACTAACGGAAAAATGTTAGAAGTGGACTCATCGTTCAATATGAGAGAGGTGCCAAATGAGTGAAAGAACTGGTTACAGAGGAAAAACAGTAGAGTCTGGGCAACTTGCCTAAAGGGACACTTAAGTTGACCTTCATATAGGAATTGAAAATGTGAATCATTTTCTCTTCATTTTTTTCCTGGATTCTAACAATGAAGACAGTCTTTAAACTTGTGTTGTTTCTTGTTCTTTTATCAAGGCAGAAAAAGGCAACAAGAGAGCAGGTTTTCGAGTCAGAAAACCCAACACTTGAATCCAAGGACCACTATTTGTTATATGATCCTTGTGAATATACTTAATCAGTTTAATCTTCTCATCAAGAAATTAGTTATGAAAATAATTATTTTATAATGGTATTATGAGAATTGTACAAAGAAATTACTTATAAATGCTTTACAATGTACCAACGCAAAGGCGTTTCTTAATAAAATGTATCTATTATTGTTATTTGAATATATTGAACACATATATTGAATTTGAGTGTATATATTGAGGAACCACTAAATAAAATTGAGAGATTGAACTCTTATTGTTTGACTTTATAAAGCTTCCCCTCTATTTTAAATAATATGAATGAATAAATAGCCAAAATGACTATATATTCAAAATTATGTATGGGAATAAAAACATGTGTAAATGCAGACACGTGTGTATTTTTGGAACTAAGAAGTTGTAGGATGGTTGAGTTTATTACATGTTGCAGTCTTTGGATGCTTAGGGCAGAGGATGAGGCCAAAGAACAATACAACTTATTTATGAGCATAACTTTTTTTAAGTGACTAAGACAAAAATCACATGGGTAATTTATGCTGGACATCCTCTATTTGCCCCATCACATCTTCGTTTTGACATTCCTCACTCTGATCTATAACCCATGAGATAATATTGATTGTCAGTATTAACTGTTTCTCTTGTTCACTGACTTTGGCTACAGTTCAGCAAATGGGAAGCACCAGCAGGAGATCAAAAAGAAGCAGGAAAAAATGATCATGTAAATAATTTAAAATTTGGAAGATTTACAAATCTTGATATCAAAACATTTTATAAAGCTACCATAATCATGACAGTGTAGAATTGGTATAGAGACAGACTCAAGATCAACTTAATAGGTTAGAGAGTCCAGAAAATATGTGTAAAATCTACAGACATATATGAATTTTGCCAATGTATGAAATTACTTCAATTAGAAAAGAAAAGTTTTTGGGGTTTTTTTGTTATTTGTTTGTTTGTTTGTTATAACTAATGGTGCTTGAACAGTTGGAGATTTCTATGAAAAACAAATGGACCTTATTTCACTCTACAAAAATTATTTTATTTTAAATTTTTTTTTTCAACGTTTATTTATTTTTGGGACAGAGAGAGACAGGGCATGAATGGGGGAGGGGCAGAGAGAGAGGGAGACACAGAATCGGAAACAGGCTCCAGGCTCTGAGCCATCAGCCCAGAGCCTGACGCGGGGCTCGAACTCACGGACCGCGAGATCGTGACCTGGCTGAAGTCGGACGCCTAACCGACTGCGCCACCCAGGCACCCCTATACAAAAATTATTTTAGATGAATCATACACCTCCTGTAAAAGCTAGAATCATAAAATTTCTACTAGAGATTATAGGATAATAGCCTTATGAACTTGTGGTAGGCAAAAATTTCCTTTTTTAAGTGTGAATGGATATATGTATTCAGAATGAAAATAGAAATAAAAATAGATAATAAATTTTAAAATGCCAACAAAGACTACTAGTAAGCATCAAAAATTTCAGGAAACTAACATTGTATAGACTCATCATTAATTATCTTCTTGGCATATTTATACAACACTTTTTCCTAAATATTTTCTAGTTGCAAACAGTGTGATTGCCTTCTTAAAAGACAGTTTTGCAATATTTTCTATAAAGAAAACTCAAAGACCATTTAGACTTTCCTCTCTTATGGTTGATGAAAAACATTTCACTTTTTGACTTTTCCGAAAATTTCTTTCAGCTTCACAAATTGTTATTTGTAATATCCCATAAATTTATAGGATTCCTTTTAAGTTGGGGAAAAAATCTCACTCAGCTTTATTTAAGACCTGTAAGACTTCAGAACATTTCAAATTTTCTTGTTCAACAACTAATCTTAAATATTCTTTAAAATGTTAGCATTCATTAACTGTTTTGTTGTTAAAATTCTCATTATATGCATATAATATGATAATTTTGTAATCTTCACTCATCATATTTTATAGAAATGCATAAAATCTATACTTTGATTTAATATTTTGGTGGACATGCATAAAACACATAACTTGTTTCATAGAGGTACCAGCTGTTTATGGTACTGCTGAAGGTTTGGGCTCATAAATACAAGAATTCATATATATTCTTTGTTCTCCAGCTTTATTGAGGTATAATTGATAAAAACTATATATGTTTAAGATGTACAATGATTCGATATACATACACATTGTGAAATAACTACCACAGTTGAGTTAACTGAGACAACCATCACCTCACATAGTTACCTTCTTTTTTGGAGGGGGGAGAACACTTAAGATCTACCTTCTAGCATATTTCATATATGTAATATAGTATTACTAACTGTAGTCATCAGACTGTACATTAGATCCCCAGAACTTATTCATCTCATAACTGAAAGTTCTTTGACCAGTTTCCAGTTCCACCATACCACACCCCAACCATTGGCAACTACCATTCTACTCTCTCTATGAATTTGAGTTTTCTCAATTCCATATATAAGTAAGATCATATGGTATTTGTCTTTCTGTTCTAATTTATTTTACTTAACATATTATCCTCCAAGTTCAATCCATGTGATTACAAATGGCAGGGGTTCTTTCTTTTGTATGGCTGAAAACTATTCGTGTGTGTGTGTGTGTGTGTGTGTGTGTGTGTGCAGGCACCACATTTTCTTTAACCATTCATCCATCAGTGGACACTTTGGTATTTTCAGTATCTTGGCTATCGTAAATAATGCTGCAATTAACATAAGAGTAAGATATCTATTTTAAATAGTAATTTTATTTCCTTTAGATACAAACCCAGATGTGGGATTGCTGGATCATTTTAGTATACATATTGATGAAGCGAGCACTGCTAGATCATATGGTAGTTCCATTTTTTTGAAGGACTTCTATACTGTTTTCCATATGTTATATTTGCCATCACACTGTTTATTACAGCTTTCAATTTACATTCCCACCCACAATGTACAAGGGTCCTCACAAACATTCATCATCTATCATCTTTGCTAATAGACATCCTAACAGGTGTGAGGTGATGTTTTATTGTGATTTGATTTTCATATCCTTGATGATTAGGGATGTTGAACACTTTTTTATATACCTATTGGCCATTTATATGTTTGGGAAAATGTCTATTCAAATCATTTGCCTACTTTTAAATCTTTTTTTTTTTTTTTTTTTTTTTTTTTGCTACTGAGTTAGAGGAGCTCATGCTCTGTTTCTTTCAAAAATCAATAAACATCAAAAAAAAATTTTTTTCAAAAGTCAATCTACAGATGAGGAAAATATACTTACAAAACACATGTCAGAAAAATAACTCATATCCAAAAATATAGAAAATTATGTCAATATAATAAAAATATAATTTACTAAAAATAGTCAAAGGGAATGCGAACTAGTACAGCCACTCTAGAAAATAGTATGGTGGTTTCTCAAAAAGTTAAAAATAAAATCATCCTATGATCCAGCAATTTCACTACTAGGTATTTACCCAAAGAATACAAAAACACTGATTCAAAGGGATACATGCACCCCAATGTTTATAGCAGCATTATCTACAATAGCCAGCTTATGGAAACATCTCAAGTGTCCATTAACTGATGAATGGATAAAGAAAAGGTTATATATATATAGATGATAGATAGATAGATAGATAGATAGATAGATAGATACACACACACACAATGGAATATTAGCCATAAAAAACAATGAAATCTTGCCATTTGTGACCACATAGATGGAACTAGAGAGTATTATGCTAAGCAAAATAAATCAGTCACAGAAAGACAAATACCATATGATTTCACTCATATGTGGAATTTAAGAAACAAAACAAGCCAGCGAAGGGAAAGAGAGAGAGAGAGAAAGAGAGAGAGAGAGAGGCAAACCAAGAAAGAGATTCTTAATAGAACAAACTGGTAGTTACCAGAGGGGAGTGGGGTGGAAAGATGGGTTAAATAATAGGTGATGGGGATTAAGGAGTGAACTTGTAATGAGCACAGGGTGACTATGGAAGTTTTTTTTTTTTTAATGTTTATTTATTTCTGAGACACAGAGAGAAAAAGCATGAGTGGGGGAGGGGCAGAGAGAGAGGGAGACACAGAATCTAAAGCAGGCTCCAAGCTCTGAGCTGTCAGCACAGAGACCGAGGCGGAGCTGGAACTCACAAACCTGAGATCATGACCTGAGCCAAAGTCGGTTGACTGAGCCACCCAGGCGCCCCATGGAAGTTTTAAATTACTATACCTGAAACTAATATAACACTGTATGTTAGTTAACTGGAGTTAAAAAAAAAAACAAAGGATTTTAATTTTTATTTTACAAAAGAAGATACAAATGGTCAATAAACACACAGAAAAGGTGTTTACACCATTAATCTTCAGGAAAACACAAATTAAAATCACAATAAAACATCATTTTATGCTTTGTAGTGTAACTAAGATTTAAAAATTTTTAATATAAACGTTGGCAAATTTGTGGAACAATTAGATCTTTCATTCTTCAATGGTGTGAGTATAAAACGACACAACTGCTTTTGAGAACTGTTTGGAATTTTCTCATGAAGTTGAACCTAAGTCTACCCTCTGATCCAGCAATTCTACTACTAAATATTTACCTAAGATAAATGAGCACATGTGTTATACAAAGACTTACATAAGAATATTGATAGCAGCTTTAGTTATAATAGCTAAAACTACAAAAACTCAAATATCCATCAAGAGGTAAAAAGATAACAAATTATGAAATATTCACAATACAGCACATTCCTCAGGAATAAATATGAACAAAGTACTGATAATTTCAACAACAGGAATAAATCTCAAAAACGTACTTAGTGAAAGCATCCAGACACAAAAAAGTGGATACTATTCGATTTCATTTTTATGAAAGCTAAGAACAAGCATCACTAATGTATAGTTCTAGAAAACTTCTTGATTACCTCTCAAACGTATTAAACTGGCCTGAGGTTTCTGGGGTGAAATTATCTCTGTCTTTCCTGGAGTTGTAGCCACACAGGTTTATACAATTATTAAAACTCATTAATCTGGACACAAAATTATACACACATCATGTCTCAAAAGTGACAACTTGTTGAAGACTTGGGTTAACTTGAAAAAAGCAACATAGTGCTGGAAATAAAGGAGATAGAAGAGACTTGAAAGAAGGAAATGATGGACAGTCTCACATCTGTGTTAAGGGAAGGAAGACACATGGAGAAAGGAAGAACTGAGAACATAAGATAAACCATCAGTATGATTAAAAGTACGCACCAGATTAAAAAGAAAAACTGGAAAGATGATGAAATATTGTCGTTAGGTACAAAAAAATTAGAATTAGCAAAATAAAGTAAATGGCAAGTAATGAATAGGCTATAACTTGGAGATTTCGAAATCTGAAACAGGGGCATTATGAGAAAGTTCATATACAGAGGCATAATGTCTATACAGGCATAATGAAGTTCCCAGTAGCCACTTTTCTGACCCATTCTAGCTCCAAAGTTAACACTACTCTAGCTTTGAAATCTGTGCTGAGACAAGAATCTTTCAATTCTGACATAGAGAAAGAGAGAGGGAATAATTTTCCTTAATTTTACATTTTCATGTTGTGAATACTCAAATACATTTTTTAGTACTTCTAATTATTTTAAGAAAAAATATTTTGCCTTTTTCCTGCCAATCCCTCAACACAATAAAGTCACTATATGGTTGTTTATGCTAGAATGGATATGTTAATTTACTCATTTGCATCATTTATGATACTCTTCCCAGAAAGTGGAAAACATTTTTACATTTGATTAAACACACCTTGTCTGATTTAATAGCAATCTTTAAACTTATTTTTCATCTTGGTATTATTTTCTAGCAGTTCTGCTGCCCTGACCTCTTGTATGTAAAAAAAGAGCAAAAAAAGATCTTCCACAGCAAGTAAGGAGGACAGCTTTATGTTATTGTCATAATGTGTGCATGGGTCAATTGCCAGGTATATAAAAAAAAGTATTTTAAGTAAAAGATTTTTCCACAGTGAAACAGTATTCATTGTTTTGGTTTGGCTTTTCTTTTAATTATTTAGATTCCACCTTGCCTGTCACTGTATTACTATGATGACTCAACATAAGTCAAAAACATTTATAACATTTACACAAATATACTCTTTGAACTACATAACTATATGCATTAGCAATTATTTTTGTACTGCCTGTGACATTTCTTGCATTACCCCCTTAAAATTAAATTCTTTGATCCCTGTATTTATTTTTCCTGCTTAAAATATTATTTTCTTTTAACTGATAGTCTCTTCAACAAATTCAGTATTAATAATGGTATATTTTCTAATACCTTAACCCTGCAGATCCTTAATCTCTTCAAAACCAATGACTATCTTTCCTAAGAGTTGCTTTTGTGTAGATTTGGTGCTGATGTTCTCGGGAAGATGAAATACATTTCTTCTCTGTTTCCATTGCATCTTGTATAATACAATGGTAATCATCACACTGTTATAATTAATTATGTATTAGTTTCCACTGTTAAATTCTCAACAACTAGAACTATTTAATGTACAAAAATGCATTTTCTAAAAATCATTTAGACTTTTTTCCTTTTTTCCCATTTTCCCATTCATTCTAAATTTGTTTTTTGTACTCAGGGTTATAGTTCTTTTCATCTCCCTATTCTTCTCAGCCATACTCCATTTTATTACTACTAGCTAACATTTATTGGGTTTTATAAATTAAATGCACCCAAACTGATATCTATATCTATATGAAATGTACATTTACATACATAACTGCAACTATTCTTGTATATAGAACAATGGGCCCAATACTATGGCTGACATAGATATTCTGACGTCCTATTGGTGGGTCCTTTTATGGTGAAAACACTGTAAAGCTGGACATCCTTGATGCTGTTGCTACCAACAATAATAAAACAATCCCTAATCCTTATTTAACATTTTTGTGCGTGCTGGAAACTGTTCTAAGCATTTAACATTTAATCCTCACAAACATTTGATGTGATAGTCATAATATTTTCTCTATTTTGTAGACAATGGAACTGAAGCACAGAGAGGTGCATTGTAGTGAACTGGAATTTAAACCCAGAAAGTTTGACTTTAAGTTCGACGTTCTTAATCACTATGTCAAAACATGTTTCAGTTAAATATGCTACCTCATCAATTGGATTCAAAATAAGGAAAGGAGACACAAAATATGAGGAATCCATTTTCCTGCTGTAGATTATGGTGAAGACAGTTTGGTTCTGTAGTTAGCACTTCCAGATTTGATATTTCTCTGCTGTAGTAGCAGTTGCTTTCCTATTCAAATAAAAAATGATGTTATACTATGGCCTAAGAATTGCTGCTAGAAGTTCACTGGAGTCTGTTTCTCTAGCACTCTCAATTATACTGATAACCACCTGGTGATAAATCATTTTTTCCCATAAATAAACAAGAATAGTGTCCATTGCAGCTCATGGTTTTTAACCAATATGATAATTTGTTCCAGAAGCAGCAACGGCAATTGAAAGGAGGCACAATAACAAGAGACAAGATGGGTGTCTCGCCACAGAAATTTTGCAGTATTGCTTAGCAAAAATGAGATTAAGGGTACTGCTTTCCTACCAAAATTGTTCCTATGTCAAAGTGGCCACCTTCAGTTAAAAAGGGGAATGGAGGACCACAAAAAATGGAAACATTAGATGAAACAATAATGCTGAAAACTACTGGCTATCAGGCAATGAAAGACAATCCCTGACAAAGTAGGAAAAAATGAGGTGTGCTCTACAATTGCTCCACCTTACTGTTATGAAGACATTTCCAGGCTATTTCCTTGGGAAAAAGAACTGAGTCAATGTCTGTTGAACTCCCTGAATTGAGGAGATAAAGATGAGAGCCTAGGGAGAGCTTGTGTTACCAGGGAAGACTACCAGAGACAATAGAGCAACACAAATAGAGAATTCCAGAGATCTTCAGAGAATCCCCATCAAGTATTCTGCTGAGTGCTAATCAGAACATGAATGAGGAAACTATCAGTGACTGAGGAAGGTACAACCAAAAGATTAAAAATTAATAGCGCCCAATAGTCATATGGGGCTGGAAATAGTGCTTGTTCTAACAGCCAGATTGGAAAACCTCATCATTCACAGGGTATTGCATGGAGTATTCAGAACACCCTTGCCTTAATAATAGAAAATAGTTATCTCTAGACTGAGAACAATCAGAGCCCTGTCTAACAAACCTCAAAAGCAAGACCCAAAGAGATCAAACTCTTTCCAAATAACCTAATTGTGTACCCCCCCAAAATCAACATATTTATAAATTGAAGGAGACACAAATGAATGGAAAGATATTGCATACTCATGATCAGAAGAATTAATATTGTTAAAATATCTACACTACCCAAAGCCATATAGAGATTCAATGCAATTCCCATAAAAAAAAAAAATCCAATGGCATTTTTCACAGAAATAGAAAAAACAATCCTAAAATGTGTAATGGGAGGGGAGGGAAGATGGCGGCGTAGGAGGACGCTGGGCTCACCGCGCGTCCTGCTGATCACTTAGATTCCACCTACACCAGCCTAAATAACCCAGAAAACCGCCAGAGGATTAGCAGAACCGGAGTCGCCAGAGCCAAGCGCAGACGAGAGGCCCACGGAAGAGGGTAGGAAGGGCGGCAAGGCGGTGCGCGCTCCACGAACTGGCGGGAGGGAGCCGGGGCGGAGGGGCGGGTCACCGGCCAAGCAGAGCCCCCGAGTCTGGCGGGCAAAAGCAGAGGGGCCTGACGGACTGTGTTCTGACAGCAAGCGCGACTTATCGACTTATCGTCTGGGAGGTCATAAGTTAACAGCTCTGCTCAGAAAGCGGGAAGGCAAGAGGACAAAGGGAGGGAGAGCTGCTGAGCCCCCAGACGACAGAGCTCAGTTTGGTGGGGAACAAAGGCGCTCGCCAGCGCCATCTTCCCCGCCCATCCCCCAGCCAAAATCCCAAAGAGAACCAGTTCCTGCCAGGGAACTTCCTCCCTCCGCGCAAACACCCAACTCTGTGCTTCTGCAGAGGAGCCAAACCTCTGGCAGCGGATCTGACTCCATCCCGCTGCCACAGGGCCCCTCCTGAAGTGGATCACCTAAGGAGAAGCAAGCTAAGCCTGCCCCTCCTGCCCCTGTGCACCTTGCCTACCCACCCCAGCTAATACGCCAGATCCCCAGCATCACAAGCCTGGCAGTGTACAAGTAGCCCAGACGAGCCACGCCACCCCACAGTGAATCCCGCCCCTGGGAGAGGGGAAGAGAAGGCACACACCAGTCTGACTGTGGCCCCAGCGGTGGGCCTGGGGCAGACATCAGGTCTGACTGCGACTCCGCCCACCAACTCCAGTTATACACCACAGCACAGGGGAAGTGCCCTGCAGGTCCTCACCACGCCAGGGACTATCCAAAATGACCAAGCGGAAGAATTCCCCTCAGAAGAATCTCCAGGAAATAACAACAGCTAATGAGCTGATCAAAAAGGACTTAAATAATATAACAGAAAGTGAATTTAGAATAATAGTCATAAAATTAATCGCTGGGCTTGAAAACAGTATAGAGGACAGCAGAGAATCTCTTCCTACAGAGATCAAGGGACTAAGGAGCAGTCACGAGGAGCTGAAAAACGCTTTAAATGAAATGCAAAACAAAATGGAAACCACCACGGCTCGGATTGAAGAGGCAGAGGAGAGAATAGGTGAACTAGAAGATAAAGTTATGGAAAAAGAGGAAGCTGAGAAAAAGAGAGATAAAAAAATCCAGGAGTATGAGGGGAAAATTAGAGAACTAAGTGATACACTAAAAAGAAATAATATACGCATAATTGGTATCCCAGAGGAGGAAGAGAGAGGGAAAGGTGCTGAAGGGGTACTTGAAGAAATAATAGCTGAGAACTTCCCTGAACTGGGGAAGGAAAAAGGCATTGAAATCCAAGAGGCACAGAGAACTCCCTTCAGACGTAACTTGAATCGATCTTCTGCACGACATATCATAGTGAAACTGGCAAAATACAAGGATAAAGAGAAAATTCTGAAAGCAGCAAGGGGTAAACGTGCCCTCACATATAAAGGGAGACCTATAAGACTCGTGACCCATCTCTCTACTGAAACTTGGCAGGCCAGAAAGGATTGGCACGAGATTTTCAGTGTGCTAGACAGAAAAAATATGCAGCCGAGAATCCTTTATCCAGCAAGTCTGTCATTTAGAATAGAAGGAGAGATAAAGGTCTTCCCAAACAAACAAAAACTGAAGGAATTTGTCACCACTAAACCAGCCCTACAAGAGATCCTAAGGGGGACCCTGTGAGACAAAGTACCAGAGACAACACTACAAGCATAAAACATACAGACATCACAATGACTCTAAACCCGTATCTTTCTATAATAACACTGAATGTAAATGGATTAAATGCACCAACCAAAAGACATAGGGTATCAGAATGGATAAAAAAACAAGACCCATCTATTTGCTGTCTACAAGAGACTCATTTTAGACCTGAGGACACCTTTAGATTGAGAGTGAGGGGATGGAGAACTATTTATCATGCTACTGGAAGCCAAAAGAAAGCTGGAGTAGCCATACTTATATCAGACAAACTAGACTTTAAATTAAAGGCTGTAACAAGAGATGAAGAAGGACATTATATAATAGTTACAGGGTCTATCCATCAGGAAGAGCTAACAATTATAAATGTCTATGCGCCGAATACCGGAGCCCCCAAATATATAAAACAACTACTCATAAACATAAGCAACCTTATTGATAAGAATGTGGTAATTGCAGGGGACTTTAACACCCCACTTACAGAAATGGATAGATCATCTAGACACACGGTCAATAAAGAAACAAGGGCCCTGAATGAGACATTGGATCAGATGGACTTGACAGATATATTTAGAACTCTGCATCCCAAAGCAACAGAATATACTTTCTTCTCGAGTGCACATGGAACATTCTCCAAGATAGATCATATACTGGGTCACAAAACAACCCTCCATAAGTTTACCAGAATTGAAATTATACCATGCATACTTTCAGACCACAATGCTATGAAGCTTGAAATCAACCACAGAAAAAAGTCTGGAAAACCTCCAAAAGCATGGAGGTTAAAGAACACCCTACTAACGAATGAGTGGGTCAACCAGGCAATTTGAGAAGAAATTAAAAAATATATGGAAACAAACGAAAATGAAAATACAACAATCCAAACGCTTTGGGACGCAGCGAAGGCAGTCCTGAGAGGAAAATACATTGCAATCCAGGCCTATCTCAAGAAACAAGAAAAATCCCAAATACAAAATCTAACAGCACACCTAAAGGAAATAGAAGCAGAACAGCAAAGACACCCCAAACCCAGCAGAAGAAGAGAAATAATAAAGATCAGAGCAGAAATAAACTATATAGAGTCTAAAAAAACTGTAGAGCAGATCAACGAAACCAAGAGTTGGTTTTTTGAAAAAATAAACAAAATTGACAAACCTCTAGCCAGGCTTCTCAAAAAGAAAAGGGAGATGACCCAAATAGATAAAATCATGAATGAAAATGGAATTATTACAACCAATCCCTCAGAGATACAAACAATTATCAGGGAATACTATGAAAAATTATATGCCAACAAATTGGACAACCTGGAAGAAATGGACAAATTCCTGAACACCCATACTCTTCCAAAACTCAATCAGGAGGAAATAGAAAGCTTGAACAGACCCATAACCAGCGAAGAAATTGAATCGGTTATCAAAAATCTCCCAACAAATAAGAGTCCAGGACCAGATGGCTTCCCAGGGGAGTTCTACCAGACGTTTAAAGCAGAGATAATACCTATCCTTCTCAAGCTATTCCAAGAAATAGAAAGGGAAGGAAAACTTCCAGACTCATTCTATGAAGCCAGTATTACTTTGATTCCTAAACCAGACAGAGACCCAGTAAAAAAAGAGAACTACCGGCCAATATCCCTGATGAATATGGATGCAAAAATTCTCAATAAGATACTAGCAAATCGAATTCAACGGCATATAAAAAGAATTATTCACCATGATCAAGTGGGATTCATTCCTGGGATGCAGGGCTGGTTCAACATTCGCAAATCAATCAACGTGATACATCACATTAACAAAAAAAAAGAGAAGAACCATATGATCCTGTCAATCGATGCAGAAAAGGCCTTTGACAAAATCCAGCACCCTTTCTCAATAAAAACCCTTGAGAAAGTCGGGATAGAAGGAACATACTTAAAGATCATAAAAGCCATTTATGAAAAGCCCACAGCTAACATAATCCTCAACGGGGAAAAACTCAGAGCTTTTTCCCTGAGATCAGGAACACGACAGGGATGCCCACTCTCACCGCTGTTGTTTAACATAGTGCTGGAAGTTCTAGCATCAGCAATCAGACAACAAAAGGAAATCAAAGGCATCAAAATTGGCAAAGATGAAATCAAGCTTTCGCTTTTTGCAGATGACATGATATTATACATGGAAAATCCGATAGACTCCACCAAAAGTCTGCTAGAATTGATACATGAATTCAGCAAAGTTGCAGGATACAAAATCAATGTACAGAAATCAGTTGCATTCTTATACACTAACAATGAAGCAACAGAAAGACAAATAAAGAAACTGATCCCATTCACAATTGCATCAAGAAGCATAAAATACCTAGGAATAAATCTAACCAAAGATGTAAAGGATCTGTATGCTGAAAACTATAGAAAGCTTATGAAGGTAATTGAAGAAGATTTAAAGAAATGGAAAGACATTCCCTGCTCATGGATTGGAAGAATAAATATTGTCAAAATGTCAATACTACCCAAAGCTATCTACACATTCAATGCAATCCCAATCAAAATTGCACCAGCATTCTTCTCGAAACTAGAACGAGCAATCCTAAAATTCATATGGAACCACAAAAGGCCCCGAATAGCCAAAGGAATTTTGAAGAAGAAAACCAAAGCAGGAGGCATCACAATCCCAGACTTTAGCCTCTACTACAAAGCTGTCATCATCAAGACAGCATGGTATTGGCACAAAAACAGACACATAGACCAATGGAATAGAATAGAAACCCCAGAACTAGACCCACAAACGTATGGCCAACTCATCTTTGACAAAGCAGGAAAGAACATCCAATGGAAAAAAGACAGCCTCTTTAACAAATGGTGCTGGGAGAACTGGACAGCAACATGCAGAAGGTTGAAACTAGACCACTTTCTCACACCATTCACAAAAATAAACTCAAAATGGATAAAGGACCTGAATGTGAGACAGGAAACCATCAAAACCTTAGAGGAGAAAGCAGGAAAAGACCTCTCTGACCTCAGCCGCAGCAATCTCTTACTCGACACATCCCCAAAGGCAAGGGAATTCAAAGCAAAAGTGAATTACTGGGACCTTATGAAGATAAAAAGCTTATGCACAGCAAAGGAAACAACCAACAAAACTAAAAGGCAACCAACGGAATGGGAAAAGATATTTGCAAATGACATATCGGACAAAGGGCTAGTATCCAAAATCTGTAAAGAGCTCACCAAACTCCACACCCGAAAAACAAATAACCCAGTGAAGAAATGGGCAGAAAACATGAATAGACACTTCTCTAAAGAAGACATCCGGATGGCCAACAGGCACATGAAAAGATGTTCAGCGTCGCTCCTAATCAGGGAAATACAAATCAAAACCACACTCAGGTATCACCTCACGCCAGTCAGAGTGGCCAAAATGAACAAATCAGGAGACTATAGATGCTGGAGAGGATGTGGAGAAACGGGAACCCTCTTGCACTGTTGGTGGGAATGCAAATTGGTGCAGCCGCTCTGGAAAGCAGTGTGGAGGTTCCTCAGAAAATTAAAAATAGACCTACCCTATGACCCAGCAATAGCACTGCTAGGAATTTATCCAAGGGATACAGGAGTACTGATGCATAGGGGCACTTGTACCCCAATGTTCATAGCAGCACTCTCAACAATAGCCAAATTATGGAAAGAGCCTAAATGTCCATCAACTGATGAATGGATAAAGAAATTGTGGTTTATATACACAATGGAATACTACGTGGCAATGAGAAAGAATGAAATATGGCCTTTTGTAGCAACGTGGATGGAACTGGAGAGTGTGATGCTAAGTGAAATAAGCCATACAGAGAAAGACAGATACCATATGGTTTCACTCTTATGTGGATCCTGAGAAACTTAACAGGAACCCATGGGGGAGGGGGAGGAAAAAAGAAAAAAAAAAAAGAAAAAAAAAAAAAAAGAGGTTAGAGTGGGAGAGAGCCAAAGCATGAGAGACTGTTAAAAACTGAGAACAAACTGAGGGTTGATGGGGGGTGGGAGGGAGGAGAGGGTGGGTGATAGGTATTGAGGAGGGCACCTTTTGGGATGAGCACTGGGTGTTGTATGGAAACCAATTTGACAATAAATTTCATATAATAAAAAAAATAAAATAAAATAAAATAAAATGTATAATGGAACTACAAAATACCCCAAATAGCCAAAGCAATCTTGAAAAAGAACAAAACCAGAAACATCACACTTCCTGATTTCAAATTCTATTAAAAGCTATTTTAATCAAAACAGCGTGGTAGTAGTATAAAAGCAGATATATAAACCAATGGAATGGAACCAAAAGCCCAGAAATAACACCACACATACGTGGTCAATTATTTTTGACAAGAAAGCCAAGAATTCTCAATAGTGGAAGATAATCCCTTCAATAAATTGTTTTGGGAAAACTGGATATTGAATGAAATTGAACACATATCATATACCATATGCAAAAAATAACTTAAATAGATTAAGGACTTAAATGTAAGACTTGAAACTCTAAAATTCCTAGAAGACAGCATAAAGAAAACCTTCTTGACCTTGGTCTTGGCAATCACTTTTTGGACATGACATCAAAAGCACAAGCAACAAAAGCAAAAGTCAACAAGTGGAACCACATCAAACTTAAAAGCTTCTGCACAGCAAAAGAAACCATCAACAAAATGAAAGGCAATTTATGAAATGGAAGAAAATATTTGCAAGTCATATATCTGATAAGGAGTTAATATCTAAAATATATTAAGGACCTCATACAACTCAATAGCAAAACAAAACAAAACAAAAACAAAATACACAATCCAATTTAAAAATGGGCAGAAGACTTGAATACACATTTTTTTCAAAGAAGACATACAAATGGTCAACAAGTACATGCTCAACATCCCTAATTCATCATCTCTGTATCCCTTGCCATCCTTAATCATTACAACAAAATATCACTTTACACCTGTTAGAATGGATATTATCAAAAAGACAAGAGATCACAAATACTGGCAAGGATGTGGAAAAAAAGAAACCCTGGTGCACTGTTGATGGGAATGTAAGTTGGTACAGCCACTCTGGAAAACAGTATGGAGGTTCCTCAAAAAAGTAAAAATAGAACTACCATATGATTCATCAATCTCACTTCTAGGTGTATACCTAAAGGAAATAAAATCACTATCTTGGAGTGATATCTATACTCCCTCATTCATAGCAGCATTATTTACCATAGCCAAGACATGAAAACCACCTAAGTGCCCACCAATGGATTGTTAGAGAAAATGTGACAGATATATTACATGAATAGACTTGGAGGACATTATGCTAAGTGAAAAAGTCACGCAGAGAAAGATAAATCCTTCATGGTATCACTTATACATGGAATCTAAAGAAAAAAAAAGTTGATTAAAATAGAAACAGGGTAGAATGGTGGTTGCCAGGGGATGGGGTGGATAAATGGGAAGACATTGGTAAAAGGGTACAGACTTTCAGTTATAAGATGACTAAATTCTGAGAATCTAATGTACAGCCTGTTGACTACAGTTAACAGTACTGTATTGTATATTTGAAAGTGGCTATGAGAGTAAAGCTTTCATACTCTTACCGTTCCAACAACAAAACGGTAATTACATGAGGTGAAGGATGTGTTGACTAATTGCAGTGTGATAATTATGTATTTCACAATATATACATGTATGAAATCATCACATTGTATACCTTGAATTTATACAGTGTTATATGTCAATTAGATCTCAGTAAATGGGAAAAAAGACTATTCAGAGTAATACAAAAATATCCAGGAACCAATATGGTAAACTACACTGTGTCTTACATCCTATTAAAAAATTAATTGTGTCCATGGAGCGCCTGGGTGGCGCAGTCGGTTAAGCGTCCGACTTCAGCCAGGTCACGATCTCGCGGTCCGTGAGTTCGAGCCCCGCGTCGGGCTCTGGGCTGATGGCTCAGAGCCTGGAGCCTGTTTCCGATTCTGTGTCTCCCTCTCTCTCTGCCCCTCCCCCGTTCATGCTCTGTCTCTCTCTGTCTCAAAAATAAATAAACATTGAAAAAAAAATAAAAAAATAAAAAAAATAAAAAATTAATTGTGTCCAATTTCCAATAAAAAATTATCAGCCAGGAAAAATGGCAGAAAAATATAACCTATAGTAAGAAAAAGAATTGATCAACACCAAATTACATCTGGCAGAGTTATAACAATTAAATATCTTGATATTTAAACAGTTGTTATAGCTTTATTCCCTATGTTCAAAAACCTATTGGAAAAACTGGACATGAGAGGAAAAAAAGAAGGATTGAACATGTTAAGCAGAGACATGGAAGAAATAAAAGGGATTTAAATTGAACTTCTAAAAATGAAAACTACAATGGCTAACGTTAAAAATACACAGTATAGGATTAATTGCAGATTAGACATCACAGAAGAAAAACTAAGTGAACTTGAAGACAAAGTAATTAAAATTATTGCAAACAAAACAAAAAAAGTGCATTAATGAAATTAATGAAGAATTAGTGAATTGCAGAACAACTCCAAACCACCTATTAAATGTGTAATTACAGTCCCTGAAGAAGGTAGGGGGAGAGGTACAAAATAAATATTTGAAGAAATAATGACCAAATATTTTCCAAGTTTAAATAAAAATTAAAAACTTACATATACAGGAATCTCAATAAGTGGTAACAGAAGCAATATGGTATATACTTCTATATACCAAAGTATATAAAAATCATAACCAGTGATAAAAAAGAATTTTTTCTAAGTTGTCAGAGAAAAGATAACACATTATGTGTGGAGGAACAAAGATAAGTAAGGAGGCAGACTTCTTGTTGGAAATAACATAAACTAGAAAACAAGAGAGAAATAATTTTAAATTACTAAAACAAATAACCTAGATACTAATCTTTTAATCTAGAATTCTATAACCAATGAAAATACCTTTCAAAAATGAAGGAACAATAAAACTTTTTCAGATGTACAAAAACTGAAGGTTTCCATCACCAGTGACTTATTCTACAGGTATTAGTGACAGTCTTCAGATAAAAGGAAAATGATACTAGATGGAAATCTGAACCTACACAAATAAATAAGAAGCACTGAAAGTGATAACTACATGGATACATTTATAAATACCTTTTAATTCTGTGCAAATCTCTTTAAAATAAAATTATTTAAACACAAATATTACAGTGAGTGGTTTACAACATATGTGAAACTAAATTACATGATAACACAATAAAGTTCAAGATGAAAGAATGGATATAGTATTGTAAGGTGTTAACACTATGTATTAGTATATAACATAACACTATGTATTGGTATAATATCATTCAAGGATACACTGTGATAGGTTAAATCTGTATATTATAAATCTTAAAACAACAACTAACATAAAAAAACAAAGAATTATAGTTAGTATTTCAATAAAGGAGATAGAATCATAAGAGCAGGAAATTAATCTACAATAGGACAGAAAATGAAAATGAAGGGAGCAAAGGGCACATGACACAAATAGAAAACAAATAGCAAATGATAGATTTAAACCTAACAGCATCAACCAAAAAGCATTTAAAGCAAGTGGTCTAAATATTCCAAATAAAAAAGAGAGATTATTATACTGAATAGAAAACAACTCACCACTAAATGTTGCTAACAAGAAACACTCTTTAAATATAATAAAATTAGGTGACAATTTAAAAGATGGAAAAGACATATTCCATGCTAATACTAATTTAAAAAAAAATCCTAAAGTGGTTACATTAATACCAAATTATATTTCAAAGCAAGAAATAGCAAAGATAAATAAGGTCATTTCATAATGAAAAAAGATTACATTCTTTAAGAGGATTTAACAATCC
Source organism: Leopardus geoffroyi (assembly GCF_018350155.1). Taxonomy (NCBI): domain Eukaryota; kingdom Metazoa; phylum Chordata; class Mammalia; order Carnivora; family Felidae; genus Leopardus; species Leopardus geoffroyi. The sequence continues at coordinate 93,262,649 of NC_059333.1, forward strand.
TGAATACTTAAACATATAATAACAGAGCTTCCAAACACATAAGGCAAGAACTGATAGAACTGCAAGAAAAAATAGACATATCCACAATTATAATCGGACACTTCAATTAACCTCTCACCATAATTAATAGAATTAACAAATAATTATACAGAAACCCTCTTATAATAATTAATAGAATTAATAATAAAATGATTATACAGAAAATCAGTAAGAATATAGATTTGAACAATACTAGTACATCTTGACCTATTGACATTTATAGAAAGTACCACATAAATACAAAAGAATACGCATTCTTTTCAAATGGAAATTTTACAAAAATATATCATATTCTGAGCAATAAAACAGGTATCAACACATATGAAGGACTTGAGTCATATAAAGCATGTTCTCTGACCAAAATCAAACTATTTTCATAATAAAACTTAGGCACTATTTGTCCTTTTTTTTCACTCTCATTTTCTCATGAGTTTACAGTAGAGTTTTCCAGAATCTGTATCATAAATGACATTGCAGAAACAGATATGAGAATCCAACTATTATTAAGCCATAGATTAAAGATATTTTCAAAAATTTAAAATAATATATACCACTCTACTTGATAATATTTTTCAGAAATGTTTTTTATAAAATATATTAATTATGTTGATACACAAGACTTGATTGTTGTTTTAAATTATTAAATACTAATTTCTAAAATTTCTCAGTTTCTAACCTTGTAAATGTCCATAGATAAAACTCCTGTAAAGAAAGGTCCTCTGTGGAGATTTCAATAATTTTTAAGAGAGCAAAGGAGTTCCAAGACCAAAATCTTTGATAACCATTATATCAAAACACAATGCAAACATGTTGGATGCCAAACTCATCTCATCCTCGCTCCTCCCATCAAATCAGTTCATTCTTTTGTCATGTGTGTTTTGTTAACACTCAATTCTCGGAGTCACCTGAACCAGATATAATTTTTTTTTTATGCCTATCTTTTGGTCTCATTGTTTGGTGTTTGCATTTTGTCAGTTTACTTGATGCATCTACTTACTAGATTCTATGTTCTTTGAGGATAGAGTCCATATATTGATCATCTTTTTTATTTTCCATAATACTGATCGCATAATGAACACCAAAATCTATCAGTGGAATGATTCATAACTCTTTGATTAAAATGACAGCAAATTGGTACTGACAATTTACTGAATATTGTGAACACAATGTCACTTGCATAACCTAGAACATTTACAGTATTTGCTGGAATTAATTCATTATTTAAAACAAAATTATGAGTCTGTTCATGAGCCTCTGGACATAGTTAAATGCAACAATGTGATTTTAATTATCTTTGAATTAGCACCATTATAAAATACCAATATGTTAGGTAGTGATAAAATACCAATATTAGTATATGAAAGACCTCAAGATCAGTTTAGAGACAGGCAGAGGATGCACTAGGTGGAAGGAAATGCAATATTGGCAAATAGTGTAGATTCTGCATTTAGCTTTTTGCACCTAAATTTGTGCTCCTAATTAAAATAGCTATGAGTGATGAAAGCTGGGAAATTCATTAAAAAAGGCACCAGTGCCAGGCCCAGGCTTCACTCAAAGTAGAGACATTTCAAACCATATGATAATGATATTTCAGGAGGGTGAGTCATACTGTCATGACTGAGAACTGGAATGGGGTGGGGGGGGGGCAGTTTGACAATATGGCTGCTGACTGACATGTGTTCTTAGGAGATAATGCACGCTCTGGTGGAACTTCTTTGCCCAGGAGTAGAGAAGCCAACAAATGCAGGTTATTTCAGAATGGAATAATATGGGAGGACAAAGGTAAGAGCACTGTGCTGGTGATGAAGAAGCAGTAGGATCTTGATGGCAAATAATCTTCTGTGGGTGTAGCTGAATGACATGCATGATTCCCTCATCAGCTTTACCTTCAAGGAATATCATATTATTGACATTTTGAGATGATTACATCACATTGTTATACTGCTTGCAGACCACAGAAAGTTATATTTACCAGGAGAAGTTATCCGGACAGCTAATGCAATGAGGGGATCACCATTCCTTAGTTGTCTGAACTGATAGGTGAAACAGCAAACCTTGAATTATACTACTTTTTAATAACTAATGGCTTTTCCACTTTTGTTTTTGAGCCATTTGCAAATTTAAGATTAGACTTTAAACACCACAGCTATCAACCATGCCTATAGTTACAATCAGTTGTGCTATTTTGACTCTTTTTTTTTTTAAATCAAGCATAGCATGTTAACTTGGACCAGGCATTGATTTGCTTTTGGCTAGGCAATCCAAACAAAGTGAATTTTGGAAATTGGTTGAAATTATGAAAATGTAAGAAGAACTTCCTTTTTTTAGTTTATTAAATTTATATACAAGTAAACCAGCTTAAATTTCTGGACTAGAAAACCCAATCAGGAAGGAAAACACAAGGACTATTTTAATTTAAATTTAGTAATCTTTTGGAGATCTCTTATGTACCAGTGTTTAATATGTAGTATAGAAATATTGCAGGTGGTTGGGAAATGAACTAATCTTTCTATCAACAAACATTTATTGTCTAGTAGGCACCAATTAAAAAGTCGCTACAGAAAATATCCTAGTTTCTTCAATAGAATGTGGCAGAAGTTACTTCTAGAAAAAGTAAATGGTCAATATTCTAGACCACAGGAAAACTGTGGGCCTAACTGTATTCATTTGTTTCTATTACAAAGAGAAATGTTATTAGCAGCAACATGACAGCATCCTTAACAACAAATAGCTATTTTAGTTCTTTTAAATAAGGACTTAGATAAAAATGAATGATTTCAGAATTTCTAAGTCACCGAAGTATGGATAAATTATTATCAAAAGAAGCAGTTAAATCAAATGTACTCAATTTCATTACAAGTATAGATAAGACAGTGTACAATTTAAACTCCATTTTAACCATCATTCCTTCTACCCTAGAGAAATGGAAACAGTTTTCTAGTATGGAGACTAGCTCTTTGTCTCAGTCCATCCCTTCACTTCTTAGTCACTGGTCTTGCTAACTAAATTGCACTTCTCTTCTTACAGCTTTTTATTTATTTATTTATTTTGCAACAAACTGTGCTATCCCTCTGCAAGTAACTTAATCTTTAGATAGACAAAAATTTCTCATGTATATTGCTTATTAGATTTCTTTCTTTTTCCATTTTTCTTCCTTTTTGCTTTATGTGCTATTAGACTGTTCTACTCTTTTCTAATTCCTCTGAACCTTCTGTTCATACTACTGTTGCTTTACTGCTTACCCATACTGTTCTTGGTGTGTTTCTGTGCATAGGCCCTAAAACTGCCATCTGACCTTTTCTCTCTATGGTTGCTTTTGCTTCGATTATTTGAAAGATAGAGCTATTTATCTGCCACGTAGAAAATCCCATCATTCTGGTTTGAAGAGAGAAGCTTCCAGGCTGTATCTTCAGAAGGGTACTTACTTGGTACAAGGGAGAAAACACACTCTTTCTGCAACATGCCCATTAGCCTTCATGATAAAGCACCTGCCACTTATCAAGGATTCCAGCCGAATCAAAGACCCTGCAAAATCACCACGTCTATAAATCCACTTTTAATTCATACTTCCTGGGTAAATAAACATGTGATGTCAAAAGATTTTTGAGAAACACTGAAAGATTTCTAAAGAAAGATCCTTTTCCTTCTAATTCTAACTCATCATGAATAGATGAGTGTAGTCCAAAAAGTTCTGAGCATTTTTTTTTTTTTTGAGTATAAGCTGGGCCAGCATTTCCTGGAATTGATCTTGATTGGAGGCATCTGGTTTATAATCTTAGCATTACAAAGAGGCTCTGAGACTCCAACTTGAGCTGGCAAATGAGTTCCAGTGAGTCGTGTCTGGAAAAGTCTCTCCTTTTGGGACAACGACTTCCACAGGTTCTTTTAAAATTGAGTTGCTTTGTGAAAACTGGCACTGACATGCTTCAGGGTTCCTTAAATTTCAAAATGCTAAGAACATAAGAGCCAATCTGATAATAATTTTTGTCTATAGACTAAGAAAATTGATAATAGTCACTGTAAAATTCAGAAGTTTTCTACAATAATTAATAGAACTTGGGTCATCATGGTATTCAGTCTTATTAAAAAATGTTCTCATTAGTCATGCTCATGAAATTGACAAGTAGTGTTTATTCCATGAAAAGTCTCTTCTGCTCATTGCACATATCTTTCTCATTGTTCAAATGAGTCATCATAGGCTTGATGTGCTTCAAATATTTGTAGGATATGTTCTGTTTGATCCATTACAGTTGTTTTCCGGTTTTTTTTTTCAGAAGTGTACTATGTAAAACTGATAAAAATGAAGTTACCCAAGTCAAAAGAAAAAAAAAAAAGGAGGAGGAGAGTCTTGTACCCTACTCATATTCATTCTCCCTTCATTTCCCGCCTAACCCCCAAGGCACTTCATCAGAACCCCTAAAACCATGCAAAGCTCAGACAGAAAATTAGATTGCTAATCCAAAGCAATCAATCTCTTAGCAAAGTCCTGCACACAACCCCAATTTTCAGCCTCTTGTAAAAATGTCATGTTAGCTGCAACATTTTATAAACTTAATATTTAAAGTTTAGTAAAAATGCAGGAACTTTTACATTTTTAGGAAGTATTTGTACCTGTTGTACATATATTCATATGTATTTTCACATTTAATTTTTTATTATTTTTGTATCACACAAGTTGTGCATATTACAACAAAGTTGTACATACTGTAGAAGGATCAGAAATCAGAGTACAGCTAAGACAGGAAAATAGTAACTAATATTTATACAACCATTTGCAGACCTGCCTAGCTCTATTTTAAATGTCTTTACACATAACAATTCATTTCAATCTCTCAACAATTCTAGGATGTTGTTATTATTATTATTCCTAATTTATAGATATGGGAACCAAAGAAGAGAGAGGTTGAAAAACTTGCTCCGTGCTACAGAACTAAAAGAAAGACTGGCATGTGACTTTTTGTGTACATAGATAGCCTCATACCCTATTATTCTTTTCACTTGAAAACATATGTCCATGTTAATAAATATGCTGCTTAATGGTGATTCCACATACATTCATACAAGCCCTATATGTTAAAGTCACTTGAAGAGGAATCAACACACATATTCATTCTCTCTCTCTCTCTCTCTCTCTCTCTCTCTCTCTCTCTCCCTCTCAATCTCTCTTTCCATGGACTTGATAAGCTGGACTTCATTGAAATCAAAACCTTTCACTTTGCTCCAGACAATGCCATGAGAATAAGAAGACAATTCACAGACAATTCACAGGGAGAAAATACATGCAAAAGGTGTATCTGATAAAGGAATATTATCTGAAATATATGAAGAATTCTTAAAACTCAAAAATAAGAAAATAACTCAATTTTAAAAATGGGTTAAAGAGCACTTAAAAAAAGGAGGGGGGTCGCCTGGGTGGCTCAGTCAGTTAAGTGTCAGACTCTTGGTTTCAGCTTGGGTCATAACCTCATGGTTGAGTTCATGAGATTGAGCCCCATGTCAGGCTATGCATTCAGAGCAGGGAGTCTGCTTAGGATTCTTTCTCTCACCCTCTCTCTTTGCCCCTCACCCACTCACATGCTCATGCTTTCTCCCTTTCAAAATAAATAAATAAAAAAAATGGACTAAAGAGTTTAACAGACACCTCACCAAGAAGATATAAAGATGACAAATAAGCCTCTGAAAAGATGGCCTATACCATATGTAATCAGGGAAATACAAATTAAAATAACAGTTATATAATACTAAACACCTATTAAAATGACCTAAATCTGGATCACTAACACCAAACATGTCATTATATATTTTTCTAAACTCAGAAAATGTACAACATGAAATGTGAATCCTAATATAAACCATTGACCTAGGTGATAATGATTTGTTAATGTAGGTTCATCAATTATAATAAATACACCACTCAGGTGGGGGATGTTGATAATGGAGGAGATTATGCATGTGCAGAAGCAAGGAGTATATGAGACATCTCCCAGTTTCACTCAATTTTGCTGTGAACCTAAAATGGCTCTTAAAAAATAAAATCTATTTTTAAAAATGTAACAATATTTCTGCTTCCAACCATAGTGAAGTAGGAGGGTCTGTACTGAACTTCCTACTGGAAACAACTAGAAAACTGGACAAAATACATCAAACACCTGTTTTCAGATACTGGAAAAGACACAGTGTAAAACTGTGATCACTGAAAAAAAAAAAAAAAAGGAAAATGATAGAAATGAGCCCTATAAGCATGTGGTTCTCCTTCTGGAGGCACAATCAGGACTCTACTAGAATGAGGACAATCACAAGCAAGGCATGATGATCTCACTGGAAAAAGAAAAAAAAAAATAGCCGTTCAGAGAGTATAAGTTGACCAGAAGTTGAAAGGCAAAATTCTAGATGAAAAAAAAAAATTTTTCAAAAAGAAAACTTCAGGAATCTTCATAGTAATCCCTTTGAGTCTATTGCTAAAACTAAACTGTACATGCATATAGCAAAACTCCATCACACCAGGCGAAAAAAAATGACCAATGTGCTGTAAACTATTCCAAGAGCTCATATAGGGAAGGGAGACATTCAGATTAACCAACTAAAGTGGACTGTCCTTGATAATCCCTAGGGCAGTCAGCAGAGATCCCAGAGAGCCATACCTGAGTAGGAGAACTAACTTATTCCTAAAGACTAGTCAAATCTTAAAATAAGCCTCAAAAAGATTGAACTGATCCATAATAATTAAACTATCTTCCAGAAAAAGTACAACAATCTTTAAGGAAAGATCACAAAATCTAAGCACTCAACAACATAAAACAGAATACCCAGCAGCTAATCAAAAATAATTAGAAAGGCCAAGAAGTAAACTGTGACACATAACAAAACAGTCAGTCCCATAAATTCTCAGCAACTAAGATTACAAAATAATTTCATCAACCTGGTAGTGGACATCTATCAAATTCTTCAACTAATATCTACTTCAGGTTGAAAGACTGAATACATCCCTCAAGCTCAGGAATAAGAAAAGGAGATAGATTCTCACCACTTTATTTAACAAAGAATGAAAAGACTTTCATTTTGGATAGGAAAAGATTAATTCATCTTTATTTCTAGATGACAGAATGGTGTCTGTAGCAAATCCTAAGGAATCTTTTTTGAAAACAACTCAAAATTATAAGTGATTTTAACAAAGTTACAAGATAAAAAGTTGATATACAAATACCAATTTTCTTATCTTCTATGGCAAAGAATTGGAACTTGAAATTTATTTATTTATTTATTTATTTATTTATTTATTTATTTATTTATTTATTATTTTAAATTTTTTTTCAACATTTATTTATTTTTGGGACAGAGAGAGACAGAGCATGAACGGGGGAGGGGCAGAAAGAGAAGGAGACACAGAATCGGAAACAGGCTCCAGGCTCTGAGCCATCAGCCCAGAGCCCGACGCGGGGCTCGAACTCACGGACCGCGAGATCGTGACCTGGCTGAAGTCGGAAGCTTAACCGACTGCGCCACCCAGGCGCCCCTATTTATTTATTATTTTAGAGAGAACGAGCATACATAAGTAGGGAAGAGAGGTAGAAGAAGAGAAAGAGTCTTTTTTTTAACTTCAATCTTTTTATTTTTTTTAATTTTAATTTTAATTTTTTAAAATTTACATCCAAATTAGTTAGCCTATAGTGCAACAATGATTTCAGGAGTGTATTCTTTAGTGCACCTTACCCATTTAGCCCATCCCCCCTCCCACAACCCCTCCAGTAACCCTCAGTTTGTTCTCCATTATTTATGAGTCTCTTCTGTTTTGTCCTCCTCCCTGTTTTTATATTATTTTTGTTTCCCTTCCCTTATATACATCTTTTTTGTATCTTATCATTCATATGAGTGAAGTCGTATGTTTTGTCTTTCTCTGACTAACTTTACTTAGCATAATACCCACCCTCTAGTTCCATCCACCCAGTTGCAAATGGCAAGATTTCATTTTTTCTGATTGCCGAGTAATACTCCGTTGTATATATATACCACATTTTGTTTATCCATTCATCCATCGATGGACGTTTGGGCTCTTTCCATACTTTGGCTATTGTTGATAGTGCTGCTATAAGCATGTGTCCCTTCAAAACAGCACACCTGTATCCCTTGGATAAATACCTAGTAGTGTAATTGCTGGGTCATAGGGTAGTTCTATTTTTAGTTTTTTCAGAGACCTCCATACTGTTTTCCAAAGTGGATGCGCCAGCTTGCATTCCCACCAACAATGCAAAAGAGTTCCTCTTTCTCCACATCCTGTCCAACATCTGTTGTTGCCTGAGGTGTTAATGTGAGCTATTCTGACGGGTGTAAGGTGGTATCTCATTGTGGTTTTGATTTGTATTTCCCTGATGATGAGTGATGCTGAGTATTTTTTCATGTGTCAGTGGGCCATCTGGATGTCTTCTTTGGAGAAGTGTCTATTCATGTCTTTTGCCCATTTCTTCACTGGATTATTTGTTTTTTGGGTGTTGAGTTTGGTAAGTTCTTTATACATTTTGGATACTAACCCTTTATCTGATATGTCATTTGCAAATATCTTATCCCATTCTGCCCGTTGCCTCTTAGTTTTGCTGATTGTTTCCTTTGCTGTGCAGAAGCTTTTTATTTTGATGAGGTCCCAGTAGTTCATTTTTGCTTTTGTTTCCCTTGCCTCTGGAGACGTGTTGAGTAAGAAGTTGCTGTGGCCAAGATCAAACATGCTTTTGCCTGCTTTCACCTCGAAGATTTTGATGGCTTCCTGTCTTACATTGAGGTCTTTCATCCATTTTGAGTTTATTTTTGTGTATGGTGTAAGAAAGTGGTCCAGGTTCATTCTTCTGCATGTCGCTGTCCAGTTTTCCCAGCACCACTTGCTGAAGAGACTGTCTTTATTCCATTGGGTATTCTTTCCTGCTTTGTCAAAGATTAGTTGGCCCATACATTTGTGGGTCCATTTCTGGGTTGTCTATTCTGTTCCATTGATCTGAGTGTCTGTTCTTGTGCCAGTACCATACTGTCTTGATGATTACAGCTTGTAGTATAGCTTGATGTCCAGGATTGCGATGCCTCCTGCTTTGGTTTTCTTTTTCAAGATTGCTTTGGCTATCAGGATCTTTTCTGGTTCCATACAAATTTTAGGATTATTTGTTCTAGTTCTGTGAAGAATGCTGGTGTTATTTTGATAGGGATTGCATTGAATATGTAGATTGCTTTGGGTAGTATCAACATTTTAATAATATTCGTTCTTCCTATCCAGGAGCATGGAACCTTTTTCCATTTTTTTGTGTCTTCTTCAATTTCTTTCATAAGCTTTCTATAGTTTTCAGTGTATAGATTTTTCACCTCTTTGGTTAGGTTTATTCCTAGGTATTTTATGGTTTTTGGTGCAACTGTAAATGGGATTGATTCCTTGATTTATCTTTCTGTTGCTTCATTGTTGGTGTATAGGAATGCAACCAATTTCTGTGTGTTGATTTTATATCCTGCAATTTTGCTGAATTAATGAATCAATTCCAGCAGTTTTGGGTGGAATCTTTTGTGTTTTCCATACAGACTATCATGTCATCTCCAAAGAGTGAAAGTTTGACCTCCTTCTGGCTGATTTGGATGCCTTTTATTTCTTTGTGTTGTCTGATTGCTGAGGCTAAGACTCCCAATACTATGTTGAATAACAGTGGCAAGAGTGGACATCCCTGTCTTGTTCCTGACCTTAGGGGGAAAGCTCTCAGTTTTTCCCCATTGAGGATGATATTAGCGTTGGGTCTTTCATGTATGACTTTTATGATCTCGAGGTATGATCCTTCTATCCCTACCTTCCTGATGGTTTTTATCAAGAAAGGATGCTGTATTTTGTCAAATGCTTTCTCTGCATCTATTGAGAGGGTCATATGGTTCTTGTCCTTTCTTTTATTGATGTGATGAATCACACTGATTGTTTTGCAGATATTGAACAAGCCCTGCATCCCAGGTATAAATCCCACTCGGTTGTGGTGAATAATTTTTTTAATGTATTGTTGGATCCAGTTGGCTAATACCTTGTTGAGGATTTTTGCATCCATGTTCTTCAGGGAAATTGGTCTATAGTTCTCCTTTTTCGTGGGGTCTCTGTCTGGTTTTGGAATCAAGGTAATGCTGGCTTCATAGAAAGAGTATGGAAGTTTTCCTTCCATTTCTATTTTTTGGAACAGCTTCAAGAGATTAGGTGTTAAGGGGCGCCTGGGTGGCTCAGTCGGTTGAATGTCCGGCTTCAGCTCAGGTCATGATCTCACAGTTTGTGGGTTCGAGCCCCGCATTGGGCTCTGTGCTGACAGCTCAGAGCCTGGAGCCTGCTTCGAATTCTGTGTCTCCCTCTCTCTCTGCTCCTCCCCGACTCATGCTCTGTCTCTCTCTTTCAGAAATAAATAAAAACATTTAAAAAAATTAAAAAAAAAGAGATTAGGTGTTAAGTCTTCCTTAAATGTTTGGTAGAATTCCCCTGGAAAGCCATCTGGCCCTGGACTCTTGTTTTTTGGCATATTTTTGGTTACTAATTCAATTTCCTTACTGGTTATGGGTCCATTCAAATTTTCTATTTCTTCCTGTTTCAGTTTTGGTAGTGTATATGTTTCTAGGAATTTGTCCATTTCTTCCAGATTGCCATTTTATTGGCATATAATTGCTCATAATATTCTCTTACTATTGTTTTTATTTCTGCTGTGTTCATTGTGATCTCTCCTCTTTCATTCTTGATTTTATTTATTTGGGGCCTTTCCTTTTTCTTTTTGATCAAACTGGCTAGTGGTTTATCAATTTTGTTAATTCTTTCAAAGAACCACGTTCTGGTTTCATTGATCTGTTCTACTGTTTGTTTGGTCTCGATAGCATTAATTTCTGCTCTAATCTTTATTATTTCCTCTCTTCTTCTGGTTTTGGGTTTTATTTGCTGTTCTTTTTCCAGCTCCTTAAGGCATAAGATTAGGTTATTTATCTGACATCTTTCTTCCTTCTTTAGGAAGGCCTGGATTGCTATATACTTTCCTCTTATGACCGCCTTTGCTGCATCCCAGAGGTTTTGGGTTGTGGTGTTATCATTTTCATTGACTTCCATATACTTTTTAATTTCCTCTTTAACTTCTTGGTTAGTCCATTCATTCTTTAGTAGGATGTTCTTCAGTCTCCAAGTATTTGTTACCTTTCCAAATTTTTTCTTGTGGTTGATTTTGAGTTTCATAGCATTGTGGTCTGAAAATATGCACAGTATAATCTCAATTTTTTGTACTTACTTAGCGCTGATTTGTGTCCCAGTATATGGTCTATTCTGGAGAACATTCCATGTGCACTGGAGAAGAATGTATATTCTGCTGCGTTAGGATGAAACGTTCTGAATATATCTGTTAAGTCCATCTGGTCCAGTGTGTCATTCAAAACCATTGTTTCCTTGTTGATTTTTTCATTAGATGATCTGTCCATTGCTGTGAGTGGGGTGTTGAAGTCTCCTACTATTATGGTATTACTATCTATGAGTTTAGTTTGTGATTAGTTGATTTATATATTTGGGTGCTTCCACATTTGGTGCATAAATATTTACAATTGTTAGGTCTTCTTGGTGGATAGACAACTTGATTAATATATAATGCCCTTCTGCATCCCTTGATACAGTCTTTATTTTCAAGTCTAGATTGTCTGATATAAGTATGGCTACTTCTTTTGTTGACCATTAGCATGATAGATGGTTCTCCATCCCCTTACTTTCATTCTGAAGGTGTCTTTAGGTCTAAAGTGGGTCTCTTGTAAACAGCATATAGATGGATCTTGTTTTCTTATCCTATGTCTATCTATTACCCTATGTCTTTTGATTGGAGCATTGAGTCCATTGACGTTTAGATTGAGTACTGAAAGATATGACTTTATTGCCATTATGATGCTTGTAGAGTTGGAATTTCTGGTGGTGTTCTCTGGTCCTTTCTAATCTTTGTTGCTTTTGGTATATATATATATATATATATATATATATATATATATATATATATATATATTTTCATCTTTTCTTCCCTCAGAGAGTCCCCCTTAAAATTTCTTGCAGGGCTGGTTTCGTCATCACAAACTCCTTTAATTTTTGTTTGTCTGGGAATCTTTTTGTCTCTCCTATTTTGAATGACAGCTTTGCTGGATAAAGAATTCTTGGCTGCATATTTTTCTGATTCAGCACATTGAATATATCCTGCCACTCCTTTCTGGCCTGCCAAGTTTCTGTGGATAGGTCTTCTGTAAACCTGATCTGTCTTCCCTTGTAGGTTAGGGATTATTTTTCCCTTGCTGCTTTCATGATTCTCTCCTTGCCTGAGTATTTTGTGAATTTGACTATGACATGCCTTGTTGATGGTCGGTCTTTGTTGAATCTAACAGGGGTCATCTGTGCTTCCTGGATTTTGACGTCTGTGTCTTTCCCCAGGTTAGGAAAGTTTTCCACTATGATTTGCTCACATAACCTTCTACCCCTATTTCTCTCTTCCTCTTCTGGGACCCCTATGATTTTGATGTCGTTCTTTTTTAATGAATCACTGATTTCTCCAATTCTGAAATCGTGCTCTTTTGCCTTCATCTCCCTCTTTTTTTCTGCTTCATTATTCTCTATAATTTTGTCCTCTATATCACTGATTCTCTGTTCTGCTTCATCCATTCTTGCTGCCATGGCATCCATCTGTGATTGCAGTTCAGTTATAGCATTTTTAATTTCATTCTGACGAGTTTTTACTTGTCTTATCTCTGAAGAAAGGGATTCTAATCTATTTTTGACTCCAGCTAGTATTCTTATTATCGTGATTATAAATTCTGGTTCAGACATCTTGCTTGTATCTGTGTTGGTTAAATACCTGGCTGTCGTTTCTTCATGCTCTTTCTTTTGGGGTGAATTCCTTCGTTTTGTCATTTTGAAGGGAGAAAAGGAATTAATGAGGTAATAAAATTAAAATTAAAAAAATTAAAATTTAAAAAATATTAAAATTAAAAAATTAACTCACATACACACAAAAAAATTGAATAAATGATGCTAGATCCTAGGTGTGTTTTGGTCTGGGTGTTAAAAGTGGTTTGACAGATTAGAGAAAAAAAAGGGGGGGAGAACAAAAAAGGAAATCGTTTGAGAATTTGAAAAAATGAATACACTGAAGTAGACTAAAATAGATGATGGGAGTAAAATAGAATTGGAAAAAATTTACACAAAAGTAAAGAATATAGTAGAAAAAAAATTAAATAAAAATATTTTAATAAAAATTAAAAATAAAAATGAATTTTTTCTCTTTCTGTATTCAAGAAAATAAAAAGAAATGAAAAAGAAAAAAGAAAAAAAAGAAATCGTTTGAAAATTTGAAAAAGTGAATACACTGTAGTAGACTAAAACAAAATGATGGAAGTAAAATAGAATTTGAAAAAATTTACACAAAAGTAAAAAATATAGTAAAAAAGTTAAAGAAAAATATTTTTAATAAAATTAAAAATAAATATGAATTTTTTTCTCTTTCTGTATTCAAGAAAAAGAAAAGAAGTGAAAAAGAGAAAAAAAAGAAAATTGAATAGATGGACCTGCTAACAGATTGAAATAGGACTAGAATTACTTCGTTTACCCATAGAAGTTAGACTATGAAGCGCTTTATAGACCATAAACTAAACCCGCAGTGAGACTTGTGTTCTTGAAGAGCAAGGTTGGCCCAGTTGGGCGGGGCTCCGTGTAACGGCTCTGCTCTCCACTAGATGGCGCTGCTACCCTACTGGGATGGAGTGTTTGGCGTTCATAGGTGAGTATGCGCATGCGTGGGAGTGGTGAAAATGTCACCCAGCTACCCAATCTGTTCTCCCACATCAGCAATTGAGCACCCCTCCTCTGTCTTCAGCTCTCCTCCACTCCCGGCTTTTTCACTGTCCGTCACCAGGCCCCAGGCAGTACCTCTCTCCTGAGTTTTGTCCAGATGCGGCTGTTTTCCCCGGCCCCTTACTTCTGAAGGACTGTGGCTTTGACCCGTTCCGCCCCTCTGTGGGAGGGTCTCACCGAGAAATGGCCGAATAAGCAATGGCTGAATGTCGGCTGCACCCAGGAACTCTCGCTGGACCCTGCTGCTGCTGGTGCCCCGAGACTGCGGCAAGGTGCCACCCCACCCCAGAAAAAGTTCGCAAGATAGTGTAGCAGCAGCATTTGGGGATTATGGAAAATCACAACACACATCTGGCACCAGCCTTCACCCTTAATGACCTTGTTCCAGCTCCAGCGAATGTGGCCGTTCTCTGGGGTGTGCTCGGACCTGGTGGCCTCAACAGTCTCTACCAAATGTCCTCCTAGCAGCGGAACCGCTTTTCCCCATGTGGCCTGAGAACCTCCCGGACCCCACTCTGTTCCTGGGGATTCACCCTTCCCACCAGAGCACTGCCAGGTATCGAGCTGCGGAGTTGCAGACTTTGTGTTCCCCTTGTTTACAGTCTTAATGGAATTTAAACCCTCTCCTTTCTCCTTTCTCCTTTCTCCCTTTTTATTTTAGTCCCTGGGGCTATTTCCAATTTTCCACTTTCTCTCCAGCTGCTTTTGGGGAGGGGTGCTTTTCCTGTATTCTCCACCCCCCCTCCACTGTCTCCGTCCTCTTTCTGCCTGCAAAATACCTCCCTTCCTGCAGCTTTTTGCTCCCCAAGTTCACCTCTCTGCGCCGCATACCTGCTGAATTTTGTGGTTTAGGTTGTGCAGATTGTTGTGTTAATCCTCCAATCAGTTTTCTAGGTGTGCAGGATGGTTTAGTGTTGGTCTGGCTGTATTTCATGGGTGTGAGACACACAAAAAACTTCCCTGCTGTTCTGCCATCTTGGCTCCTCCCCCAAGAGAAAGAGTCTTAAGCAGCGCCCTGGAACTTGAAATTTAAAGACTGTCATTTTTAATATCATAATATTATACAAACCTATGAAATACTGAGGACTCTATTTAACAAGATACATGCAAGAGAATCCTGAGAGAAATTAAAGGTTCTGAAAAAGGCAAGGATTTTTCCCCTCGCCACTTGTATTCAACTTTATACTAGAGGGCACAGGCAGTGAAATTCCTCTGGATAACAGTCAAAAGAATACTGCATTACTATATAGTAGAGGAAATAATTATCACTAAAAGTATTTATGAATCTCAAAAAAAGGCAGAACCGAGGAAAGCTTACCACTGAATGGAAGTGGAGAGACAGTGACTAGCAACAGGTGGAAGAAAACGAATAAAGTTCTGTGGTTTGTTCTTTTTGTTTGTTTGTTTTGAAACTAACAGACCTGGTAACTTGTTTTCATTCTACTGGTAAAATTCTAGTATTAAAAAGGTAGCTAATATAGTGAGAAGAGGGAACCAAAACCAAATTCATTGAGCAGGTGGGAGGAGATACAATCCAGTGCACCCAGAAGGATTAGTAATTGATGGTGAGAAAGACTCTTCCAGAGAACCTACTTACTCCTTAGTACATTAGGAACAGTTTTAGGAGCTCATAAATGGTTTTAGGGCCCCCCCAAAATGTTTTCCTTAATTCTAAAGTCAGAAAGCCATAATGTTCTGCTCTTCCTCCATTGAACCCCAATAAAACTAGTGTGGAAGCAAATCCAGGTTGGTGGACTGATTCAGTGATGGGGATAGCAGAGATCACCCATCTGACCACTTCTATATCCTCTATAGAATATGAGCTTATCTGGCAGCAGTAATGGTTGGTACCTAGGCAGAGATTAAACACACTAAAGACCGAAAAATATATGATAGACACTTCTGAGAATAGAGTAGTGAGCAGAATAGAGAAATATAGAATCTGATTAGGGTTGGGTGAACATGAATATGCACAGCAATACCTTTTTGTTGGACTGTGTGATTTACTCTTTCTCCCACTCCACCAAAATAGGTGGCTCACTTCATGTAGTCTCTGAATTGTTCTAGTTGGTTGCCACTTAAGAGGAAAAAGGACAAAAAGAAATCTCTTGCTCTTCTCCTTGGCCTTGGTGTGTCTTTCTCTCTCACCCATATATACATATATCTCCCTAAGCAAAAGGGATTTTTACTTTAAACTTCAGGATAATTTGAAGCTTTTGTAGTAAGCATTTCTCAAACAGGTAAAAAGGAGTAAATATGGCTCCACTCTTGGTTTACAAAATTATAAAAGTCATGGGCTCGGGAAAGTAGGGCAAAATTCTAGTATTCACAGTTGTGCAACCTTGGACAAGATGCTTAATCTCTCTGAGCCTTTATTTTCCTCATCTGCAAAAATAATACCTAACTTATAATGATTTTGATAAAGGTTTATTAAAATGATACACAGCAGTTTTGAACAGTTTTGGTATATAATTATTAATTGAAGGACAAACTCATCAATGAAGGGTATTAGCAAAAATTAAACCAAAATCAAATCTTCATATATTGCCAAAAATTTTTAATGTGATTTCAAAAGTGACCAGGAAGATGCATATAATAAGACTTCAAAAACATAATATTCTTGGGAAATCATTCATTCATTTTTTCATGCTATTATCCATTTACATATTATATAAATATTTATTTAACATGTACTTCCTGAGTGCCAGGATGCAGTGGTGAAACAGGCTTCTGAAGCCATTCAATACATCTGGCCTTTTTTGATTTGACACTGAGTTAAACTCCACATGACTCTTAAAGTTTCATATGCAGAGAATGGGTAATCAACCCAGCTTCAGTTCTCAACTCTGCCCTTCCTTTAGGGAACTATTTTGGTTATTTTGATGGCAGATAACTGCTAACTCACAATGACTTTTCTACATGACTTCTTCTCATCTCTACTATCATCTGCCATTTGCCTGATATTTCTTTAAAATTAACTTTTCTGACAGGGGAAATTATCTAACTTTTTAGAGTCCTGGTTTTCTCATTTGTAAAACGGGGACCCTGGGTTTTGGGGTTTGGGGTTTTTTTTTCTTTTTTTTCTTTCTTTTTTTTTTTTTCTGAATCCAATGAGATAATATAGTTGACCCTGAAACAACATGGGTTTGAAATATGTGAGTCCACTTACACATGGATTTTTTTTTATCAATACAGTACAGTACTATAAATGTATTTTCCCTTCCTTATGACTTCTTAATGCCTTTTTCTTTTCTTTACTTTAAAAATACAATATATAATGCATATAACATGAAAAATATGTGTTAATCAATTGTATGTTATAGGTAAGGCTTTCAGTCAACAGAGTATTTTTTTTCAGTATCTCATTTTATCTCTAATAATGGCTATTTAACTAAGACTCCTTTTTATTATTTTTCTGAGGGTTTTCTTGAAGATTTATAGGCTTAGCACAATTTACCTTCAAGTAATATAATATTTCACATATAAGAGGCTTACAACAATATATTACCATTTCCCTCTCCTGCCCTTTGTGCTGTTGTTTTCATACATTTTAGCTTTATCTATATTTTGAAGATGAAAATAAATTACTTGTACTTTTGCTTTAAATAGTCAATACCAATATTAAAAACAGAATATAAAATATTTTTTATTCCCTGTGTACATCCCAGTTTTCTTCTTGTATTACAAAGACTTTCCTTTGACATTTCTTGTAGTATAAGTATGTTGGCAATAATTCTCCTGATACTGTGTTTTCCTGAAAAAATTTCTTAACTTTGGTTTTGAAATATGTTTTCTCTGGATATAAAATCCTAGGTGCCCCCCCCCCCCCCCCGGCACAAACACACACTGCTTCAGCACTTTAACAATGTTAGTTCTTTGTTTTCTGCTTTGCGCAGTTTCTGAAGAAAAGTGTAGTAATTCTCATCTTTGGTCTTATACATTTCATATACCTTTTGTTTACCTGGGTGTTGTGTTATTTTCTTTACTGTTAGTGGTTATCAATTTGATTATCTGTTCTGGCATGAAATTTGTGTGTGTGTTCAAAGAATATCTTGGAAACTCAGTTTATAGTTTTCACTTTCCTTTTTTTTTTCACCTTCTTTCAGATATAATTTCCTCAAATATTTTTTCCTTCATCACACCTCTCTTTCTTCTGGGATTTTAATTAAATATGTGTTATATCACTTGATGTTTCCCCCACAAGTCACTGAGGTTCTGATCACTTCTTTTGCAGTCCTTATTTTCTTCTGCTTCATTTTGGATTGATCCTATTATTATATCTTCAAGTTCACTGATATCTTCTGCAACATCTAATTTGTTTCTAATTACTTCTAAAAAAATTGCCATCTTTACTATGCTGAACCTTCTAATTTATGAATACTATATATTTTTCTACCTAGGTTTTTGATTACTTTAATCAAAATTTTGTAATTTTCAGCATACAGGTCTTTCTAGATATTTTGTTACATATATACCTAAGTATATCATTTTGGGGGAATAGTGTAAAGAGTGTTTTTAAGATTGGTTTCCTTTTGTTCATTGCTAGGAAATAGTATTATTGATTTTTTCATGTTGACTTTGTATTTGTGTCATTAGAAACTCATTTATTACTTCTAAGAATTGTGTTTTGTTTCGTTTTCCCACCCTTGGGATTCTATAGACAGACAAGCATGTTATTTGTGAATAGGGAGACTTATTTCTTCTTTTCCAATCCATATACTATTTATTTGTTTTTCTTTCCTTGTTGCACTGGCTGAGACTTCTTCTATAATGCTAAGCAAAAGTGCTAAGAGTGGATATCCTCATCTTATTCTTTAAGGGAAGAAGCATTAAGAGATCATAAAGGAAGAGCATTCAGTGTTTCACCATTAAGTATTTAGTTAGCTTTAGCTTTTTTGGACATGGCTTTTATGAAATTTTTCATTTCATAAATTTAGGAAATTTCCATTCCTAGTTTTCTAAAAGTGTCAGTCATAAAGAGTTGATTTTGTTAGATAATTTTTCTCCATCAATTGATATGATCATGTAATTTCTCAATATAGTACATTATCTTGATTGATTTTCCATTGAAAGCCATCCTTACATTCACAAGGTAAAAAACCATTCAGCTTGGTGTGATTCTGTTTTTTGTTTTGTTTTGTTTTTTACCTGATGTGATTCTTTGAGAGAGAATTTGTGCTTTATTTTAACCAGTGACCCAGAATGCCATAGTATGGCATCTTTTCATGTTAATTTTGCAGGATAGCATTGCCTGTGCCAGAATATGTACAAATATTAGGTAAAGAGTATAATGTTGAACAACAAACCTGCATACAAGTTGGCCTTCAGTTACCATTTTTTAAAATAAATGTTTTTGGTTTTGATTTTGTTTGGCTTAGACCCTAAGCCAAGATAGAGAATTCACCTGTCTTCTTACTTTGTTGGTGAGTTAGATTTCGTTAGTCTATTCTTTTACTAAGGACAAAACTTATTGAAAATTTCACTTTATTTTTCTTTTATTTTTTTTAACATTTATCTTTTTGAGAGACAGAACGAGACAGAGAATTAGTGGGGGAGGGACCGAGAGGAAGGGGGAGACACAGAATCCAAAGCAGGCTCCAGGCTATGAGCTGTCAGCACAGAGCCCGACACAGGGCTCGAACTCATGGACCAAGACATCTTGACCTGAGCCGAAGTCGGATGCTTAACCAACTGAGCCACCCAGGCGCCCCTGAAAATTTCACTTTAAATTAAAGATTCAGTTCTAATTCTCACATTACACGGATACAGGACTTGTCTCCTGTTTGTGCATAGTTAACAAAATGCAGATCTCTTATTTTAGAAGCTACAAAATTGCCCCAGGAGTTTTGCAGCTCTAAGATCGATTTATTCCTCTGGATTTCAGCTATTTTGGGTTTTTAAAAATATTTTGTTCATTCTTTAATTTCTTGAATTCTTAGATTGTTGATGGTTTTATTTTATTTGGTTTTATTTTATGTTATTTGTTTTTAACTGGGAAACTTTCAGGATATTTAATAGCTATACAGAGCCAAAAATAAGAGTCTATATCACTTTCATTTTCATTAAAAAAACAATAAACCTGATTTATTTATTATTCATGTTTGGGGTTCCATGCACTGTTGTGTCATTACTGTCTTGCCTACTATTTTCTTTTTTGTTGTTGTTTTTGTTTACTATTTTTTAAAATAAATAGTCAATGGAAACTTGCAGATATGTATGGCCAAAGCAAATTCTTATAGCAATGCAAAGATAGAACGACAATGCATGATCATGGCTAATCAGCACAGAGATAATACAAGGTCAAATCAAATGTGGGTGGGTCTTGTTTCATTATTTTTTTTTAAATTTTTTTCAATGTTTACTTTTGAGAGAGACAGAGCGCGAGTGGGGAAGGGCAGAGACAGAAATCTGAAGCAGGATCCAGGCTCTGAGGTGGCCAGAAATAGCTCCCCCACTCAGCCCTCAGGAATTGTGAGATCATGACCTGAGGCGAAGTTGGACATGTAACTGACTGAGCCACCCAGGTGCCCCAAGGGTGGTTCTTGTTTTAAAGAACTGGTTATTAAAACCAAAAAAATAAAAACAAAAATGGAAAATAACAACAAAAAAAAGTCTTAGCCAAAGACTATTAATACAATGAAGAATTTAGGAGAAACCACAAGAGATTCCTGAAACCTCATGATGCTCCCTTTTGGTTTAGAAATGCCCATCGGGACCTGGCAATTCTTATGAATCTGACCTTTCTGTACCTCTTCATTTCTCTGAGATGTATGCTTGTTTTCTATCTCACGTCATTTCCTCAGGGTTCTGCTGTGTGTTAATGAGTTTTAATAAGACGGAAAAATTCATGCTATTGTGTTTGGGTAGCAAACGATTTACCCAGGAAATATAATGCCTTAACCTAATTGAAATGGTTGTCTCCACAAAGCCCTCAAGGGACAATGCTAATTGTAAGATTTTCAGACATTGTGTCAGCTTCTTGGGAATCCTTTTTTGATTGTGAGGGAATTTGGCATCCTTCAAGTTTTACTATCACTGAATGGAAGATCGAGTTATGCTTCTACTCTGTAGCCTAAGCATCCAGTTGATTTATAACATTTTTATGAAAGTGAAGAAAAATTTATGATACACAATGTAATTTAAAATTTTTTAATTTGTGTCATGTGGACTACAAGAATGTGAAAACAAAATAGTTAAAACTCGACTGGAGAGACTTTTATTAAAACTTCATTTAAGGGGCGCCTGGGTGGCGCAGTCGGTTAAGCGTCCGACTTCAGCCAGGTCACGATCTCGCGGTCCGTGAGTTCGAGCCCCGCGTCGGGCTCTGGGCTGATGGCTCAGAGCCTGGAGCCTGTTTCCGATTCTGTGTCTCCCTCTCTCTCTGCCCCTCCACCGTTCATGCTCTGTCTCTCTCTGTCCCAAAAATAAATAAACGTTGAAAAAAAAAAATTAAAAAAAAAATATTTATAAAAAAAAAAACTTCATTTAATATTTATATTTTATTAAAACTGCCTTACACATTGAGACAAATTCTTTAATTTTAATTTAGGAAATATCTTTTTGTTTCTTTTGCATTTTTAAATTATTGATTAAAATATTTGAATAAGTGACACATTTACATGGTTCAAAATCAAAAATGAGAATTACTACTATATTTTGTAATCAGATATTCTAACCAAGGAAAAATAGCTTTTACCCAATAATTTAGAAGTCATATTAGGAAAAATTGAAACTTCTTACATATAGAAGTATCCAGAAAAACAAAAACAAAATTAATAAATTCTCTGCCTTAAATTTTGAACTTTGAACAATGTCAGACTGAGTGACTAAAATTTTTTGTGCACAAATACACAGATATCCAGCTGATACCTGCATAAGAATGCCTTAGGAAAAAATTAAAAATTATTGCTAAAACCTAAACTGCTCACAAAGAAAAGAGATCTCTAACAGATAGATACACTTGGGCTGTTCCAGAAGAGAGTTTTCCTCCTTTGGCTAAAGATTTTCACCAATTACACATTACAGAGGTATACGTTTATTATATATTACACATTTTTTATTACATGTTTATTACACGTTTATTACATATTACACATATTTATTACCAATTACACATTACAGAGGTATACGTTTATTATATATAACGTATATATACACGTTTATTATATATGTATGTTTATGTACATATAAATATATATCTATGTGTGTATACACACACACACATACATATATATTTAAAGTTAGAGAAAAAATGACCTATTTTGATACTTGGACTTGTGGCTTTTACCTGACTGTTACAAGCCCAAGATAGAATTTTCAGTTAAACAGCACCCTTTCCAGAAGGTGCTCTATTAAGACACATTTTATAAATCATAAGCTGTTACATTATTTGCACCATGATGTCAATGCTTATAAACACAAAGCATCCATCAATAGCTTACATTTCCATATAAAGAGGGCAATAGAGAAGATCGTAGAATCATAAAACCTTAGAGCTGCAAGGAACCTAACAACAACAGCTAAATTCAAATAACACTAATTATGTGACAGACACTGTTCTATATACTTCAAATATATTGATTTATTTGATCCTGATAACAACACTATAAGATGGGTACTATTATTATTCCTGGTAAGTGGAGATGCAAACTGAAACACAGAAAGTTTAATGAATTACCCAAGGTCACATAGCTTAACAGTTTATGAGTTGAGATTTGAAACTGGCTCCATAATCTGTGTTCATGACCATTATAATTCTAAAGATCATTCCCAAGTAAATGAAAGTAGACAGTATTACAATGGGGGTAAAAATGTTGGGTTGGAATACATTACAAAATTTATGACCAATGGAAAGAATTTGTTACCTATATTTTTAGTTTTTTTATTATTGCAATGTGAGTGGATTTAAGAAAAATGAATTTCGCTGTCCTTGATTAGTCTAAGCAATTATATACTTTCCTTTATCTAAAAGGAAAAAAAAAAAACCTACAAAAGTCTATTAACTCACTATGGATAATAGGGCTCGTTTTTTTATGGAAATATAAAGGCTTGAGCCTGCCACTCTTAATCCTCAATGAATGTTTAAAACTTAAGACTATTTTCACTTAATACAAAATGATTTTATTAGAAATAATTGAAGTAATTATTCCCAAATTGATCTATGCTTCCCACTGCTTGAGATTTCTAACTTTTTCTTTTGAGCTTTCAATGTTTCAAATGCTTTAAGACTTTTGTAAAAAGATGTTTTTAAAAATACATGTTGGGGCGCCTGGGTGGCGCAGTCGGTTGAGCGTCCGACTTCAGCCAGGTCACGATCTCGCGGTCCGGGAGTTCGAGCCCCGCGTCAGGCTCTGGGCTGATGGCTCAGAGCCTGGAGCCTGTTTCCGATTCTGTGTCTCCCTCTCTCTCTGCCCCTCTCCCGTTCATGCTCTGTCTCTCTCTGTCCCAAAAATAAATAAAAAAACGTTGAAAAAAAAAAATTAAAAAAAAAAAAAAAAAAAAAAAATACATGCTGTCAAAGTGTTACTAGCTTCTATAAAACTCAGTTACATCAGACAGTGTACATATTAAAATGTTGAGTGACTCATCTTAGATTCCCTATGTTGCTTGTATGACCTACCCAGAGTCAAATGGTTTTAGAGAAGAAGAGATTGTTAGTACTTTTAGTAAGATGACCTTGGATGAATATGTGAACTAAATTCTGTTTTTTTTTTTTTTTTTTTTTTTTTTTATTCCTAATTTAAAGAACATTTTTCTCTCTCTCCATTTTCAACTTGCATGGTCTCTGGGGGACTAAGTGATGTTAAAATCTCAAAAAAAAAAAAAAAAAAAAAAAAAAGAAAGAAAGAAAAGGTCTCAACCACTCTCACATAGATCCTACCTACAATTCTGGAAATATAAAACAAGAATTGGAAGTTCATTTCTGAAATTAAACAAATGACAGGGCACCTGGGTGGCTCTGTCATTTGAGCGTCCAACTTCAGCTCAGGTCATTTTCTCGCAGTTCATGAATTCGAGCCCTGCATCAGGCTTGCTACTCTCAGTGTATAGCCTGCTTCGGATCTTCTGTACCCCTCTCTCTCTGTCTGTGGCCCGCTTGCACTCTCTCTCTCTCAAAAATAAATAAAACATTGAAAGATATTAGACAAATTGAAGAGTTTCTTTCTAAATAAGATTGCTATTTCTTCAAGTATTGTTTTAAAGTGCTTGGTAAATTCTAATCAGCCTCTTATTTTGAAAGTAAGAACTTTTGTGATATTCAAGGACAAAAACTGCTATTTTATAATTTACAATGTGTCTATAAACATGAAATTTCCTCATATTGGTCTATATGCATGAATCCTAGGAGCCATCTGTGGCATTCTCTTACTTGCCCCCCTAAATACCCAGGAATTGAAGGTAATCTGCTGCAAAACCACCTGTGAGTGTGCTGTGCCTCAGGAAGCAGCTGGCGGCTGGGTGCTTCTGGCCATTGTGCACGGCAGGCGCTAGCCTGCAAAGAAGCTCAGAGTGCTGCTATAGGAGCATGGTTTTGGAGAAGACCACACACACTTCAAGAACCCACAGAGTGAGTAAGCATGAGAATACTGCCATCTCAAAATAATACAAACACATAAACAGCCATAACATAGAGATAGGCAAAAATGTGTCTAATGCTTCCTAATTAAATATATATAGATAAAAAAGAGAGAAATGATTGCAGAGAGAAAAGGCTATGTGAGGATACAGTGGGAAGGCAGAGAGAGGAGAAATCCAAGGAGACAGACCTTCTGAGACTCCAAAACTGCCAACACCTTGATCTGAGCCTTCTTGTATTGTGAGAAATTTCTCTTATAATCCACTCGCTTTGTGATATTTGTCATGGCTGCCCTAGGTGACTAATGCAATCTTACAATATGGTCAAGAAAGCGATAAAATGAATGTTATTAATGAGCACCAACTATGTGCATTGGCCCTAATTCTAGGTTTATTTAAGCTAACTCCTGCCTGTAGATGGTCCTCAAAATAGTTGAACTGCTTTTGTCTATGTCTGATGTCTCTTTGAATTTCCCCAAATCTTCCATTATATTAGTAATAATCAAAAACTGTGTAGTTTTTGTATTTTTTTTGTGACAGATTCCAAGCCCTTGACTACAATCAACAAGTTTATTAGCAATTATCATTAATATCCAGAAAAAGTATAAGCATTCACATTAATACCACAAATGTTAGCACAAACCATACATTCAGAGAAAACTTTACTGTCAACAAGGATGGCACTCATTAACTAATATACTAAAAGTACAGCTAACATTAAGATATTGTTTTGTAGTTGTATTTTCTAATCTGTTTACATTTGTCTTGAGTGTTTTCATAGCTCAGGGTATTTAAAGAAAAAATTATTTAGAATCATTTAAGGTAACAAAATATCACAAGAGAGACATGAGGTTCAATACTTTAAGTATGAAACTTATCCTTTTTTATTATTTAAAAATTTTGTATATTCACAGAACCATGTTAGACAAAGATAACAACCTTGATTTGTAATGATTTTATGGGTTTAGATGATCAGTTTAATTATATTCAATTTCAACCAGCAGAAGAGAATAAAAATTATCCAAAATAAATTTTAATACATAAAGGGGACAGTGTTCAAATTGACTTATTACATAAATGGACCTAAAATATCATATTATTTTTGGGTCAGGACAACATACCAATTAGTTTGTGTCCTTGCTGAAATCACTTGACCACCCACAATCTTAATTTCCTCAAATGTGAAAACAGTGAGGTACTACCAAAGGGTTACTGTGGAGGATCAGTGCAGAAATAGCCTCCAATTTGTTTCAGCCCCCAGTATCCATGTCCTTGGGTAGCTTTTCCCACATTGACTCTGAGTATAACCATGTACTTTGCTTTGGCCGGTGGGACAATAGCAATTGTGATACAAGTAGATTTGAAGAGCGCTTGCCCATTTGGACTTGTCCCCTCTTACTGGGCTTAGAACCCTGAACATGTGAACAAGCCCAGCTTGTTCAAGAGACATGTCAGCAACCATCCACATGGTCTCAGACTAACTTGCTAACTAACTGCAAGCACAAGGGTGAGCCCAAATGAGTCCAACAGAATTCTGAGTTAAATAAATGAATGTTGTGAAACCATTGTTTTGAGTAGTTTATTACACTGATAGGGAATGATACAGTTTTCTAAAATCTTCTTGAGCGCTGAATGCTATGATTCTTCCATTTCATGTTATAAAATTGCAAAAGCATTCTTTGAAGATAGAGAACCCGTCCAAATGTTTTTATTTGAACAAAACTCTGAGCCTCAGTTTTCTACTCACATATACATAGGCAGGCCTTCCACCTGGTTGGCCAGGAACGGTCTTAGTTTCCCCTCATTGTCTTAATGTAATTCTTAATAGCGTGTGTTGTCTCAAAAATATTTCAGTTAAGGGGCGCCTGGGTGGCTCAGTCGGTTAAACATCTGACTTTGGCTCAGGTCATGATCTTACTGTTCATGGGTTCAAGCCCCATGCTGGGCTCTGTGCTGACAGCTCAGAGCCTGGAGCCTGCTTCAGATTCTGTGTCTCCCTCTCTTTCTGCCCATCCCCTGCTTGCACTCTGTGTCTCTCTGTCTCAAAAATAAACGTTAAAAAAAATTTTTTTTTTTAAATATTTCAGTTAAGTCAATAAACTACATGGTAATCTTAAGATATATTTCCTAGGTTTGGAGTCAGGAAAAATGAGATTAAAAATAATGGTGATTATTATCATCAGTTTTTAATAAGCAATTCATAACTTTATTGGGACCAAATATGCAAAGCTCTATTGCAGGAGTTATGAAGATATAAAGATCAAAAAACATGGTCCATGGCTTCAGACATTTACAACCTACTAGTGTTTTGGACGTAATTGTGTACCACAAAATTGATATGTTGAAGTCAATGGAACAGTGTTTAGAGAGGGGATCTTTGGGAAATAATTAGGTTTAGACACTTTCATGAAGTGAACCCCTAATGATGAGATTAGTATTTTTATTTTTTTATTTTTTAAAGTTTATTTTATTGAGAGAGAGAGAGAATTTGTGATTGTGAGCAGGGTAGGGAGGGGGGCCAGGCAGAGAGAAGAGAATCTCAGCCAGGCTCTACACCGTCAGTGCCAGGCTGAGGCAGGGCTCAGTCCCAGGAACCAGGAAATCTTGACCTGAGCTGAAACCAAGAGACAGACACTTAACCCACTGAGCCACCCAGGCACTCCAGGATTAGTATTTTTATAAGAAGAGATACCCAACAGCTTGCTTTCTCTCTCCCTGCCATCTGAAAACATGGAGAAGCTGGTCATTTACAAGCCAGGAAGAAGGCTCTTACCAGAAACCAATCATGCTCATGCCTTCATCTTGATTCACAGCTTCCAGAACTATGAGAAGATAAATTTCTGTTGTTGAAGACAACCAGTCTATGGTATTTTGTTATGGCAGCCTAGGCTATGATGACCATATAATTCCTCTAGAGTACATAAATTTCAGAAAGTCAAACAACCAGTAGGCATGAAATAACTTGTATAGTGAATCTGTACATGAAAACTTATTTATGTACTATGTAAATATAGTAGTTGAGAGGATGATTTTGAAGCCAAGTTGCTTGTGGTCAACTTTTACATGAACATTGTGACTTTCAGTAAAATACTTAGCCCTCTGTACCTCAGGTTTTTCATCTTGAAAATTCACCATATTTTCAGATAACTAATTTTGTGTATACTATCATATTTTATATATATATATATATATATAATATTTAGCAATTAGTGCTTTGTTAGCATGAGATATTATTACAGATAAAATAATAAAAGTGCCTTAGTTTTTCCTATAACAACAATAAAATGCATTAATAGAATCTTGAGAATTATATATTTATATGCCGTATTACTTAAATATGAACTACCTTTGAACTACAATGGAGTCAAATCTTGGAACTTATACTTATTAAGTGAAATATCAGGTCCTGACACTATTTAAAAATCTCTCACTCAGGGCAGTGATTCAGTCAGTTAAACATCTGACTCTTGATTTCGTCTCAGGTCATGATCTCAGTGTTGTCAGGCATGGAGCCTGCTTAGGATTCATTCTCTCTCTGTATCTCCCACTAAATAAATCTCTCACTCTTCTTTTCTGAGTCAGTATAGTTGATTTTGATTAAATTTAATGTAACTATGATATATTTGTACTTGTGTTGTCAAAAGAAAGCAATATTTTGTTTATTCAAATGATAGGTGCTGCCATTAGTTGTTATTAAGTGATTAGAATAATATACACTAGGGTTAGCATGCTGATAATGTTATGATAATATTTAGTCTTTTTTTTTCCAGACTAATTTAAATGTGCTTTGAGTTGCCAAAAGTACTTATTTAGGACTGGAACAATTCTCATTGGTTAAATGAGTAAATCCCTGGTTTAAAAGGAACTGCATCAGTATAGCACATAATCGAATATCTCAGAGGTGGCTTCTAGGTGTATTATACACAGGGATATAGATAAGTACTTTAAAATTGTTAATGGTGCTCTTCATTACTTACATGTGACTTTAAGGAGTGATATTACATGTTTAATACATGTTATAGAAAACTCTTGCGTTTAGCTATTATTTCTAATTTTCAACCTTGTCTCTGTAAATACATCTTCTTTACCAACTCTTTTCTCAGATCTGGCCTTCATACTAATGACTAGTATGTCCTTTTCTTTTGCCAGCTGTTATTGATTCCAGTGGGTCAGAGCAAATACATTTGAATTGTCCTTTATGTTTGATGGCTCTTGTATTTGTGAGTCAATGTAGACACTGTTTCAGATAACTTTCATTGCTAAAATTAACTGACAAATCCTGGAAGGACCACCATTACCAAAAGTGATTCCTTTCACTTGATTATTCCACTGACTTTCAAAATATTCATTTTTGGGGTGCCTGGGTGGTTCAGTCGGTTACGTGTCTGACTCTCAGTTTCGGCTCAGGTCATGGCTTCATAGTTTCATGGGTTTGAGCCCCGCATTAGGCTCTCCACTGACAATGTGGTGCCTGCTTGGGATTCTCTCTCTCCCTCTCGCTACCCCTCCCCCACTCACGCTGTCTCTGTCTCTCTCAAAATAAATAAAACTTAAAAAACAGTATTTATTTCACTTTGGTTTTACATATAAAGACCGAATTGGCATAAACAAACATTGATATAACTATTCTTAGTTGGGATTTACAAAATTAACAGCACAAACAAAAGAGAAAGTATATACGATTTGAATAAGAGCTCTTCATTAAAAAAAAAAAAAAAGAGCAAAAACAAACAAACAACAAAAAAATCACATACTTTGATCCAAGTAGAATTCAGAATGAGAAAGAGCTAGCACTAAAACTTTAAAAGTTGTATTTCCCTTCCTAATACTATTTTCATGGCTGGCTTTATACGAGTCTTAAAGGAAAGCACAGAAAGTAAAAGAAATGAAGTTTCCTCAAAATTTTCACCTGATAAAAATGTCAAAGAAGCTATAATTTTAGTCCAAACTAGGCATATATACTTAGCTACAGGTACTCTTTCAAATGTGTAGCACTTTTTATTTGTATTGCAGTGACCTTATTTTCGCTTTTCTTTAAAATGTTCTAACCCACCACAGAGGAGAAAAATTGAAAAAACTACAAATGCAAAGTGAATTTTTTTTTTCTGTGACTCCAACCTTGAATTTGGGCACAATAGCTGGTAAAAGTGAATATATGAAAGTAGGAAAGATTACTTGATAGACACAAATTGCCTGTTGAATAGCAATTTCTGGCAGATTTTTGCTTGAGCACCTAACATGTAGAGGATAAGAGCTGTGTACCTTAAGAATAACAGGTAATATGAAGGTGCAAGGTTTTAGTAAGCAGTAAGCACCATGCATAGAAGCAATAAATATGGTCACTAAAAAGTCTCATAGTATTTTAGGCTATTCTAAGAAACCCAGCAAAATGGAAATTCTTTCTACTTTGTTCTAGACAATTGTGATCAGGTATAGATGTCACACTTAACGTAATGTACATCAATAGCAGTGACCAAAGAAGAGAGAAAAGGGTGGTGAAAAAGTTCAAAACAATATGCAGTTGAAAGACCTGTAGGTTCAAGAAAGACACGAGAAGACTCAACAGAGGAAGGATAGGGGTCGATGGCAACATGCAAACACTTGAAGAGAAGTGGACCCCCAATTTTTTCAGAGAGAGATTTTGTTTAATAATAAGAACTTTTTAATAGATCAGACTCTTCAAAGAAAGAATAGATCACCTCCAAAGGTAATATGTTCCCATTCACTGAAGTATTGGTTCAGGTCACACAGATATTTAGCAGAAAAGCTGTAGACTCACTGATATAAGAGTAAATGAGCTATATAATGTTTAATGTTCTTTCCAAGCCTAAGATGACTTGATTCCAAGAAGTTCAAATGTACAATTAGCTAAGAGAAACTAAAAACTATTTGTCTTTATAATGAAGAGTATACGTGAGTACCCGTGAAAAAGAATCCATCCAACACATAACTCCATAAATTTTGTAGGCAAATTTTTTCCAGAGTGAAAGAGGTCTAAAAGATAGGTATAAACTTGCCTAAGTAAACATGTCCTTGTTTTCCTACCTGAGATTTATTTACAAAGGGATTCAAAAATTTGAAATTGAAATAAGAAAAAAAAACAGCAAATGAACAAAATTTTAAGTGGGCACAATGTAGTATTTCCAAGAAATATAAAGATTTTTGTTTTCAATGTGCGGGTTTGTACAAAGAGAAAAAGAAATGTACAGCTTTTTTTTTTTTTTAAGGGAAAGCAGAATGTTCACAGAAAAATGCTATTCTCTGAGTCTTTTAAAATATCCTACATCTATGTGTTCCTAGGAGTTCATAAACTGTTTCTGTTCTCATGGTTTCCCTACTCAAACTGCCTCAGTATATTTTCAAACACACCTCCTTCAGTATCTAGCTATTGTTTGCCCTGGTCTCCTGAACTAGGATGGATTTAATTTCTGACCTGCAGGCTCTCAGACTACATGGTCTCGAACTTTCACTCACTATTCCTTTATCGCAACCCATTTTAGATTCCAAAGAAATGGGAATTGCAATCTTTCTTATCTATATATTCCAGAAGGAGGATACAGTTGCTGCATGCAACTTTAAAATATTCCAAAGGGATATAAGTCAATGAAAATTTATTTCCAGTCTTACTTCTCATAGATATCCATGTTACACTGAAGAAAATCAATTTTGAATAATTTTGGAGCTTTGTGAAAGCTTCTTAGAAATTATCCAAAAATGGTTCAAATTCACTGGACCCTAAGGGCCATCCTCATACTGTTCATAAGATGCATACAAAAATCCCACTCCCTTAAATAAGAGTACAAGACATGCCTTAGAAGATTTATTGAATATTAAGTTTTTTATGCTTAGAATTCTTTTTTTTTTCCACATGTAATAATCATCAAACACCGTTTCACTCAAGTGCTCAAATATGCCACTGGATCTATAAATGAACTCAATTTATGTTTTGTTGGATCAATGCATGAGAATGGAAACCAGAACATTATTAATATTGATATATGGAACTTAAGTAATTAACATTTAATCATATCAAGAAATGGCCCAGAAACATGGGATCATTTAATCTTGTCCTTTCTGAGACTGAAGAGCTCACCATGTATAATCTGAGATCCAAGATAAGAGTCACTTCTACAGCATTCCAGACCAAGGGTGGTCCCAGCTAAGGTTGAATGAGTTTGTCCAATGTGCCATAGATACATGTATTTACCTACCTTAGGAGGTATATTCTGAAGCAAACTATGCTGACATACTCATATGGTGCAACTCTACTCACAACTGTAAAGTTTGACAAAGATAACAATAAGCTTCATTTGTAGATGAGGGAGCCTGGGACTAATAGCTATCAGCATTTCCAGGTTGAAATCATCTCTTTTATTCTTTTTGATGCATAGCCCCACAATTTCCATCAAACACTTGACAAGGAACTTGTGTATTTAAAAAGAAAACTTTTTCTGAGGGAAAATTTTCCATGATTATATCTGGAGCAACTTACAGATATAGGTTGTTAGGAATATTTCTTCAACAGTATAGTTGGAATTAGAAATGTTTCTTCAACAATATAAACCATTGGCAGATCAGATATGTCAGAAAATGCTTACATAAAATAGCAAAGACTGCAAAAACTATGGCTGGAACAAATGGAAGTTAAGAGGGTATAGTCATAGAAAGAATTAGTGAACACATAGTTCTTTATTATATTTTTAAATTCATTAGATGCCCAGAAAGGAATGTCCTTGGAATGCATTAGTTTAACTCCCTAAAGAAATACCTTCAGTTAATTGCTTCTATGTGATATGCTTTTCATTTTAAGCTAGATGTAAAGATTTAACACTTGGGGTGTTTTTATTTATCTTCTGCAGGTAACATGTAAAATTGCCTAGTAAAATGCCAGATACATAGTAATGCTTGATAACAGTAAACAAAATGGGGAAGGATTGTACTGGCATCATAGTATTGGCTAATATTTCATTCCAGGTGAACTAAATCCACCAAATCTTTATAGGAATTTCTTTCAGTTAGGCATTCACATCTTCTACATATGTAATTAATCTTTTGTATTTAAATTCATAGCACTCTCTGTTTCTATTTTTAATTATATTCCATTTGTTTTGGTAAAGTATTCCAGCCTCCTGGGATAATTTTAAATCATAGTCCTGAATTACTGAATTTACCATCCTTTCTCGTTTATAGGAAGTTCCCTCTCCTTTCATTCAAACATTGCTGACAATAGTGAATTGTACAGGGCCAAGGACAAAACGATATGGTACTCAATGGATACCTTTTCAAGGGCAAAGATTTGTTCTTTAGGGAGAATGACAGTACAGTGATTTAATTCTATTCATGCTTAGAGCAAATGTGGCCATTCAGCATAATATCTTAATTATGATAAAAATGAAAATGTAAAGGAAATTATTTCAGACCAAAGCACATACAATGAAGATACTGTGTAATCTACTTTATGTCCATGAGAGATTTGGATCTTTTATATTAATCACATTTAATTCTTTGAACATCTCACCTACATCATTTAAAGTCATAATTAGCACTAAATAGCAAGAGAGGATCACCAAGTTGGAGGTCATGGAATAAAGCCAGAGTATTGACATTGGAGTCTACTAACATTATTTGCTTCATCAAACTCCACAAGTTTGATGGGTAAAAAGATGTACATTCAGTCAGTAGCTGTGTGATGAAATGAAGTGGGGTCAATGTGCAGTAGAAACATTTAAAACACACAGGCAACTTGGAATATGGCAAGTACAAGTGAAATGGTACATGTTGAGCAAAATGATGAAACCATAAGAGGAGAGAAAGAATGTCAATCTGCAAAGATGTCTGTAACTAGTGACTCTAGTTGTAAACCAATATGCAGCCTCAGCCTTTTGAGTCATGGTCACAGACACCACTGTCTTTGCTTATATCTTCACAGAACAGGAGGAGATCTTGAAGACACATGATTAACATTTGTACTTATGTTTGAAATATGTAATTATGACCATTACTAAAAACACAAAGAACAAAACAAAACAGAATTTTTCTGTGTCTATGTCTGGCTGTGTCTAGAATACTACATCCTTATATATTAATAATGTGGAGCAGATTGTGTAACATTTCAAATTATTTTTCATGTTGCATATGTTTTCATTATGAAAGGTAGTGGAAAACTATCGGAAAGCAACCAGTCTTAATTAACATACCAGAATCAACCCACAATGAGGTTCACATTTAACTCCCTCTTTATGCAGGAAGGGCTAGTATTAAGTCAGGCAGCATGAAAAGGAGTCACCAAGTGGCATAATGCTGTGAGAGGCACTTGGCAGAGTGGAAGGTCTGAGCTTTAGAATCAGGAAAGATTTAAGCTGGATCCCTGCGTTGCCTCTCACTTTGCACAGTCACTTAACCTCTCTGAGAGTCAGTTTTCCTACATACACAATGAGGATAATAACACCTGAGATCCCTGTGAAAAGTATTGAGAAAACATAACATACACTAGAGTAGCGGTAGCCACAACTGCCATTTCTCTAGACATATTATACCCATTCCATTTGTTTGGACAAGAAACATCACAAAAATAAAGATACAAGAATCATTTATTTGGGAGTACAAGAAGTAGATTAGATAAGTTCTTTATTCTGTAAGACTTTATTTTAGCCTAAAATAATTGACCTCAAAGAATTTCATCTAAAATAACTGGGAATTTGTCTAGAACTTCAGACTAAATCAGAAATGTAGTATACCAGGTAGATAACATACCTTAGTGGTTTAAAAATCAAGGTCCAAGTGGTTTAAAAATCAAGGTTCCTGGATGGCTCAGTTGGTTACACATCTGACCTTGGCTGAGGTCATGATCTCACGGTTCGTGAGTTCAAGCCCTACATTGGGCTCTCTGCTCTCAGCAGAGAGACTGCTTCAGATCCTCTGTCTCCCTCTTTCTCTGCCCCTCCCCTGCTCACACTCTCTCTCTCAAAAATAAATAAATATTTTTAAAAAATCAAGGTATAAGAACTCTGGAAAGTGTTTTAGCAGTCTCCATTATGCTAAAGCTAAAGACATAATCTATGACCCCAGTATAGACCCACTCCTAGGTCATACAGAACAAATACATATACCTGTTCACCAAAAGATGTGTACTAGAATACTCATAGCAGCACTATTCATAACAGCTGCACACTGGAAACTACACAAAAGATCATCAACAGTTGAATAGTTAAATTGTGCTATATTTGCACAAAGGAATATTATTTAACAATAAGAATGAATGGCATATGATTAGAAGTAATAATATGGATGACTCACAAACAGTGTTAAGCAAAATAAGATGAACACAGAAGAATACACACTTTGTGACTCTGTATAAAGTATAAAAACAAAAGAAACTAAACTATGCTGTTAGATATCAGGATAGTGGTTATTCTTGGGATGTAGTAGTAGGAAGGGGGTGCCTTGTGACTAGATGGAAGTAAGGAGAGGTTTTTATGGGGCTGGTAATTTCTTATTGTTTGATCTGTGTACAGTTGCATAGATTTGTGGTTTGAGAAAATTGATTAGCTCTATACTTATATATGTACAATTCTGTATGTGTATTACATTTAATAAACATTAAAAACTTAAGGTGAGCTAGGGGCACCTGGCTGGCTCAGTTGGCTAAGTGCCCAACTCTTGATTTTGGCTTAGGTCATGATCTCCTGGTCATGGGATTGAGCTCCATGTTGACTCTGCACTGAGCACAGAGCCTGCTTGGGATTCTCTCTCTCTCCACCTCTCTCTCTGCCCCTCTCCTGCTTGCACGCGTGCTCTCTCTCCCTCAAAATAAATAAACATTAAAAAAAGAAAAGAAATTAAGGTGGGCTAATCATCAGTGCTTAATATTAGCATATTCTTTGATCCTTTATTCCATGGTTTTCAGAAGACATCAGTATGTCAGCAAGAGAGAGTTCCCAGAAAACTTTTGACCAGAACAAGTTTAGTGTGTTACTCAGTTCTTGAATAAATGCCAGAAAGCACATTGTTTAGAGACATTATTAAAATTCATGCAATTTAAATGTTAATGTTTTAAGCATAACCTTCTGCTAGTGGAAAAATGCTCTATTTGCTATTTGTTTCCAATATGCAAATTTAAAATTTACATAGATGTATCCTAATATTTTGCTTATAAAAAGTTGAATTAGTATAAGAAAACTCTTTTATATGTCTACTGCATATTTGTATTCAATATTACCATCTGCCCCTTCAACTCATTTCTGGACATAATAAATATATTGCCACCTACTGATAACTCCACCTGTAGGTGCAAATGACATGTGAATCATCAAAAAGATAAATATTGTAAACAAGTATTACTTTATAACTCATATATGTTGACATATGAAATCACATTCACATTTTAATGTTAGTCCTGTGAAGTTTTTCTTTAAATGAAATGCTACTTTGCATATTTAATTCTACTTTATGTATTTGAAATATTACTCTACATAAATGGCTTATATTTATTGAGATGGCTTAGTTTCATTTGGAAAGTACACTCTTCTGTTATCCATTCCTGCTGAGCTAAAAATGACATTGGTTCTGAAAGTGTTAGCAGAACTTGAGTGTATGCAGTCATTTGTTGATGAGATAAACCCCTGGCCTTGTTCAAACATTTTCTTTCTACTTTTTGGAAAGTATTTATTTTTATTTATAATAAAATAAAATTAAAGCTAAAATATTTATTCCTATTAAATCAAATGTACTGTTTTCTTTGTGAAAGTCAACCTCACAATGCTTCCCCAAACCACTTGTTTTTATAACTTCCTTCAGTTGGTATTTAGACTTTAGTTTGCAAAAGAATACACTGATTTCCATAATGGATTAATTTGCTTGAGTAATGAACATGTCACATGTACTTTTAGGTCTGTGAATTTCCTCTAAAGCTGGGACTCTAAAGAGATGTTAGTTTGGCCTGAAAACAGCATGCATAAATTTAGCATCAGGTTTAGAGTTCCTGGAGCCTTCTCCTCCATTGTCTTTGACTTTCCTGTGTCTTATGGAGAAAACATTCTTGCTCTGACAAAGCCTCCATCCAAAGAAGAATCCTGGACAGTCTCTCAAAGGAAGGAAACTTCCTTTTTTTTTCCTTCTCCATATTATTTCATGGTATCATATATTTTTGTGGGTCATTGATTTTTGGTTTTCGCCCACTGCCTTGTCTTTACCCATTTCCTACTTTAGAATATACCCTTCACGGTAGTGATATATTTATCCCTCTCCCTCTCTCTCCTCTCTACGCATGGCCCTGTTAGCTGCTAGGGACAAGGGAAGGGTATAAAGGTGATTAAGAGGCAGCCTCTACCCTCAAAAAGCTTACAATTTAATGGCCAGGACTGCCTTTTTTGAGATTAAGAGAATCAGTAGCAAAAGGCTACTAAAAACTGATCAAATGAATATATTTTCCTATAATTGACAAGAGTTAATTTCACTGTGAGACCTGACAATTTCCTCCAAAAACAATGCTCAAATGTATGGTTGTTCTATTCTCCAAATTTCACATTTGCTCATAACTCATTATTGAAGAATGAAGTCTCTATGGCCTCTCTTTAATGGGTGTTGGATTGCAGTCTTTCAATCTAATAGCCATCTCACAAGATAAAGAAATCAGGAGAGTCAGAGAGCAGATGAGGACTATATTTGAAGGGGCAGAGGGCTCTTCAAGCGCTTCTGAAATCACCCCTGTAGGCACCTCATGTCAGCCAGACAGTCTATAGCTAGAAATAATATTAACAATGTAAAATGACGTTCCTGAATATTAGATCTAGATTCTCATTAATGCAGAATACATATGTAGAAATGCTATTATTTCAACTGCAAATTAATTTGGAAGAGTGGTGCAGAATGTTAAATAACTTTACGGAATAAAAGTTATTTTTTTCCTACTGTCTGCGGGAATATTTTATATCTGTAGTCAAGTTGTTGTTGCTGAGATACCTTGGCTTCCTGGAGATTTATAAAAGCAGGAAAAATCTGTGAGCGTTATTGGTATCGTGTGCATGCTGTCTCTAGTTATGTGCCCCTACTGTTCTCTCCAATGTTCCCAAAATTCAGCCATGGTAGGCTAATGTTTCTCTAGCCACAATTATGTAAGGGTAATAATTACAATTAATGAAGTGCCACACAAGAATGGGTAACTTTACTAAGTTATGAACATCTACCAAATACATGCAGAAATAACTTGTATAAAGTTTTCAAAAATATATATTATAATAAAGAGATGTATTGACTTAGGCAATATTTATTTATCATCTATTATTTGTCTTATTTTAGGTTTTTGGTAAGATATGAAATGGTTCCCCCCCTTAAAGGACTTAGTCCCCCAAACGTGACAGACATATGTGACATATGTGACAAATAAACACTGTGGTGAAGCTGGAGTAGAATATACTGCCTACTGGATCATTATTTCTCAGTCTCTGTTCTTGGCTCCTCCATCATCTTCTCAAGTCTCCTTAAAATGGGTGTTCCTTGGTGTTCTTTCCTTCTCATCTCGTTATGCATTATCACTGAGCAAATTCTGCCCTATAATTGGCTTCAATTAGCCCTCATGCCAGTGAGTCCCAGATATTTCTTTTCACTCTAGATAGCTCCTTCAATTCTCCTCACAGAGCCTACTGAACATCTCTACTCAGATATCCCAGGCTTGTCTCAAAAGCAACCTATCTGGAACCAAATGCATCAGTTTTCCTTCTCTTCCTTCTCTATGTATCCATCAGAAAAGAAAAGCAAATGGAAAGAGAAGGGAAGGGAAGGGAAGGGGAGGGGAGGGGAGGAGAGGGGAGGGAAAAGGAAAAGAAAAGCAAAGAAAAGAAAAGCAAAAAAAAAGAAAAAGGAAAAGAAGGAAGGGAAGGGAAGAAAGGGAAGGGAAGGCAAGAGAGGGAAGAGAAGGGAAGGGAAAGGAAGAGGAGGGGAGGGAAGGGGAGAGGAGGGGAAGGGAAAGAAAGAAGGAAAGGAAAGAAAGAAGGGAAGGAAAAGAAAAGAAAAAAGAAAGAAAAGAGAAAAGATATCATCATGATGCTCTGTGGCTGGGCCAGAAACCTAGGCATTACTCAGATTCTCTTCTTTGTCTATTTCTCACTATCTAGTGTGTGTGCCCCTGTCGCATGCCCCATGATACAGCTCGCAGCCTTTCATCTCAGTATGCTCCTTTCCCTTTGCCTCGGTTCAGGCTTCTATTCATCCACATACTCGTACATTAATTTAGCAAATATTTCCGAAGCAGCATCTCCATTTCAGGCCTTCATCTTCTTGATGAATCTCCTGTTTTGTGCCCCTAATATCATCTTGGTAAAACATAGAAGTTTTATAATTTTGCCAAGAGCAATGATTCTAAGATGTAAATTCTCCACAAAATATCTCCCTTGGCTTTTCATGGCCCTGAGACATGGTGTTCACGTACTGGGGATGAGAGAAGGAGGTGTTAGGAGCTGATTAAAATAATAATAATCTTTTAAGCATCTAATCCTAAAGTAGAATTGATATAAAGCAGACAGAACACGTCAAATCCGCTCCCCTTTCTTCCACACTGTATCAGAGCCCCATTTCAGAATAGCTTTGAATGGCCAGATAACACTAATAATTGATGCCTTCTTTTTTCCTTCCCTCCCGACTAATTTAGAAAAGATAATAAGTATGTTTTTCTACTATCTGGTATATATATATAGGGGTTTTCTAAATGTTTACCAGGGGAAAATGAGGAATCTGGTGGGAGTATATGTTAGATACCAAACCTTTCGGCAGAATATCCCCACCATCCTATCCTTGTGAGATTCTATTACCCAGTTGGCATCCCTTCCCTTCTTGTTGATATGAGTGGTTGAAATGGTATGAAAAGAGAGAAATGGAATTACCATGGAATACTGTAATATGATAATGGTATCCTTTCCAATGTGTTTGTGAAAACCTCTCTCTCTGTCAGACTTAGCCCCATGCCAACATGGCATAAGGAATATAATCTGTCCAATAATGCATTCAAGCCAAATCTATCTGTCTTAATTGTCCCAAGAGACTAGAGGCCATGGAAGTATGGATTCTGGAGTATGTTAACATAAAATCTTTCTTAAAATAAAAGTTCAATATGCCAAACAGATAAATTTGGAGTTGCTCCTGTTGAGGCTAGTTTGATCATTGGAACTCTGCTTTCTCCTCTACCTGTCCCTGACCCCAACGCAACATCCTTTGCCCTCCCCCTACTGAAAGCCTCTCCAGCTCCTGCTTTATGTTAAAGAGCCTGATTTTAAATCCACTAGCCTATAAAATAAAGTCTGTGCCCTTTAATACAGCATGTTAAAGCATTCCAGAGTCCTGTTCCTAATATTTTCATTCTGATCTCTTACTTTGCAACACCCTCCCAGCCACCAAATTGCCCCTTCCTCCACTCCCTTCCCTCAATCCCCTGCTCTATGGACTCTCTGAAACTGCCTACTGGTTTTGTACCAGGTTACTTTAAGAAAATGATTGTTGCTCACATTATTCCTTCAACATTTGTAACAAGAGTCTTGTTACCCCTTCCTGTTTCCACCCACCCATAGCATCTCATCTTTTAAGGACAGCTAAGGGATCACCATCCATTGGAAACATTTGCAGGCCCCTCAGAACTGACCACTTCCTAGTATCTTATCCCAGTGCACACTATATACACTTCTGAGGCAGTGTCTATAAAGTTATATTACGTTTATTATCAATTGGCGTCTTTTAAATATGGTGAACTTTAAAAATACAGAAAGGCAAAAAGAAGAGAATAACAAGCATTTACATTCCTTCCATCCACAATTTATACTTAAAATGTTATTTATTTATTTTAATATTCTTGGTTTTTGTATTTTTAGAGAAAGTCACCTTTGCTTAAAAGTGAACTGTGCTTATTGTAAATAATTCAGAGAGTGCTGAAAATCAGGAAGATGAAAGTTTAACAAAACTCAGAATTTGATCACCCAGAAATAAACTTCATAATTATTATTCAAGTCATCATACAAAGC
Source organism: Leopardus geoffroyi (assembly GCF_018350155.1). Taxonomy (NCBI): domain Eukaryota; kingdom Metazoa; phylum Chordata; class Mammalia; order Carnivora; family Felidae; genus Leopardus; species Leopardus geoffroyi. Next base: position 93,303,110 of record NC_059333.1, read on the forward strand.
ATATGTACAGATACGATGAGGAAGCCAGTTTGGCTGAGACTTTATTAAAAGGAACCATACTGTAGATATTAATTATGTGATTTTAACAAGAGAAAAAGAAACTAAAGAACATCTGAAGGAACTATTTAACCAAGAAAATCAGTCTTCACAGTAACAGATATTTAAAAGACTCTTCTAAGTTTGCAAAGTTTATGAAAAGCATTAAAATTCTGGACTCAGAGTGATTTTCTTTCCCAAAACACATTAAGTGTCAGACAGTATTCATTAACTTCCTGCTATGGAACATGAAAACTCTAATGCCTTTATAATTCTATCTATCTTTTCCTCCTACCTTCCTATTCATTAATTATATTAAAATTTCATATTGTCCAGGTTTTAATATTTACATGATATTTAAAAAAATCTTTTATTCTGGTGTAACTTCAAACATACACGAAAGAAGCAAAAGCAGTACAAGGAATTCTTGTTTACCTTCTACCTAGATTCCCCAAATATTACATTTTACCACACTTACCTTATCATTGTATATATCTAGAGGGTTTTTTAATGAAATGTTTGAGAGAAAGTTAGACATCATTTCTTTCTACCTCTAAATTCTTTGGTGTGCAGTTTCTAACAGCAGGGAGACTCTCTTATATAAATGCGGTGCAATTATCAAAATCAAGAAATTAACATAGTTATAGTAGTATTATCTAAGTCCAGGCTTGGTTCAGATGTTACCAGTTATTCCACTAATGTCCTTGTACTGATCTAGGATCAATCCAGGATCATTTATTGCCTTTAGTTGTTATGTCATTTTACTCTCCTTTAATCTTTAACAGACCCTCTGTCTTTGTCTTTCATAATCATAATCTTTTTGAAGCTTACAGGCTATTTATTCTGCAGCCTGTCCTACAATGGTTCTGTATGTTAATGGATTACACACAAGATTTTCCACAGCTTTGCCTTCTTGGCTTCTTCATTTTTGTTGTTTTTGTTGTTGTTGTTGTTCAGGAATGGCTGGATTTCCTGAGTTCCTTTACCTGTGAGATAACACCTTGACTACTTTGGGACTTGGGGGGTTACATTTTCTTCCCTTCAGACCGATGGTTTTCAAACCTGGCCGCACGTTGGTATCACCTAGGTAGCTTTCAGGGATGAGAAGTTCTCATCTTTGTAGACTGACAGGAGTGGGGGATAGAGTTCAGCTGAGGTGTAGTCTTTGTTGGACTACTTGGGCTTCACATTCTCTGAGTCTTGTTACATATACTACACACAGTTCACTCTGTCTGCCAGCATCAGAGAGTTCCCTGTCCTTTGCGTTATTCCTCCAAGTGGATGTATAGCTGTGGAGTCTTTATTTTTTTGCTTTATTTATTGCTTCTTCAGAAGCATCCAGCCCCAGTCTAGTGTCTCAGTTCTACTTGTTTTTTCCCAAATCTGTTTTAATTACCCCCCAATAACAATAATCAAAAGATATGGACACACATTTGTTTCTCCCAACTTTGGGGGTATCCATAATTCAGTACTTTGTTGGTCTACCTATATTGCTCAGGGCCTTACTAATGCCCTGCTCCATTCCAGAATCTTATTTCTTTCCATGAGGGCCAATTTTATTGCATGAGTCTATGCTCATTTCCTTATTTGGTTACTGTTGATTATTTTGTTGTTGCAGTTTTCATTTTCTCATATTGTGAGGTGTTGGAGAAGGGGAGAGATTCTGTGATACAATTTCAACCTATCATCTTAACACAGAGCAGCACTTATTTATATGACTGTCCTTTTCTAGTGGACCATAAACCCCAAAAAGGCAGGTCTTTTTTTTAGATGACTTAGCCATGGCAGAGTTCCTGGCACATGATAAGCATTCAATAAATGCGTTTTGAGTGAATTTTTAAAAATATAAGAAGAAAACAAATAGAGGGCACTAAAATGTTATTCATTGAATCAAAACCCAGACTTTTCATTCAAAGTGTCTATTGTTATGTGTTTGTACATCAGTTACACACATCATAACTGTATACATTATTCAATGATTTCTGACCTCATTTCAACATCTGCTGAATATCACTAAAATCTTACCCTTTCCAAACCTTTCTCCCAGGTATTTATTTTTCAGACCAATGGATATAAAGTAGGATTCAACAGACTCACTAATATACCAAGCATCCTTTTTCTCCCATTTCTTTGGTAATTATAGTCACAGAAAGATCCCTTAGAATTCACAATACCGTCACTGCTTCCAAAAACAAATCAAAACAACTTTATCCCTAAAGATTATGTAAAACCATCCAACTCCTTTATTTTTGTAATAATTTCTTTCCTGGCAATGTAAAAAACAGGTATTCTTCTCCCTCTGTACCCTATGTCCCTTTGTAAAGCATTACTCATTGTCACAGGATGTTCCTCTATGAATAAACAAAACTACTTGTTCTTTTCCTATATATTTTTGCAGCAAAAAAAAAAGAGAGGCGGGGGGGGGGCACCTGGGTGGCTCAGTTGGCTGAGCAACTGATCTCTGCTCAGGTCATGATCTCACAGTTTGTGGGTTGGAGCTCCGAGTCCGGCTCTGTGCTGACAGCTCAGGGCCTGCAGCCTGTTTCAGATTCTGTCTCTGCCTCTATCTGCACCTCCTCCACTTGTCCTCTGTCTCTTTCTGTCTCTAAAATAAATAAACATTAAAAAAAATGTTTAAGTGGTCTTTAGGTTTTATGAATGGACATGGAGATGATGTGAGCTTAGAGCCACACTCACTCATGCTACGAGTAGCTCACCGTACCCCTGTCTCTTGTTCTGGGTAAGCTCTCCTAGCTCACAATTATCCCATGACCTCCCATCATTCAGTTGTATATGAATTGAACTGTTTTTTCTTATTTACTTTTTATTCAGCCCTGAAACTCTGTTATACTTTCTGTCGAGCATCTTTTAAAGATACTACTTTCTTATATACATTCAAAATCTTTTAACTAGGGAAGCTTGTTAAAATTAAGTAAATGTATAAACATGAGGTCTTTAGAAAGAGAGATAGATGTCAAACAATTACACATAAGTATTTATACTATTAAAATTTTTTAAAAGAATTGGATGGATATCATCCAATAGCAGATACTTAACAAGGAGGGCAAGTTACAAGGAAATAGTTACAAGGAGGACAAGATAGTAAGGTGGAAGAAGCGTTTTACACCTATTGGGCCATAATATTCGTACACAAGTGGATGAACTGACTTAACTGGTTAATTAATTTACACTTCCAAAAACAATTTTTAAATATTGGTTACAATAACACTATTCAATAGGTGAAAATCAAGGACGGGAAAAATTAGAATGGAGTAGAATAAAATACAAAGAATAGGTTAGGATTTGTGGAAGGTTAAATAATGGCATGACAAATATGTCTACATTCCAATGCCTGAACCTGTAAATATGTTACCTTACATGGTAGATTATGCAGATGTGATTAGGCTAAAGAGTTTGAGATGAGATTATTCTGGATTATCCTGGTGTGTCAAGTGTAACCACAAGATTCTTTTAGAGGTAGGTAAGAGGCTCAAAGTGAAAAGAAGACAGCTAGATCAAGGTCTAGGTTGGAGTGAAGCAGCTATGAGTCAAAGAATGCTAGTAGTTTCTAGAAGCTAGAAGAAGCAAAGGGTGGATTCCCTCCCAGAAACTGCAGTAGAACCCATGCTGCCAATACTTTGACTTCAGTCCAGTGAGACTGATTTTGGACTTCTGACCTGTGGAACTGTAAGATAATAGATTTGTGTTGTTGCCACCAAGTTTGTGGCAATTTGTTACAGCAGCAGTAGGAAGGTAAAGCAGGATTTTCTTTTTTTTTCTTTTTATTTTTTTTAATGTTTATTTATTTTTGAGACAGAGCATGAGTGGGGAAGGGGCAGAGAGATGGAGACACAGAATTAAAGCAGGCTTCAGGCTCTAAGCTGCCAGCTCAGAGCCCGATGCAAAGCTCAAATCCACAAACTGTGAGATCACGACCTGAGCTGAAGTCAGATGCTTAACTGACGGAACCACCCAGGTGTCCCCATGCTGGATTTTCAATGCCTTCCATAGGGCCTATAAAATATCTGGAAATAAGCTGCAAGGGTTGTATAATCAAGTCAAAAGTAGAATGTTTTCTTTGTTGCTTTCTTAAAATATGTGATGAAACTATTGCTTATCATCATACTGCCAGGTTTCAGTTGTGTTCAGCTTTTAGAAGTGTTTCATATTCCTGTTTAAAGTTCTGTGTGTTGATACATACGAATGTGAAATTCTCCATAGCCTTCTGGAACATAAATTCATTTTGTTGTTGTTTTTTTCTTTCAATAACACCTCTGATGTAATTACATCTTACTGGCTTTATAAAATAAAGCTCCCTAATTGTGAAAGCAGAGATGTTATTTGAAATGTTAGTCTCTGTGATCAAGATATCTGTGACATCAAGAAAAAGCCACTAATTCCCAGAGCATTTTCACACCTGAAAATTAAACCAATTTGTTTTGCAAATCTGTGTTATGCAAATTACAAAATCAATCACTAAATAGAGATGTCTTAACAAAGGATTTTCCAAAAGGATTAAAGTTTCTCTACAGAGGTCAGTTTCTCAAATGTCCCTCAATAGAAATGTATACATTTAACAGTCTATGGTGAGACTAGTTATTTAACTAATGCCATTCTATAGAATATATCTTAAAATATTTGACTGACATGGGACAATGCTCTAGACAATATCATAATATAATTTTCTTTCTTTCTTAAAAGAGTATAGATTTTCTGTTTCTAGAATTCCTTATGTGCATGTCATGGTTAAATGTCTGGGCTGTGAAGCCAGACTGGCTTGAATTCTAGCTCTGCCCCTTGTGACCTGAGGTTAATTACATAATCTCTTTCTGTTTCATCAGGACAATGGGAAAAATAGTAACACCCATTTCATTTGATTGTTTTGAGTGTTAAATAAGTTAAAGCATGTAAAATACTTACTGATGGAATGAGGCCTTGTGCCAGTAAGCCCTTAGTTAGCGCTTATCATTAAAGTCAGGAAGATAAAATAACTGTCAATCAACCTTATATATACAGATGTAGTTACCATTATGTAGTCAGCAAACATTTATTAGGGTCCACATATTTTAGGCAGTAAAATTTCAGCATGATTTATTACAAAATGAATTTCTTTTAGCCAAACTTTTCACAACTGAGAGCAGAAATTTTAGCAGTCAAAAAAGGACATTTCTTTTCTTTTTACATAACTTTTTTTTTCTTTTAGACATCAAAGAAAAGTTAGCCAGAAAGTCAACTCTTCAGCCACATTCATCTGCAAAGGATACAGCATGTTCAACAAGAACATCATGTTCAAATGCAGGCACATATTAGCCTCCCAGAGAAAACCTGGACCATTGTAGTAGCTATTTATTTGCAACCGGGTTGCAAGGAAAAGTCTGGAAATTGAAGGAAAACTTGTAATTGTTTTTTTTTCTTTGTATCAACCTAAACTTGATTATATCACCCCAGCTGGGGTTCATTATCAGTCCCTCTGAGGCATTTACCCCCAATTTGATCATGACAGGGTGTCAGGGTCTTATACTCAAAGCCCTCCACACTCCACTCCACTATTTGCTATTAATTACTCATGGTCCAAGGCAGGATATATATAGTTCATTGATGTTCTCTGGGTCTGCTGTTTCCTTGCTTGGGGTACAGGAACTTCTGCCTGAAAACCCTCAGGCCTGGCATTCTGTCTATATAGGTGTATTCATTTCTTTCTGAATTTTATACTCCCTTTCCTACTCTAATCAAGTAGAGAACAACGCAGGAATCAGAAGATGACTGTGACAGAGACTTCTGTCTCTTAATATATACTGTTTTTCTTCCTTTCAGTGCTAGAATTTTCCAGTGCTAGCACTGGAGAATACATGTGCTACCTTCTTCCGAGTTAGGTGTGACTGTGTTATATTTTGACCAATGGGAAGTGAAATAGAAGTTATTCCTTAAGTCCAGAGGATGGCAAACAACCAAAAAAAAAGTAACTACCTGCTCATGAGATCACCTAGGAACTGAGGTTTCTTCTTGCTGATTGTTCCTCTATTACCTGGTATGTTATCTCTGTCTACATACATTGTTAAAAATGGGTCACCTCTATGATGCCCATTCACTGCAAGACAGGGAAAATAAGAGTGGAGGGAAAGAAACTTCTTCTGTAATGAAAATACCTAAAAGTTGCAATAATAAATTCTGAAGTAAGTGGAAATGAAAAAACTACATATAAAAATTTGTTGGATGCAGCTAAATCAGTGTTTAGAGGGAAATTTATAGGATTAAATATTTATATTAAAAAATTAAAATGATCTCAAATCAATAATGTAGACAGAATTCCACACTGTAAAACCAAAAATTTTAAAAAAGATGAAGAACAAAACAAACTGAAAGGTAAAAAAAAAAGAGACTATAAACCAATGACATTTAAATCAGAAAAAAATATACAAGATCAATTAAAAGGTAGACTTTTGAAAAAGTCAATAAAACTAGTAAAAGTTGATCAAAACTCTCAAAGGATTAAAAAAAAAGAAAAAACATAAATTACCAATATCATGAATGAAAAGGGAAATCACTAGATACTCCCAGCACATTAAAGGGACTTAACAAATAATTTCATGCATGTAAATTTAAACACTTAGATAAAGTGGATCAATTTCTTGAAAACCCAAAACTCTAAAGTCACCTAAGATGAAATTAATAACACAAAATATCCTATACCTGTTAAAACAATTAGATTAACAGTTAAATGTCTTCCAAAAAAGAAATCTCCATGCCCAGCCAGTTTCACTGGTGAATCTGTTTGTGTTCCGATTATCACAAATCTATACATATGTTAAAATTCACAAAGCTATAGACGTATTAAAATTCATAGAAATGAATACAGTGGCTCACATACAAGTTAGACATTTATTTTTCTAATTTCTCTACAGGGCATGTAAGCATCTTGTCTCCATGTCATCCAGGGTCCAGATTCTCTCTTTTTTGTTGTTCTGTGAATCCCTAAAATTTTGGAATGTATGATCACTTCCTGCTGGGGAATATTTGGAGACTAAAGATTTATAGTAAAGGGTCAGTTTGGTCTATGGGTGAAGAGGTAGAGAAATGGAAAAGGGTATTTCAGGCTAGGGAGGTACTGAGCCAGAATACAAACATATGAAAGACAGGAGCTATCAAAAGAAATAAATTTCCGAGAAATTAATATGTTTTTAGTGTATACAAATTTTCTGAATAAGATAATCAATCTCTCTTCATAGATTCTAAAACTGACTTTTTACTATTCACTTGCATAGCAAAAGGGTCATAATCAGAACCCCAAGTTGTGGACTTATACACAATTATTTATTAGCTTCTATAATTTGTAATTTCCATATATTTAGGAAAGTTTTAAAACAAGATGGTTAGCCTTAAATAAGATCTGGATATAATATTTTATCTTTGATACCTGCAACCTCCTTTTTCCAACTTTTGTTCTCCCCTTCCACCTCTAAAGTCTATCCTGTGTCTCACTTCTCTCACCTTATAGTCAACTAATTGCTAAACAAACATCAGCAGACTACATTTTAACATGTTATTTCTCCTAGGAATATTTGCATTTCAGTAAGTTCTCTTGTAGGTTAAATCCTCAAGACCCAAAGGAATAAATCTCTAATGATGGAAATGACAGGTCAAGGGGTAAAGCATTTGAGGACCTGGGTAGCCTTATAAGCCCTCCATGCTCTCTTGTCTACATGCTTTTTCAGGGAAATCCTTTCATTTGGCTCACATGGGAATGAAGTAAAGGAGACAAATAAGGAAATACCCAAAGCTGATACTAGTTACATAAGCTGTTTCTTGATATTCTTTCTAAAAGTTATTACTCAAGCAATTTTACTTTCCTATAAGTAGGGGAAAAGGTGAAACAATTTGCATATAATTTTTATTACTTCATTAACTATAACTGCAATGGTTTGAATTGTAAACTAAGTGTGAACATTTTCAAAGAGCATTTAAAGTATAAAAGAGTGTATCTACATGTTTCTATCTACATTTATCATAATAACATTCATATAATCAACAAATTCTGTTTAATGTAAATAAATTATATAATTTTCCTATAGAGTGATTTGATGATTAAATTCAATTATGGTGTTTTTACTAAAAAAAATTATAGTACCTTGTAAAACTAGAACCAAATTATATATATACACATCTATATACACACACACATATATATATATGTATATATATATATGTGTGTGTGTGTGTGTATTTATATATGAATATAAGAGTGTATTGCATTTTTAAAAATCACATGTTCATATAATTTTAAATTCCATGTAATAAATGAGTCTATATCTATAATATATATATATATAATATACACTTCTTTTCACTGAATTACACTTGGAGTGGTATCTTTAGCTGATACTTTTGTTAGGTGGAAGCTAGACAGGAGCAGTGAAAGGAACACCCTGAGGCAGAGTCCTGATTCCTTGAAGGGGAATGATTGAGATGGGAGCTGGAGGTAAGAACAATAATAAACAAGCTACACATTAAAAGCCCCAGGGCACAACATCCTGACCTTGTGGCTTCCAAGACCTTGGGACTGACAGATTAAGAGCCACAGAGGTGGAGCATGCAATTTCCTCTTCCATCTCTGCACCTCTGCTCCAGGGTAACCCCTAGATTCATTATTATGCATTGAATTGCAATTACAGCCATCCCCCCTCCATGACTGTTGGGTACAAACCTTGTAGAGGCAAAAATTCCCCCTTCCAACTTGTGGGGGGAGTTTCCCAAATGCTTGGAAGCAGTTTCCATTAGAGACCACCCCACTGTGGCTCGCAGCTCCTCCCAGCCCAAAGAGACCCAATAATATCCAGTTCCAAGGCAACCAAGGGGCCATTTCCACCTTGCAGAACCTGCCCACTCTCCCACCTTGAGTGTACTTTTTGCTTTAATAAACTGCTTTGTGCTTGCTACTTTCCTTCTGGCTGTCTTTATTGGAGCATGGATCCTCATGTATATCTTTTCATGGGGAATCCAAGAACGGAGACCTCCATTCACACAATACAGACTCTCCCACTGGTAACACTTTCAACCTAGGGACTTTGTCCTTTCTTTTTTGATCATGCTGTTGAAGGAAGAGGCATTAATACTTTTTTGGAATTTATCATCACCCATGATTCTGGATCTTTTTATATTAACACATTCATTTAAAGGAAAAATAATTTTCTTCTGTATCCACTTCAGCAACTAGAACCTCAGTCCTTAATCAGGCTAAACTGTTTCGTCCACTGGGTTAGGCATACTGGCTCATGTGAGCCTCTCAGGCAGGGGCATAGTATGGTACTCTATCAAACTGGGATGCTTTAAATATTCATTGACATTTATTCAGAGATAAAATATCACCAGAGAAAAGGATGGAGAAGAAAGAGCACCTTCCTAGTGCTTAGTAATTCTATTTACCACAAAAATTTAGCTTTGGTGAAAAATTCTCACACCATCATTCAGCAAATTAAAACCTTTTTGGTTAACTGGACTCATCTTCCCCAGAGGCAGTTTATTATCTATTGTAACTCAAGCACAGAGCTTTATTCTCACCTTCAGTGCCAACTAGGTCATCAAAATATTTTCATATGTTTGCATTCTCCCTGTACCAGACCAGTCCCAATAAACAGAATTTTGCCCATTTCATAAGATTTCCATAAGAGTGGTTTCCATACTTCTAATACTTCTTGAAGTTGCTCAGGAGCATTTGATAGTATCCATTCATTTCAGTGTTGCAGGATTTTTTTTTATCACAATACTCGGGATTCATTGTCTTGCCACTTCAAGGAATGAAGAGGTGAACACAAAATGAGCAACAGGCAAAAGTTAGAATCTTATTAGAATCTTATTAGAAGTCTTATTAGATTATAAGATTAAATCTTATTAGAATATAAGATTATAAAGGAAGAATGGTAGGAAATCTCTCTTTATAGAGAGGGGACATTCAAAAGTGAATGCCTGGGACAATAGCCAAGGGTCCTTGCTTTCCCCCTTGTTCCTTCTCAGGTTCTACCCTTATTGGCTTGATAGCTCTAAGTGCTCGGTTGTCCATTCCTGATTGGCTCATTTCCATTGTATGAAGCTTTGTCTATGGCCTGTGGTCTTTTGTCAAATTCCTGAGGGAAACCTGAGGGGAAGAAGTTGAGTTCTGTTACATTCTTAAGAGGAACTTTACACTTGAGGGAATTTGTTGTGGTCAGATACTCCCAGCATTGTTCCAAAAAGGTGTTTTTTTCCCCAGCCAGGGACCTCAGGTCCTATCCTTTCCCTCTCTGCCTATTCTATCCTACCTTTCCTATCATATCAGTACCTCCTCTGCCTTCTCTGTGTTGTGTTGTTTGCAGAATACAACCCCAAACCATTGCATTCCACATACATGTATGTGAAACATACATTGTAAATACCAATTTAATCTATGAAATATAATTTACCATTTACTATCTCTCATTCAGGTCTGTGATTTAGAAGACACAGAATAAACATAAAACCTGGTTACTGCCTTCAATGTACAGTCCACCATATGTATTCTTCCAAAGGTAAATTATATTGGGGAAATTTATTCTTTAAAAGTAACAGTGGATGTGCTTTAAATCCACCATGTTCTAGAATATGTTTTGAATTTCTGGGTCTCAAAAGGAACCATAAGTTTTATCTGTAGCTATATACAGAAAACAGAAGATTGGGGCAATGAAATGGACTGCAAAGATGAAAAAAGACTGTCCCTCTTCAATATATTTAGATAAGGGGCAAAAACAAAATAAAACAAACATTCGAAATAGCACAAAGGCCCTCAGTTTATTAGTTTTTTTAGAAGCTTGTTTTTGTAGATGTCATGGTTTTGTTTGGAATACAGCCCCAAACCACCACATTCCATTATAATTAACTGGGCTGCATATGACTACTCTACTGATGGGCTGATTTTGAGATGAAAATTTTTGAGGAATCACATCAAATGCTAGAGAATGCACACACATTCAGTATAAAAGAATTGTAATTAAACTTCAGTCATCCTCTCCTACAGAGAACATTGAATTAGAGTCAAAATTGGTTTCTATTATGTTTAAGTCTATCAGAGGCACGGGGGAAGATCATTAAGACACTAGAGCAAAATGAAATCTGTGGGCAAATGTTCTATTTATTATAAAGTGTGGGTGAATTCAAAGCTGTCCATAGGGCGGGTGCTGAGGGCAACCTCTTTGGAGGGATGCAAATGTAGTCTACAGTGATTCTCTCCAACAAAACCCTGCCACAAGAGCAGAGATTCTGGGCCATTTAGATAAGAAATTCCTCCATGGAGGGCACAGCTTCTGTAGAAAAACCTATGAAGAATCAGGAAAAATATGGAGTCTCCTTGGATTCAAACTTAAGTTTGCTCTACTGTTCTCCCTTCTTCCCACTTAGATTCAGATTAAGTTACCAAAGTCACCCATATCCTTACAAAAAGCTTCTTCCTTCTTATCCTCTCTGTAAGCAGAGTTTCTTGGGGAAAGAGGAAGAAAGACACTTCTCTAATGTTGAGTTGGGAAGAATGAGCCATTCTTCCCATTGCTATGATTCACTCTTGTCAAATACCATCAGCAGAACAAAAGGAGATTTGATGAAAAATGCCAAATTAAGAGTCAAGCTGAGCACAAGCAGGATAAATGCAAAGAAAATCATAGCAAGACACATCATAATTAAATCTTTACCACTCTGTAAACCAAACATTTTCATTATGAAAGCAAAATGTACGGACTATCTCTAACTTGCCATTCAGTTGTATTTTAAAACACATTTTTAGATGACTATTTGAATGCCTCTTGTCAGATTCACAGTAATTTCCATGGTGATATATTCTCAGGTTAACTAGAGAAATAAATTTAACTCAGACTATATACAAGAATATAGAACAAATTATAGGACGTATATATAACAAGAATTCTGTAGAAACTACAGTTACTGATTTTTCAGGAAATGCCTGGAACACACCCCATGTTTGCTCTAGTGGGATAGGAAGCTTTCCTTCCAGCTCCACCCTGACTTACATGGCAGTTAGAATGAACACTATATCAACTTCAAGCTAGTGCAGGAATTTTGGCAGCCAGAGTTGAGGAAAAGTTGGAACTGAAGCCCGTTGATGTTACTATGTCTTGGAAACACTTCTATTGCCATTTGGCACACATCTTCTTTGTTTTTTCTGGTCAGCCATAAAGATGGGTCAGGTTGTAAGACTTATGATAACATTACCTTTGGATTCTCACTGGAATTTGTCTTCTTTCAAGTCAGCTTAGAGCAACACAGTTTTGCATCTTTCCTCCTATTTGACTTTTCCTAAGATAGACTCAAAAGGACTTTCTGGAGGTGCCTGGGTGGCTCAGTCAGTTTAACGTCTGACCCTTTATTTTGGCTCAGGTTATGACTCTAGTGTCCTGGGATTGAGCCCTTTGTCAGGCTCCGCACTGAGTGTGGAACCTCCTTGAGAGTCTCTCTCTCTCCCCCCCCCGTCTGCCCCTCCCTGCTCATGCACACTCTCTCTCCCTCTAAAATAAAGTAAAAAATAAAAAAAGGATTTCCCAGGTGTTTTGTTTCTTTTGAGTTTTGTCTACTTAAATCAATTCTTACTGCAACTTACAATGCAGAAACAAACAGAATTTCCTATTATGAGCCTCATGGATTTTTCTTTTTCATGTAGACTCAGTTGTCTTTACACACAGTGTTACAGGAAGCTTGTTTATCAAAATCTGATGGGGGGCAAATATTTCTGATTAATGACAATTTAATTACCAATGTTTTTATATAACTTTAAAATAAATTATAATAAATTTAAGGTTAGCTTTCTAATAAATGTCTTTTCCTTACATTCTGGTGTGTTTTTGTAAAGTGGAAAAGAACGTGACAGGATTGCGTATATATAAATTGGGAACTGAACAGTATCTATATTCTACTTATCAGTGCAAACATGAGTCATATGACCTGAGTGACAACGGGAAAAAAATGTTAAGAAACATCTCTGTCAAAAATATGGAATCTTTGTGGACAGAAAGAACAAAGAAAAACATATTCTGAGTTTAATATAAATACTCATGCTTTCTCGGGCACTTGACAAGGTATCTTAAGGTAAAGTCTGAGGTAATACATTAAGTGGCATGTGCCCAGGCTCAGCGTTGCAGTAGGGATAGAGGAGAAATGGCAAAGCATGTTTTACTATTTCACCACTTCACTCTGAAATCCTGCCTCCTTGAAGTTTATCTTCAATCATATCAGAAGCAAGAGGAGAAGTTGGATGCATCCCTTTCCCGTGAGAGTTAAGAGTGTTAAGAGTGAAGTTAAGAGCGAAGTTGGTTCGGGTAAATACAGAAAAGGAGAAAGAACACAAAGAGCAGAAATACGAAGTAAAGTTAAAAGATTTATTATGTTCCCATAAATATGGGAAGGATGTAAAATTTTAAGCCTACCTTTTTATCATGTCCCATATTCAGAGTTACCTTGAGGAGTCGGTGGAAGCATAGTACAATGCACAGATCAGCCAGCTTTTTCTAGAAAGAGTCACATACTAAGTATTTTAAGGTTTACAGGTCATATGGCCTCTGTCACAACTACTCAACTCTGCTATTGTAGCAAGAAAGAAGCCTTAGACGTTATGAAAATGAATGGGTGTGACTGTGTTCTAATAAAACTTTATTTACAAAAACAGGCTGTAGGCCTGATTTGACTTGAGAGCCATAGTTTGTTGACTCTTGCTACAATGAATAAAACACTGGGTTTAGTTCAGCTGTTAACTAATGTAGTCTATAACCTGAATAAGTTTACTTAATCCCCGTCAAGGTCTCCTTTTCCTCAGTTTCCTCATATGTAAAACGGGCATTAAGCTAATTCCGTAATAGTGTATGTATACATGATATACATGTATGCATTTATAGAATATATAGGATAAATTTATATTGTATTTATCAGGGTAAATATTGTAATAGACAAACCTTGAGGCTCAGTGGCATAGCACACTGAAAATTTATTTCTCACTCCCATAAAGCCCAAAGCTGATACTCCTTGTGGGTGGTTCACTGGGGCAGCCCACCTGCAAGCTGTGATTCACAAACCCCAGTTTGCATTGTCTGGGACCGCCATTCAAAGACACCTCAGTGTCATCCAACCAGCAGTTCTAAGGGAAGAGTACACTGGGGATCACATGTCCCACACTTACCTACCTCAGCCTGGAGGTGCACACATTCCATCGGTCACAGGGATACAAGGGAAAGTGCCTGTGGCATGGAGACCCCTAAGGGGAAGCTACAAATGCACTCTACGGCAAGGATGAACAAATCTACAGTAGTCAGCTAGCAATATTTTACAGCCAAACACAAAATATGAAAAAAAATGTATGCATCTGTGGGGTTTTCATTTTCATTATGGGTATTTGCAGATATTTTCCAGAAATATTAAGTAAGACCCCTGTGTAAATTGGATTAGAATGAATAAATATATTTATTGTATTAATGAAGTAACAGACATCAAAAATTTGAGCAATTGCTTAAATTTTCTACAGTAAATCAGTAGTAAAATTCAGGTTCAGGGCTTTGGGTTAAAGCCACTGATTCAGTTTTCTTTGGGTTTTTTGTTTTTTGGTTTTTTTTTTTTTTTTATGAACTCACATGTATAATGAATTCAAATTTCCACAAGCAGCTGGTGTTCACACCTACAAACGTAGAACAATAATGGTTTCCTCCCAAAGTCCAAATGCAATTCTAGTTAGGCAAAGAAAGTTTCAGAGTCTGGAGATGAGCCAAAGCAAAAGAATTAAGCATAGTTAAGCAGATTTTCAAACATAGAAAGCAGTTGAATTTCTTCTTAGGGATTCATAATTATAAGGAGATCATTAGAAGAAGATTTAAAACAGTATTGCTGCCTTGCCTTCGATGCTGCAAAACCATACATCTTTGATGCTTATGCTGCCCCTTATGCTCAGTCACTACAATTAGTTTTAAGCACTATTACAAACTAAGGGAAGCTGTTCATTCATTTGTTTACTCTTTCTGAATACTGAACACAGCACACACTCCTTTCTCAATAAACTAATTATTTAGAAGTGAGGGTATCATCCAGGAAGCCTACCAAACAAATAAAACAACTCTTTGAAGGGCATTATTTTACTCAATATGTATGTAATGTTTCCATGTGCCAAAAATGGTGTTGGAATAAATAAATAAATAAATAAATAAATAAATAAATAAATAAATACATAAATACATAAATAAATAAATAAAATTAAAAAATGCTGTTGGCACAGCATATGCCATGGCACCTGAAACCAATAGTCATAAGCCCTGCCCTCACAGAGCATAGAGTCTAGTAAGGAAGTAGACATTGAACAAGGAAAGAGACAAATGTATAATCCAAAAGAGTAAGCATGAGAAGGAAACAGGCAGAGAATACTACATGTAGGGAATATCCACTTATAAAGGGTATACAGGGACAGTTTGAAAGACATTTATCTTGAGATTTAAGGAAAAGAAAGTACCAGCCAGGGAACTTAAGGCATTTAACTTAAGATTTCAGTAAAAGAAATCCCCAGGGGAAGAGAATCCAGGGAAGAAAAACAACAACGATAACAACAACAACAACAACAAAACACTTCACACACATACACAAAAAAGCAAATGAAAAAGATCTAAGGCAGGAAAACCTGGCTTATATAAAAACAGAATGAAGCCAGAGTGAACTCCACTTGGTGAACTAAAGGAGAGAGTTGCCACAGGAGATGAGCATGGGCCGAATCATGGAAGGTTTTCAGGTTGAGGCATGCGCTTGAAATTTATTTTAAACTGCATGAGGGAGACCACAGATGGTTTTAAAACAGAGACAAGATCTTCATCTGATTTTATAAGAGAGCACTGTGGCTGTTAAGGAGAGAATATATTAGGGTCTGGGCAGGAGAGGAGGAGGCAAAAATAGAGGCCCAGGAACAGAAATTAATTAAATAAAAATCAAAATGAACTTTAATTTTGTTTTCTGTGTTTAAAATGGGCAAATCTTCATTTCTCCTGCTATGGGACTAAATAGCTATTTAAATGAAAACCAATCAGGGCTGAAAGTTGAAGAAAAGTTCTAAACAAAATATAGTATACATAAAACTTTATTTGGGAGTGTTGCTCTAGCTCTCAAGGGTATTTTTACACACACACACACACACACACACACACACATTATAAGCTTTTAATATCTTACATCCCTATGTACACACACATTTCACATATATGCATGTGTATGTGCATGTACAATTTAAAACAGTATACCACATATCTGAAGATATTTCTTTAGAATAGTTTTACCAAAGTTGGTGAACAAGAACTATATTGGTGGTAGAGACATGGCTTTAGGTAACATTGGAGGTGGCATTTGATGATAGAACATAGTAAAAAATAATATTCATTCAAATGGCAAGAACATCATTTCCTTTCCTTTCAATATGACAATGTAAAAGAGGAAAACTCAATTTAAGGTTAAAATTACTTAACATCTCTCTGACATGAATTAACCTTTACTTTCCATTTAAAAATTCAGATCTCAAGCTCCCATACTTTAGCAGATAGTGATACCTAGCCGGAATTTAATGATTTTTGCTTGCTTCTGTTACCATAAGCTATGTATGAAAATAAATATTGCTTTTTCATATTAGTAAGAGGGTAAAGACTCCTTAAATCCAGTATTGAAATTAAAATGTGAATTAATTTTAAGAAAAGAAATAGTAAAGATATAGTGGTTTCCAAAATTGTGCAAAAATTGTAAAGGTAGTTCATAAATTACTGAAGTTGGGAAAACACTGCTTTAGAATAAAGTTTGTTTCAAAGATGAGGAATGACTCCAAAAGTAATAAAAAGTTATGAAATTATCTACAAAAAGACTAGAAAGTTTTCAGAGCATTGCTGACAGCAGGTCTTATAATTGTTAACAAGCCCAGTGAGGATCAAATTAAAGTGGCAATTGTCCAAAGCCATTCAAGTCAATATCTAGCCTTCTCTCTCATGTAAGAGTTATTAAAATGATGAAGAAGATGACAATCTTATTCAATTTTCTATTATTTTTGTGAAAAGAATAAGGTATAAATAAGCAACACAATATATACAATTTATAAATGGGCAATTGCTTTGCCGATCTTTCTTTACAATCAAGGAAAAAAAATTCAAAAACACCAACTAAATATAATAGACTTATGAAGGTATGGATGATTAAATCTTTTTTGATATTAGATATTTGATTGACTTGGAAGTAAAAAGTAAATGCATTTCCTCAAAGTACTTCAAAATCTCAAGATTATGACATGAGAAATCCGATTTTGGATTCTTCTGCAATATCTTACTGTTTATTAAACACAGTTATCCCAGAAGAAAATGTAATTTTATGTGAAACAAAACATGTCAAACTTTGTATTGCATAAAATAAATATTAAATTTTCCCTCTATTATCCTTATTAAGATATTTATTTTCCTTAAAATACAGAAGAATCGGATCATCTCCTAGAAGCCCATCTAGCTCTGTTATTTAATCATTTTATTAGTCCATTCAGTCATTCATTTTTTCAGCAAACATTTATTAAGCGCTTATTTTATACCCATCACAGTGCTTCATGTTGCAATAAAGAGGCAAATAAAACATGTCTTTGCCCTCAAAGAATTTAGAGTCTAATAGAGGGAAAGGACCATGTAAACTGCTATGAAGAATCAGTAACTATATAAGATGGTTCTTAAAGTTCTGTTTTATGCTTTCTCTCCACTTGGAGCATGCTCTCCAATGATTGCTCCAAATGTAGCCACAGAAGACCATCGATGGGAAAGGTCCTTTCAAGAATAGACCAGGGACACCTGGCTGGCTCAGTCAGCAGAATGTGCTACTCTTGATGTTGGGGTTATAAGTTAGAGCGTCACACTAGGTATACAGATCACTTAAAAATAAAATCTTAAAGAAAAAAAGAATAGATCAAACTAATTGACCCAATCCTTTTCCAGGGCAGTGGTTCTTTGTTATGCCTTTCTAGAAAGATATTATCTATTACATAAATCTAAGATGACCCTTGTGTTTTGTTTCCCATTCACACTTTTATTGTAGTAATCACACTAATTTTCCATCATTTTATATTGAATATTGGAGAATAAATACATTTACCAGTTATCTACATGTAGGAAACCATAAGGATCCAAAATTAGAATTAACTTGGAAGACTAACATATTATTCAGATATTTTTAATTTAGCTTAGATAAGATTTCAGTTGTCTGCTTTTTTGGACCGGATGAGAACATTCAGTATAGATATGAACATTTTGAGCACATAGATTAAGACAGATGGATATGTATAGTAAACATGGAATAGTCAATTAGTCAGATAGTAGTGGAAATATGTCATTTTTAGATACCAAAAACCTTTCTATATTTTAATCTCTGTCACTATCAGCCCATGTTCTCCTGCTGGAGATAAGTCTGCCCCCATCCACTGATTGGAACACATAGATCAGTCCTAATTTAATCAGGGGATCATATCTACTTAATCCTTATGATTTGGTGAGAATGTGACCTAAGTGAGGCCTACCAGAATGTATCTCAGAATAAAAGCTATTGAAAGAGACTTGCATTCTTTTCCACTGGGCCTGAAATTATGAATAAATATAACAAATGGCAGTATAGCAGCCATTTTGTGGCAATGAGGAAAGATCATGGCAGAGAATTAAATCAACAAAAAGTACAAAAACAGAGCTAAGCTCTATGAAGAAACGGAAAGAACTGAGTCCTAGTGAAAAATAAAGTTATCTTAAAATCAGTTGGGCACTAAATTAATACCGTCTTCAGTATTGTTTCCTCTCACTACTTATTTTACAGGTCTCTAGAACAATCTAGAAACTCCCCCTGATTTATAGTTCCGTGTGTGTGTGTGTGTGTGTGTGTGTGTGTGTGCACGCATGTGTGTGTGTTTATGTACTGGCTGTAGTTAGTTCCTAAAGATATATGTCAATTACTTAAACTTAGAAAAATATCATTTGAAACATCCACTTCTCTGTCAAATTTAGCCATCCTACAAATATTAGTTCTTTCTCTCTCTTTCCAACCAGGTGTGATAAAATAATTTATATTTCTAAAAATTTCTTTTTTTTTTTTTTAATTTTTTTTTTCAACGTTTATTTATTTTTGGGACAGAGAGAGACAGAGCATGAACGGGGGAGGGGCAGAGAGAGAGGGAGACACAGAATCGGAAACAGGCTCCAGGCTCTGAGCCATCAGTCCAGAGCCTGACGCGGGGCTCGAACTCACGGACCGCGAGATCGTGACCTGGCTGAAGTCGGACGCTTAACCGACTGCGCCACCCAGGCGCCCCTAAAAATTTCTTACAGAAGCCTTTAAAAAGTACTGGTGGACTTTGACTTAAACAATGTAGTGGAGTAAATAAACTGAGAGAACTTCTAATAAAAAATGTCTAGAAATGTTGGATTTAATGTAACAAACATAAATTCATAACTGAGCAAACAAGAAAGCAATGGAATTCACAGAGCCAAAAAACTGGAGTTTGGGGAGGTTATGGGACTGAAAACCAGAATGATAAACTACATTAGTTGATTTCAATAACTGAGAGACCTCACAGAGACAGGAAATATGACAGAGGGTCCACACAAGTTGGGTGATTGGACTAAAGCCCTCATGTATAAGTTAATCCTCAAAGGCCATATCCTCATGAAAAGTGAGTAAAAAAAAAAAAAAAATCCACCTGTCAAAAAAGGTATACACACACACACACACACACAAAGACAGAAAAACAGAAAGAACAGAAAAGAAGAGAAAAGAAAGGAAAAAAACAAAAACAAAACAAAACTTCTCTATCTTTACCTAAGATATGCATAAGGTGAAAAATATTGTTCCCTCTTACATAGGTCTGAATTTAACTACTTATGAGATCCAGGTAACTTCATAATATAGAAAAGTTCCATGTTGGTAGAAATCAATTACACCCGAAACGCAACAACAATACATGTTTTCTTTTTAAGACACTTAGAACAAGCCTAGAGGATTGTCATGGATAATGTCTCACTAAATGTGAACTTGCCTTCAAAATTGCATAACTTATGAGGAAACAAATCATTCTTAATGAGAATCCATAGAACTGAAAAAACAGCTAAAACAAGCCTCTAAGAATATTAAATCATAGAATTTTCAGATTTAAAATATATGGTAGGTTTGTTTAAAATGCATAAAATATTTGGGGGCACCAGGGTGGCTCAGTTGGTTAAGCGTCCAACTCTTGGTTTTGGCTCAGGTCGTGATCTCACAGTACAGGAGTTCAAGCCCCACATTGGGCTCTGTGCTGACAGTGCAAAGCCTGCCTCAGATTCTCTCTCTCCCTCTCTCTCTCCTCATCCCCCTTACCTCTCTTTCAAAATAAATAAATACTTAAAAAAATATATACAAAGTGTTTAAAATGTTATGAAAAGATTACAAAAGAGCATGATACCCTTAAAAATAATATGTTGCAAATTTGAAGAAAACAAAATATAAATTTCAGAAATGAAAAATATTACATTGAACATAAAAACTCAGTGAGCAGGTTCAGAAGAACAGACATAGGTAAATAGAGATATATTAAGTCAGCAGATAGCTCTAAAGAGGCTAACCAGAAAGTAATAGAAAAAATAAAGAGATAGAAAAGATGAACAAAGTAAGAGATCTGGAAAATAAAATAACAAGGCTCAACATTCATCTAAATGATATTAGAAAAATAATAGAATGGGTAATAGGCAAAATTAGAAGAAATAATGAGTTAGAATTTGTCAGAACAATAGTTATGAATGATCTATTCATAAAATACATTACTGGTGTAGATAAAAATAAATACAAACCTAGACATATAATGACAAACTTCAGGTTACCAAAGAGAAAGAGAAGATCCTAGTAGCTGTAGTTAAAAAACAGATAACATATAAAGGAATGACAGGTAGATCAAAAGCCAAAACAAAACAAAACAAAACAAAACAATAGAAGACAGCTGAATGGTATCTTGAAAGTATTGAGTGAAAATAATTATCAACCTAGAATTTTGTATCTGATGAAATTGTCTTTGCAAACAGTTGTAAAATAAAGACATTTCCAAGTAGATAAAAACGTTGGAAAACTTTAGCCACAATAGACCCTTAATAATTTAATATCTAAACAACATACTTAAGAAAGAAAGGAACTGAATCAAGGGCTGAAATTACAAAAGAGTAGTTAGTTGTAAGATGGTTTTAGAAGCAGAGATTAACTGGTTAACTGACTCTGAGTTTGTTAAACATCATTTAAAATTTCAAGGGTAGTAACTAAAGGACTGTAAAGAGAGTATATAAATTTTAAATCCTCTCCAGGGAAGGAAATGGAACAAAAACAAAACAAACTGATATATCAAAATATAGACAAGAAAGAAAAACAACTCACAGAAAAAGAAGGATAAATGGAAAACTCACAATATCAGGATTGACAGTAAATGGCAGAAACTGCAAGAACATATTTTTTAAAAAGTTGTCTACAAAATGTACATGTAAAAATGACAAATAGGCTGCAATTAAAATGTTGAAAATATATAAAAAAGTATATAAGAAAATGCCTAGTCAAAAGTAAGTTTTTGTGAAAAAAATAAGCTTTTGTTTAAGCTAGTATGGCTTTATAGATGCTAAACAGATTCTGAGATCAAAAGAATTTCAATGAATACAGAGATTTACTTCATAATTTTAAAAAATGAATCTTGTCAGGAATCTTTTAGAATTCTAATTATGTACGCAATTAATAGTAATTCTCAAAGCTATTAAAACAAAATGACAGAATTTTACAGAAAACAAATCAACAATCATGTGTGAAGTTTTGATACACCTCTTTTGGTAACTAAGAACTCAAGCAAAAAAAAAAGAGAGAGAGAGAGATTTGAACAATTGCAAAGCTTGACTCATTAGTCTGCTCAGGTTACCATAACAAAATATCATAGTCTGAGTGGTTTAAACAACAGAAATTTATTTCTCCTAGTTCCAGAGACTGGCAAGTCCAAGAACAAAGTGTCCCGTGATATGCTTCATTCTGAGACCTTTTCTCATGTCTTGTAGTTGGCCACCATCTCACTATGTGCTCACATGACCTCTTCTTTGTGCACAGGTGGAGAGAGAGAGAGAGAGAGAGAGAGAGAGAGAGAGTAAGGGAGAGAAGTGTCTCTTATAAGGCCAGTAGTTCTCTGGGATTAGGCCCCACCCTTATAATTTCATAAAACTTTAATTACCTAAGACCCCTAACTCCAAATATAGTAACATTAGGCAGTTAAGGCTTCAACATAGGAATTTTGGAAGGACAAAAGTCAGCCTACAGCACTTGATATGTAGAACCTTGATTCTAGCAATTAACAAATGCACAAGAACACAGAAAACAGTTATAAAAAATGTCCAATACATTAGGCCATTAAACAATGCTCAATAAATTTAACAAATCTATATTATTCATACCACATTCTCTAATCAAGGTATAATTAAGTTAGAAATAAATAATAAAAAGAAAACTAAACTAAAATTTCTATACTTTTTCAAATAAATAATTTTTAAATTTTTATATTTTTAAATTACTCATGGGTCATAGGGCACCTGGTGGCTCAGTTGGTTAAGCGTCCAACTTCAGCTTAGGTCATGATATCGCGGTCGATGAGTTTGAGCCCCGCTTTGGGTTCTGTGCTGACAATTCAGAGCCTGGAGCCTGCTTCAGATTTTGTGTCTCCCTTTCTTTCTGCCCCTTCCCTACTTGCACTGTCTCTCTCTCTCAAAAAAAAAAAAAAAACAAAAATTAAAAAAATTACTCATGGGTCAAAATATTAATTACAAAGGAAATTAGGAAAACTTTGAACTTGAAAGAGAATGAAAACAGGTTTTTGTGTGCAATATGATATAGATAATACCTCTGAAATTTTGATTTCTGCAAAATCACCCTCTAAAATTAACAGTGTATCAGAGGAAAGATAGATCCAGTAATAAAACACCTAAAATTTATGTATTTTGTAAAATAATAATCCTAATGAAATAATAATTTACATAGTTAAAAAGATATGTTTATTCTTAAATACTATAGCAAATATGAACTCCCCCGCCTTTTTTTTTTTGAGAGGGAGAGAACGGGGCTTGATGTCGAGACCCTGAGATCATGACCTGAGTGGAAATCAAGAGTCAGACCCTTAACCGACTGAGCCACCCAGGCACCCCACCTTATTATTTTTTTTAAATAGGCAAACATAAGATATAAGGAAGCATTGAGCTAAATTAAAGCAAAGGAGAAATGTACAAAAATGAGAAAAAAATCACACAGTAAGTCATTCTAAGAGGAAGCATGTGACTGAAGTAAGCCAAGGGGAGAAACATGAAGGAAACAGGTAGCATGTACAGTACCATGCTCACTCACAGCTGGCAGCATTTCAGCAGCATTTGTGCACTTTCTATTTTAGTGTACTTTCTGTTTTACTGCTATTACTTTTTGTAACATAAAATATTAACACGTTGACATTTTAAAAATGCAGGAATCAAAGGAATGTATGCTTTCTGCTGTCATCATTCTCTTCTTTACAAATCACACATGAACTAATTCTTCTTACATAAAACCCTTGTTACTGGGGCACCTGGATTGCTCAGTCAGTTAAGCAGGGCTGGAGGCTGCTTTGGAGTCTGTGTCTCCCTCTCTCTGCCCTTCCCCCACTTGTGCTCTGTCTTTCAAAAATAAACATTAAAAAAGTAATTAAAAAAAAGAAAATAAACCCTTGTTGTAGCAGAAGAGTCTTACCATATATAAAACTTCATTATTAGAGGGGAATTAATAGCCTTAGCTCTTCTTATTACAAAACATACTGATATTAAGTTAGTATCTATATAAGCTAGGTCCAATCAGGACAAAGAAATTAGAGAAAATTTTGTATTATTTTGATTTAAAGAATTATTAATTATGATAGGAGAGTTACTGTAAAGATAGAGAATCCTAAAGAGGATCAATCCCATTCCTGAGGGAAAGTGTCCAAGGAAGGACACATCTGAAAGGGTGGTTCAAACCTTGTTAAAGGAGGTGTGGTTGTAGCCAATTAGATAACAAAGAAGTTTGGCAGATTGCCGAGCCAAAGCTGGTCCACACACACCAGAAAAGCAAGAGCACCCCTTTGGAGCACAGACAAATTGAGGCTGAGGATAAGCAGGTGACAGGTGGCTTTGGGATATCACTGTGGATTTAAGAAATAGAGTGCCGTGCTCACATCAGGAGAGGTACAGGAAATAAACCTCAAAAACACATGTAAGCTGGGCTGACAGGTAGGCAGTTGGAGATTGGTAGAGAGTGGGAAGGGTACAGGTGGGAAGTGAGGACTGCTTATGCTACTGGAACCAGGAGCTGGGTAAGCCTCCTTCTGTGGGAATTTCGTGCTCCTCTTGCATGCAGCTTGACCTGAGTGATTCTGGGCCAGCTGCTGGGGATGAAGGTTGGGCAGTAGTTCCACTAAATGGCAAGTCCATTGAGTCCCCCAGCACAGTACCAGTAGGACTGAGGGGAGGGTACAGGGAGCCAGGATGGTGGCTGAGGCACCATACTGTCAGGGCATCCTAGTCCATGCTGTCAGGGGCGCTAGTTACGTTTTTGCTGCCCAAATTAAAAGTTACAGAAAGCACACAGCAGCCAAATGCTGAAGGAAGCTGATTCCTCTAAGTATCTAGCACTAGGGATTCTGTGCAAACCAAGAACCTGGGGGGGGGGGGGGGGGGGGAAGTACATCCTCCAGGAATCTGGTGAGCAAGCCTCTTTGGAAGCAGGAATGCCCCTTATGATTTTTCTGGTAGGCAAAGGAGAAATATTTATAAGGCCAAGCTCCTTTTCAAAAAAGCATGAATTTAGAACTGAAAGGCAATAAATGAGTGACCACCATATCATTCATCTTGTGAATCTAAAAAAAGATATTTAAAGAAATAAAGAATTCAATGAAAGAATCAATAAACCAAAAGAACAGACTCTTGAAATGACAAATAAAAGAGGCAAAACTCAGGATTGATCAAGGAAAAAATTGTGAAGGCTCATAAAAAGTTAGGATTAATAAGGAATATGTAGATAGGATTACAGTAGAAGCATACAAAAATAACACTATAACTAAATTTAAGCCAATAAATTTGAAAACTTAGGGAAAAAACCTATCTCCTAGGAAGATATAACTTGCCAAAACTAACTTAAGAAAAAAGGAAAAAAATCCAAAAACACCAATGATCATTAAAGAAATTGAATCAGTAGATACAAGTCTACCTTCCAACCCACACAAACCCAAAAAAACAATATCAAAAGGGCAAAGACAAGTAATTCTATCGGCAATGTATACCAAACTCATGAAAGAAAGAAGAAAGAAAGAAAGAAAAGAAAGAAAGAAAGAAAGAAAGAAAGAAAGAAAGAAAGAAAGAAGAAAAGGAGAAAACCATTCAAGTAATTTTATAAAGTAAGTTTGATCTAAAATAAGAAAAGGACAGCATAAGAAACAATTATAAGCCAATTTCACTTTTGATATAGAGTGAGGCTAGAACAAAAAGGTTTGATTTCAGCCTAAAGACCGCAAAGAATGATGACTGAAATCTAATACACTGTGACCTTCATTTCAGTTTCCTGTTGAACCAGTAAACAAGTGAAACACAAATATATGATATAAAGACACAAGTGAGAAAGTGAATACAGTTTCCTAGTTCTTGGCTGGTTTCTTATCAAGGTGCTTCCTAAATTTTGTTTTCAATGAAGAAAGGGCAGGATAAGAAACCCACCACATCAAAAAAGCTCAAGTCACTAGCTCCCTTCCATTTATGCATTAAAAAAAAAAAGAGAAAGATCATATCATCATTCAAGAGTCTATCTACTTACTATATTATAAAGCAATTTCTTTTTACATGACAGTGATACAATTTTGTGTCATCAATGCATTGTATTTTTATTGAATTATTGGATCCAAAAGAGGCTCGACCATAGCCTATTAAAAACATGCACAAAATTCCTAAAAAATATGTATCTGTGCCTTGAAATCTGCAATGTATTTAAAAAAATAAATCATGATCAAGATGGATATATCTTAGAAGTGTAGGGATGATGCAATATTAAAAGCTCTCGTAATGTAATACAATACATTAATAAAGGACCAAGAACATTTTTTTTGTCCATGCAAAAACAGCCACATTCTTTTAAATCAACTCCAATTTAAGATTTTTTAAAAACCTTATCAAACCAGAAACAGAGGAGAACTTCCTTAAGTCAAACAAAATGAACTGTGCAAACACTATGGTTTAGTTAATCTAATACACAATTTCAATTCCTTGTCCAATGCTGCCTTTCATGGTACAAACTGGAAAGCTTAACACTCACTTTCCCAGAGAGTGAATCTGCCTTGCAAGAGTTTTGGCCTAGGTGGATGAACTTGCAGCAGGCATTTTGAGAGCATGAGGAAAAGGTCTACATCTAGGCCTATTTTTACATGAGAAAAGATAACTTCTATGTGTTTGAGATACTAGATTCTTGTCACATTTTCTGTCATCTTACAAATGAACACATTCATGAGAGATCCAGATTATCTGACAAAAACCTACAGAGATTTCCATAATTAATGTTGAAATTCTAGAAACATTGCCTTTAAAAATTAAAATTAAGACAAAGATGCCTGCCATTACTGCTTCTATTAGCAGCATACTGACTGTTCTTGTCAGTCCGGGATGACAAGAACAAGAGCTAAAATCTATGTGATTTGGGAGGAAAAAAAATTAAAACTGTAATTATCACAGAAAAACACTGATGGGATATACAGGCAAATTATGACAATTAATTGGAAGAGTTAAGCAAGAATACTGGATAGAAGATTAATACACAAAACTCAATTGAATTCTGTAATTCAGCAACAGTAAAATGTGGTTTTTCAAAGTAACAGTAACTTTCAGTAACCTAGGAATAGAGGGAAACTTCCTAAACTTGATAAAGTATACCTGCAAAAAAAAAAAACACATGGCTAACATCATACTAAACGGTGAGAAATTTGAAACTCTCCCATTAAGATCAGGAATAAAGCAAGTATGTCTCCTCTCACAACACATTTGAAATTATAATGAAAGACCTAGCTAATGCAATAAGAGAAACAAAAGGTACAGATTGAAAAGAGAGAAATAAACCTGTCTTGGTAGATGACATGATTGTTTATGTAGAAAACTCAAAAGAATCAACAAATTCCAGGAATTGATGAGTGATTATAGCAAAGCTGTAGGACATGAGGTGAATTTATAAAAGTCAATCACTTGCTGACATACCAGCAATGAACAAGTCAACTTGAAATTTAGAACAAGATACCATGTACATTATCACCCCCAAACTGAAATACTTAGGTATAAGTCTAACAAAATTTACATATATGAGGAAAACTACGAGGCTGTGTAAAAAAGATATCAAAGAACTAAATAGGTAGGGAGATATTGCATGTTCATGGATAGGAAGACTCAATATTGTAAAGATGTCAGTTCTTCTGAACTTGATCTACAGAGTCAATGTAATCCCAATCAAATCCCATTGGTTATTTTGTGGATATTGACAAACTGATTTTGAAGCTTATGTGGAAAGGCAAAGACCCATAAGACCCAACACAACATTGAAGAAGAATGATGTTGGAGACCTGACATTACCTGACTTCAAAACTTACTACAAAACCATTGTAACCAGAACAGTGTGGTATTGATAAAAAAAAAAAAAGACAAATAAATTAGTGAAACAGAATAGAGAGCCAAGAAAAAGATCCATATAGTCAGCTGATCTTTGACAAAGGAAAAAAGGTAAAAAGTATTTTCAATAAATGTTACTGGAGCAATTGGACATCTACATGGAAAAAAAAACAAAAACAAAAATAATCTAGACACAGACCTTACATCCTTCATAAAAATCAACTCAACATGGATCAGACCTAAATGTAAAACAAAAAAACTATAAAACTCCTAGAAGATAACGTAAAAGAGAAAAACTAAGGGACATTGGGCATGGTGAGGACATACAACACCAAAGTCATGATCCATGAGGGAAATAATTGATAAGGTGGACTTTATTAAAATAACAAATTTCTCCTGTGCTAAAGACAATGTCAAGAGAATGAGAAGACAAGCCATAGACTGGGAAAAAAAATATTTGCAAAAGACATCTTCTAAAGGTCTGTTATCCAAAACATACAAAGAATGCTTAAAATTTAACAATACGAAAACAAACAACGGGCCAAAGATCTGAAAAGACATCTCACCAAATACTATATACACATTCGAAATAAACACGGGGGAAAAAAGTCCTTCAGCTCATATGTCATCAGGGAAATACAAATGAAAACAATGAGATACCACTATACATCTAACAGAATGGCCAACAAGCAAAACAGTGACACCAAATCCTCATGAATTTATGAAGCAACAAGAACTCACATTCAGGGGTGCCTGGGTGGCTCAGTCGGTTAAGCTTTCGACTTAGGCTCAGGTCATTATCTCACGGTTCGTGGGTTTGAGCCCTGCATCAGGTTCTGTGCTGATAGCTCAGAGCCTGGAGCCTGCTTAGGATTCTGTATCTCCCTCTCTCTCTACCCCTCCCCTGCTTTCTCTCTCTCTCTCTCTCTCTCTCTCTTTCTCGTGTGCACGCGCGCTCTAAAGAATAAATAAAAACATTTAAAAAATTAAAAAGAAGAACTCACATTCATTACTGGTTGCTGGTAGAAATGCAAAAATGGTATAGTCACTTTGGGAGACAATTTGATAAGTTCTTACAAACTAAACATGCTCATACCATATTTCCAATGATCATATTCCTTAGTATTTATCAAAAGGAGCTAAAAATGTATGTCCACATAAAAGTCTGCACATGGATGTTGCTAGCAACTTTATCTACAATTGCCAAAACTTGGAAGCAAAGTGCCCTTCATTCAGTAGATCTGAATGATGAATTGACAAATAAGTTGTGATGCATCTAGACAATGTAGTCTTATTTAGCCCTACAAGGAAATGAGCTATCAAGCCATGAAAAGACATGCATAAAATAAATGCATATTACTAAGTGAAAGAGGCCAGCCTAAAACGGCTACATACTGTATTATTCCAAATATTTGACATTCTGGAAAAGGCAAAACTATGAAGACAGTAAAAGGATCAGTTGTTGCCAGAGGTTTCTGGGGGAGGGAGGGATAAGTAAGCGGAACATAAAGGATTTTTAGGGCAGTGAAACTACCCTGTCTGATACTATAATGGTGGATCCATGTCATGATACTCACAGTCTGTTCAACTACAAGAGTGAATCCTAATGTAAACTATGAACTTTGAGTGATAAGGATATGTCAATGTAGGTTCATCAGTTGTAGCTAATGTATCACGCTGGTGGGGAATATTGATGATGAGGGAGGTTAAGCATGTGTGGGACCAGGAGGTAGATGGGGAATCCCAGTGCCTTCTACTAAATTTGAACCTAAAACTGTTCAAAAAAGAGTCCATTTTTAAAAATACAGCAATAAGCCTGGTGCGTCCAGCCATGATGGAGTAACAGGACTTAATCTGCACTTAACAAACTGGACAAAATACAGCAAAAACCCATGTTCGTTTCTGGAAAATATACAGGGTAAAACTGTTATCTCTGAAAAAAAAAGGGAAATGAAAGGAACCTCACAAGTACCATGTCTCTTCTCCTGGAGAAACCATCTGGACTATATATAGTAGAATGAAGAAAATCACAGTCATGGCAGGTCTCACTTATTGAAGAGCAAAATATTTCAGTTTGGTGGGTTTAGGCATCTAGAAGTTGAAAGGCAGAATTCCAGAGGGAAACTAGTCACAACAACAACAACAACAACTACAACAACTCCAAGAATCTGTAGAAAAATCCCTTTGAGTCTATTGCTAAATATCAAATTGTGCATGCATACTATAAAACTCCATGAGGTCAGATAATAATGGCCAGGGTGCTATAAGTTGCAGAATTATCAGAGCTCACACAAGAAAGAAAGTCATTCCCTGATGATCACCAGGACAGTCAGTGTAGACTAATTTATCCCTAGAGTAAATATCAGTCAATATCTACTCTATCAAACTTTAAAAACAAGTCTAAAAAGGGTCAAATTGATCCATAATAATTAAACTGTCTTCCAGAAAAAGCACAACAATCTTTAAAGGAGGATTAAAAAATCTAAACCCTCAATAATATAAAATCATAATGCCCAGCAACCAATCCAAACAAAAGAAAACTAGAAAAGTCGTGAAGCAGGAAATCGTGACCCATGAGCAAAACAATCAGGTGCATGAATTCTCAGAAACTAAGATTAGAAAGTAATTTCACCAACTTGATAACAGGCATCACAAAATTCTTCAACAAGCATCTACTTCAGATTGAAAACCAGTGCTTCCCTCAAACTCAGAAACAAGAAAAGGGTATCAGCTTTCACCACTTTATTCAACAGTGAATAAAAAGGCATGAATCATGGAAGGAAAGAGATAAGTTTGTCTTCATTTCCAGAATTTTTGCCAACTGTTGGTGGAAGAACAAATTGGTTCAAGAGAGTTTGGAGGTCAATTTGCTAATATTTTATACTTTTAAAGCCATATAGTTTCTAAACTAGCAATTTTGCTGCTATATAATATGACCTAGAAAAGGTCACACATGCCCAAGGAGATAAATACAAAAATATTCATAGTAGCTTTGTTTGCAAGAGCAAACACTTGAAAACAATCATCAACATGAGAATGGAAAAATAATTGTGGTGAAGTCACATAATGCTATATTACAGAGCAGTGAAAATGAATGAACGCGAGTCACATATGGGAAAAATCCTCAAAAACATAATGTTGTCTAAAAAAAAGTAAATTGCCAGAATATATAGAGAGAATATAATGTCAAAATATGCAAAATGATGTTATATATTAAACAACACACTCTTAATTGGTAAAAATATGAAACCGTATAGAAGAATAAATGACACTTTAGGATAGTAATTACTCATAGGCTTGATCTTATGCAATGAAATCATGGGGACACAAAAAAGAGCTTCATCTATATTTTAATGCTTTCTTTGTTAGGTTGCATAGTAGATACAAGGGAGAATAGTGTGTTATTTTTATATATATTTTTTTGAGGTCGAAGTATATGATAATATAGATGAGTAAGCAAAATAAATAAAACACCATGAAACTATCCAGTTAGATAAGGAAAAAATGTATTGAACGTTATGGCCTAAAGTGATTATGCTGGCTTAGTTAGAACTTAGAATGATAGATCTTAGAAGAATCAATAAAAAGTCTTTCAAGAATAAATAGGGGAAAATGTTATTCACTATTCATGAATCTTCAGCTGTTCTTATTAACCTGCCAAAGACTCTCTCTGAAGAAGATAGCCAAACAGCTTATCAAAGGAGTATTTTTCTCTAGGTTTCTATACCATATTGATTAAAATAATCTCTTAAAATATTTTTTTTCATCCATGATAAAACTAAATTTATAGCTAAAGGCAATACCTGTCCCATATGTAAGACCAGCCTGGTTTATAGCAACATGCATATTTATAAAATGTGTATCTCATTATCAGACAAAAAAGATATGCGTGTTAAGATATTGACTATCCTCTCTCCAAAGTTGTAAAATAGAAAAGCGTCGAGAGGCAGCTGGGCGGTTCAAGTCGATTAAGTGACTTGGACTCAGATCACGGTCTCACGGTTGGTGAGTTCGAGCCCTGCGTTGGGCTCTGTGCTAACAGCTCAGAGCCTGGAGCCTGCCTTAGATTCTGGGTCCCCTCTCTCTTTGCCCCTCTCTTCCACTCACACTCTCTCTGTCTCTCAAAAATAAATAACATTTAAAAACAATTTTTAAAAAAGGAAAGTGTTGAAACTCGAATATTAGGTTATTCCTCCTCTGGAAGGTACCCCGTGGAGCAAGCATGTATTCACTCCCTTAATTCCACTTTTGGGACTTTTGCAATAAAGAAGAATCTGCTACAGTAATAAGGTAATGTGTGCAAAAGAAATGCAGAGCATAGCCAATAGAATTGCCTATTTCTTTGTCATGATTTTGTTGTTTTTCAATATATATATTTCACTCTGATTCTTCTATTATTATTATTTATTATTATTATTAGTTTTATCATGACATGTGGACTCTTTAATGCCTCACCTTCTTTACCCATCCCCCCACCTACCTCGCCTTTGATAACCATCAGTTTGTTCTCTATGGTTGAGAGTCTGTTTCTTGGTTTCCCTCTCTCTTTCTCCCTCTCTCTCTCTCTTTTTCCTTTGCTCATTTGTTTTATTTCTTAAGTTCCACATATAAATGAAATCATATGGTATTTGTCTTTCTCTGACTGACTTATTTCACTTAGCATTACGTCTCTAGCTCTATCCATGTTGCAAATGGCAAGATTTCATTCTTTTTTGTGGCTAATATTCCATTGTATTTGTAAACCACCTCTTCTTTATCCATTCATCTATTGATAGACACTTGGGCTGTTTTCATAAATTGGCTATTGTAAATAATGCTGCAATAAACATAGAGGTGCGTATATCTCTATGAATTAGTGTTTTGTATTTTGCACTACACCCAATAGTGTGATTCCTGGATTGTAGGGTAGTTCTATTTTTTATTTTTTGAGTAACCTCCATACTGTTTTCTACAGTGGCTGCACCAGTTTGCATTCTCACCAATAGTGCAAGAGCCTTCCCCTTTCTCCTCATCCTCACCTACATCTGTTCTTTCTTACGTTTTTGATTTTAGCCATTCTGACAGGTGTGAGGTAATAGCTCATTGTGGTTTTGATTTGCATTTCCCTGATGATCAGTGATGTTGAGCATATTTTCATGTGTTTGTTAGCCATCTAGATTTCTTTGGAGAAATGTCTGTTCATGTCTTCTGCCATTTTTAATTGGATTACTTGTTTTGGAGGCATTGAGTTGTTTCAATTCTTTATGTATAATTTTTGATAATAACCCTTTATTGGAGAGGTTTTTTGCAAATATCTTCGCCCACTCCATCAGTTGCCTTTTAGCTTTGTTGATTGTTTCCTATGATGTGCAGAAAATTTTATTTTGAGATAGTCCCAATAGTTTACTTTTGCTTTTATTTCCCTTGCCTCAGGAGACATATCTGGCCGATGTCAGAGAGATTACTGCCTGTGCTCTCTTAGAGGATTTTTATGTTTTCAGGTCTCACATTTAGGTCTTTAATCCATTTTGGGTTTATTTTTTTGTATGGTATAAGAAAATGGTCCGTTTCATTCTTTTACATGTAGCTGTCCGGTTTTTCCAACACAGTTTGTTGAAGAGACTTTGTCATGTTTTAAGAATATGTCTTCTTTGGGGGCGCCTGGGTGGTGCAGTCGGTCGGGCGCCCGACTTCAGCCAGGTCACGATCTCGCGGTCCGGGAGTTCGAGCCCCGAGTCAGGCTCTGGGCTGACGGCTCGGAGCCTGGAGCCTGCTTCCGATTCTGTGTCTCCCTCTCTCTCTGCCCCTCCCCCGTTCATGCTCTGTCTTTCTCTGTCCCAAAAATAAATAAACGTTGAAAAAAAAAAAAAAAAAAGAATATGTCTTCTTTGTGTTTAGAGAGAAAGTCATTTTGATGAGAAATATGCAATTATGCTTCAGAAGATAAATTTTAGCTACATTAAAGTGGTGATCTAATATATAATCCTTTTCACCTATTCTCACACATAAATATATATCATATAGTTCTAATTATAAAGCAGTATATCTGATAGTGAAGCCACACGTAAAAAAATCTGTGTGTATGTGTGTATATAAGAAGGCGGAAAATAAAAGATATATGAACTGTCTACCTTGATCCAACCTGCAGAATTGTGCATGACAAGATAATTTCAGAATTTCTACTTCCTAAAACTGCTTAGATGATACATGATCTAAAAACAACCTAAACAATTAACTCCTACTCATTCTTCAAAATGAAGCTTAGGTAGAACCTCCCTGGGAAAGCTCTTCCTGGCACCTCATTCTTTCCAGAGGCTGAATTAGGCACCCTTTTCAGCAGCTCCATTGTCCCCGGGCCCCCTCTATTGCGCCAGTAACATCAGTATTCCTAACAATCCACGTGTGTCCATCTCCCTCATAGAGTGTAGAGCATAGAGCATGAGCACCTGGGATCTGATTAATTCAGGCACCTCAACTTAGCCTCATGTCTGGCACTTAGGATTTACCCAACAAATGTTTGTTAATCTAACAAATCTAACCTTTTAATGATATCTACTGTGGATCTAAATGCCCATGAATATAAATCTAATTAATATCTTATTTCACCTGGAAAAAGAAAATGTTTCAACTAAAAAATGTGATCATTTCCTAGCAACATATTACCATTTTATGTTACCATTTTCTTTTCTTCTGCTTCTCTAGCAGAGGAACCTCTATGGCATAACCAGACACAAACTGACATTCCTTAATAGAAACAGTACTTTTCTACTTTCCAGAACATTGTATTTAAAATCTACTGTAAATGAAGTTGGTGAAAGATGCCAATGATATAAGCTTACCTTGATGCATATCTTAGCCACAGAGAAAGTATTTGATTCAACATGCATTAAAATTTTATACTGGATAATATTTGATATAACTTTTTATAATACACCTGGATTCTTGTCACAGTATGTACAGATACATGCAAGAACTCCGCATCTCAAAAAATGTAATAAGGGATACATTGAATTATGTATTGTATGAAAAGAAGTGACAGATGGTATTATAAAGCACACTGAAACACTGGTATTTATACAATAAGCATTAAATACATTTCTCTAGATAAATGAGGTTATTTGCAGGTATGACGCACCTAACACTCAAATAATGATTTATTTTAGGTTTGAGTGCATCACACAGCTTATTTTAGAGGCTGCATCTGTCAGAATGAAACTGATGTGATGCAGAAATTCAAAAGATACCAGAAAGTACTCCAAGTAAAGCTAGAAATGTGGGAATACGAAAAGATCATAAAACTAAAGCATAGATTTCTGTGGTGGTGAAAGAAGAATAAAATAAAATATTGAACCTAAAAGAGAACTGAGGAAAAAAGATTTAAATTCATGGATATAAGTTACTTAAACAGCATTCCATGAATAAAGAACTCTACCCTAGTACAAGATATCTAAATGACAGTTGAGAATTTACAGTAATCCATGGAATCAATGCAATTTACAGGAAAATAAATCTCCTGAGGATGCAAATGCAAAATCACCTTTTGCTTTGCATTTTGAAAATTCATCCTTTAAAAAAGCTGAAGAGGGGTACTGGGTGGCTCAGTTAGTCTAGTATCCAACTCTTGATTTCGGCTCAGGTCATGATCTCACAGTTCCTGAGATAGAGCCCTGTGTAGGGCTCTGTGCTGACAGTGGGTAGCCTGCTTGGGATTCTCTCTCTCCATGTGTCTCTCTCTCTCTCTCTCTGCCCCTCCCCACTTGTCCACACATGCTCTGTATCTCTCTCAAAATAAATAAATAAACTTTTAAAAAAAGCTAAGGAAAATGAATGAAATTTTTTCATATACTCTGTATCACTCAATTTTTTCCCTTTGGTGCTTTCAATTTTCTTCAAAATACTGGTTTTCCAGCACCTAGCCGTGAAAAGAATTACCCCCAACTTAGACCAAAGACAATCTTTTTTCTTGAGCCCACCAAAATTTTATTTGAGAATTCATGATTTACTCATGTAGACAGGAAACAAAAATACATGATGAAAGTATATATTTTATCATATTCCTTAAGATTTCTGCATTTTAGGAATAGTTTTCATCAACATAGGGCTTGTTTCGGAGCCAGTCTGGTGTTTCCCTGGCCCTCTGTGAAGCTGCACAATGGACCACATTCCCATGCTGAACTAAGACTAGGATACTCTCTGCCCTTCACAGATCACTTACTAGTACAGTAAAATGTACCCACTCCTTTTAAAAGAGAATAAAATACTAAACTG
This sequence comes from Leopardus geoffroyi, assembly GCF_018350155.1. Classification (NCBI taxonomy): domain Eukaryota; kingdom Metazoa; phylum Chordata; class Mammalia; order Carnivora; family Felidae; genus Leopardus; species Leopardus geoffroyi. The sequence continues at coordinate 93,339,100 of NC_059333.1, forward strand.
AAAGGAAAATACTTATTTTTCACTTGTGAAAATTTTTGATGATGTAAATTTATAAATACCACTGTTTCCTTTTAAATATTAATTCCAGCTTTATAAAATAAGTTTTCAAATGTAACATTGATGATGAATATCTTCAGGACAAAGTAATTATATAAAAATCAACCAGCATGTTGCCAAAGAACAAAAAACTTTTATGTATTCTCTCTGGTTATCCTATTTAAATATATGCTAAATGCTACTTTTGAATACCAGGAATAACCAATATAAAGTGGAAAGGATGTAGGTAAATAACAAACATACAGTGAAATCTATGTATATTGGACTTAAAAAAAAAAAGATTATTAATGCCCTGACCAAGCTTCCTCATCTCAACATGTTTCTATTCTTGCTCATGATTTTCTACATAAATTACTGAAAATACTAGTTAGGAATTATATTCCACTTCTGACGTGTACTATTTTCTTCTCCAAATAAAAATGAAGCATTAATTCCACTGGGCAAAAATCTGTATCACACGAATCTTTCTTTTTTCTGTTCACCACCATTGTTTTGTTCTGTTTTAAAGGAAGGAGAGGCAAACTATGTGAAAACCGTATGGTCCAACTGATGTGTTGTAAACCTACTGAATCATTGACACAGGACCAATTACACATATAACAAATTTATAATTGTAAAGCACCTGATGATTAAGTATGAAGGGTGGAATACTTCTGGAGGACTCCAATAGTAATATAAACTGAGGCAGACATAAGTGGCAGGAAAATTCTAAACCACAGAACATCCATCTCTAAATCTGCAAAGAATATACACACATTACATATTGCTCTAAAACATAATTGATTTGGACTGCCCAGCATTTTACAAAATTGGTTTTTTGTATAATAGTTCATAATTCTGATTGTTCTTGAAAAATCAGAATAGTGATTATACTGGGCCTAAGTCCGGATGGCAGTGGTTTTCAAAGTGTTCTCTGGACCAGCAGTATCAGCATCACCTGTGAACTTGTTAGAAATGAAGATTCTCTGACCCCACACTAGATCTACTAAATCAGAAATGCTAGGGATGCAGCTGAGAAATCAGTATTTTAACAAGCCCTCTAGGTAATTTGAATCTTATGCTGCAGTTTGACAGCCACTAATCTATGGCAATAAAAGGTAGAGTTTTGCTTTGTTATGTGTTGCTTTGTAATGACAAAAAAAGTGTTATTTTATGCAATCCTTTTGTTTATTTCTGCATTTATTGAGATGATCATAAGGTTAGTCTCCTTTAATCTGTTAACAATCTGAACTATTTTATTGTTTACTACTATTAAACTATCCTTTCATATCTACTTGGTTATTGGAATAGTTTTCTAATTTGGTTTGCCAATAATATTTTATTTGAATATTTCCTCTATGTCATTAAGTGAATCGTCTGATAATCTTTCTTCCTTATCTAGTTTTGTTATCAAGCCTAGAAATAAGGTAAGAAGATTTCATTTTTTCCTTTCCCTAGAATAGCTTGTATAAGACAAAGATTATCCATTTGTTGGAATTTTGGTATAACCTTCCCCTGAAGAAAAATGGGATTTTGTAATTTTTTGGATATACAGTTAATCTCTAGTGTGAGAGAATGCTGTATTTTTGAAACCGCCTAATCGCTAAAATTTACTTGTAACCCCCAAATGAGTATTCACAGTGTTTTTGTAGTCATCACAGATTTGCATGGAACTTTAAAAAATCTTGGTCGCCCAAAGGGAATCTTCCTACCTAAAGTCAAACAAGGTGACATTCTGCCTTCTTGTTCCAGATACCACATTGAACACAGCGTCTTTTTTGTGGTCTGTTCGGTGCCATGTTTTTCACATTTTTGTACTTTTAGTTGATGATTGTACTGTTTAAAATGGCCCCAGATGTAGTGCTGAAGTGCTGTTTTAATGTTCCTAAGTAACAGAAGGCTGTGATGTGGCTGAGAAAGAAAATGTCTGGGTTAGACAAACTTTGTTCAGGCAGTTATAATATCGTGGGCTGTGAGTTCAATGCTAATGAATAGACATTATACATTATATTACAAATGGCATCTTTAAGAAAACACACATAAAACAAGAGTATGTATTCATTGGTTGGTGAAAATGCTGTGGCCAGAGGCTGGCAGGAATCTAACCTTGTATTTTCCTCTAGGAGTAATGGTTCATATTTCCTCAGTGTTCACAGTCACTTATAGAACACACATATCTATTGTTAGAATGAGAAGTGACCATGTTAAACTACCAATTCGGTTTCTTTTTTTTTTTTTTTTATAATATATGAAATTTATTGTCCAAATTGGTTTCCATAAAACACCCAGTGCTCATCCCACAAGGTGCCCTCCTCAATACCCATCACCCACCCTCCCCTCCCTCCCACCCCCCATCAACCCTCAGTTTGTTCTCAGTTTTTAAGAGTCTCTTATGCTTTGGCTCTCTTCCACTCTAACCTCTTTTTTTTTTTTTTTTTTTCTTTTTTCCTCCCCCTCCCCCATGGGTTCCTGTTACGTTTCTCAGGATACACATAAGAGTGAAACCATATGGTATCTGTCTTTCTCTGTATGGCTTATTTCACTTAGCATCACACTCTCCAGTTCCATCCACGTTGCTACAAAAGGCCATATTTCATTTTTTCTCATTGCCACGTAGTATTCCATTGTGTATATAAACCACAATTTCTTTATCCATTCATCAGTTGATGGACATTTAGGCTCTTTCCATAATTTGGCTATTGTTGAGAGTGCTGCTATGAACATTGGGGTACAAGTGCCCCTATGCATCAGTACTCCTGTATCCCTTGGATAAATTCCTAGCAGTGCTATTGCTGGGTCATAGGGTAGGTCTATTTTTAATTTTCTGAGGAACCTCCACACTGCTTTCCAGAGCGGCTGCACCAATTTGCATTCCCACCAACAGTGCAAGAGGGTTCCCGTTTCTCCACATCCTCGCCAGCATCTATAGTCTCCTGATTTGTTCATTTTGGCCACTCTGACTGGCGTGAGGTGACACCTGAGTGTGGTTTTGATTTGTATTTCCCTGATAAGGAGCGACGCTGAACATCTTTTCATGTGCCTGTTGGCCATCCGGATGTCTTCTTTAGAGAAGTGTCTATTCATGTTTTCTGCCCATTTCTTCACTGGGTTATTTGTTTTTCGGGTGTGGAGTTTGGTGAGCTCTTTATAGATTCTGGATACTAGCCCTTTGTCCGATATGTCATTTGCAAATATCTTTTCCCATTCCGTTGGTTGCCTTTTAGTTTTGTTGGTTGTTTCCTTTGCTGTGCAGAAGCTTTTTATCTTCATAAGGTCCCAGTAATTCACTTTTGCTTTTAATTCCCTTGCCTTTGGGGATGTGTCGAGTAAGAGATTGCTACGGCTGAGGTCAGAGAGGTCTTTTCCTGCTTTCTCCTCTCAGGTTTTGATGGTTTCCTGTCTCACATTCAGGTCCTTTATCCATTTTGAGTTTATTTTTGTGAATGGTGTGAGAAAGTGGTCTAGTTTCAACCTTCTGCATGTTGCTGTCCAGTTCTCCCAGCACCATTTGTTAAAGAGACTGTCTTTTTTCCATTGGATGTTCTTTCCTGCTTTGTCAAAGATGAGTTGACCATACGTTTGTGGGTCTAGTTCTGGGGTTTCTATTCTATTCCATTGGTCTATGTGTCTGTTTTTGTGCCAATACCATGCTGTCTTGATGATGACAGCTTTGTAGTAGAGGCTAAAGTCTGGGATTGTGATGCCTCCTGCTTTGGTCTTCTTCTTCAAAATTCCTTTGGCTATTCGGGGCCTTTTGTGGTTCCATATGAATTTTAGGATTGCTTGTTCTAGTTTCGAGAAGAATGCTGGTGCAATTTTGATTGGGATTGCATTGAATGTGTAGATAGCTTTGGGTAGTATTGACATTTTGACAATATTTATTTTTCCAATCCATGAGCAGGGAATGTCTTTCCATTTCTTTAAATCTTCTTCAATTTCCTTCGTAAGCTTTCTATAGTTTTCAGCATACAGATCCTTTACATCTTTGGTTAGATTTATTCCTAGGTGTTTTATGCTTCTTGGTGCAATTGTGAATGGGATCAGTTTCTTTATTTGTCTTTCTGTTGCTTCATTGTTAGTGTATAAGAATGCAACTGATTTCTGTACATTGATTTTGTATCCTGCGACTTTGCTGAATTCATGTATCAATTCTAGCAGACTTTTGGTGGAGTCTATCGGATTTTCCATGTATAATATCATGTCATCTGCAAAAAGCGAAAGCTTGACTTCATCTTTGCCAATTTTGATGCCTTTGATTTCCTTTTGTTGTCTGATTGCTGATGCTAGAACTTCCAGCACTATGTTAAACAACAGCGGTGAGAGTGGGCATCCCTGTCGTGTTCCTGATCTCAGGGAAAAAGCTCTGAGTTTTTCCCCGTTGAGGATGATGTTAGCTGTGGGCTTTTCATAAATGGCTTTTATGATCTTTAAGTATGTTCCTTCTATCCCGACTTTCTCAAGGGTTTTTATTAAGAAGGGGTGCTGGATTTTGTCAAAGGCCTTTTCCGCATCGATTGACAGGATCATATGGTTCTTCTCTTTTTTTTTGTTAATGTGATGTATCACGTTGATTGATTTGCGAATGTTGAACCAGCCCTGCATCCCAGGAATGAATCCCACTTGATCATGGTGAATAATTCCTTTTATATGCCGTTGAATTCGATTTGCTAGTATCTTATTGAGAATTTTTGCATCCATATTCATCAGGGATATTGGCCGGTAGTTCTCTTTTTTTACTGGGTCTCTGTCTGGTTTAGGAATCAAAGTAATACTGGCTTCATAGAATGAGTCTGGAAGTTTTCCTTCCCTTTCTATTTCTTGGAATAGCTTGAGAAGGATAGGTATTATCTCTGCTTTAAACGTCTGGTAGAACTCCCCTGGGAAGCCATCTGGTCCTGGACTCTTATTTGTTGGGAGATTTTTGATAACCGATTCAATTTCTTCGCTGGTTATGGGTCTGTTCAAGCTTTCTATTTCCTCCTGATTGAGTTTTGGAAGAGTGTGGGTGTTCAGGAATTTGTCCATTTCTTCCAGGTTGTCCAATTTGTTGGCATATAATTTTTCATAGTATTCCCTGATAATTGTTTGTATCTCTGAGGGATTGGTTGTAATAATTCCATTTTCATTCATGATTTTATCTATTTGGGTCATCTCCCTTTTCTTTTTGAGAAGCCTGGCTAGAGGTTTGTCAATTTTGTTTATTTTTTCAAAAAACCAACTCTTGGTTTCGTTGATCTGCTCTACAGTTTTTTTAGACTCTATATTGTTTATTTCTGCTCTGATCTTTATTATTTCTCTTCTTCTGCTGGGTTTAGGCTGCCTTTGCTGTTCTGCTTCTATTTCCTTTAGGTGTGCTGTTAGATTTTGTATTTGGGATTTTTCTTGTTTCTTGAGATAGGCCTGGATTGCAATGTATTTTCCTCTCAGGACTGCCTTCGCTGCGTCCCAAAGCGTTTGGATTGTTGTATTTTCATTTTCGTTTGTTTCCATATATTTTTTAATTTCTTCTCAAATTGCCTGGTTGACCCACTCATTCGTTAGTAGGGTGTTCTTTAACCTCCATGCTTTTGGAGGTTTTCCAGACTTTTTTCTGTGGTTGATTTCAAGCTTCATAGCATTGTGGTCTGAAAGTATGCATGGTATAATTTCAATTCTGGTAAACTTATGGAGGGCTGTTTTGTGACCCAGTATATGATCTATCTTGGAGAATGTTCCATGTGCACTCGAGAAGAAAGTATATTCTGTTGCTTTGGGATGCAGAGTTCTAAATATATCTGTCAAGTCCATCTGATCCAATGTCTCATTCAGGGCCCTTGTTTCTTTATTGATCATGTGTCTAGATGATCTATCCATTTCTGTAAGTGGGGTGTTAAAGTCCCCTGTAATTACCACATTCTTATCAATAAGGTTGCTTATGTTTGTGAGTAATTGTTTTACATATTTGGGGGCTCCGGTATTCGGCACATAGACATTTATAATTGTTAGCTCTTCCTGATGGATAGACCCTGTAACTATTATATAATGTCCTTCTTCATCTCTTGTTACAGCCTTTAATTTAAAGTCTAGTTTGTCTGATATAAGTATGGCTACTCCAGCTTTCTTTTGGCTTCCAGTAGCATGATAAATAGTTCTCCATCCCCTCACTCTCAATCTAAAGGTGTCCTCAGGTCTAAAATGAGTCTCTTGTAGACAGCAAATAGATGGGTCTTGTTTTTTTATCCATTCTGATACCCTATGTCTTTTGGTTGGCGCATTTAATCCATTTACATTCAGTGTTATTATAGAAAGATACGGGTTTAGAGTCATTGTGATGTCTGTATGTTTTATGCTTGTAGTGATGTCTCTGGTATTTTGTCTCACAGGGTCCCCCTTAGGATCTCTTGTAGGGCTGGTTTAGTGGTGACAAATTCCTTCAGTTTTTGTTTGTTTGGGAAGACCTTTATCTCTCCTTCTATTCTAAATGACAGACTTGCTGGATAAAGGATTCTCGGCTGCATATTTTTTCTGTCTAGCACACTGAAAATCTCGTGCCAATTCTTTCTGGCCTGCCAAGTTTCAAAAGAGAGATCAGTCACGAGTCTTATAGGTCTCCCTTTATATGTGAGGGCACGTTTACCCCTTGCTGCTTTCAGAATTTTCTCTTTATCCTTGTATTTTGCCAGTTTCACTATGATATGTCGTGCAGAAGATCGATTCAAGTTCCGTCTGAAGGGAGTTCTCTGTGCCTCTTGGATTTCAATGCCTTTTTCCTTCCCCAGTTCAGGGAAGTTCTCAGCTATTATTTCTTCAAGTACCCCTTCAGCACCTTTCCCTCTCTCTTCCTCCTCTGGGATACCAATTATGCGTATATTATTTCTTTTTAGTGTATCACTTAGTTCTCTAATTTTCCCCTCATACTCCTGGATTTTTTTATCTCTCTTTCTCTCAGCTTCCTCTTTTTCCATAACTTTATCTTCTAGTTCACCTATTCTCTCCTCTGCCTCTTCAATCCGAGCTGTGGTGGTTTCCATTTTGTTTTGCATTTCATTTAAAGCGTTTTTCAGCTCCTCGTGACTGTTCCTTAGTCCCTTGATCTCTGTAGCAAGGGATTCTCTGCTGTCCTGTATACTGTTTTCAAGCCCGGCAATTAATTTTATGACTATTATTCTAAATTCACTTTCTGTTATATTATTTAAATCCTTTTTGATCAGCTCATTAGCTGTTGTTATTTCCTGGAGATTCTTCTGAGGGGAATTCTTCCGCTTGGTCATTTTGGATAGTCCCTGGCGTGGTGAGGACCTGCAGGGCACTTTCCCTGTGCTGTGGTGTATAACTGGAGTTGGTGGGCGGGGCCGCAGTCTGGCCTGATGTCTGCCCCAGCCCACCGCTGGGGCCACAGTCAAACTGGTGTGTGCCTTCTCTTCCCCTCTCCTAGGGGCAGGATTCACTGTGGGGTGGCGTGGCCCGTCTGGGCTACTTGCACACTGCCAGGCTTGTGATGCTGGGGATCTGGCGTATTAGCTGGGGTGGGTAGGCAAGGTGCACAGGGGCAGGAGGGGCAGGCTTAGCTTGCTTCTCCTTAGGTGATCCACTTCAGGAGGGGCCCTGTGGCAGCGAGAGGGAGTCAGATCCGCTGCCGGAGGTTTGGCTCCGCAGAGGCACAGAGTTGGGTGTTTGCGCGGAGCGAGCAAGTTCCGTGGCAGGAACTAGTTCTCTTTGGGATTTTGGCTGAGAGATGGGCGGGGGAGATGGCGCTGGCGAGCGCCTTTGTTCCCCACCAAACTGAGCTCTGTCGTCCGGGGGCTCAGCAGCTCTCCCTCCCTTTGTCCTCCAGCCTTCCCGCTTTCTGAGCAGAGCTGTTAACTTATGACCTCCCAGAGGCTAAGTCGCGCTTGCTGTCAGAACACAGTCCGTCAGGCCCCTCCGCTTTTGCGAGCCAGACTCCGGGGCTCTGCTTGGCCGGCGAGCCGCCCCTCTGCCCCGGCTCCCTCCCGCCAGTCCGTGGAGCATGCACCACCTCACCGCCCTTCCTACCCTCTTCCGTGGGCCTCTAGTCTGCGCTTGGCTCCGGTGACTCCGTTCTGCTAATCCTCTGGCGGTTTTCTGGGTTATTTAGGCAGGTGTAGGTGGAATCTAAGTGATCAGCAGGACGCGCGGTGAGCCCAGCGTCCTCCTACGCCGCCATCTTCCCTCCCCCCTAATTCGGTTTCTTTAACGGATACACATTTAGTAGGTTTTCTCTTTCTTTTTTGAGTCTATTTTGCTAATTTAAATTTATCTTGAAAATTATTCATTTCATAAATTTGTTTTGCCACTGTAAAGATTTTTTTAAATCTGTGGTTATGTCTTTTTTCCTAATTTTGTTCAATTTTGCCCTTTTTTTTTCTTGATCAATTTTATCAGATTCTTTGCCTATTTTAAACGTTTTTGTTTGGTTTTATAAAACCTCTATTTTCCTTTGTCTACTTTATTAACTATTTTCTTTTTCCTCTACCTATTTTGATCCTCATGATTTTTCATTTTCTAAGTTTGTGAGTTGAGTATTATTCTTATTTGTCTTTTTTAAATGTTTATTTATTTTTTGAGAGAGAGACAGAGACAGAGCATGAGCAGGGGAGGGGCAGAGAGAGAGAGAGGGAGACAGAATCAGAAGCAGGCTCCAGGCTCTGAGCTATTAGCACAGAGCTGGATGCATGGCTCAAACTAACAAACAGCAAGATCATGACCTGAGCTGAAGTCAGACACTCAACCGACTGAGCCACCCCGGAGCCTCTTCTCTTCCTTAACATATGAATTTAAGTGTAAAAATGTTTGTTCTTTATTTTACAAGTTTTTACTTTCCTTGTCATTTAATTGTAATTATTTCATAATTCACATTGTAATTTCTTTTTTTGGACGACGAATTTCTTAGAAAAGGTGTTTTTTTGCTTGATTTAGATTCTAATAATATAGAAATTGCAAATTTTTTTCTTCCAATTTCTATATTCATTTCTTTGAGATTATAAAATAAGGAATGCATGATTATGATTTTGCAGATACTTATTTTGGGTTCTACTGTGAGTTTGCCCAGTTTTGGTAAATGTTCTATGTATGCTGGAAATGAGTGAGTATTTTCTTTGGATGCAAGTTCGTTATATATTCATCATATTAGCTTATTGATTATGCTGTTCAATTTCTAATGTTCCCAATAATTGCTTTGTCTGCTTGATCATTCGTCGTCAGAAAGAAATGTGTCAAAATCCACCATTAAGATTAGGAATCTATCCATTTATGTTCCTACTTCTGTCCATTAAATATTTTTTTCAATTAATGTAATTCTATGTTTATAATCATTGTGCTTCTTTTGTGCAAGGAATATTTATTTTATTCGATTTTCTGATTTAGTTAGTTCTATAATTTTAGTTCTATAATTAAACTTTATTGATTTCTGTATATATATTAAATTTGTACTTAGCAATCTACTAAATTTTTACTTGTCATAGTTTTCCAAGTGATTCTTTTAGGTTTTCTAAGTAAACAGTCACTTTTCTGTGATAGCTGCGATCCTTTCTACATTCTACTTTTGTACCTTTTGCTTTTGTTCTCTTGTCTAATTGCATTGGGTAATAGCTCTATAACAATGTTAAATAACAAAGATGACTGCAGATATCCTTATCTTGTTCCTGCTGCTAGTGCTAAGGCATGGTGCCAGCTTTTGGCTAATACATTACATCACAACTATGAAAGTGTCATCTATTCCAATTTTAAAATATTATGGAAATGTGTGTCACTGGTTTATCACAGTGTGAAGATGTTTATTCACATATTATTACATCGTACAAATATGCATTGATTCTTATTTTAGATACTAAATGTTACCTAATATTTTTCAGACTTTATGGAGATAATCACATTACTTTTCTCTTTGGATATATTAATTTTAAAGATTTAATAGAATATCATTTTAACATTACATAGTCTTAAGAACTGGGGCTCTAAGGGGTGGGTAGATGTGCATTATTTGCTTTCTAAAAGTTCCTTGTTTTTACCACAGCAACTAGTCTGCTTGGGTTACAGAACTTTACTTGGATTAGTTTTGTAATTTTTATAAATAATCCATATGCATGTGAAAAAGTAGTGTTTTCAAGGTACAGATTTTTACATATACCTTATTATGTTTTTTAGCTTGTATGTGGACAGTAACATGTTAAATAAAGTGTCTCATTACTACTGAGTTTCTATTTCACTGTGTATTTCTAGCAGGTTTTTTAACTGTTGTATTTTCCTTCCTAAAATGTTTTTTGAAATTATTTTCCCAGAGACGATTTCATTCATAACATGGAATTAATGTGACTACTGCAACTGTAGTATTCATGGAAATAAGACAAATTTCCTTTCAAAACTTCTGAACTCTTGACAAATGCAAAATCAAGATGTAGATTATAGAGAAATCATTATTTTACAATTGTCTAATAATTGATCTTTTAAAGGGCTTATAACTAATGTCTTGGATTCCAAAAGGAAAGAAGGATTCTCAAGGCCAACAAATAAAGAAGTTATTATTTTCCTACCCATACATCTTAGAAATATAGATAATTCTTTTAATAAGTTGTTTATTCTTCATATTCACCCTAGTTCTCCTCAGTGACCATCCCTGAAACAGGATTAGATTTAGTCAACAATAGTGTTTGACTGTGTAAAAGGACCTTAGTTGATTAGCACTTAACTAGAATATATGGCCAAATAATTATGTGTCAATCTGAACCAATAGAATTAGACGGGAAGGCAAAGAAATATTTGGTAATAATATTTGGTAATAATCTGTATTCAATAAATCTAATTTCCTAGATGAATACACACACACACACACACACACACACACACACACACACATAAATAGCTTGGCCCAGAAATTATGTCAGTTGGCATCATCACTAGGCTTCTTATAATCACATCATTCATGTTCTGTGCTCTTATTTCTTTACAGTGAGGCTTATGTTTGATGTTAAATCCTACCTGACTTTTGAGAATGAGAAGTAACCACCTTTTGTCAGCTCCCTGCTACCTCCTACAATTGCCGTGTTATAAGGGACATCCTCATCCTAGACAGATAGCAGTTACCCTTCTTTTCTTCAATGCCATTGTCTTCCCATAAATCAGCAAGCAGAAGGAACATATGTGACAAAAATTACGTCTTCCCTAAAGCCCAACTGTACCAAACTGCTGTTGCATTTAATTGTCACTGTATGAAAAAAATGAAACCCAGAATCTCTCGTCTGTCTCCCTCAGCTATGCCATCGAGCTGCCTGTCAACCTATTTTCAGTCAGGAACTTACAGTGTATCTTGTGAAGATTTCTTTACATAAATATTTTCTAATTTTGTGCCGTATTTTTCTCCTTATTTCTTTTTTTAAATGCTGTTTCTCAAACTGAAAAGCCCGTTCTAGCTTGGCACATTAAAAACAATTCAACAGATGTTGCACCCATCACTGTGTGTTTTCTGTTTCTACACAAGAATAGAAAGTTGGCTGAGAAAGTGAGTCTCTGTTGATCTTTACTTGCTCCCAGTACTATCAATGCCTTGCTCAGAGTGCACCTTCCCTCCTATCAACCTCACTATAAGCCACCTGTCGTGAAGATATAAATTACTTCATTCCATGTCACTTTCAGACCCATCTCCTATCTGGTCAAACAGTACAATGGCTGTTCTGTTTCTTTTTTCAGTGTGACTGTCTACAAATGTTGTCACTGGCTTTTTTAAACATTTTTTTGTATTCTATATTTTGTAGTATTTTCCTCTAGTATCTTTCCTGGGCATCTGACTTTTCTGAAAGACAAAACACAGTATCTGAAGAGAAATAGTTTCTGATTAAGATTTCCCTACACCAAACTTTTGCAAAAATTTGATAATAGTCTTTATAAGTCACTATGCCTAGGGGCACCTGGGTAGCTCAGTCGGTTAAGCATCCGACTTCAGCTCAGGTCATGATCTCGCGGTTTGTGAGTTTGAGCCCTCCGTCAGGTTCTGTGCTGACAGCTCGGAGCCTGAGAGCCTGCTTCAGATTCTGGGTCTCCTTCTCTCTCTGCTCCTCCCCAACTTGTGTTCTCTCTATGTCTCTCAAAATAAGTAAATAAATAAATAAATAAATGTAAAAAAAATTTCAAGTCACTATGCTTAGAATTTATATGATTATAATAAAAGCTTGTTTCACTTTAAAAGTCAGTAACAAAGAGTAACTAAACATCTACATAAACAGAAATTCAACTTTGCAGATGTTTCATCAGTTCAAGTCACTAAACATCCACATGATTACATGAATTATTTTACATCACTCAACACATAATTATTCATTTTCCACTCCTTGCCTTACATTTCTATTAGGTAGTTGAGGAACACAGAACTTCAAGATTCCTGTTCTTCAAGTATCTGGCTTCTAGTCAGTGAGATGTAAATGAATATACTGTAAACAACTGGAGAATAGCCTTTATCTTTGAACATGCTCTAAATACGAAATATTTTTATTATAAAGAAGCAAACAATGTAATTTAGTTGCCCAAAGGGTCTATCATCTACCAGTTTCAAGGCTGATGTGTCCTTCAATATAAAAATGTGAAACGTGGGACACCTGGGTGGCTCTGTCAGGTAAGCGTCTGACTCTTGATTTTGGTTCTGGTCCTGATCGCACTGTTCGTGGGTTTGAGCCCAGTGCTGAAAAGGTAGAGCCTGCTTGGGATTATTTCTCTCCCTCTTTCTCTGCCCTGCTTGTGCTTAGTCTCTCTCTCTCTCTTTCTCTGTCTCTCTCTCTCTCTCTCTCCCTCTCAAAATAGATAAATAAACTTTAAAAAGAAAAAAAAGTGAAATGTCGTGTAAATGCCATTCTTTTGCTACTTTAGTACAATATTTCCACATAATCAATGCTCTATAAAAATTTAATGAAAACTGGTTGAATGAATATTGTTATGATTTAGATATCATTATTCTACTAATCCTCCATAAGAATGTATACAACTGCTACTTACAAAAACTGCTTTAAATGTACTAGTTTTACTTTCATTTTTGTTTTGAGCCATTCAACTAAGAACAGCAAAATAGCTCCCTAATTTAAATATTTCATATAATCAGATGCATCATAATCAAAAGGTAGCCTTCTCTTCTAGCCAATTCAGTGACTTCAATTTAATAAAACTAGTCTTACACTAGTCCTGAAAGTTCAACAATTATTCCCAGATAAAAATATAAGGAAATAGATGTCTTGATTTTCTTATGTGTAAACATGGAAACTACAACCCAGGAGAATTCTTCTATCCTGACCAAAGCTAAGAATGTTGGAAGGAAAAAAAAAAAGCACATTCTTTAAACTTTCCAACCATTAAATATAATTTGTTTGTGTCATTGATAGAGGTCCCCTCATTTGTCTGCCTTGAATCATTTAAGAGCTTATGATGCTGGTGATGGCTACAAGAATGTAAAACAGAGCATTTTCCAGCAAAATATAAACAAACCTTGAATATGGGACAGGATTCTGTGTGTGCTCTGGCTACAGGCAAAGCTGGAAGAGGCTTTGTGAGGAAAAATTGCTGAGTTTTAGAACTTTTTAGAAATGAACCTTAAACACGCAAGGAAGTCTTGATTCTAATGAAACAAATTATAGTATCTTATCATCATAGTGGCTGGTTGGAACTACTGGGCAGGAAGACTCACATGTATTTGTCACTCAAAAAAATGATTTATAATTGAATCCTAATAAAATGTAAAACAAAACCTGACATATTTCCAGGCCATGACTGGATGGCCACCTGCAGGGATGATGACCCCTACCTGGTCAGGCAATGGACTTCTTGGATGATTTCCCAGAGCCTGTGGTACTTTGGTTGCTCTCCCTTTCATTAGACATGTATTTGCATAGTTTGAAAGCATGTGAATTTGAACAATATCACTTAGTTTTTCAGATGAATGGTCTGAGGAGCTTTCATACTTAGAAATTGTGTTCCCTGTTACAAATTGTACTCCAAATTCGGAAAATGGCCTTTGAATGTCTTCAGCTAAGATGCCTCCACAAAACATCTGTCTGCATTATTGAAAAGCCCACCTACTGTGTCCCAGGACCACAAGTGGACCAATGTCTCTGGAACAAAGGGATCAAAACGGTGAGTTGATACTGGAGAGTAACCAATTCAGAGATGCAACAAGAAACCAGGCTTGTGAGCTACTGAAAGGACCATTGTTTTTATTCTCAGAGTACAGTAAAGCCAGTGTAAGGTTTTGAGAAAAGGAATGACTTGCTATGACTTTTTAAAGGGTCTCTCCAGCTGTTGCATGCAGAAGCAGCTCATTAAAATATCTGTTAATGGACATCAGTACAAATTAAATCCAAAGTTCTCCACCACGCTGTCATTCTCCTTTATCTCTTCAGATCACTCATCACATTTGAATATCGTCCAGGACTGAAAGGACACATATAACAAACTCAACCAGCATAGGTAATTGATGGCCATGCATTAAAGGGACTATTCACAGAGTTGTGGGCAAGAGTAAGTGAAACGAACAGTTGGTGGTGAAATCACCCAGAGTTAGAAATAGCAGGGAATTGTTACCACCCTTAGCTCAGAAGGGGAAAGGTGAATGGCGGTTACCTGAACCCAGAAGTGATTTCTGTAGCTGTATGAGAGGATACCTACAAAAGCCACATCTCTAAGCAGAAATGCAGACAATCTGCAGCAAACTGCAGCAAAACTCTTGTTTTGAGAACACGTGTTTGTTCCAATGTGATTAATATATTAGGGAACAATTTGAGCATAACTGAATTTGATGTTTGCTTATGCACAATTTCATCCATGAGAAATACCAGGTAAACAGAGAAGACCGCATAGCTGAACTGTGCTGAGTAGGAAAACCCAAAACATACACATGCACACACCTCAAATATCTACCAGCTACTTAGTTCGCTGTGTGTTATGAGCCTCGTCCATCCACATCTGGTGGTACAGCTTTCCTTCCAATTTCAGATAATCCTCCTTCCACCACTTGATAACTCACGTTCTGCAACTTTTCTAATGCCCCCTTCTGCAAGCAAACGTCAGGGCTTTTTCAAGGTAAAATGCCATATTTATTGGAAGATGTGTATTTTTTTAACCATTTATGTGCAAAATTGTACTATAGTTTTTTATTAGGTTCCCATCTCTCTCTCTCTCTCTTCTCAATCTTTCTCTCTCTCTCTCTCTCTCTCTCTCTCTCTCTCTCTCTCTCTGTGTGTGTGTGTGTGTGTGTGTGACTGACTGAGATTTTGAATGTCCTGTCCCTGATCCCATTTACCCCAAAGCCTTGTGGTTTTAATTGCATGATTTTGTACATTGTGGTGATTTTTTAAGACATCAAGTGTTCTGTTTTAGGAAAATAACTGTAAATACCCCAGATTTCACTCACTTCTCTCTTTCCAGTTTCAGTCAATTTCTCTTACTGTCCAAAACCAACAGGAAACCCCAGCAAAAAGAAGCCTCACTGATGTGCTCCATAAAGGTCAGCCTCTTCAGGCACAGCTCCAGGTGAAGAAGGGTGGAAGGTGGATCTGAAAAGGCAAACTGTAAGTGTGGAGCACAGAGACCTTCTTTAGTTTTAAAATCCTCTCTTTTGATTTCTAGTGCCTTGCTGCTCAAAAGGTGGTCCAGGGGTCAGTGACTTCAGCATCTTCTGGGGCGTGTTAGAAATGCAGAGTATTGAGCTTCTCCACAGACCTACTGAATCAAAGTCTGCATTTTAACAAAATCCCTCAGATGATTTGTATGTACATTAAAGCTTCAGAAACACGGTTCTCAAATCTTATATTGGTTCTTCTATCACATACCTTATTGGCCACTGTCACTTTCAAGGCTGTAATGAACCACAGCTGGCCCATAACCTGAAGAAATTTCAGTGGTGGACCGAACTTGAGCTTCAATGAGAGTATTTCCATCCTTATAGCTAGCTCCAAGAATACTGGAGAAAGTGAAATAACACCTGTTCCCCACCCCCCCCCCCAAAAAAAAACAGATCAAGATCACTACAGTCCAGCTTAACTAATTCATGCTGACTCAAAAATACCAGATATTATCTATCAGCTTGCAAGAAAAATAACATGAGACCCCTAGGCTGATCAAAATTATGAATCTACAGTTGCTAATAGATATGGATTTTTAAAACGATTTAAAATAGCAAAGCCTAAGAAATTTAGTTGGCTACGAATGCTTCATTGATTAAATTCAGTAAATAACTTTATCTTTACACTTTATTTTCAACACCTGCCAACTGAAAGCAATGTAATCTTCACCTTCCCTCTCCTCTGTCAGTTCCTCCAGAAGTTTCTCCTGGTCACCTACCCTCAAGTGCTTAGAATTAAGTTTGATTTATTTCTTTTTCTTGATCTTACTCTTGGAAGCCAAATAATCCCTGAAACTTAATACTGCTTGTTTCTCAGTACCTCTTATATATTTATCATCCTTGTCATTTCTAATTTTCTGGTTTACATCCTATCACCATTTACTTTGGAACACATGAATGACTTCAGTGGTCTTCCTAATTTTATTATTTTCTTACAGTAGTTAGTTCTATGCAAATCTCCAGATCATCATTGCTTCCAGGATAAAATTCATGCCTGCCCTAAAATTTATAATTTCTGATAATTTAGTCTCAACCTAGCATTCCAACTTTGTGCTGGAACCTGCATGGTGTTCTTCACATCTCCATCACCAAACATAGGTGAGACCACAAGTCTCTGTGAGTGCATCCTCCCATGTCAGAGCATTTTGGAGAGCTCCTCAACATTGGTCTATTGTGTGCCCATTGAAACTTGTTCCTTTCACCCTCCTTTCCATAAGGCATTCACTATACTTCATGGTTTTCTGAACTGACCACCTTGATTTTCATTTGTTTTTATCCTTGGTGTTATTTTTTTCAAGAACCTATTGATTCTAGGCTTCAAAGTCATAGATCATACCTGCACCTCCTTCAGATCTCAACCCTGAGAAACCCTAGTTGAAGTCAGTGTACCTGGACACTTTTTTTTTTTTCGGCTGAGAAAAAGAGATCGAGAAGCCCTATTTCTAGTCCTTTCTACTTCTCTATTCCTCTACCAAATTAGTTTCTTGAACAGATCTTGCCCCATTTTACCCTCCATGAATGGCATACACTCTCCTTTCTTCTGTGAATCCACACGTTATATCCACGTTCCAAGAACCTGCTGAATTCCACTTTCTCCATCAGGGACTGAAATCCACATCCCTTCAGCTGCACCAGTTATCCCTTCTTCCTTTACTTTCGGGTACTTTTTTATTTTTTATATCAGTCTTTATTTTCAGTTAGGACTCCTATGGTTTTATGACATTGGGTGAAATTTTCCTGAATTGCTTAACTTCTGTTTATGCCTTACCTCCCTAAGAAGGACAGGGACAAAGCATATTTTTCTTTTTATGCCTTACACCTTTTGCTTGTGTTCACTTATATTTGTTGATTGAAGCCATAGAATTTTCTCTTGTTTGTCTAATGGAAGAAGAGGGGTTTTTTAGGGTTTTTTTTTTTGTTGTTTTTTTTTACTTAATGGAAAAGATGGAGCTGGGACACTGTGAAGGTGCATTCAAATACTAGAGATACAACCCACATGCTGACAGATTAACAATGCTTTTAAAAGTTGCATTAAAGATCCAATTTAAATCTACCTTTCATTAAATTTTAATCCCATAGCAATTTCCTCTTCCGGTGTCCATTCTCAGTTACATTGTCTCCATAATGCTATTTAACTTTAACCATTAGGAAACAGGGTAAAACAAACCCATAAATTGACACGGCAAAGTTATCAATGCTGCTTTTCAGTGCAAAGCTTTCTATCTTAAATATATTCCATGTGTCTACTGCTTATCTGCTTTACCTAATTGTTCATAACTTTATTCCACTGAAGCTATCATTTATTTTTTTTTTAATTTTTTTTTAACGTTTATTTATTTTTGAGACAGAGAGAGATAGAGCATGAACAGGGGAGGGTCAGAGAGAGAGAGACACAGAATCCAAAACAGGCTCCAGGCTCTGAGCCGTCAGCACAGAGCCCGAAGTGGGGCTCGAACTCACAGACCGCGAGATCATGACCTGAGCCGAAGTCAGCCGCTTAACCGACTGAGCTACCCAGGCGCCCCTGAAGCAATCATTTAAATGTACATGCAGATATATGTGTGATTTACATACATGTGTATTTAATTTTATATGGTTGGGTAAAATAGATAACTAGGTACTTTTAGTAAGTCACAGTAAATTTTAATATAAGAACTATTTTAAAAGAGTTTCTAATATTTGGAATATTTAGCTTTAAACTTAAACTTGTAATGGGCCTATAACATTGATAAAGTTTGTAGCAAACAAAATATGATTTTTTTTATTTAATTAGGAAAATCTTATGTAGTGCTTACTATGGGGCAGACACTATTCTAACTTTACAGGTATTAATTCATGTAATCCTTATTACAATGCCATGAACGAGGTATTACTGTCATATCCACTTTACAGATGGGAAATCAGGCATAGCTAGTTTGTGGCAAAGAAAGTATTCACACCCAGGATTTTGGCTCCTCTGGGCTCTTAACCATTATGCACTGCTGCTTCTCTTGTGAAAGAACAAAGTAATGTTATGGTATATTTTGTGTGCGCATATAAGTTTGAAATGTTCCTATGTCTATATCTAAAGCTATTTTTCCAAATACAGAGAAAGATCTATTAGACTATGTAAACTTGACACTCTTTAGAGCCACATAAACTTGCCTTCATCAACCTAGTGAATCATGTTTCTCCTGTTACAATTCTCAGCATTCCTTTCAAGGAACTTTTGTTTAGATTTTAAAAGTTGTTTTATCAGTAGTGTCTACTCCTGTGTGAATCTGGGCATGTTTTAATTTTTTTAATGTTTACTTATTTTTTTGAGAGAGAGAGAGCACAAGTGGGGGAGGGGCAGAGAGACCCAGAATCCAAAGCAGGCTCCAGGCTCTGAACTGTCAGCAGAGAGTCCAACATGGGGCTCAAACTCAGGGACCATGAGATCATGACCTGGGCCTACATCAGATGCTTAACATACTGAGCCACCCAGGAACCCCTGGGCATGTTTTAATAATGGTTCATTCTTTAAATTTAACTTTTATGTGTATTAAGGTGATATACATGCATAATTATAAAAGTCAAATATTTCTATAACATTTTAAAGCCCTTCTACCCCAACCCTTTTCATTCTTTACTTCCATCTCCCAGAAGCAACTATTTTCAATTCATTTTAACTATGTCTTCAGGTGTTTACCTCATTTTTAAGAAACCTGATTAAACTGTAATTTCTTTTTGCTCATTTGTTTTAGGTACTATCTACTGACTACTGTGATAGATGAGAACTCTCTGTGGTGCAGGCTTGGGGAATGGCATGCTTCACTCTAAGGTAATGGCGTAAACTCAAACATCTAATGGGGTTATCACTATAATTAGCATCTATAGTATTATCACTTTTCTATTTTTTTTTTTTTTATCCAAGGAAAATCTCCCAATCTCTTATGGGTGGACAAACTAGGGAATAGAATGAGCATATACACATGAATGGCCACTGGGGTGATGGCAGTTGGAAAGTTGCATTTTCTTTTACTAAATAGAATTTTATTGAATTCTTTCATTTTCAGTACAGTACCAAAATATTCATCTGGCCTAATGTCAAAAATCCCAGACTCTTTCTCTTCCAACCCATCTGGAACATAAATCTCTAGTGTACTGCCAATGTTGAAAGAAGTATGGTCACCTAGTTATGCTGAGAAGCTAAGTGTCTTTGGGAAAGGAAGAAAGTTCCATCACATTTGGAATGAAATCTAAATGTCTCCTTATCCAGGTGGTTTTCTAACCACCCAACCTATAGTAGTCCAACTGAATCTATCATAGAGCTAATCCCTTCCTCCCTTCCTGCTTTCCTTTCTTCCTTCTCTCCTTTACTATTAGAATAGAAATTTGCTAATGTCTCATAAAGCACTCCAGTATCTAGAATAATATTTGATACATAGTTGTCACTCAATAAAAAATTTTGAAGGCGTGTCAGTAGAAAGAAAACTCACAAATTGAACTTCAACTTCCTTTACCAATGCTTTGCAGGTAATCTTCATCCTTAGCTCAGGGAACCAGCACATTTAATGGGTGATAGTAGGGTCTTTAAAACCAAGGTTTCTAGCTATAACCCAGATTCATGACTTAAGGCCATATGAATCTCTTATCTGTAACGTAGGATGATGGCAATAATACTGGCCTCACATTGCAGTAGGAGGATTAAATAGCTGCTATTCAGAATGCATTTCTCAAATGTCAGCATTCTGCCTTATCCCCCTTGGCTAGGAAAAACTTCATTTCGACTTCCTGTTCCTGTGTATGTTGAAGAGGGCGTGTTCTCAGTCTTCTCTCTCTCTGCTTGCTGGAGGGTCCTGGCTTCACCTGCTCAGTTCCGGATCTTCTCCAGCCATCTAAGGGAAGTTTCTTTTGTTGCCATGTTAGTTTTTTTTTTATTTCAGCATTGCAGAATTGGCAAAAAAGTTCAAAACGTATAAAAGCTACAACTGTGCTGGTAGATTGTAGAGAGAAATAAAGTGAAAGTAAAAGAGCAACCATGCTCTGCAGCGGGCTGTGATGCTGAAGGAAGAAGATGACAAGCTGGCTCAAGAGGAATTAGGTTGGGAGGGGAAGTGTGTATTTAGGAGCAGAGAAGGAAAGACATGGAAAGGATAAGAAAGTCATGAAGAACAAAATAGTCTTCTAAGTTAACACTGAAAATTGCTAATGCTTATTGGGTGCTTACCATGAACAAGTTCAACGCATATTATTCCTCTTAATAGGAATAGTAGGAGGTAAGTAACTTAGAGGTATAGGGTTTTAGAGAATAGGAGACAATCTGGAATTTTCATAAGCTTTTCTGTGAAACACAACTCCTTCTTTATATTCTCCTAGAGAAATGAAGAAGCAATGAAATTCTTGTTTAGACTATACATCTCTAAAAGAGAGATTACTCTTAGATTGACTCATATAGGGCACAGCTTCAAAGGATGACACATGCAGTCAATTTATACCGATTTCTCATTCCTTGGTATTAGCTATGGATACAACAGACCTTCCCTTTGCTATCCAAGTTTGGAAATTCCTTTACTCAATAAGAGCAAAGGGCCTAAAAGCTCTAAAGCTTTAAAAACTTTAAAAGCTCTAAAGACAAAAACATCCAGAAGATTATCTCAAGCAAATTCAAAGAATTAGGCCATGTTCATTCTCTGTGGTAGGTATAAAGATTAAAGTAAACAAAAAGAAAAGTTGATGTTTTTCTTCCTAGTAAGTTGGGAACGTAATTATTAAACATAAATGAAAGACCTCATATTTTAAAGAAAAGCCACACAATTAAAATTCAAATTTTATTTCAAATTATAAATTTTGAAGATCTATAAAATTGGTGTTCAATTAATTTCTCTTTTATTGTGTTTTCCTTGATCCTGAGGAAGGCAAAACTTCACTGATAATAATTATATTTCTTTTAGGAATACTGTGCCTAGATAATGGCATTGGTAAGTGGGTTTGCAATTCCATAAACAAATAAATTTGTATTCACTTCAGAGAGTCAGAGCATATATTCCAATGTACTCTGTATACTCTTCTAGTGTGGAATTCCTTGGTGCTTTGGCTACCCAAAGGTAGTCTTGTTTACAAGCTTCATTTTCTTTCTTGACTTTAATTGAAGGAATAAAAAGCCTTAAGAATTTTAAGGGCACAGCTCTACTTCAGGCTCATATGTTATCTTATTAGGTTTGGCTTTTAAGTGTGTTTAATTTTCATTTTCATTGCAAAGACAAACTTCTATCTCCTTGGATCTTTAACATCATGGTCTGCATTATTTTAATTCATATAAGCATAAAATAACCTTTTTTTACTGCACCATTTTCAGATTATTGAGTATTTTTTTACCAGCTGTCTTTTCAAAATAGTAACAAAAACAAAAACGTAGATCTGCATAACACTCATGGTTTCAAATCAATTTCATATCCCTTGTCTCATTTTTTTCTTCCAAAGCTTTATGAGGTATGGAGACTGGTATTATTTTCCACACTTTATAGATAATGAAACTGAGGTACAGAGACTTTAATGCACCTGCCCTAGGACATATAGCTAATAAATGATAAAATAGAACTACCACCCAGGTCTTCTCTTTTCTGACCCACAAAATAATAAATCACATGTGTTTTTTCAAGCCTTAATTTCTCTTCTAACCAGGCTTTTACTATTGGATTGGAGCAAATGTTTATCTGTTATTATTATAACACACTATATTCTAATGGTAAGCCAAACTTGGGAGACAGATTTTCCTCAATTTTCTTGTTTGTAACAGGGAGATGATGACAGACTCTAACTCACTGTGTGTTGGGAGAATGACATGACTTAACACAACGAAAGGGGTTAAGCAACCTCCACATGGACCAACAAGGGTTAAAAGCACAGTACTAGCTGTGCAAAGCTGGGCCAGTTTCCTCGCCTTTCTGAATCTATAAAGTACAAATAACAGCCTAGCTTACAGATCCTTGAGAGAAATAACTGATATAATATATGCAAAGCGCCAGTACAGCTCAACTATCAGATGAGTGGTAGATGCCACTGCTGTTGTTTTCCTAAGTATTAGTCCTTGTCAATGTCACCACTTGTTTGTTCCACTCTGCTTGTTATTAGTGCTGTGATTCAGGATTTCACTCCATCATTCACTCCACTGATCAACATTATTAGTTACTTTTGGGATAGTTTTTAGTTAAAAGGGCATTTCACTTTTATTCACCTACCTTTATCCCCCATCTTGCCCACTGGAGGTAGTGGGATATTTTTCAGAGGCCTTAATAAAAATAAGCCTAGTTATCTGCTCCATCCACTGGGTTCCCACAGAACCTAGTTTGTAACCTCCATAATAGCACTTGCTTTTTTACGATAAATTTCTGTTTTTACTTCTATCACCTTGAAATCAGATGCCAACAAGCTGAGTGGAACTATGGATCCAGCCAGCTGTGTCCCAGGGAACAGGGTTCTGCCCAGAATTTCAGGACTTTGTGCCCATGCTGGCAGCTAGAAAACCAAGAAGCAGTTACTAGAAGCAACACTTTATGTGGGTACACAGTCGACATTCCAAAACAGGGTGACCTAATCCAGACAGAATAAAGTCAAATGGTGGAAATCAAGATTTTAGCCTGAGTATGTGAAGAACAACTGAATCAAGAATTGACGCAACACAGTCTGATGAATGAGAAAATTTAAAGTTTATGACAGGAGGGTAAAACTGGAGAAATTCTCTGAGCTAGAATTCAGGTGGTATCTGATTCTGATCAGACTTTTTATGTGCCTGCTGGGGGCAGTTACAAGAACTGATGCAAAGAGGGAATATCTCTGTCCCACTTAATTCTGGTTTTTCCAGTGCTGGACATGAAATGAAAATCCTCCTTCACAGCCATGTCAAGGCCACCCACAGCTTCTTAACCCATAACAGGAGGGGGGTCATGTTAAGTCTTTTCCTCCTGGGTTATTAACAAGATTCTTCCCGGTTGGTGGAGCCTATGATTCTCCTGTGTATCAATGGGAACAGCACACGGTTTCTTCAAGCAGTCCCCACACACTGCATAAGAAAATCCTCTTAACTGGGATAAAATTCCCATGGTGGACAGATTTTCCGTTTGTGCATTTTATTGCTGTTACTGTTTTCTTTTCCATTTTTTATTCTGAGTTACAAACTTCCATTCACAAACTTTTCATTGATTTCCTCTGTTCTATGCCCATCTGACTTACTTCTTGCAACCTGTCTGCAACAATTCACCCTCTTAATAAAAGAACATTTGCCAGAGATTTCCTTTCACCTTTTCCTCCAGCATGGACATGAACTTGCGTTTGCAGCCCACAGAGCCAACAATCATCCAAAGCAAAAATACTTGCATCGCACAGAAGCTATAGATCACTGGAACAGATGCCATCATGCTCAAATGTAATGGGTCTCAGGAGTAATTCTTTAGCTCCCCTGATGTATTTCTCCCTATAAATTGTGTGCGAATTGCCTCTTTGCGGCTCCTGTTCCCAGAGAGAAGAGCTACTTCTTACTTACTTAAGACTCATCCTCTCCTACTTGGTAACTTGCAAACCTGCTGTAGATTAGCTGTAAGCAAGATTTTAACCCCGTCTCTAGTACCCTCACCCACAGAGAATATCCAACAGAACCTTGCAACAGATTTCACTCTCTCTCCCAGGCTTTTGGTCTGCATAGTAACGCATGCTTCCTTGCTTTCTTACCTCGGTAGCATTTCCTGCTTCTTCGGTGATGTGTGGAACTTGAGACTGGAAAAGACTGTCAGCATGAGATAAATAGGTTATGGTTTTCTTGAGTAATTACAAAGAAGAAATGAGTATGATGCAAGTGTCTTCTATGTATTGGAATGTGAGGTTGAGAGAATGATACTGAAAGTAACTCTAAGGTTTTAACTCAGAAAGACCAAGAGGATATAGCCCACATAATATTAAAATGTTAGACTATTCTGAATTTTTCTAGTCATCTCAAAGCTCTGGAGCCCCTAATACTAGCTGAGAGGTATAGTGTTTTGTGCAGGAAGTCCAGGAGTCTCACTCAGTGGACATAAAAAATGAGCAGTTTAACCCAGTGTAGTTTTTTGAGGATTTGGAACATTTTTTTTGTTTTTTGTTTGGCTAATATTATGTCATACTACAGAAAAACCACAACTGACTTATCAATTAGTATGTTGGCTTATTGAATATAATATATATATATATATTTGTGTGTGTGTGTGTGTGTGTGTGTGTGTGTGTGTTATATAATCTACAATCTCTGGTTCTGGTTCTACAATCTCTCTGTGTCTCTCTCTCTGTATGTATGTATACATATATATATATATATACATACATACATACGTATATATATATATATATACATACATGTATATATATATGTGTGTGTGTGTGTGTGTGTGTGTGTGTGTGTACCTGGATGGATATATATTCCTATCTCTAATACTAAAAATTATTTATGTAGTTCGATGTTTGATGACTTTAATTATTTTAAAAACTTGAACACTCCTCCTATAGTCCGACATTTTTAAGTGACAGGCATTAGCATTCCTTCCTTTAGTTCTTTAGATCCTTCTTTTATTCTTTTTTCTTCCTCTTTTCTTCTTTGTCCCATCCAAACCACCCCTTTTCTCCTACTACCAACAACCCCAGTTCAACAAGACAATGATGTCTTCTCAGCCACAGGCATCCAATTTGAGAATCGCAGCATTTCTGAGCTTCACCATCTCCAAATCAGAGATGCTCATTTTCCTTTCAGGAACTTACATTAGAAAGAAAGAAAAGATTCACTTCTAACTAAAGCTACAATTAACTGAGTGCCTGGGGGGAAAATGCTTCATAAACATTACCAATAATCTATTTCCATAAACTAAAAGGAACAACCATTTTCATATCTAAATAGCCTTATAATCCAAAACTGATGCCAGCTGATGCTATTAAGTTGTTAGCATCTTATTGGGTGCTTGTTCTGTGTCAAGCATTGTGTTAAGCAAAATACATTATTTTGTTTAATCCTCGGTTTGATGCTATGAGATCAGTGTTAATAGTAGCACTGTCATTTCTAAAATGAGAAAATTGAGATTTAGGATGGATAAACAACTTACCAACAATCAAAAATCTAGTAAAAATGTAGGATTAAAACCCAAGTCAAACTCATTTTAAAACACATGGTTTTAACCCTGGCATTCTAATGCTTACAGGATTTTTTAAAGACTCCAAAATATATCTGAGATAAAGATGAAAATAAAATTCTTGATCAAATAAAAGAATAGACTTTTTTTTTGCCAAATTCTAATTTACAAATGGAGCATATACCTACTCCCTTTCCTTTCAAACAGAAGGAATATTTCAAACAAGAAATATTATAATGATTTGTTTGGTCATATTTTAAAGGAAACTTCTGACATTTTATCATTTCAACTGTTAAATAAATCTGTAAGCGTGTCTGCAAAATATAGACATTTAATTGCATGCTATTATCATACCTAAGAAAATTAATAACTTTCAACATAGAATAGTTGGTCCATTTCCTTATTATTATTATTATTTTTTTTTTTTTTTGGTAGTAAGGACAGTTCTACCCCTCCCTCTAGTCCTAACAGGAACAGAGGACAAATGGGCTCATTTGCCATATTTAAATATTTAAAATTTTATACTAAATATTTAACCACTAATATTTTTTTGAGAGAGAGAGAGACAGCACAAGTTGGGGAGGGGAAGAGAGAAAAGGAGAAAGAGAGAATCCGTAGCAGGCTCCACACCATCAGGGCAGATGCCGGACCATGAAAGGCAAGATTATGATGTGAGCCAAAACCAAGAGTCAGACCTTTAACTAACTGAGCTACCCAGATGCCCCAATCACTGAGTGTTTGATTTACATCAAACTAATAAATTTCTAGATATATTACATTTACCCTTCTACCCTGACAAATACACCTTTATATAATAACAAAACCTGAAAAATATGTGCACAATTATAGTTTTTATATGGATGAAACTTTAAAAAAATATCAAAAGATGACTAAATTTAATTATTGCTGCATATGCCTGGGCATTCCTTGGTTAGCTAATAATGTTTAGATATGTAATAAAAAAAAAAGTTATACATAATCCATAAGTAAGATATTTATTACATAAATTTTATTTGTCTCTATTTCACTTTAGCAGAAACACTGGCTTTTATCATTCTGATCATATTTTTTAACATAATTTTTTCTCCTGATGGGAATAATTTAAATAAACAAAAGTAATGTTATTTTCAAAAGTATACAAAATTTATATATACTTCATCAAATGCTGTCAAATTTTTAAATCAAAATTATTTTCATGTCTTAAAAAGGTTTTTCTTATAATCTGTCAAGTATTACAATTATAAAAATATAGTAAAATTAATGAATATTTAAAAAACAATGAATATTAAAATGTAAATCCATTGCTTAAGTCTGATGTTTAATTTTTTGAAAATTTAATTAAGTCATTACTTTTTCATAAAACCACAACTATTCTCAATCCTTGCATTCACTGTCTTCTTTTTGCCAACATAATAATCTGGTGTCACGATTCACCTCAATTACCTCTACATCTATGTATATGAAAGTTTCAGAGTAAATACCAATGATTTCTTATTGTAAAATTTCCTCAGTCATCATGTGCAACTGTTACAAATTTCACACTGTTTCATTAGCACTTCCAAAACCATGAATTAAAATAGGAAAATAAGTAAAATAAGGAAATCTCATCACTACTGAGAAACAATACTTCATTATACTTCAAAATCTATTGCAGTCAAGCTGTCTAGAAGAAAACATTTGACAAGTTAATTAATGTGTCTTTTCTGCCGATAAAGCACTTCTGCCTCTCAAATCCTTCCTGTACTATAAAGCAGTGTCATTTTCTGATGTTCAAAGGCGTAATCCTTAAATCTTTACCACATTTGGAGGCTGTCTCTTATGATATCTAGGACATGAGGCTAAAGACATGGAGAAGCTTTCCCCTGGAGCCTGAATACAATTGGCCACAAGAACTTTAATCCATGTTGTACAGTGGTGAGTGCCAGATCTCAGGTAACAGAGGTTGTTTTTGGTTTGTTTTTCTGTCCTGTTTTGTATTTTTATGTATGTTTGTGCTATGCAGAAATATGTAAACTTACCAGCCCAGGGAAGGGGACCATTTTGGGCAGGTCAACTGTTTAAGGGTCATAGGTCATTTTCAACATCAGAGGAGCATCTGTTGAAGAAGCAGCCAATTCCAAAAGCTTGAAAAAATGCCTCCATATTGTCTCAAGCTTAATTAAATCAGGGCTTCTATATATGATTTATTTTTGTCCAATTTATTTGGCAATGGTATGTAATATTTCAAACCTCATCTGTGCTTAGCTAACCCAGAAGAATAAGTCAGATCTGTAGAGTGTCCATTGGGTCCCATCTAACACTGCACAATGAGACAAAAATACACTTAAAGTATAAAAAAGAGAAAAGAAAGCTGTTCATCACTGTTTCTATGCAATTTTGTTTTCCATTATACCAAGAAAACTTAAAAATACAAAACCAATAAAAGAGATTTTAGGAATAGGAATTGCTCTGAAGATTTTGCAAACAAGTGCTAGAAAAATGAATTTAAAAAAGACACCCATTCTCCATTCCAAGAATGGAAGATTTATGTTCACCAAAGGAAAACAGATGTGTGTCAAATTGCTACTTAATCCTTGTCCAGACAGAATTCAATCAGGGCAAGGTGCCTGATCAAATTACTGTGATGATCTATTGAAGTTATAAATATGACAATTCCCACAACAGTATCAATATATATAAGAATATATATGTACATTGAATGGAAGAAACAAGTTACAGAATTTCAGAATCTAGATATTAATATAACATGAAACACTTTATGTTGATACAGAAATTCTGTTAAAATGTGTATGTGTGTATTAGTATATATGTATATATTATGTGTAGATACATATAGTACATGCACATTATACACACACGCACACACACACACGCACACACACACCATAAATATATTTGGGTATGTTTACATAGGTCCACCAGAAGTTTTTATATAAACAATATGAATTGTTTTCAATAAACAGTGGAAGTCATTAAACAGTTAAGGACACTGATTTATAGGGAAAGACTAAAATAAGTAAATATATGAAGTTCAGAAATAAAAAGATTACTGGCATAATTACATTATGCACTATCTGGAAAAAAAATTGTGGCCATGACTATGAAAGATGTCTTAATTTAGAAAGTAAAATAAGAGCAGCATATGAAATTACAGGTCTTCCTTAATTATCAAAAAATATTTCTTGGAAGATTGAGAACTAGGAAATAGAATGCAGGGGAAGATCTTTTGTGAAATGAGTCAGTGACAATTAAGGACCTATATACACCATCACCAGTTCAGAGCACCAAAATATTTCTGCTAAATGTTTCCAAATTTGAATATCAAGAAACCAGAAGGAAAGTATGAGTCATTGAGATGCCCTGATCCAGGATTTCCTCATGTTTTAACTACTACAAAATCCAGTTTGCTAAACTCAAAGAATAAAAACATCTAATTTTCTATAAGCAATGTTTTTAGTAGGAACAGAGACTTGTAATTGTTTGACTCTCTGTATTATGTGTCATTTCCACCTACACCAGAGATTCCTATGCATACCAAGGGCATTTCAAATTAAAAATAATTATAATATAATAAATGGAGTTTCTTTTCCAATCAGATAAGAAAGCTATGAGACTGTTACTCTCACCCAATCAATAATAACAAAAGCCAGATAAACTACAAAAATCATAGCTCTTAAAACTCATTGAAGACTTGGATACACACTGAAACTCAAACAAACTAATATACAGAAAGTGTTGAGTCCTGCATAGAAGAGAAGAGACCATGGCTGCTGAGAAAGAAAATACACCATGAAAGTGAGATACAGTGGGGGTGGGGGTGAATAAGTTGAAATTGGATACAGATTTAAAGAATTGTTAGCAATAACATGTAGGCTGACATGGCAGATTAGAATTTGGAAGAACCCCACCCACAGGCCAAGTCTGCACCTACCTACCAATTCTTGCTCATAAGTATTCACCAAGTGTAAGGAGTAATACCCTAAAAGCAAGGGATAGTGGTGGCAAAGAATGAGAGCTAAGAGATTGCTCCATTGGGCTGTTTAGGGCCTCTTTCAAGTGCACATTTCCCTCAGAGGAGGGTAACTAGGAATGACAGCAGAGACAAATTCATCATCTGAAAAAGGTTGGAGAGATCAGAGAGCTGAGAGGAACACACACACACACACACACACAATGCAATTACAGTTTAATTTTAAATTACCAAAGCTGAAAAAAAATCTCTTTAAGGCATTCTACATCTCCATGGAGTATAGGGCCACAGCGCTCCAAAGGCCAGGAGAGAGGTAACAGCGGTAAAAGATCTCTAAAGAGATCACCCACAGATTCAGAAACCATTGGGCAAGACTGGAAAAGATAAATTTCCAGACATCTAATAACCTGGAAACCAGGCTGTAAACTACGAAGATATTCCATAGTTTCAAAAGCTGGTGGCTCCCACTTTGAAGCATAGGTAGATCTCTGGAGTCTTGGCAGTACTTTGGCCCCAAGTTCAGCAGAAAGGAAAGCCCTGATTTAATCCTCAAACCTTTTGAAGACAATGAGAAACAAAATAAAACTAACATTGAAAGAAAGAACAACCCAGGTCAACTAGAGCATATTGACTCAGTCCCTTCTCTGGTAGCCTGATTAAAAAATGTGCCCTTTCTAGAAACAAATATAACTTACATCAGTTTCTTCTACCCTTATACAAAATGTCTGGCACACAATGAAAGATTACAAGACAAACAAAAGGCAAAATATATGAACAATGGATAAGAGAGGAAATAGTCAATAGAAGTAGATCAGAGATAGCTCAAACATTGGAATTATTAAACAGAATTTAAAATAACCATGATTTTTAAAAAGTTAAAGAATATAGTAAAAATTGTGGATAACAGGTATGAATAATTGGCAAGTGTGAGCCAAGATACGAATTACAAAATTATAATTATAAAAAAGATCTAAACAGAAATGTTACATGTGAAAAGTTTGATATGAGGTACACTTACAGGCTTCCAGTTATGCAATGAATAAGTCACAGGGATTAAGTGTGCACATAGGAGATATAATCAATGGTATTACAGTAGTGTTGTATGGTGACTGATGGTAGCTACATTTGTGGTGAGCATAGCATAATCGATAGAGTTGTTGAATCACTGTTTTGTACACTTGAAATTAATGTAACATTGTGTGTCAACTTTATGTCAATTTAAAAAAGATGGATTTAACAGAGGAGTGGACAACGCAGAGAGCAGTATCAGTGAACTAAAGGCAGATCAAAAAAAAAAGTTTCCTAACAGACACAAAGAGGGAAAAAAAAATACAAATAGGAATTAAAAAGAACAGAGTATCTGACATATGAGGAATAATATCAAACAGTAGAACATATATATAATTGGCCTTCCCCCCCAAAAAAATGAAAGAAAGAGACAGACAAACTACTAGAAGAGATAATGACTGTTGTTAATATGAGTATGTAAAATGATACCATTACTATGGGGAACTTTTTTGGACTTATTATAATTTGTATACACCATGATCCAGATATTTTACTCCTAAATATCAGCTAGGAGAAATAAAAATATCTGACCACCCAAATGTTTCTCTAAGAATTATTATAACCACTTTGCTTACAATAAGCAAAAACTGGAAACAAACCAACAGAATAAACAAACAAATACTGTTATATTTATAGAATGGGATACTACTTAGTAATAATAATAATAATAAATATTGATACATGTAAAAAGATGGATGAAACTTAAAATCATTATATTGAGCAAAAGAATCCAGACACAAAAGAGTACCCATTGACAATCTGCATTTATAGAGAAAGCCAAAGGCAAAACTAACCACAGGTAATGATCAGAAAGTGACTTGTTAAAGAAAGGAGAATGGGAAATAGACTTGATGGAGAAAAGACATGTGGAAAATTTCTATGAGTGATGAAAATGTTCCATACCTTGTTTTAAAAGGTGGTTACAATGATGAACCCAACTGTCAAAGTAATTAAGTTGAACAATTAAGACATGTGCATTTGATTGTATAATAATTATACCACAATAGAAAAAAGATAAATAAATAAAAAGAAATTTTTTCAGGAACATTATTGTAATCAGTAGGAAACTGGAATTCTTGCAGAAGAAAGAGAAAGTAATTCGACCAATGAATAAAAGGCTTTCAATTAGAATATTCTAAAATTGTGTTTGATTGCTATTTGCTTAATCCCCAACTGCCTTCATATTCATATCTCCAGGACTACAATAAAATTTAAAATATGCTCAGCAGACAGCCAAAATTTTTTAATGTTCTATCATTCCTAGTGGCTGACACATATTATTTATTCAATAAAAGCTTATTAAGGGCATTTACACTAAAATAAGAAAGGATAAGCCCTACACTAAAACACCTGGGGTTAAAAATAATTCCAGCCCTCAGAAGGTTCTAAAACCATATTTTGCCACCAATAAATTTTAACTTCCATATTTCCCATTATGTCCATTTCCTTTTTCATTGTATATTTGTAATGACTCTGCAAAACATACAAACAAAATTCTTATTTGAGTATCAGTTTCTGTTAATTTCTCTGTCTCATAATTCAAGAAACAAAATGAAAGAACACGCAAAATAGCAATCCAATACGTTTTTTATTGGCCTTATCAACAGGTATTCAGACACTTGCACAGTAGTGATTGAAGAATACTCCCTCGAAGCTGGAAAATTATCCTTTCTCACCTATAGTTAATCTTTAGAAGAGTCATTTGTGGAGCAGTAAGAAAAGAAGGAAAAGCCATTATACACAGCTGGAAAAATAGAAAGAACTCTGTTGTCTTCACGTTCAATAAGTACTTCTTGACTAATTTGAAAACTATCTATATAGTATTACCCACAGAAAATTTGCTCCAACTTACTCTTATTTTCCATGTAGAACAGAAACTCAGATATCTCAAGTATTAAAACAGGAATTGCAAATCTCTTCCCTTCCTATGCTTAAGGAAGAGATCAATATTAATCACCATATTCTATCCTGCTGAGCCAGATATGGCTTTAGAATCTTTCTCACCACAGCACCTGAAACAGTCACTACCATCATGGTGAGATGAAACCGTTTGCCATCCTTACTCTGAATCTCCATTCAGTGTGACCTTGCTAGGTCCGGATTCTATAGCTATAAACTGAAGAGCATAATATTTGTGATTTAAATCAGAGTCAGGAGTGTTGTACTAAAACCATCATAGCCTCTTCTAGCTTCAAATGACACAGAGACCATGTGAGTTAAAATGACTTACTATTTGCTAGGCATTTTGAGTGCATTTGGTGAAATAGGCTGAACATGAACAGTGATGCATTATTATTTTCAAAGCATATTTATTTGTCCACCTTTAGCAAACTGGGGGAAAAATGCCAGTTTTCTAAAAGGATACATAATTCTGAGATTCTCAAGTATCTGGAATCAGATTAAAACAAATCTACTTGTTTATGATATCAAAGAATTCTGTTTTTCAATAACTACTTCTTAAGCACTATTTCTTCCTTGGAGATAGACCTTAATTATGTCCACCCTAAATTTACAATGTTAATATGTACTGCTAATATAGAAAATTCAACTTTTTGAACAATTTTTGTTATATGTGTGGCTGATTAATCTCTAGTCTAATCCCTTGCCATTTTATTTTATATTTTATTTTTATTTTTATTTTATTTTATTATTTTATTTTATTGAGAAAGAGAAAGAGAGCAAGGGAGAGGGGCAGAGGGAGAGAAGAGAATCCCAAGCAGGATTTACTCTCAGAGCTTGACACAGGGTTGATCCCATGATTGTGAGATCATGAACTGAGCTAAAATCAAGAGTAGGATGTTCAACAGACTGAGCCACCCAGGTACCCCTCCTTGCCATTTTAAATTCTATTATCTCTAATTCTATTATCTCTAAGATGACAAATTTACTAGATTATAATAGCCTTTCAGTCTTCTCAGCTAGAAACAATTCCTTGTTGCAGATCAGTTTACTGATGCCAATAATTGTTAAATAAAAATACAGTGGTAATCTGGGTAAAGTGGAAAAACTAAATGCGAATGATATAGAGAAAGCAATAGTCAGAGGAAGGAAGAGGATAATCTGCCATTTTTATACTTTAAAAAATTGTTGCAATGACATCCAGGCAAGAGACTGAGAGAATTTTCCTTCTTTAGCTTCTCTAACAAATATTAACAGAATCCCTTTTGTTAGCTGAAAGTAAACAAGCAGTGATATTTTAGCTATAGAATTTAAAATTTAACACACAGATGTACTAAGATTAGAGAAATTAATATTTCTAGACTTCTCTTGCCCCACTCTCTACAAAGCGAATCATAACACAATTCAACTCAAACGGAAACCTTTTGTATTTTTGATAGCCCAGTATTTTCTGCAAAATTGTTCAGCTTATTAAAAATATACAAAAAAGCTGCCAAGTTTATTTAAAATGCAAGAGACATTAAACTCTGTGGATTTGGGCAGACTACATCATATATTTAGAAACTATCAATGGTGGACTTGTTGCCTTTTAGAAAGGATTTGCCAACTGACTGTAGAAGTCCTCAATTTCTCCCTTTCATTTGGGTATTCCTGACTCATCAACATCAACATTCTCCACTGGACACACAGTCTATATTCTCTAGCCTTCTTGTAGTTAGGTGTGTCAAGGCGTCCATTTGTGACCTGTTTGCTTGGAGATAATTCCCCTTTCCCTGATCAGTTCTGCATTGCAGGGTGTTGACCCTTGCAGCCAGCCTTTCTATCTGAGGCTTGCATGAGTGGCTTCTAGCTGGATTTCACAAGTGAGAAATACTGGAGGAATATTAGGGGTTGGGAGGAAGGCAAAGACCAGTAAGGCATTTATACCAGTGGTTACATCCCCTGCAGAGCTCTAGACTCTGTAGACAGCCCCACCAGAGAGCCCCACCATGGTTTTTGCTTCCAATATGTAACATGATCTAGAATCTGGTAACCGACCTGCTCCGACTAGACAAAGTAACAGCTTCCTGCTCCTGGGGTGTCTATTGTCCCTTATTTAAAAGAGTTCTCAGGTCTTTTATTAGTTGTGTAATTTCCTGTACTAAATTTCTTGAAACCAATTCCTCATTCAGATCCTTAAAGTAGTTTCTATCTGGTAGGACTCTGACTAATAACACAATTATTTCTGAGTTCTGATCAAGGTAATATGAGCTGAAGAGATGAATGTCATTGCGAGTAGAACTTCCCATAGGATCCTCACTCCTTTTCCTCTTCTGCTGAATAGAAAGGGCTGCGAAGACTTGCAAGGGAAGAGTACTTACCCACCAGCACACAGTCTATTTTGACATTAGCAAGACATTAAGCATTTGTTAAGTTTCTGGTCTTTCAGGGTTTATCGATTACAGTAGCTAGCATTGACCTTAATGAATGCAGGTGCCTTCCTGCTTTGTATACACTGTATAGTGTTGGGTTTCTATACTCACATGTGGGGTAATTATTATTGTACAATTTTTTTTCTGATATCCAAAATTAGAGTTCAGTAACATTTACCAGGTAATGAGATTTTTAAATTAATCCTCAATAACTATCTCAAAGAGAAATCATTTAAAAGGTGGAGTTAGGGTTTAGAATATTTCATCTGTTTTTTAAGGTTAATCCTTCAGACTATTGTGACCCTATCTTATGCTAACATAGCAGTTCTATTTTCTCTTAAAATACATTGACTTCAACAAAACAAAAATTTATTTTTCTTATATATCAGTAAGCACAGATGACCCAATGCTAGTAGGATGAATCAGTGGTGTTAGAACGTTTTTCAAGCAATCCCTGGTTTTTGGTCCTTGGGTTCACCGTCAAAGGTGGCTTCCACCATATTTACCCTCCAACCTCAGCAAAGAGGGAAAGCAAAAGAAGATAAGGGGACAAAGGTGGAGGAAAAGTTCTTTTTATTCTACATACGCAAGCTAGAAATTGCATATATCACTTCCGTTTGCATCACACGAGCAGAACATAGTCACACTGTCAGAGCTCAAGGGAAATGGAAAATGTGTCCAACCAAAATTTCTGTTACTCTAGAAAGGGATAATATATCCAGGGACCAAAGCAATGGAACATCTGTTGCTTCTGTCATAGAGGCTTGCAAAGCACATTCGATCAGGATTTTAGAAGGTTTTGCACAAAAAAGAATGTGATTCACTCTAAGGAGGCTAAAAGATTTTACTGAGAAGTAAAATCATATTATAATACACACATTTTAAAATTATATTTCCTTGACTTTAAAGAGCTATCAGTTCAATAATTATTAGTGCACTACTATCATAACCCCTAAGAAGAAAAGTTCTTATTGAACCATAGCACAGTGCTTTTTATTATTTAGAATTTTTACTTTATACTCATTGCACTAACTCCTCTAGATTTATTTATATATACATTTCAGCAATTATTCACTGCTCTGTTTCCTGTATTTTTATGCATTTAACTGTTTGTATTATTACTGAATTATAGGGTATTCTTCCTAATGATATTTTAAATACCAATTAAATTCAAAGCATGTAGTACCTACAGTGTGAATCATTTAGTTAAAATGATGATATTATAAGTAGTTGTGGTCAAGTTTTCACATGAGCACCACCACTGCCTGGCCAGCAATAGCTATAAGATGCATCCCAAACTTAGAGGTGTTCGGATGTTAAGAGCAAAAAGTTCATCTTCAAATAAAGAAAGTACAGTAGTTATATTGTAGTAAGTGTACCCTCTCATCCTTCTCCTCAGCTCCACTCATTCCTGTTAGCTATGTGTCTTTCTGAGCAGCACAGGCTTGTGAAGTAAGAGCACACCATTTTCTTTTAAAAGATTCAAATTCACTTTTGTAGTGAACATTTACATAATTCTGAATTTATATACGTTGACCATTGTTTCTATTTTTATATGCTGCCTATAAGCATAAAAAGGAGGACTGATATGTAGTAACAGAACAGAAGGTAAACAGTGATGGCCACAATATAAAGGTGTGGCAATAGGTAATTAAGAATTGGAAAGGCTAAGAAAGGATGGAAGAATATTTAAGGACACAAAATTCCTCAGTTTACCTTGTGAACATGCAAGCGACGCTGTCTAACATTAACAGATAATAAAGGATTAGTATATTAAGTGACTCTTGAAATTAAACCAAGAGACTTAAAAGGAAAAGCATGACTAGGAGAAATATAAGGATGGAACAAAGGGACAAGAGAAAGTATAGACCAAGTGAACTGAATTCTTCTTCTTTAATAGTGGGGAATCCATAGACACAGTATAAAGCTGTTCTTTCTAGGAATTAGGGCAGGAAAGGCAGAAAAATCTACTTTTCATTATACAACTTCTGTCGTTTTGAGAAAACATTTTTTAATTTTTAATTTCAATGATTATAATTTTAAAGTTTTTTTCACTCTTTTAGGAATAACTGTTTTTAATGATCCCTAATTGTTTGCTTATTTACATTCCATTTTTATTTCTTTATAAATTCTGTAAACATTTTACTTGTACACTTTATCAATAATTCCAGTCATTAAAGTCCTTGGAAATCTGTATCTCAACATTAATCCATCTGTGGTTGCTTGTTTCACTTTTGTTTGTTATTGGTTTTATTTTAACTGTGATTAATTTTTAATATAATTTGGGGAGATTACCCTAAAGGCCTGAATAGTGTATACTTCTCCAGGACACTACTGACCCGGAACCATGTTAGCCCCACTGAAGGATCCTTTCTGATCTCCTATCTCGCAGTGAAACCCAATTTCAGTCTCCTATTCCCAGAAATAAGTCAATATTTATCCTAGGATAAGGTTTCCACTCTCAGGTTTTAGTTTATTTCATCCTTGGAAGTATCTCTTATTTTCTGTGATTCTAGTGATTCAAGTAACACATTAAAAAGTGTATTTTAGCTTGAGTTGTTGTATTATAGTGGGAGGGTCCTTCATAGTATTCACTTACCTGTACTGGAAGATCTAGAAGAATATGAAATTCTATAAGATTTACTAGTGCCCTGGGGCGCCTGGGTGGCGCAGTCGGTTAAGCGTCCGACTTCAGCCAGGTCACGATCTCGCGGTCCGTGAGTTCGAGCCCCGCATCGGGCTCTGGGCTGATGGCTCAGAGCCTGGAGCCTGTTTCCAATTCTGTGTCTCCCTCTCTCTCTGCCCCTCCCCCATTCATGCTCTGTCTCTCTCTGTCCCAAAAATAAATAAACGTTGAAAAAAAAAATTAAAAAAAAAAAAAAAAGATTTACTAGTGCCCTAAAACAACAAACATTTGTTAGCTCATAGTTTCTAAGCCATGCATAGTTTCTAAGCATGGCTTAGCTGGGTACCTCTGGCTCAAGGTCTCTCACAAAGCTGCACTCAAGGTGTTGGTTGGAGCTTCATTCATTTCAAGGGCTGGACTGAAGGAGGATACGCTTCCAAACTCACTCACTAAGGTCTCCATTGGCTGTTGGCCAGGGTTATCAGCTCCTTGCCACGTGGACTTTTCTGCAATGTGACAGCTGGTTTGTTTGGAGGGAATAAACAGAAAGAGATCAAGTGAGGACAAGATGAAGCCACAATCTCTTTGTAACCTAATCTTGAAAGTGGCATCCCGTTACTTTGGACTACTCATTAGAAGAATCATTAAGTTTAGCTCACACTCAAGGGGAGGGAAGTACTCAAGGATTAAGAGGCGGAAGTCACTAGGGGCCATTTTATAAGCTGTCTATCACAATGACAAAAATACATAAATTTTAAGAGAGTAAATTTGGTATTTATATAAATCACGTGTCATTCTTATTGGTGTCTCTTTCCTTGAGTCCTTATTGCTATGTTACTCAACTGAATTGCCCACCATGAATCTCTTTTATTTTATTCTGTATGCCTTTAACATGATCTTTCTTCTACAAACAATATTTTCATCATGTAATTCCTCTCCAATAAATCTTTCTTTGGCTCTTTATTTGCAACCTCTCCTCTGCTTCTTTGATCTATCATACTACTAATCAACCTTATTTCTTCTTCTCCCTAAGAAGTAGTTTTTTTTTTTTTCCTTTAACTGGTCTTTTCCTTGCCACTTCCCTGCATTTATTCAGGTTATTTTCGTGTCTTCGTGGCTATCCCTTTATCCAGCTTCCTGACAAATATTCTCATAATCTTTCAAGATCCAGTTTGTCTCATCTCTTCCTTCTAGGCATTCTCTGCCTCCCAGCTCATAGAGTTATGTTTTATTACCTATATCACTCATTTGACAGTTAATCACATACTATTTTGTGACAACTCTTATGTGAATATTATCTTCAACTCCCACTGATATTTAATGTAAATGTAATATTTCTTCAGTTAGATAATTAGTACATCAAAAGCAGAAATTGATTTTCCAGGATACTTACATCATTCAAAATGTGCCTAGCATATAGATGTCACCCAAAAAACCCTCTGAGGGGCACCTGGGTGGCTCAGTCGGTTAAGCATCCAACTCTTGGTTTTGGCTCAGGTTCTGGGATTAAGCCCTGAGTCAGAATCTGCTTTGGATACTCTCCTTCATTCTGTCCCTTCCCTGCTCACGCCTGCATACTCTCTCTCTCAAAATAAATAACTAAACTTAAAAATAAAATAAAATAAAATAAAATAAAATAAAATAAAATAAAATAAAATAAAAAACCATGTGAAACATTGACTTATGTAAAAATAAGCCAAGACTTATACCTTTAAATCTACTTTTCACCTACAACCATCTGAGATCCAACATGCTGTATATATTGATGACTCTTTTGCATTCCAACAAATGAAATTTTTTATTGGATACTCAAATGTATGAAAAACGTGTGTCAAAGCCAAAACACCAATTATAATCAATAATGAGTAAAAATCAATGATGATGATGTTTCAGAGTTCACATGGAATTTTAAAAAACCTTTAGGAAAATCAAATTCAGTGGTCAACCTTTGTGACCTTTGTTTTCACAACCGTGAGTGCCTAATTATCCAAGTGCAGACATTCTTTTTTTTTTCAACGTTTATTTATTTTTGGGACAGAGAGAGACAGAGCATGAATGGGGGAGGGGCAGAGAGAGAGGGAGACACAGAATCGGAAACAGGCTCCAGGCTCTGAGCCATCAGCCCAGAGCCCGACGCGGGGCTCGAACTCACGGACCGCGAGATCGTGACCTGGCTGAAGTCGGACGCTTAACCGACTGCGCCACCCAGGCGCCCCCCAAGTGCAGACATTCTTAAAGATACGAGGGGAAAAGCTAGGGGCAGTGATAAAGGACATGGAACATGAGTAGGAAAATAGCCATAGAGAGCTTTAAATTATTTTTTAAAAACCCTTAAAAATGAAAACCAAAATTTAATCCCATTCCCACTCATGAAGCAAAAATCAGGTTAAAACGTTGGTAGTCAAGTTCCCAATGTGCATAGCAAGCTGTTGTTATAGCCTCAGGGATGTTCACAGTGGATGGTTCTGCAGGCTGCCCTGTTATAGGATGACCCAACGCAAGGCCGTAGAAAAGAAATAATAGGTTAGCCATACTTCAACGTTAAAGATGCCTTTTGAAGAGATCCTCACATGAAGTCTACAAACCTTTCAATCTTATTTCTGTTACAAATTACGCTTGAACAAATCACAGCAGGACGCCCAGAATCTCAAGTACTTTAAGAAAACAGAGCGACAACACAACGAAAGAAACTAAAGTTTTCTCATTCCAAACACAAGCTACTTTAGAAAAAAGGAAATTTTTACTAGGTTACAACGTGTTAAGTGAGGTGTCCAAGGGCAGAGAATGACTCATGGCAAGGCTAAGAATAAAACATGAGTTTTACACCCTAGAAAACTTTTATTTAAAATAAAAATTTAAAACCTATGTGTAATTGAAAAAATGTTCTCACGAATTTCTAAGTGTTTCACTGAAAAGTTCCTCTTCTCTGCCTCTCTCTTTCTCTTTAGATTTAAGGTAAGCACTTGCAAAAATATTGTGCTAATAGGATGACATTAATCTCAGGATATAGAAACTTTAAATACAGAGAGCTGAAAGGGGAAAATGAAAGTGAGGAGGGAGAATTAAATGAAGTTAACTTTTATATTTTTTGTAATAGCTGGACTACTCTAATGGGCATTTATGTTAGAGGACATTCTCATACAGTGCAAAGAGCATGCATTCTAAGATCAGAAAATCTGAGTTCAGGGGCACCTGGGTGGCTCAGTTGGTTAAATGCCTGACTTCGGCTCAAGTCATGATCTCACAGTTTGTGAGTTTGAACCTCACATCTGGCTCTGTGCTGACAGTTCAGAGCCTGACATGTTCTTCGGATTCTGTATCTCCCTCCCTCTCTACCCCTCCCCCACTCACAGTCTGTCTCTCACTTTCTCAAAAATAAATAAACATTAAAAAAATTAAAAAAGAAAAGAAAAGAAAATCTGAGTTCAAATGCCTGTTCTGCCCTATGAAACCTGGGTAAATCACTTAGTCCAAGCCTCAAGGTCTTTATCTGTAATTTGGGTTACAATTCCGCCCAAAAGAGATATTTTGTAGAAAAAATCCTTTGTAAACTCTAAAGCTTATATAAATATTAAGCCACATTTGGTCCCCAAGATTTTGTCATTTTTCCTCTAATGCATGAAAGGATAGCAGCTAGCTCTAGGCAAAACTGCAAAACAGACTAAATCATATTTCACCACTCTTTTCTTTTCCATGTTTCACCCTCTTCATTATTTCTTACCCATGTCTGCTGCTACTGTGGAAATACAAATGCCCTCCTTCCATCACCTTCTCTCTTTTCCACATCCACCAAGATGAGAAAAAGGTATCTATCCATATCTGTATGCACATACCCTTGCATAGGCATGTAAGGATGAGGGCTTTTGGAGGAAGAAAATAAGATCTGCTTCTCCACCTGCTAGCAGTTTATCAGACACCAAAAGACAGTGTCTCCTTCCCATATCCCAGAAAATTTGCTACTGTGATGCAGATCGTGGACCATGTGAACAGAAGACGTTGCAGTAGAATAGGAATTTGGGGGGAGAGTAAATATTTGTGCAGCACTACACACAAAATAAGACACCAACCATTGGCCTAAGCCTTACATCTACTTTCTATTTCATTTTTCTAAACCACTTAAAGGTAATTTCTGGGTACATGGCTTTATTTGTAGGGCAATAATTGACCTTAATGGTGTTCAACACTAGAACCAGTAGGTATTTATAAAACAAAGTTGCCCCATATGAATGGTATCTGTTTTTAAACATGGAGCTCCAAGTAGTGTTGGATAACAATTTGGTTTTTATTATTTTTATTTTTATTTTTGTAATGTTTATTCATTTGAAAGAGAGAGACAGAGAGCACAAGCAGAGGAGAGGCAGAGAGAAAAGGAGAGAGAGAATCTCAAGCAGGCTCCACACTGTCAGTGGAGAGCCCAAGCGGGACTCAATCTCACAAACTATGAGATCATGACCTGAGCTGAAATCAAGAGGCAGTCACTTAACCAACTAAGCCACCGAGGCTCTAAATAACAATTTGAAATTAAAATATAGTTTAATCAGATTTACATTCATAAGTTGAATGATTGCCAAAGTATATTTTCCTTTGATTTTTCTGGAGACATTCCAAATATATGAAAAACAATTTTTCTGCAATATGCAAAAAATTAAGTGAAACATTGAAAAGTAGCCCACTATAATCTGTGTGACTTGATGCTACGAGATTTAAGCAATTGTAGAGTCACTAGTGTTTTTCTGATTGCCATTTAAAATGCATGTTAGAGCAGCCTGGTTGGCTCAGTCGGTCGAGCATTGACTTCAGCTCAAGTTGTGATCTCACAGGTTTATGAGTTTGAGCCCTATATCAGGCTCACTGCTGTCAGCATGGAGCCCGCCTTTGGATCCTCTGTCCCCTTCTCTCTCTGCTCGTCCCCCACTGATGCTCTATCTCTCAAAAATGAATAAACATTTAATAAATAAATAAATAAATAGAATGCATTTTAGTAAGAATAATTACACATTCCAACTAAGATTTCCATACTATTCTTATACCAAAAAATGTAATAGTAGTAGTTACATAGATTCTAGAGGATCCAGTGATTTCTCCCTATTTGATATATATTATTTCCAAAACCACTTGCTTCTAATATGGAATATGCATAATCTTGATATTAGCGAAACTGTTTCAGAAGTGGACTGTTATTAATATTATATATTTTAATTATTATAAATGTGTTTATTTTTATGTGCCATGTGCAATCATACATTTGTCCAACTCCATACATCCTAGTAAATAGTCATGCTCATAATTGAAGTTTATATGATAAAGGACTTTACAAATTACACGTAAACAATTATTATTTGTTTTCTAGCTTTCAATAGTTATCTTGTAAAATCCATTTCCTATTGTCTGTAATACATGCTCCTTCCTTGGGAAAGTGCTACATCTATATTCTCCTCAAATATATTTATGCACTATAAATTCCCACTGACATTGTGGTAATTTTAATTTTCATTTTCATGTAATAATCCACAATTTTTCTATAGTCATGTTGTATTTCCATTAATTTAATTAATTTATTTCTAATGTTACAAATTTCATTAAGAAAGTCTTGGCAAGCACCTATCTTTGCAAACCAAAGTTCTTATGTGGGCGTTTTATTTGAAGATGTTATTTTGCTTTCCATGTCTCTCCATCCTCAACCCTCAATTCTCCATGTCCTTCAATAATCAATTCTTCCTCTGCAGATGTCAGTTTCCTCATCTCCATGGTCCTCAATTCTTCCTCTCTGGCCAGGAGACTTTTGCCATTCATCTCACTGCCTGGAACTCCCTAGCCTTAAATCAATTTCATTGCCTCCTTTCTTAGCCTTCACATCACCACTTCTGAGCGCTAATGGAGGAAATCACACAACTGCTCAGATTGACTCCATATTGTTTATGGCTTCCACATCCACTGGGTACTCACACCTGTCTGGTAAACCTTCTGGGTTTCCCTAGGCACCCTCTCTCCCAGTCTCAGATTGGCAATTTCAAATGTTCTCCCTCTCCTCACACCTCTGATCCCATCTCCTGATCTGTCACTCTCAACACAATGAATCTCCTATTCAGAGAGAGAGAGAGCATTGGGAGCCTCCTTGGTGCTGAGCTCTCCCTTCCCCCATGCCTGGCTGGCCTCTGCTGTGTCCTCGACCCCAGATGTCTGCCCTCCTCAGAGAACTTGCTCTCACACTCAGGCCCTCCCCTTCCTACGTCTTCAAAACCCTTCTTCTGCTAACACCTTCCTCCCCCAAGCACCACTCTCCCAAGTCTCACCCACCTTAAAATAAACTCTCCTGACCTTTCCTATGCTAGTTACTTCCATTTACTCCCCTCCCACACATTTCTCAATTTCCTGCATCTTACCCCACCCACAAACTATTAAAACTTCCCTTGCTAATGATCTCTTTTTACCGATCCAATAAATGCTTCCTAATCCTACGCTTACTTGATATTTTGGCTCCGTGTAACACGTTTCATTGGTCTTTTTTTCCCCCAAATTCTCCCTTTCTCGCATCTTCCATGACACTACACTCTCCTGACTTTCCTTGCCCAGTCTCTTTTTTGGGGCTTCAGTCTCTTTTTTAGTCTCCAGTCCCTTTTTGGGGGCTCATCCCTTTAAGGAGG
Organism: Leopardus geoffroyi; assembly: GCF_018350155.1. Classification (NCBI taxonomy): domain Eukaryota; kingdom Metazoa; phylum Chordata; class Mammalia; order Carnivora; family Felidae; genus Leopardus; species Leopardus geoffroyi. Next base: position 93,383,455 of record NC_059333.1, read on the forward strand.
GTATTGAGGTTACACCCTCAGCCTCCTTCTCTTCTTATGTTAAAATATTACCCCTGGGTGATTTAATCTACTGCCATAGATTCATTTACCATCCATATGCCGAAAACTTCCAGAATTACACCCCAGTTTTCTCTGCTGAGACTCAGACCCATGTAAACAACTGCTCATTAGGTATTTCCACTGGGACATGCAGTGGAGTCCTACAACTCCCATGGTCAGAGCATAACTCATTAGGTACTCACATGTAGCCTGTTGCAAATCCTCTCCTGGCGCTCTGGAAATTTCTCTGGCTTTAGTACATGGCTTCCCAAACTTTTCTGTTTTATTGAGCCAGAGATGTATGTACATATGTACAAATTAAGAGTGATACATATAGAATTTTTTCTGACATCATTTCACATTAAACACAAAATCCACACAGTTTTTCTCTCTATATATACCTGAATCTGTCAGTTTCTTTCCATGTCCACTGCTGTTTGCCTAATTCACACCACCATCATGCCAGGGTCAATGCTGGTGAGAGAGAAGCTGTAAGCAGAAGGGGGTGTTGAAGTGGGGAGGGCCTGAGTGTGAGAGCAAGTTCTCTGAGGAGGGCAGACATCTGGGGTCCAGAACACAGCAGAGACCAGCCAGCATGTGTGGAGGGAGAGCTCAGCACCAAGGAGACTCTTGAGTCTCTCTCTTTCTGAATAGGAGAGGTCTTGTGTTGAGAGTGACAGATCAGGAGATGGGATTGGAGGTGTGAGGAGAGGGAGAACGTTTGAAATTGCCAATCTGAGAATGGGAGAGAGGGCACCTAGGAAACCCTCTTCTAGATTACTGTTACAGCTTCGAGCTCATCTCTCTTCCTCCTGTGTGGTCCTTCCAACATACTACACCCTGTAGCCAGTGATTTTATTAAACAGATCTCCTTTTTAAATACTTCTGAACGCGACCCACAGTCCCTAGGAATTTCTAAGCTGCTGAGCATGACATCAAGACAATTGCAGTCTGGACCCTGCTCAGCGAAATCTCACCCCTTGTCACTGCAAGCTCCTTCACTCACTCTGCCAGTCAAACTGAATCCCTTGAAATGCTCCAAAAGTGTCATGCTCTCTTTCCTCTTGAACCTTAGCACATGCAATACCTGTGTCTAGAGTGCCTGTATCTACCTACTCAGCCTGCCCTCCTCCTCTGTATAATCCCTCCTCCTATTTCTTCAGTCTTAATCTGGAGGTTATCACCTACAGAACACCTTTCAGATGCGCTTTCTGCAAGAAGTTACTTTTGCCCACAGCGGTGCCTCCGTATCTCGTGCTTTAGCCCTTTATTAGCATGTATGCTGCATCATGATTCTCTGTTCACTTATTTTGGCAAGCATTACGGCAAGGCCAGAGGAAGTGCTAAGTTAATAATTTTGACTGAATGAAAAATGAAGTCCACCCACAGCAAGGCATTTGTTGTACAAGTGTTTATACCTTATACACGATTAATTTCCAAAGAAATACGGAAGAGGAGGCAAAAATCTGTGTCCTCCTTAGATGAATACGTATATCCACTTTAAAACAGAAAATCAAACCATGTGAGAATCTCTCAGCATGAGAGGCAGAGTACATATGGAACCTGGATGTGGTTAAACTGTTGTGCTCAGGCAGGTCAGGAGCTGGGGCATCTATTGCTTGCCATCAGTAATAAGGCCTGTCAACTGGTGAGTAGACAATAGAATGTCAGCAGTCACAATACTGCTGTGGCTCCCGTTATCTAGTTAATAAGCTCTACCTACTAAATATGCATTAGACTAATGGAAGAGAGCGATGCAATAATCTTCTGCACAAATGCATGTCCGTCGTTTTTTGCAAGCGGCTGAAGATTAAGAAAATACTGGTGCAGCACCCTGATTAAATGTTACACTTATTTAACACTTACTAAAACTTTTCCACTCTTCTATTATTAGTTTTCTTTCTCCATTTTAAATACAAACTACAAAGTCATTCAATTCCATTCCTGAACCAGACGTAATGCTAATATTTCCTGCTTTAAGTAAAAAGTCTAATCGTTTTTCTTTCATCTTTCCCTTCTTATGGTAACTGATCTTTCCTATCTACAACTCCATGTAGAGTTCTTAGGTCTATTTGGGGATTAGCCTGGTGACTTCTTATGTCAGTACTAAAATGTCACACAGCTTTTTTTTTTGTTTGTTTTTTTGTTTTTTTTTAAATCACAGAAGTGGTATTACAACCTGGGCAAAAAAAGAAAAAGCAACACCTTCCCCACCCCATGCTGCACAGGCACCAAGTGATTACCCACCTCTGTCTTTACAAACTGATGTTCTGTTCTTTGCTAAAATGCCCTACTTGTCCAGCCCAACTTGTCGAGGCAGATTATGCTGTTATCTGCCATTAGATAGAGTTGCCAGACAAAATACAGAAAAACAGGTTAAATTCGAATTTCAGATAAACAACAAATAATTTTAGTGTAAGCATGTTCTATGTCTTATTTGTAATGGATGGGTACTAAAAATTATTCGTTGATTATCTAAAATTCAAATGTAACTGAGCGTCTTCTAATTTTGATACATCTAGTAACCTTAGCTGTGAGGGCTGCAGTCAGAAAGAGGCCATCTCAAAAATCACCTATTTCCTCACTAGCCACATCCCACAACCCTCCAACCCCACCTCATCTTTTTGTTACTTGAAAGTTACCAACTCAGAGATGCAGCAGGAAAGGACCTAGCAATCCAGGTCCAAGTTTAAGCCCCAACCTCCTCATTTTCCATTGAGGAAACAAAGGCTCAGAGTTCAGGACATACGGTAACGCGATAGTAGAGTTGCAAGGAGTTCTGGTTTTGTTGTTGTTGTTGTTGTTCTTGTTGTTGTTGTTTACAAGCCTTCTACTCTAAAGGTCTTAGACAGTGTTTGTTTTTGTTTTTTAAGAAAAGAGGCATTTTCAGGATACCACCAATAAAATACAGCTAAGCTTGGTTGGATGGGACATGCTTATTGATCCTCTCTCAGAAAGTCTAAAAGTCATATAAATATCCATTTAACTAAAATGCATGCAATATAATGCTAAGCAAAACAGTGGCTAAGCCAGAAATAAGGATATGGGTATGGTGGTACAACAAGAAGACAGAGGTGCAGAAGCTGGATGTGTCTACATGTCCATGGAAACAGAGAAGTCCCTGGACACCCTGAGAGTTTCTCCTCAGGACTGTATAGGAGCCTTTATATCCCCATGATGGGCTATATGTGGCACAGCTAATACTTATCAGTGTAAAAAGTACATTGGAAAACGATCAACATAAAATGATACATGTACATCTGAACACATTCAACTTACTTATGCACCAAGACATAAGTAAGTTGCCTTTGTGGGGGTCCAAGTCTGGGTCTGCTCTTCCCATGAACTCTCACTGTACTCCCCCACAGATATAACTTCCTCTGTATGACATCTATTATGTTTTCCTAAGGTGCAATATAATTTTAATATTGCAAAATCTCAGGCATATGATTCTCAAGATCACACTCCTTTGCCCCCAGCTTCCTGAAGGATACAGTCATCAAAGAAATCAATGGAAATAATACTCTGAGTAGAGAAAGGCTTCATCATGCATGAAACTCAGAACCTGTCTGCTGTCTGTCCTGAAAGAGACCTAAAAATAATAGAAAGCTTTCCTTAAGCAGGAAGAGGGAATTTAGCAAGCAGCCATGTGCTTTGGAACAAGAAGGAATAACAGGTACATTGTGCTGGTGGCCGGAGTGATGTGATGTAGAACAGCATGAGAGAAAGGCAGTGGGCATATTAGAGGGACCCAGTGACAATATAGACGATACAGAAAACCTGGCTTGGAACTAACTAGCCAAGCAAGGGAAAAAAATAAAAATAAAAAAGGATTTTGTCTCCTAATAAGTGTAATTCATAAAAAATTAAAGAAGATAGATGGATCATGGGCAAAAAGCCTAGAGATACCTAGGACCGAAACTCAGAAGGTGTCTGTAAAGAAAAACAAACATGGTGTGCTGGAGTCAGCTCTTTACTGGCTTCTGGGAGCCAATTGTACACCTCTCTTCCCAGTGCCATGTGCAGTGACCTTGTGGTAGTGGTTTAAAAGAGGCCACTGTAAGGAATATTTATATATGGAAATTGGCACACTGCCAATCAGTGTTTGTGTGTGTGTGTGTGTGTGTTTGTCTTCCTGAGAGCTGGTTTATAAGCACAGCACTGCCCACTACCTAAAACCCAGCAGAGGAAACATGAGAGGGATGGTATAAGACCAACAGGCTCGGGATGCCTTCAAAGAAGATGGCCTGGGGCCAGAGGATATATTCACTGGGGCAGAGGGAGCAGAACCAGAAGTAGAATTGGAAAGAAGAGTCTGGCATAAATTCCCCAGACCTAGAAGCTCTACCTATCCAAATCTAATTCAGAACAGAAATCTAAGAAGTTTATCTCAAATTATGTTGAGGCAGAGAAAAGAGCATGGGAACTTTCAGTAATATGTAGAAACCAATGCTCTGTAAACATGAACATTTTTATTTTTGTTTGCTTCCAGATTTTTCTTTTAAAAAATTCAAATCCTGTGTTTGCTATTCTAAGGACTATTGTTTCTAAACTTTAGCCTTGAGAGCCCCGAATGAAGTATCTGCAGCTGGTGCTGAGAGCAAGAGATGCTGAAACAGGCAAGAAGGATGTAAAGTTAAACTTCACCCATTTCTAAACAGAAACTAATAGCTATTTGACCAAGCAGGGCTATACCTGGAATTTGCAAAATTGGCTCCAGAGGTTCCACAGGGCTCCCACACCCTGTGAAGGCCCCAAATGTAATAATGAGACTTCAGCATGCATCCTCAGGGGTAGCCCCTGAATTTGCTCAACAATATCAAGCCTGCTCATTAATTTGCTTTTCCCGTAACTTCAAGACAAGGACAAAACTTAAACAATCTGTGTTTGCAAGGGAAAGCACATAATTGCTTTTGCACTTTAGCAGAAGGTAATTGCTAAGCCTATTCCAAAGAACAGGAAACACATTTCTTGTATTTTCCTCACCAAAATTTTTGCCAATCATAATAAAGAATTTTGAAGACAATTCAGATAATGAAATTACACTATATGTGCCAAAGAGAGCATTAATCTCTTTGGCTTTTGTAAGAAATTATGATATTTACTATTACAAATAGAATAGGTATTTTATAAAGGATACGTAAAAGAATGACCAGGGATAATATCAGAAACAAATATATAACATCCATTCATGATAAAAACCCTCAACAAAGTATGTTCAGAAGGAAGATAAAGTCCATATATAAAAAACGCACAACTATTATCATCCTCCATGAGGGAAACTGATATCTTTTCATCTCCAGTCAGGAACAAGACAGGGATGTCCGCTCTCATCACTGTTATTTAACATAGGACTGGAAGTCTTAGCCTTAGCAATCAGACAACAACAACAAAATAAAAGGCATCTAAATCAGCAAGGAAGAAGTAAAATATTCACTATTTTCAGATGACATGATACTATATATGGAAAATCTTAAAGCACTAAAAAAATGTTAGAATTGGGGCGCCTGGCACATGAAAAGATGTTCAACGTCGCTCCTTATCAGGGAAATACAAATCAAAACCACACTCAGATATCACCTCACGCCAGTCAGAGTGGCCAAAATGAGCAAATCAGGAGACTATAGATGCTGGCGAGGATGTGGAGAAACGGGAACCCTCTTGCACTGTTGGTGGGAATGCAAATTGGTGCAGCTGCTCTGGAAAGCAGCGTGGAGGTTCCTCAGAAAATTAAAAATAGACCTACCCTATGACCCAGCAATAGCACTGCTAGGAATTTACCCAAGGGATACAGGAGTACTGATGCATAGGGGCACTTGTACCCCAATGTTTATAGCAGCACTCTCAACAATAGCCAAATTATGGAAAGAGCCTAAATGTCCATCAACTGATGAATGGATAAAGAAATTGTGGTTTATATACACAATGGAATACTACGTGGCAATGAGAAAGAATGAAATATGGCCTTTTGTAGCAACGTGGATGGAACTGGAGAGTGTGTTGCTAAGTGAAATAAGCCATACAGAGAAAGACAGATACCATATGGTTTCACTCTTATGTGGATCTTGAGAAACTTAACAGAAACCCATGGGGGAGGGGAAGGGAAAAAAAAAGAGGTTAGAGTGGGAGAGAGCCAAAGCATAAGAGACTGTTAAAAACTGAGAACAAACTGAGGGTTGATGGGGGGTGGGAGGGAGGGGAGGGTGGGTGATGGGTATTGAGGAGGGCACCTTTTGGGATGAGCACTGGGTGTTGTATGGAAACCAATTTGACAATAAATTTCATATATTGAAAAAAAAAAGAATTGGGGCTCCTGGGTGGCTCAGTCGGTTAAAGTGTCCGACTTCAGCTCAGGTCACGATCTCACGGTCCGTGAGTTCGAGCCCCGCGTCGGGCTCTGGGCTGATGGCTCAGAGCCTGGAGCCTGCTTCCGATTCTTTGTCTCCCTCTCTCTCTGCCCCTCCCCTGCTCGTGCTCTGTCTCTCTCTGTCTCAAAAATAAATAAAACGTTAAAAAAAATTTTTTAAAGAAAAAAAATAAAAAACTGTTAGAACTGATCAACAAATTCAAGAGTCGCAGGATACAAAATCAATGTACAGATATCTGTTGCATTTCTATACACCAATAATGAAGAAGAGGAAAGAGAAATTAAGGAACCAGTCCCATTTATAATTGCACTAAAAACAATAAACTTCTCTGACATCAGCCATAGCAACTTCTTTCTAGAAACGTCTCCTAAGGCAAAGGAAACAAAAGGAAAAATAAACTATTGCTACTACATCAAGATGAAAAGCTGCACCATGAAGGAAATAATCAACAAAACTAAAAGGCAACCTACTGAATGGGAGAAGACACATCTGATAAAGGGTTAGTATCCAAAATATATAAAGAACTTATAAAACTCAACACCCAAAAAACAATCCAATTTAAGAAAATGGGCAGAAGACATGAACAGACATTTTTCCAAAGATGACATACAAATGACCAACAGACACATGAAAGGGTGCTCGTCATCACTTACCATCATGGAAATGCAAATCAAAATTACCATAAGATAATACCTCACATCTGTCAGAATAGCTAAAATCAACAACACAAGAAACAACAGGTGTTGGTGAGGATGTGGATAAAGGGAAACACTCTTGAACTGTTGATGGGAATGCAAACTGGTGCAACCACGCTGAAAAACAGAATGGAGTTTCCTCAAAAATTTAAAAAGAGAACTGCCCTACAATCATCAATCATCACACACTTGGGCTGTTTCCATAATTTGGCTATTGTAGATAATGCTGCTATAAACATTGGAGTGCATGTACCCTTTTGAATTAGTATTTTTGTATTCTTTGGATAAATACCTAGCAGTGCAATATGTGTGTGTGTGTGTGTGTGTGTGTGTGTGTATATATACACATACCCACACACACTCAGCCACAGAAATGAATGAAATCTTGCCATTTGCAACGACATGGATGGAGGTAGAGAGTATGATGCTAAGCAAAATAAGTCAAAGAAAGACAAATACCATGTGATTTCACTAATGTGTGGAATTTAAAAAATAAAACAAATGAACAAAGGGAAAACAGAGAGAGAGAGAGAGAGAGAGAGAGAGAGAGAGAGAGAGAGGGAAGCAAACCAAAAAACAGACTCTTAACTACAGAGAACAAACTGATGGTTACCAGAGAGGAGATGGGTAGGGAAATAGGTTAGATAGGTGATGGGGATTAAGGAGTGCACTTGTCGTGATGAGCACTGGGTGATGTATAAAATCACTATACTGTACACCTGAAACTAGTATTATACTGTATGTTATTAACTAACTGGGATTTAAAAACTTAGAAAAAAAGAAATAAATATGTGTTATAGTTTTGTGTGTGTTGATTTTTCTACTTTGAGCTCATGTGAAAGTTTTTTTGATGTTCTTTTTCTAAAATACATACTTAAATCATACACACACACACACACACACACACACACACACACACACACAGAGTTTTAGAGGAGAAAAAAATCTTAGTAACCAATTACTTCAAAGCCTAAATGCTACAGATAAGGAACTGCAGCCAGTTTGCTAATGGAAGAGCTTAAGTCCTGTTTTAGTTCTGAATCAGTGTTCTTTCTAGGACTATGATACAATGCTTCACTGAAAAAAAATAACCTAATACTTATTGACTGAGGTGTACGAAATATTAAAGTATGTGATATTCAGGTGGAGTGAGGGGAAGCAGGTTAACTGAAAGAAAACACTAAAATGCCCGGGTTATCCTGACTCCTCTATCTTCAGCAACTCAGAGAGCCTTAGGTGATAGTTTCACTTAGGGCCATCTGCAATCTCTAGTAATCATTCCTCCTAACTTCATGCTGAGTGACTGAACAAGTAACCACAATTCGTAACTGCAAGACAAGATGGTCTCTAAAATGGCTTCTACTATAAAACGTTCATTGCTAACTGCATGGTCTCTTTCTTATCCCTATGAGTACTTTCCTATTCACTGGCTCACCAGGTAACTGGTCTTAGAGAATCTGTATTGCATTTGCCTGGTATTTGTAAGAAAATGTCTTATTTTCTTTTGGCACATGAAAGGTCTTTATACACACCAACAGAAAGTGTTTTAACCATATTTCTATGGGGACAATGTTGCCTTAAATTTTTTTGTCCTTAATATTATTTGATGTTTTCTGGAACAACGATCCTTGGCTTATCAAATTTTTGTATCAATTGTTTTGACAACTAAAAGCCAAGTTCAGGAAGAGGTTTCTAATCCAAAATCACTTATTCTATTTTTAGTTTACACTGACCTGTGCTTGGAAATCACTTGTGATTATAAAAAAATAAATATTGAGAAAGTGCTGTATACGATTATGCAGGTGTGGCACTGCACAAGTCCAGAGGACGTCATTCATATTATTCATAATGGATGTGGATGATGCCTTCTCTGGAGTTGTGCCATGTACAACTTTCATGGCCATGCATGGTGGCATCATTTGGGGGATTATTTTCCTTATTTAAGGAGTATAAGAGTCCGTCTCATGTAGTTTGCATTCTGCAGCAATTACTCTTTTGCCTGGTTTTACAAACTCTTTCCACATCTGAAATACACAGGCTTCCATACCTAACAAAATCTGAACTATTTGACCTGTGATGACAGAGGGAAAACTTTTAGCTCAAGATTATTAAAAGTAGAGATCTAAATGGGAAGATACAGGTTCAAATTCCCATTTAGCAAACTGCATAAGTCATTTGTGGAAAAGTAATTTTCTTCAGTTGTATATGAGGGTAGAAGGACCTGACTTACTCAGTCACTGCAGTGTGGTAAAGAAATTGAAACCAACCAGCGCTATCCTGCCACCTATGGGAGGGGTGTGGGATTCAACAGATATTTTAAAACTTTGAAGGAATTCATACGACAGCTTTGAGATTTAGCCCAATCATTGACTTAAGGGACTCAAGCAGAGTAGCTGCCTACTCATGGAGAAATCAATGTCAAAACTTGGAAAGACTGGGGGAAAAAAAAGTATAAATAAGACATAATAAGAGAAATATATATACATAATAGACATGTATAATCAACTTCACTGGTAACCAGGCAGTGCAAATATGAAAATCAAAGGGAAATATTCCTCACCTACCAAATTAACAAAGATGACAAAAACTGCTGTTGGGGAAGTTGAAATGAGACACCATCACAGAGTACTGCTAGCAGGATTATAAATTGGCAGCATTTTTTAGTAAATCAACATCACAGCAGGACACTGGGCTATTAAAAAGTTAATGCTCTTTGACTTAGAAATTCCACTTATAAGAGTAATCCTAAGGAAATAACCCCAAAAAGTACACCAAAAGATGTGCATGAGGATATGTATTTGCTTGGGAAAATTTGGCAAAAAACAAAAACAATAACAAAAACACTGATACTCCCAATAAAATAAAATCATGGTATATCCACCGACTAGAGTATGTAGAAAATAAATAATATTTTAGTGGAATGTTAAATGGCATGTAAAATGAATGCTATCCAATGTTATGTGAGGAAGACAAAGTAGATTTCCAATTTAAAAGTCATTATATTGAGTGTACTTTGTAAAAGATAGCTATAGTCATTGGCAATATAGAGCAGTAAAATCATGACTGGACTATTTTTGTAAGTTTCAAAAAGAGGCAAAACTAAACCATTGTGTTAAAAAGCCAGGGCAATGATTACCTTTGGGGAATAAAAACACAGGTAGTGATTAGAAGGGGCTTCTGATGTGGTAGAAATGTTTTACTTCTTTTATTTGGATCGTGCTTACCCTGCTGAGTTCACTTAATGACAATTCATTGAACATACTTGCAGTTTAATTCATTTTTCTGTACGTGTACCATATTTCAATAAAAAGTGATACCTATATGATTTGTTAAACTATAAGGAAAAGCAAGGGAATGTCATACAATTAGTAACAGTTTTTAGCAGAATGATGCAGTCCTTAGAGGTACATAGGTTTTTTTCAAATGTGTTAATAATATTCTTCCTAAATGTAGAGAAGATAGATACATGGCTGTTCTCCTTAATACATACAATCAGGGTTTGAACTCCTACATATGTATATTTTAGAGTAAAAATACTGTTCTTTAAAAAAGATGTCTGGGCCACCTGGGTGGCTGTCAGTTAAGCAACCAACTTTGGCTCAGGTCATGATCTCACAGCTCACAAGTTTGAGTCCCACTCTGGGCTCTGTGCTGACAGCTCAGAGCCTGGAGCCTGCTTCAGATTGTGTTTCCCTCTCTCTCTGCCCCTCCCCCCACCCACTCTCTCTCTCTCTCTCTCTCAAATACAAATAAACATTAAAAAAAATTTTTTTAATGTACAAAACTTTATAAAGTTTATTTATGTATATGATACCTGCATATTTATGTGTTAAGAGGCCGAGAAGAGGCACGATCTATTTATTTCTATCTATTCTTAGCAAAAAGACCACAAAGATACACAATAAGTGTTCTTAGTGTTTCTCTTTAGAATACAGGTAATTTTTACATTATGTACACATTTTGGAATTTTACAAATTATTCTTAAGTATCATATTACTTTTAGAATCCAGAAGCAAAAATACAAACTTTTTTTTTTTCAAGGTAAAAAAAATCGCGCCTTGTACAGAAATGTCACGGAGAAGCCTGCCAGGTCTCGCGGGTGGAGCACCTTGGGGAGGGGCGGGGCGGAGTCGCGTGGAACGTGACGTTTCAAACCTGCGCGCCCCCCGCGAGCGCACAGACCGGCGTGGTCTCAGATAGGGACGTTTGGACTCGGGCCTGTGCAGATGCAGCAGCTAGGAGTCCAGAGCTTCGCCCCGCCCCCGCTGGGTTGACCCACAGCTCAATAGGTAGGAAGAAGTTCAAGTGCGCTCAATTAAAACTTTTCACTTTTACTGGCTGGGTGGGAAGGAAGGGTGGTGACCTTCAGGGGAAAGCACAAGTAAATTGTGGAAACCCAGGGCTTCTGGTCTTCCTTCGCACCGAAGAACAAGGAACGTTGCTTGTAGATAACCCTAATAAATAGCCGAGGAATCATTTTTATGCAGGCAGTTGAAAGGTAGGGAGTTCCAAAGTGTTTCCCTATCCAGTTCACTGACCCGCCGTATCTCATTCCCACTTGGATGAGAAAGGGAAAGCTAGGATCATATTTGGTTTCTGAGTAATAGATTTTTTTGTTGTTTTGTTTTATCCTAACTTGTATTTCTCAATGAAGTGTATATTTTGAGGACATCTACCTGTAATCACGTGAAAGATGATGACTATTTCACAGTACAGAGTGGTTTTTTTGTTTGTTTTTTTAATCATTTGCAGTAAGAGATGTTTGTTGTCTCCTTAACTCACGATGTGACCGTGGACTGAAGATATTGAATGCTACTGAGTAGTAGGCTAGGAGATAATCTGAGCTCTTTTTCTCAGACACAGACCATTGTCTTCCATCCATGTATTCTAACATGCCTGGCATAAAATGTGTTGTTCCATGTATGAGTGAGTGAATCATTGAATCTGTGAATGAACGTCTTTCACAAGGAGCCTACCGTGCAAAGGTGGTTCAGCATGAGCAATGAAAAATAGCGGTCAACCTTGCTTAAACTTTCACATCCCTTGGGGTGCCTGGGTGGCTTTGTTGGTTGAGCGTCTGAATCTTGATTTTGGCCAGGGTCATGATTCCAGGGTAGTGGGATCAAGCCCCATGCGGAGCCTGGCATCACACCTCCCCTCCCTGACCTGGGTGTGGAGCCCACTTGAGATTCTTTCTCTCCTTCTGCCCCTTCTCCCCTGCTGTGCTCTCTCTAAAATAAAAAATAAATAAAGTAAAATTTCACATTCCTTGTTTATGAAGTATTTATAGGTATCAGGAAGGATCTCTGTTTTTAAAACACCAGCTAAGTGTTTGCCATTTTCAGTAAGCCACTAGTTTGAAATAAATGCATGAAAATTTATTTCTATTGATAATTTAACATTTTATGATTAAATTTAGGGTGCTAATAATGTTATTATGCACACCAAAGGGCTTTGGATCTTTCACATTTCACCAGTTAGACCTTGGATGCCATTCAGGTGCTCTTTTAAATGTTATTGCAGGCTGGATGTACTGCTTTCCTCCAAATGGAAAAATTAATTTGATTAGGACCCAATAATAATATTTTACAGGGTTATGTTTTCGTTTTTGTTTTTTCATGTGTGGCAAGAGCTCAAATATCTTTATAAAGTGAAAGGTAAGAGATAAGAGAAAAAGATTGTACTGGAAGGAAGAAATGGGCCAGAATCCTTCAAACTGCCTAACTCTATACACATTCTGTAGTTTTCTTCATTGGCCTGATTTGAATAAAGAATGGAATATTGATTCTGATGGGGGATAAAGGGACTCAGCTGAAGGCAAGATTATGTTGTGTAGTGTTTCACAGAAGTTTAAAACAGTTTTAAACTTCTTTTTCAAGTGCATAGAACCAACCTAAGTTGGTGAGTTGCCATGGTGTGCAACACAAGTACATAATCAAGACAGAACTGAGATTTTTTTTGTTCCCAAAGTGGACTTTTCATTTAAGTACCTGTTCAACCCTGCTCAGTCTGTTACTCATCAGTGTTATTATAACCAAATGGCTAAAACTTCCAGTCTGGTCATTTTTAAAGATATTTCCAAAGAGAAATAATTTTAAAAGACACTCAGGAAAAACACCTTTTTATTTATTTATTTATTTTTTTTGCCACTGTTCAGAATGAACTGCTTGTAAAAGAAACTGCCCTAAATGCATAAAGTTATTCATCTTCTGAACAGTGAAACTAGCACATTGGACATTGATTACAACTTAAAAGAAAACAACAAATGAACATGAATCCTAATCAGGAGATATAGAACCTTCAACTGATCTCTAGTCATAAACCCATAGTTTATTCCTTATTGCAGGAGAATATTTTCAAATTAAGACACGATGACTAAAACCACATGTCTCTACTAAAACCACATCTCTCTACTAAAACAACACTCTCTCTAGAATTTGACTGCAATTTCTGTCTTTATTTTTCTTTTATGTGACACATCAGTTGAAAATAGATAAATAGTTGCCCCAATAAAGGTAGGCTATGGTAACAAAAGCCATACAAACACCATATGCTCAAGGGTTTTTAAATCCTTTTATATCCAGGAGCCCAGAATATTGTCTCTTTACTCGGGTAAAATATATTGAGTCATCTTCCTGGAAAGTAACATTCAAGTTATTACATTTTGCACCTATGAAGAGCCTTTTTGAATTTTTTCAGGGATGTTAATAAAATAAAATACTACAGCAGTCTAGCTTAAAGATCACTGAAGGAGAGACTATAACTTATCACAGCTCTGGCTAAATTTAAAAATATACATGATAAATGAGCATGATCCAGGTGTCCAATATAAAGAACATTTTCCTAATTATCCATTTTTTTAAAATTTCTGAGCAATAACAGCAATAATAAAAATGGCAATAACAATATTATGGTAGTTAACATTTATTGAGCACCTACTATTATCAGGTAACCTTCTTCTATTAATCTTCTCAACAACCACATGAGGCAGATATTATCATTAACACCATTTTGTAAATGAGGAAACTGAGGATCCAATGGCCATGATTGTTATCAACATCAGCCTAAATTATATGATGGGAAAAACTGCTGTAAAATAAACATGATAGCAAAGATTCAGCTTTACCTCTACTACTTTTTAGAAAGGCTTGGGCATAAATTTATTTAACACTGCATGATGTGATATACACTTAGTATGAAATATCTTAGAGTCATGTATTTGAACCACCAGTATTTCACAATTTTAGGCAATTTCGAAAGGTAATTGAACTGATTTGACACAGGATATGTATTAGAATGTGTCCCTTTAACCTTGATGAGTAGAAGCTGAAATCACATTGCAACCTAGAATTGCATGACAAGTAGAAAATTGATTTAAATAGAATAGTTCTAAGTAAATAGTTTTAAATAGTTTTTAAGTAGATCATTTTAAATAAAATGTTTCAGGAAGACTAATATTATAATTACTAACAGAAATAAAAATCACTAATAGAAATCAGAGCTTTTGATTTCAATTTCTTTTCACAGGTGAATTAGTTGTTCTATCTGGCTATTTACTTAAGTTAAATAAAAGTTAAATCTTAAATAATAAAACATTGCTTATTAAATAATCTCATTGACACATTGCTATTTATTAAGGTAAATAAGATTTACTTAAATAAGTTGTGCATGTGCCTTTCAAGAGTAAACATTGATATATGGAACCAAAATTTAGAAACTAAGATTAAATTTCTTCAACAGAGGAAGGGAATTGTATATAACTCTGTTTGAGTTGGTGTTTTTTAAATGTGTTTGAGAATATGGACTTGAAAATGCTGGTCTTACTTTACTTTAGGCACCTTTAGTTGTTACTTATTAGGATGATAGCTCCACATGTTAGTTGAAAAGTTACTGGCACTCAACCTGGGCCTGTATTTCTTCGCTAGAATAACTTTCCTTAGGAAATTCCACATTGTGGGTGTTCATCTGATTTCACATGCATGAATGCTTCAATGCTTTCCCACTAGTTAGCACTTAAATTCCTATTAGCCAGCATAACTCAAGCAGAAGAATTCAATGATGTCTTTAAAGATCACCTAAGTTATAGCTTGAGAAGACATTGTATTGTCACCCCCTTCCAAAAAAAAGTGCATTTAAATTGTTAAAAATCAGCTCAATTTTGTTAACATGAAGGTGTAAGGAAGGAATAAAAACCATGACATAATAACTACTTCACATCCCTGTAGAGCAGACATTTGGAAACCTAAATTTTAATTGTAGGGGAAAAAAAGGGGATTGCAATAGCCCATGGCCTCCACAGTCAGCTCTCAGTATATTCCTAGGCTGAACATACCTAGTCTTTACTCTTGGAAGGTAAGGGTGTGTGTGTGTGTGTGTGTGTGTGTGTGTGTGTGTGTGTTTTGAGAGTCCACACAATACTGCTCAGAGAAGGAGAATGCTAGAGGAAGGAACACATAGAAGGCATCTAAATCTCCTTAGGTACTAGGGGCAAGGCTTAATTAAAGATTCTCAAAAGTTCAGATCTCAGTTAATGTCCCCATATTTTATATTAACTAATGTAATTAACAGTGAAGGGAACATTATGTTAAACATGAGGGTCATTACCAGCCTAAGGGACAAGATTTTATATACATTAAAAATGATACTATTTATGAGTTTAAACATTTCAACCTATATACAGAATCCCTTCAGATGTTGCCCATACATTCATTGACAAATTCCATAAATGTAGAAAAGTAGAGATAATCTGAAGTTCATAGAAGCTTTATCTTTTCATGCAGTTGCCATTTTCCCCCTTTTCTCCCAGAAATTTTATCTTCCATGGGCCTTGTTACTTTGTTGTTACAGAATCTGTTCAACTACTACCCATGCTAACCTGGTCATCTGTTTTTGTTCTCATCTTCCAATGGCAGATGACTACCTCCGTTTTCCACTAATTTTTCCATCTCCCTAATTCTCAATTTTTTTTTATTCTCTCAGATCTTTATTATCTATAATATGCTGTCAGGAATAGTGGGATAGAATTGGGGGTGGGGAGGAGAGAGCTATAGTTTGAAAAAATCTCCCTTCTTTCCTCAGTATTGAGACATCCTTCTTCACACCTTTTCCTTAGGATTGAGTATTGACTGAAGTAAGGTTGGTCCTGAGGTCATCGATCTGGTCATAAGGTCATCATACTTACCAATTAATATATCAAACAGTTGTAAGGAGATTGGTCATAAGTGAGGAAGCACAGAGGGATTTTTTTTCTTTCATCGTAACTAAACTTTAAAAAATTATGATGATGACAGCAAACAACTTCTGCATATCCCATGCAGTTTGTGAAATTTCAAGCTGTCCTGGTTTGTCATTTTCTTAATGTAAACCTTTTATTGATGTATAACATATTTAGTAAAGTATACAAATTATAAATGTACAGTGTGATATAGATCAATAGATTGATGAATGGATGGATAGATAGATAATAAATGGTGATATCAGTAAGCCCAGGAACACCCTCCTGGCCCATTTCACTTACTACCCACCCTCTCAATAGTAACCACTTTTCTGACTTCTAACACCACAAATTAATTTTGACTCTTTTAAAAATAAATTATACAGCATATATTCTTTTGTATCCCTCAACATTTTACTTGTGAGATTCTTTCATGTGATTGCTTGTATTTGTAGTTCATTTATTCTAGTGCCATATAATATTTTTTCATTATATAAATATTCTACGATTTATATCTCTTTTCTAGTGTTGATTGACGTTGGAATATTTTTAATGTTTTATTGCTATGGACAGTGCTACTGAGAACATTCTTGTCCATGTGTATTTTTTATCATAAGTATGCATTTGTGCCAGGCTTATGGGAGAAAAAAAATTTACCCAGACATAGGGTATAGGAGAAACTAGGTGCTGCCAGTTTTCCAAAGTGGTTGTACAAATTTGCATTCATATAAACTGTATGTAATAGTTCCAGTTACACAATATAATTTCCAACACTTGGTATTGTCTATCTTTTTTATTTTAATCATTCTGGTGGATTTGTGGTTGCATCTAATCTGGGATTTCAATTTACATTCCTTGGATATTTAATGAAGTTGGCAACTTTTTAATAAGTTTATTAGTCATTTGGAAATCCTTGTTTGTGACACATCTACTAAAATTTTTGGTCCATTTCTCTACTGGATTTTCAGCCTTTTTCATATTGATTTATAGAAGTCCTTTAGATATTCTGAATGAGTCTATGTCAAATATTATGTATTACCAGTATTTTCTCTTATTCCATGAACTGCCTTTTCATTTTCTTCATGGTGTATTTTACTGAAGTAATGTTATTACTTATAACCTACTCCAATTTATTAATTTTTGTGTCCTGCCTAAGATATTTTTGCTTACTCCAAAGTCATGAAAATATTGTATGTTTTTTTTCTAAGAACTTGGCTTTTATGTTTAGTTTTTCAATGTATTTGGAATTAATTTTTGTGTATTATGTAATGTAGGAGTCAAATTTATTTTTTCCATTGGACTTAGCCAAGTACCATTAACTTAAAAGACCATAATTTTCCTCCTTTCATGGCAGGGTCACTCACCTCATAAATTAACTCATCATTTATGTGTGGGTCTATTTCTGAGCTTTTTATTCTTTTCAAATGGTCTAATTATTTACGTTTGCATCAAAACCATCATGCTTTAATTATTGTAGCTTTGTAATAATTCTCAATTATTTGCTTAAATTCTCCAGCTTTGTTTTTCAGGTTTATCTTGGCTATTCTTATTTCCATATAAAATGTGAAGTTTGTTGTGGCTTGACTTACAATTAAGCTATGTTCAATTTTGGTAAAGGTTTCAGGTACATTTGTAAAAGAATGCACATTCTGATGTTCTTTGATGCAGGATTCTACATGTATCAATTAGGTCCAGTTCATTACTTGTGTTACTCAGAACTTCTGTGTCCTTAAAAGTTTTTTTTTTCCTTTCCTTTCCTTTTCTTTTTTCTTTTTCTTTTTTTTAGGATGAGGGGTTCTGAAAATCAATCAGCTATTGGGAAAGTTCTGTTAAATTTTTTACTATGATTGGAGATGTGTTAATTTGTCCTCTTATTTTCTGTGAATTTTTTGCTTTATGTATTTTAAAGCCATGTTATTGACTGAATACAGATTTACAATTATACTATACTAGTTATTATACTATACTAATTATACTAGTATAATTATTGTTTAAAATATCCTGTATCAGTTAAGCTACAGTCAGAAAACAGAAACTACATTAAACAGATTTACTGCAAAGAATTGTTAACTGAATTAAAAAGTGACTAGCTACTAAAAAGAGCAGAAAGAGAACTCCAAGGATTATAGAGTTAGGGCCTGAAGCAAGCAGGCTACTCCTCTTAGAGCTGAGAGAAAGTAAACAAAAAAGGAATGTGGAATCTTAGAGGAGGTTCTGCAAGGCTAAGATTCAAACCTCTGAGCAGAGGATGTACCTGCCCTTGGAACTCACTGCCCACAAATAGTAACTAAAATGAGACTCCCTTACCTGGCAACTGGAAGAAAAGTGAGGATGTGATGAGGAAACTTGCCAAAAAGACCCCTTTTGTGAGGGCCACAACAGCAGAGATAAATGCTGCCTGGACTCTTACAAAATGCTGGCTTAGATCCACAAGCTACTGGTTGAAACAGAACACTAGAAGGAAAAGTCCTTTCTTTTCCTTGCAACTTTGCAGTGTTTCTCTAGTACCCTCTATTGGTGGCCAGCTGGAAAAAGAGAAATGGGGTATGCAGAATTCAGTTCTAGTAAAAATGGGTGAAGGATACTTTTGGAGTTGAAAGACAGTAAATAAATAACTACCACACCTTGTTTATGTCTAGTAATATTCCTTACTATAAAGTCTACTTAGTCTGATAAGAGTTAGACCCATTACATTATCCTGGTTGATATTTGCATGCTGTGTCCTTATGCATAGTTCTGTTCTTAACCTTCCTATGTTCTTATATTTAGGGTATTTCTATCATAAGCAGAATATAGCTGGGGTTCATATTTTTTCCAGTGTGATAACCTTAGACTCTTAATTAGAATGTTTAATATTTTTAAATCTGAAGTAATTGCTGGTACATGTTGGTTTCTATCTACCATATTGTTACCTGGTTTTTATTTGACCCTTTTTCTTTCATTTCTTGCCTTTATTTTTGGATGAATCAAAAATGTTTAGTTTTTTCTTAATTAATTTGTTAGTTATACATTCTTTTACTATTCTTCGACATTGGCCCCTCAAATTAGAATATGAACCCTTTACTTATTACAATCTAATGGAAATGATTTTTTACCAAATTCCTACTAATTTTAGAACACTAGAATTCTTTAATTCCATTTACTTTTTCTCATCTTTTGTATCATCATTGCCATTCTTTTAATTCTACATATATTTTAAACTTGGTTGAAACATTTCTGTTATTGTTTTATACAGTCAGTTGACAATCAATATTCATTTTTATGTGTATATGGCCATATATTTAATTCTGCAGTTATTCCTCATTCCTTACTGCAATTCTTCCTTGCTTCCTCTTCATTCTCACTCTGATCCTTCTGGGGTTCCCACTACACTTCTGTTAGATTTTTTCACTGTATTCCACATTTCTCTGAAGTTCCTTTATATTTTTCATTACTCCACTTTTCTGCTTAAATTCAGATATTTTCTACTGTTCCCTGAATTTACTAATCCCCTCTCTTCTGCATCTAAAAATCAGTTTATGTAATCTATCTAATGACTTAATCTCAGAAAGTGTATTTCTCAGTTCTAGAATTTTTATTTGATCATTTTTTACAGATTTGAATACTCTAATAAAATTCCTTATTTTTCACCCCCTATTGTTTTGATATTCAAAAAATTAGAGTTATTTTAAATTCTTTAACTGACTCAATATCATGTTTATCCATGGGTGCATTTCTGTTGTCAACTTTTGGCTTCTTGGTTATGTTATCTTGGGGAGTCTGGAGAGCATACTTAATAATTTTTATTAAAGACTGTATATTATGTATAGAATATTATGGAGGATTCAGATGTATCTTCCTCTGTAATGAACTCATCCCTCTCTTCACTAGACAGATAACATGGAATTTCATCATAATTTAATCATAAACGGTTCCAGGTTGAGGCCGGGTTGCAACCCTGGAAAGAGTCTACCTCTGTCTCTGGTTCAAGGCCCTTCCTCCTGCAGGTCCCTGTCACAAGACTGCCAAAGTTTGCATTGGCTTGCAGTCTTTCCATGTAGGTCTTTAGCATTCTGCCTCATTAAGCCCTAGAAAATGGCATTTTTTGAGGTGGTAAACAACTCTGTGTGGTTTTTTTTATCACCCAAGGGTGCTTCTTCTCAGCTGTGATGCTGAGATTCTTAGTTCCCTCCCTATGCCCAAGTGGCAAATGCCCCTAGGATGAAAATGGCTGTATACTCTCTCCATTTCTCATTGCCTCCCCAGCGCCCTAGTACACTCAACAGATGATTTGGTATTTTATCCTGCTTTTCTGTTTTTTCTCAACAACTGTTCTGATCTGCTGCAAACTACTTTCCTTCACCCCTAGCAGCTGACATGTAACCACATAGTTTGAATGATATATTTTGGCAGATTCAGAATGAAAAAATTACTAATTTATAAAGTATGGCTTTGTGTTAAGTTTGATACACATCAAAACTTCTTTCTAAGCAGTTCTTTGACTTCATGGTTCTCTTTTTCTAAGATTAATTAGGAAAATACTAGTGGATAATTAATATACAATCAGTTTTCAAATATTTCTCAATTCCATAAACCTGTAAATCTTCATTAAGTGTAATTGAAACCTGATTGAACAAGTAAAAAAATGCATTTATAAACTATTTTGATATCTCCTCTGTCTTAATTCTAAAATTAATTTCTCCCTCAGACAAATACATTTCTGCAAAAATAAGTATCATCACTTATACTAGAAAAAGATTAAGAAGAAATCTTCAAATAACACTAAAAAAATATAGAAGGAAGAAATTAAATTATTATTTTTCTTTACACACACACATATATATATATATGTGTATATATATATACACATATATATGTATATATATATACACATATATATATATATGTATATATATATACACATATATACATATATATATACATATATATAATTTTTTATGAGAGGGTTAAGGGGCAGTGTAGTGTGTATGGTAGAGGAGGCCCAGAGAGACCTCTTCACTCTCTTTAACCCCTTTTTATATTCCAGAGGAAATTAGAGGGAAACTGGCTATACTTCAAAATGAGGCTATGTGTTTCAAACCTGGGAATGGGTAAGAGGGGATCTGTGCTTTGAGCGACCTGAGCCAGAGGCAGAGGGGTATTGGAGGGGGTGAAGGGAAGATGCGTGGTACTTACCAACTTGTATCTTTCACTGGGAAGGAAGGCAGCAGCCAACAGTAGTTCACAGGCTTATAAACTAGGTCTGCTGCCTTCAAGAAGGGAGGCAAGGAAGTCAAATTAAATATAAAAAAGTGATTTGTGCAACAATAACTTAAACAAATATATACAAGATCCAAAGATTTCTATTTGAAAGTACCTCATAATTACATCATCTTTAGTAAAATATCAAACTGATAATCTTGAAAGAAATCAGATAAACCCTACTTTTGACTGGAACATTTATGTGCAATGTCTTGGCATGCATAGATAGGTAGATAAATAGATATCTCTCTCTTCCTCTTCCTCTTTCTCTTCCCTATCAGGTTCTATGGTAAGTGAGATACAACATTATGCCATTGATTCTCAGGCAAATCACGTGAACAGTCTTATCCAACATTTTCTGAAGGGTTAGTTTCTTCAGTAAGAAAACAGAGTTAGGATTTGAACCCATATCTCTCTACGTCCAAAAAATGTGACCTGTCCTCTATGCTACTTTGATTCTTAAGCTTGGAACACCCTCCCAGGAAAGACATATAGCAGCTCTTATCTCTGGCTTTCAAGCTTCTATGAAGCACAAGCCATTTGTTCATCTTTGTAATCCCCAAGGAATTAGCCCAGTATTTTCACTTAGTAGGAACCCAACAAGTGTCTGTTTACTAAATGGATGAATGATACCAATAATCCATCCTTATAAACTTCATTTGGGGAAGGTAAGGCCTTAAATGTTTCTTTAGCATCAACAGCTAATGCAGTCTCTGTCTTCCTGGCAGTCAGCTTCATCAGCGCCAACTCAGGGACCAGTTGTACCTCAGCAAAATAAAACATATGAATGCGCTGGCCCAGGGCCAGCATGGTCACCAGACCACTGTGTCAGAATCCCCTGAAATAAGCTGACCGTGAGCATGTTTAGGACACCTGTAAATAGCATTACCCACAAATACTTTTCTGGAAAAATTTGGTCTAGCATTTAACACTGCAAAAAAGTAGTTATCATAATAATATCTGAACCTTGTTGAACACTTTAAAATTTTATTTTATGGTTTGGCATGGTTTTTACCTATTTATCTATTTATTTATTTATTTTACTAATACATTTAATTTCAAGTGGTAGAAGGGTAGAGTAGGAGACTCAGAATATAGTGCATATATAGTAACCATATTAAAGCTTTGGATCTCTTGTATTTCTACTATAGCCCTCCTCTGCTTATTAAATATGCAGATACCTATACATTACCCCAGACCTAGTGAGTCAAAATCTGTGGGGCCTGGAAACTAAGAGGCCTCAGGGGATTCTGATGCATACTAACATAGGATCTCCCACTGAATCATAAACTCTTTGAGAGTAGAGGTGATCTCTGGTTCAACATTGCATCCTGGTGCTGACACAGATCATGACAGAGAGTAGTTGCTTAGTCAATCATGAATGAATAATTGAATGAATTAATGAATTCTTAACAAGTGGATATTTTTAAATCACCACTGTGTCAATCTACTCTTATCTTGATGCAATGAGTTTTTGCTTCCAACTAATGAAGATACTATGTTTTTAACAAATAAGTTTTGATTACATTCAATGTGGATGTGATGGAAACCTAGAACCAGACTCTGTTACCACCAAGTGGGGATGTGCCCTCTCTGCCCTTATCTCCAAAATGAAGGAATTAGAGTAGGTATGACCTATGATTCCCTTCTGTTGCTAAAGATTTAGTTTTCTTATTTTTAAATGTCTTGAAATAAAGTAGTGCCTATTACTTAAATGTTTTTGTACACTTTTACTTAATCTGTATTTCTCAAAAACACAGGTTTTACTTTTTTTAAAAAAAATTACAAAATGAAGATATATGAAGTCAAGAAACAATAGAGTATTTCACAAAAATGCATGTTTTTATCAAATACTTTAGTGATGGTCAACCCTCCATCTAAGCAGTCTAGTAATACTATAAATTGAGAAGAGAAAATCACCATTTTGCAATCATCATAGTTAAGACTGGTCAGGCAAGAATCATCAGTGGATGCTAAACAGAGAGCGAAGTTTGATGAGGAGCAGAATAATTGCATGGTCTCAAAGTATCTCCCCAGAGACCGCTTTTAAGTTGCAACTGTTCCAGAAATCTAACATCTTGACCAAGTGATTAAAATTGACATTACCAAAAAAACACAAGTGGACATTGGGTGCCTCCAAAGTGATACCTAGAAAAAGACACAATATCATTATGTAGCATTCTGATGGGTATGCCTAACCTAAATCTAATCATGTAGAAATATCAGACAAACCCAAATTGAGGTAGATTCTAAAATAGCTGACTCACATTCTCCAAAAATGCCAATGCCATAGAAGACAAAGAAAGGCTGAGGAAGTGTTCCAGAGCAAAAGAAACTGAAGAGACATGACAGCTACATGCAATACATTATCTTAGGCTGAATCTTATACTGGGGGGAAAAATGCTAAAAGGACATTATCAAGACAACTGACAAAATTGGAATCAGGACTATAGTTTAGACAATAGTATTGTATCAGTGTTAAAGTCAATACATTTGATAAATATATTGTGTTACATGAGATAATTACTGATTTTAAGAAATGTGCACTGAATTCATAAGGGCTAATGAGGCATGATGTATACAACTTACAAATGATTCCAGAAGAATAACTAATAAATGTATATGTCTGTGTGTCTGATACTATTCTTATAATTTTTGATATATTCTCTTATTCTTGATATTATTCTTATAACTTTTCCATAAATTTAAATTATTGCCAACAGAAAGTTGTTTTTTTATTATTATTTTTCTTTTTTAATATACAGTTCCCACTTCTGGACAGATTTAACTTTAAAATATATTTGAGAACAATTAAGAAATTAAAAAGGGTAGATCAAAAAATAATAGGGGTGCCTGGCTGGCTCGGTCAGTTGAACGTCCGACTCTTGGTTTTAGCTCAGGTTATGATATCATGGTTCGTGGGCTCAAGTCGCGCGTCTGGCTCTGTGCTGACAGAGTAGAGCCTGCTTGGAATTCTCTCTCTCTCCCTCTCTCTGCACCTCCCCTGCTTACTCACTTTCTCTCTCTCTCAAAATAAATAAATAAACATTAAAAAATATGAAATCTTCATGATTACTGTTCATTAATTTTGTGACTCTACAAACAAACACTGAGCTATCCAATATATGTTTTTTTCATTTGTAAATGGCAATTGTGATAACAATTCACTTTGTGTATTATGGTGGGAGGCAGTGGAGTGAGGTAGAAAGTACTGTGAGAACAGCAAGATATGGTTTATAAGTACTAATTTGCTGTATGATCATGAGCAGGTCATTTCATCTGCCCAAGAATCCATTTCTGCATCAACAAAATAAGATTAGATATGAGTATGTTGAAAGTCTCTCCTCCTACAATTCTGAGTTATAGTTTAAGAAACACAATGTGAAAATCTAAGAATTAAGAACTGTATCAACAGAATTAAAGAGGTGACCAAAGTTAAAGGGAGAAAATTTCTTTACACACCTGTACAGTCTTGATCTCTTAAATAAATGGAAACTTGGAGCACTTCAATAAAAGAAGAGAGCAATGTTTGCCAAGAAACAAAACAAAATTTGAACTTTCTCTAAGGATATCCATGAATTTGACAGGCTGATTATATTTAGGTTTCAAAGAGAAATGTAGTCAGGGGTGCCTGGCAGGCTCAGTCTAAAGAGCATATGACTCTTGATCTGGGGTTGTGAGTTTTTGAGTCCCACATTAGGGGTAGAGATTACTAAAAAATAAGTAAACTTGAGAAAAATGTAGCCAAATATCTGTGAGGTACACTGAAACATTACTTCCCCTACCTGCAACAGCAAATGAATTATTGTTTTTTATCATCAAATTAGATTAAAAACTTTAGAGAAGTACAGTCATGCCCCCGTGGACTACACTTGTAAAGATAGTAAGTTGTGCCATTATCACTTTCCCAAAAAGGTCTTAATTTTCTAGTGCTTTTGGTTCTATATGAGCCATACTTTATGACAACAAAGAATTGGGGAAACAAATTATTTGTTCCCTAATAATGATCAAAGTAGAAGAGGCCATGGTAGGTGTGTCATAAATATTGTTGACTTAGGGTAGCAAACAGTAAAAATAGAGAAAGAAAAAGGGAAGGAAGGAAGGAAGGAAAGAAGGAAGGAAGGAAGGAAAGAAAAAGACAGAAAAAAGAAAGAAGAAGGAGGGAAGGAAGGAAGGAAGGAAAGGAGGAAGGAAGGAAAAAGGAAGGAGGAAGGAAAGGGAAAGAAAGGAAAGGGAAGGGAAGGGAGGGAAAGGAGGAAGGAAGAGAAGAAAAGAAACAGGATGCCACAGTGCCTGGAAAAGCTTTCAATGGTGAAGCCAGCTGGCTTCTATTTAGGTGACTTTCAACTAAACTGTCAAAGCCTTTGTAATGTGGTGCAACAAGGGGGGACAAAGATAATTTTGAATTCTTTGTTAAATGTGCAGTAAGATACAATCTTCCATTTGTCCAATCAACAAATATTTATTGTGTACCTACTCTATGTCAAGCACATTCTGAAAATGTAGCAGTGAACTAGGCATTCATGATGCATTCTCTCACAGAGCTTATATTCTGGTGGAGGAAGATAGATACTAATGAAATATAAGTAAACATCACTGTAATATGTGATATGGAGAGATTTAATTCATCAGAGAAGGTTTCTTTGGGAACATTTAAGCTATGATCTAAATAACATGAAACACAGTAAAGAAAACACTTCAGCCCAACTAGTACAAAGGTTCCAAGATAAGAATGTACTTGTTAAATTAGAATAGAATGAAAGCTAAATGACTGGAACATAATAGAAAAGGGAGGAAAGATGTGATAAATTTTCAGAGGGAGAAGAGGCATAGGGATTTGTATTCTATTCCAGGGGTTATGGGCAGCCCTTGAAATGTTTTAAGCAGGAAAGTGGTGGGATCTGATTTTCATTTAAAAGGATGATTTGTATTGCTGTGTGTGAGGAAGCAATTGTCATAATCTAGGCAGGAGATCTTGGGGCCTAGAGGAAAGTATTGTTATGGATATGCAAAGAGGTGAAACTTTGAAAGAAAGAGTCCATGCATAGGACCTGCTGATGGGTTGGAGGATGGTGGGTAAGTGAAAAAAAGGAATGGAATCAAAGATAACTTGTAAAGTTCTGTCCTGGTCAACTGGATAGATGTGGGGAGCATACACTGGAATGGGGAGGACTGGAAGAGGGGCAGTTTGAGGGAATGGAATTTAAGAGATTTGTTTTGGGCTTAATTTTAAGATTCATATTAGACAATTCAAGCAGAGATGTCTCATAGACAGTCGGGTATACAATTTTGAAATTCTGAGAGTATACAAGGGCTAGAGTTGTAACACTAGGAGTTAAGAGCATTTGATGAAATTTGAAGCTATAGGACTAGACCAGTCACCTAAGGAGAAAATGTAGTTGGAGAAAACAAATGGCTCCACCTCTCAAATGGAACATAAGAGGAAGAGCCAACCCAGAAGCCTGAGAATATGCAGCCAGTGAACTAACAAGAAAAAAGGAAGAGCATGGTGTCATAAAAGATGAGAAGAAGTGTTCTGGGACACCTGGGTGGCTCAATCAGTTATGTGTCCGACTTCTGCTCAAGTCTTGATCTCATGGTTCATGAGTTTGAACCCTGTATAGGCCTTTCTGTTGTCAGCACCAAGCCCGCTTTGGATCCTCTGTCCCTCTTTCTCTCTGCCCTCCCTGCCACTTGTGCTGTCTCTCTCTCTCTCTCTCTCTCTCTCTCTCTCTCTCTCTCTCTCACAAAAATAAATAAACAGTAAAAAAAAAAGTTTTTCAAAAAGTATGCTGCTAAAGAATGTCACTTGTGAAGAGTGCGGCTTTGTGCTATGGCAGACGAGAGCCTAGGGCCGAAACAGGAAAATCTTGAGGACCCTTTCTTAAATTTCTCTTTTCTTTTAATTTTTTTTATTTGAAAATAGTTGACATGCAATGTTACATTAGTTTCAGGTGTATAACATAGTGATTCAACTTCTCTATATATTATGCTCACCACATAATAGCTACCATCTGTCACCATATGAGGCTGGTATAATATTGCTGACCATATTCCCTGTTATTTCTTTGTACAAGAGTAGTCTTAATGGAATGGTAGGGACTGATGTCTGAAGAGAGTGGCTTGGGAAGAGAATATGTGATGAAAAAACAGATGCAGAGAATATAAAAAATTATCTTCAGCCATTTTGCAGTGGATGGAAGCAGCAACAGGGGATAGCAGCAGGAAGATGTGGAGGCAGGGGAGTTTGCATGCTTGTTTTTCTTCAAAGTGTTGCTGTGGGGTGCCTGGGTGGCTCACTTGGTTTAGCGGCCAGCTCTTGATTTCAGCTCAGATCATGATCCAGGGTCGTGGGATCAAACCCCACATTAGGCTCTGTGTTGGGTATGGAGCCTGCTTAAGATTCTCTCTCCTTCCCTCTTTCCTACTCTCACACACACACTCTCTCTATATATAAAATAAAATTTAAAAAAGATATTGCTAAATTAGTGTGCACATCAACAGGATTAAGCAAGAGAGGAAGAAATGATATGGAAAGAGTACAGTCATTGATACAGAGAAACCATGTTTCTCTGGTTACATTGTAAGAGTACAGTCATTGATAATATAGAGACATGGGATCCAGACAAAAGGGTTTAGCCTTTGAAAAAGCCAAGGGATGCTCCAGGAGGCTGCTTGTGTAATGACCTCACCTCTTCTCTTAATTTATGTGCCATCGCATAAATTATTTCATTTGATTCTCACATAATTCTCATGTATCCAATCATTCCCATTTCCAGAGGAGGAAAATAATGCTTAGAGAAGTTGGATAATTTCTCCCAGAATGTTCAGTTAATAAATAATAAATCCAGAATTCAAAACTTTCTTGCAACTCCAACCTGAATGCTCTTTCCACTACAGAATACCTTGATGAAGCCACCTTTCTAGAGCTCTCTCCGAAGCGACATGACAAATGTTCACAATGTACCAGATACAGGAAGTACAGTTGCTTTGATGCCATTTTTCCCATTTGGTGACTTAGTGATCAGCAAATTGTTTGGTCATTTCAAGTTTGAAGTTCCTGGAATCCACTCATGTGGCAGTTTAATGTGCACATCATTGTTTTCTGAATTGAATGACTGCTGGAAAATAACAGGCCACACTTACACTTGCAACTAACTAACTAGTTAATGAAGAGATCTAAAATCTAATGTCTTTCTCAACAAATTTGGTTCATATACTTGCTAACCAGAAATTGCCAGTTCATTTTCTTACCATTTTAAATGGAGTTCTATGCAATAAAAAAGCATTAAAGTTAGTATCTGATTATTAAGTTAAAAAAAAAAAAAGTTAAGGTAGGCAAAGTATAAATCCCAATCAAATTGTGGTGCAGTGCACAGGAATTGATTATCCTATCATCCAAAAGGTATGGAATTTGACAGCAGATGTCCTGGGTTCGAATCTTAGATATAGTAAACTCTCTTGATGATCTCTTTCAAGTTGATCTTTTGGTTTCCTCATTAGTAAAATGAAGGTAGTAATACTTAGGCAAAAGAGTTATGAAAAATAGGATAATCCAATGAGATAAATTTTAATGTGTTTTTTAAATTTATTTTGAGACACATAGACAGAGCGGGAGTGTGGGAGGGGCAGGGAGAGAGGGAGACATAGAATCTGAAGCAGCTTCCAGGCTCCAAGCTGTCAGCACAGAGCCCGAAGTGGGGCCCAAACCCAGGACCCATGAGATCATGACCTGAGCTGAAGTCAGATGCTTAATCAAATGAGCCACCCAGGAGCCCCTCCAGTGAGATAACTTTATAAACTGGGAGTACTTGTTGGTTGCTATTATTATTTATATGATACTACATGGTGTGCTTTCTCTTATATTTCTTAACAAGCATTGTGAGCCAAATTCATTCTCCCTTCTGATAATGATGACTATCCTTATGAGTACTTGGATAAAAGAAAAGAAAATTGCCTGCATAGGGACACCTCTCATTCTGCCTATTCTAAAAAGCAAATCTCTTGAAACTGCATCAGTCACATTTTCCCACAGAAGCGCGTCCATTATTGCTACCATAGTACTCACCTCAGCCACGCACCCATTTGAATAACAAATGTGCATTGAGGGCCTATTATATTCCAGGCTCTGAAGGAACTAGACATCAGGATAGTAAAAGGATTGTGACACACTTCCACTTCTCCAGTAGTTCACAGTGTAATAAGATAGTGTCTCCTCTGTATAAAGTTGTTTATCTATACATCCCTCCTCCCCATGTTCCACCTCTACCTCCAGCCATGAGCTCCAGAATGCTGAGACCCTGTCTGGGTCATCTTTAGCTTCCTTTATTTTACTGATTACAATTTGTTGCTCTTAGTAGGTGTTCAATGCATAATTACTGAAGAAATATTTTTAGTGTGTTTTTAAAAATATCAAGGTGTACTAGTGGACTAACAAGCAAGATGTTTTTTCTCATAATGTTTCTCTGGTTACATTTAACTGCAAGTTAAAATTAGATCCTTTTCTTTTTTTTAAGAAAGAAAACCATAGCAACTGTGATGTTGAATGTTTCAGAGTGCACATTTTTAAGGGTTTTCTTTTTCTGAATTGCCTCTGTTCAAGCTGCCTATTTCAATCAAAATTCTAATAAATAATTTGTGGTACTAATAGCCATATAAACCACTGATGGTATTGATGAAGCAGTGGAAACTCCCACATAGAATAGAATGCTTGATAAAATGCTTGAAGAAAAAAATAAATGTGTTGAAAATCCACTGGATATATTATTGAAATGGTTGAACATTAACCTCTCTTTGTTTCTTGTACCTATATTTATTATAAAACCTTGGAGTTGTTCTAATGTTTCATGTAAGTATTGCTGGAGATCTTTTTTTAAGGTATGTCTCTATGAGAAAATCGATTTTACAGTGCTGTCTTCTAAATTAAAGAATGGGCATTTTTACAGAATGTTATCAGTGAAGACTTCTTTGACATACATAATGATTGTCTAATAGTTTTCTCTAAAAGTATTTTTATTGAAGTAATGATTAAAGTGTAACTCAGTGCCTCAGGAACACTGACTAATGTCATGTTAATCAACTTGACTACTAAAAAAAAAATGAAGAGGTTGATAGTTTAAATCTAGTTGGTACATGATTCACTTGAACTATCAAAGAAGAAAATGTACTTTATCCAGGACTGAATTTAAAATAAAAAAATTTAAAAATCTAGCAAAACATCTCAGAAACAACTTTTGCAGAGTTACAGGCCATATCCTTATAAAAATCCAATTTTGTTTCTCTTAAAATGTGTAAATTAGCCCTTGATTCACAGCATCCATATTGATCAACATCTATTGAATGCCTACTCTCTGCAAAGTACTAAACTAATGTGAAGATAAATAAAGCATATATCTGCTTTTAGGGAGCTCATTGGAAGAAATAAGTCATTCATGCATAACTGCAATGTAGGAAATAAGTGGTATAAATGTTGTAGGTATTCTGAGGAGGGAGAGATGGGTAAGTTCTAGCTAGGTTTGGGCAGGTAGAATGAGGTGGGAACAGGAAGATGGAGAATTCTTAGCAGACAGACTAAAAATGGGTATCTTTTGGAAGTAACAAGTTCAGCTTGACTTGAGAGCAGTTTATAGAAGGAGTGCTAAATAAGTCTGGAAACACACATTGGGCTAGGTGGTGAAAGGCCTTGAATTCCAGATTACTTAAATGGAGTTTTATAATATTTTTAAAAAGCTATAAGTGAGCAGTTGCATAACCCCTCTGGAGACATGCAATAATTTTTGTAAAGAACAGGCTCTAAATCTGAAGCTGAAGTCACCTGATTTGTAACCAACATTGAAAAGTATTGGTTGGGCTTGGCCATACTTTTTCAGCCTAGCCTGCACATTTAGGCCATTTTCAGACATTCACATATTTATTCTGGGTTTTTGAGGTGGCCTGGATTATTGTTTCTTGTACAAATTTATAATAGTTGACCTTCCAGATGTTTAAAAACAAAACATCTGCCCTCATATTTATTCCTTCTGAGTGTTCTGTGGATCATGCACACTTTTTCTTCCTTTATTATTGTTTCTTGTACAAAACTGCACTGAAGACAAAAATTATGATTTCTATAAGTAGTTTAAGGACTGATGCAGAAATATTCAGATGCCTGCTTCTTAAGAGCAATCAAACCTTCCATCTTGCAATGAAAAAGGGCTTGGGAGGGAATATTGGAGTGGGAAATCTGAAGGAAAAATAGAGGAAGGGAGGGAGGGAGGAAGGTGGGGGAGAGAGAGGGAGAACAATTACCTTCTAAAAGAAATGGTCATAAAGATAAGGTTATACGGGTGTAACGTATACGGGTGTCAAGAAATGTGCAATAAATGCAGAAGAGACAGGTAATGCTGCTGTAGATGCTAAAAATGTTACTAACTACAACCAAATATAGATATTATGATACATTTTAATCATTGGTTCTTGAAAATAGAGAGCTTAGAAAAGATACCTGAAAGATACCATGAAAATTTTGGAGTAGGTCACCTACCAGCAATTCCTGGTTATATTTTGCAGTCTATTGTAAGAATGAATATAAATTCTTAAAATTCAATGTTTTGAGCTTTAAACAAGTTTCAACAGCTACATCTCTTTTGCTTCACAAATAGCATTAGACCAAGAAGGGAACATAAGTATAATTTCTATAGTATTCATAAGAATCCATCTGTGTTCAGAACTTAGCCACATTGTAGTTTATAAATTTTACTCAAAATTTCATACAACATTTGAAAAACTATATAATGCGGGGCGCCTGCCTGGCTCAGTTGGTTAAGCACCAACTTCAGCTCAGGTCATGATCTCGCAGCTTGTGAGACATGTCAGCTGTGCTGACAGCTCAGAGCCTGGAGCCTGCTTCAGAACTGTGTCTCCCTCTCTCTCTGACCCTCCCCCACTCACACTCTGTTTCTTTGTCTCTCAAAAATGAATAAACAAACAAGCAAGCAAACTATATAATGTATATGGGGGGTGTTGGAATTGTGCTACTTCCATTTCTGCACCTTGCTACTGAATGAAACTTTTTAGTATAGATGTATATTTCTAGTGTTCATCTCACAAAGATCCTAATTCAAGGACTGAAGCTAACTTTTGCTCAACCCAAATCATACGTGGCACAAGAGCAAACATAAGATAGAGTGATGGCTGGACACAGTTTTCCCCTCACCACTCTGACTAGCCACATCAGTGGTCCAAAAAATGTATTGGATGCCATCCATGATTCCAAGAGAAGAAAAGAAAACACAGCATTGCACAAAGTAATGCTGTGTTAATGGGGCCTATGATTCCCAGTCATGGGGATCTTCTTAAATATTGAGCATAATACAGACTGGCAAAATTTTATTTTATTTTTTAGGTGTTTTTCCCCATAGACACACAACTCTAATATGTCAGTATAAATCTTTGGGGAAATATTCTAATATTAAACTTTTACAAATCGACATCCAAGATTGCTATTACTAGAATTATTGGAACTTGATCTATCCTTTGAGATAGTCTGGGCCATTACAGTACGGTTTTTGATATGTCCATGTTTCATGTAAGCCCTTTCTGATGACACAAATATATAATGGTAGGGGGAGAAAGGTTAACAGCTATATATACAGTTTTGCTTTGTCCTTTACTTTCCTTAAGATTTACTGGATCAGGGGCACCTGGGTGGCTCAGTTGGTTAAGCACATCTGACTTTGGCTCGGGTCAGGCTCAGGTTATGATCTCATGATTTGTGTGTTCTAGCCCTGCATCAGGCTCTGCGCTGACAGCTCTGAGCCTCTTCGGATTCTCTCTCTCTCTCTCTCTCTCTCTCTTTCTCTCTCTCTCTCACTCTCTCTGCCCCTCCCCTACTGGCACTCTCTCAATAAAATCATTTTAAAAAAGAATTGCCAGGTCAAATTTCAGGGTTGTTTTAAAAGTTTTCTATAGGCAAACTGCTGTCTTTCAAACAAAAGAAAATAATCAACAACTTTAATAAAATTATTAAGTTTTGAGAAGCAACTCAAGACTTTATCTTCAGCCAGGTACTGTCGTTGTGGTAGATGAGAAGAAGCAAGAATGTTAGCTTTTATGTCATTGCTATCTTATTGTCATCCTCAGCCTTTCTTTCTTGTGTTTTTCTCTTCTCTTTGTGTTCTGATGGAAGTCTGCCATTAGCTATCCTCAAGAACAGCATGCTAAGAGAGGAAGAGAGTGAAGAAGATTAAGAGTAGTGAGTGGAAGTCTTAGGGAGGAAACAGCATTCCTGGTTGTATTATACCAAGATTAAAAAAACCAATGACCAGGGCACCTGGGTGGCTCAGTTGTTCGAGTATCCAACTTTGGATCAGGTGATGATCTCATGGTCCGTGAGTTCCAGCCCCACATCGGGTTCTTTGCTGTCAGCACAGAGCCCACCTCAGATCCTCTGTCCACCCCCCCGCCCCCCGTACCTCCCCCACTCGTGCTCTTTCTCTCAAAATAAATAAACATTAAAAAAAACACTAATGATCAACAGCATGACATGGATAAGCAGCGTAACCTCTCTATCCTTTAGTTTCTTTGGAAAATGTTGGTTCTTATTCCTATATACCCTACAGAGTTGTTTCTAGGACAGAAGCTGATAGGTAAAAGAGTCTCAAAAAATAGGATCCAATTATACTACATAATTATTAAGTCTGAGGACGTTTTATGTTTTTAAACTAATCTAGCATCAGAGATAGTATGCCTTTGAATCTAAAGACCATTAGTTATTATATTTTTTGAACATTAATGATTTAGGAAAATGTCTCATCTTAGAAGTACAGCATTGATAATATTGCTACAAAAGTATTAATACAGTAGACTCAAGATGAATATATGGCTCCACATTAATGTGAGGTTGAAGGTCATGTTCTGCTATCAAATCAGTTCTGAATAATAGTTATCTTTAAAGCTGTTTAAACCTGATATTTTCATTACTAATAGAAGAAATAAATTGAGGAAACATTGTGCTTACAACATTTTCTGAAGCTTTTCAGAGGAAGCAGCTGTGGTTTCTTTAGACTTCCAAGTCTATTATGCAGGTTAGCAGTATATTTTATAATGAATTCTAGACCACCTGCCTTTCGGAGGAAATTAATATTGAGATGGATTTTTTTAGTCTTTTTTTTGTCCTCAGTGCCTATGTATAAGGTTTTCCTATTCAGTGAGTTTAGGCACCCCATAAAAATGTTCATTCAGTGTTGTTCAGCTATAGATGATTATTTTTAAAGACATTGTCTAAATGTGTTTTCAACAAGTTCTTGGTGAGTTTTGAGATTGAAACATATTCTTCTCTAGTAAAACTCTCAGCAGATAATGTACGTACAGTTTTACTTTAAGGTAGTAAATACCCATAATGAATAAAAAAGTATTTCAAATGAATTTAACTATAGTTTTAAACCATTGGACCTTCAAAACATTGTTTTAATTATTTTCCTTCTTCTCACCCTTCCAGGAGTTGCAGAGGGGAATCAATGGATTCAGGAAGCAGTAGGAATTTGGAGAATACAGTGAATAGGGACTGTCCTGACCAGCTTGTCCCAAAGATAAACACAAACAAGAAAATGTCTACCTTAGCAAGCCAGCCACGCATCCTGGAAACATCACAAGAAGTTAAGAAAAGTTGTGGAGATAAACAGGTAGAAATCACAGTGGAAAGAATAAAAATGACAAAGAGCATCAAAGAAAAACATAGCAATGATTTAGAGAAAGTGGCTTTTAAAAGAAAGGCAGAAAATGAAGAAAAGCCAGCTGGAAAGAAAGAGGCAAAGATAACGGAACTTGACAGCACATTGATCACCATGCCTCTGCCTCACATCCCCTTAAAAAATATCATGGATGTGGAGGCGAAGTTGGTCTACGTCGATGAAGAGGATGTGAGCTATGAGTTTGTAGAGTCCTTCGTGTCTACTGGGATTCGACCATCATGCCAAGCTGCTGAAATTGTAGACCCTCTGCATGTACCTAATTTCAGCTTTCTGCCTCAGATTGACAAATGGCTTCAGTTAGCCTTAAAGGATGCCAGCTCTTGCTACAGACAAAAGAAATACGCCGTGGCAGCAGGACAGTTCAGAACAGCATTGGAGGTATGGGATTAAAGAATATATAGATTGATTACAGGAAGCTGTGAAATGGAAAGTGTGATTACATTGAGCAGCTCTGATCATACTGTAATGAACAGTGATCATGGAGTGAAAATATTGAATGATATCAGGATTATATGATTCCCAGTTTACATAAAGCAAATAAGATATGCCTGCAAATTATATGCCTGTGTGCACTTGACATATAGAAAGCACCCCAAAAGCAAACCTCATGATTTTTCTCTGTTAACAAACCCTGCAGTGAATGGCAACATATAAAAATGCAGTTGGTTTTGTAATTTAGAAGTATACCTATAAAAGCCATAAAGTTTTAATACAGTGGTGGTGGGTAGAATATAGATTTTCTCTCTAGAAATAGGCAGTTAATGAGTATATGAATTTTCCCTTTTGATATGTAGTCTTCATGATTAAATGTAACCATCTTTACTGTTTAGCATGGGCTGATAATTTATATAAAATATAAAATAAAATATATAATATAAAATAGCACCATTTTACTTTATCATCAAATTTCACTTTCCTTCCCTTTCTAGTGAGCTTTATAAATAATTATTTTTCTCTCTGCAAGCAGGTAAATTGGTCAGTATTGTTTATGGCATAACGAAATAGCCCATGGACTCAAATAAAATTGGGAGTCACCACTGAAACACAAAATAGGTGGTGGGAAAAATCGTTCCATCTTATGACTCACTGAACCTATAAAAGGACCAAAGTTTGTCACTAAAAGTCCTATTGGCCTGACAATATTGGCATATTTCATTAATTACAAAAAAAAATGTTAATGCATTCTATATGTGCTTGGTGGCCACTGGAGATATAAAAAATGAGCTAGAACATGTTTTTTTCCCCTCTAACAGTCTGGTGAGGGAGACAAACCAGTAAACCAGTTAAAAAGAGATAGGGTAAAGGGGCAATGGATCTACCATAAGACAGGAGGCATGAGCAGAAGTTAGTATGACATGTTTGTGATAGAGATTTAAAGAGTCAAGTATTATTTACACTGTTATTTGCAGGTTAAAATGACTACATTTACAATGAATTATTAATGGATAATACCAGACAATAGCTCCCCTAAATATTTAAAAAGAAACTTTAAGCACAGAAAAGGAGGCCCAAAGAGATATGAAATGATGAGGTAGTGTAAAAATAGATGCATCTATAAATATTTCTGTCTTCACAAAGAAGGGAAGAATAATGCATTACGTAAACTTGTGCACTATGGAAAAAGTGCCCCCAAATTAAGTTATCCACAAATCACTGAGAGTCCTATGCTGTACTTTTGAGCTAAACACCAGAGCTTCTGGCTGAGGAAAGGATCCTGAAGAAAGGCTCAAGAAGAACCCTGAGATCTTCCACTTAGGGCCATTTTCAGCAAAAATTGTTTTTTGAGGGTGGGGGAAGCAGAGTTAAAGGTAAAGTTTTGAAGATGAAGAGAGATAATCATGTTGGAAATGAAAAAAAAGCATAAAATAAGAAAGGATATAAACTTCAAATTAAGTCTAGATAGAAGCAAAAAGGTATTTGCACTAACTGGAAGAAAATATCTGGTTTTTCCATAACCCAATCAATGTTCAAAATTATAAAATTTGAATCAGGTTTTAATGACCCCAAGATATAATTGTTCTAGAAAATGCTTTTGTTCTGACTCTCTCTTATGCACAATCTCTCTCTGTCTCTCTCTCTCTCTCTGTCTCTTTCCCTGTCTGCCTCCCTCTCTCCCCCCACCTCTCTCCACCCCCCTCCCCACAAAGGTTTTTAGGAAAGTGTTGGATGCTGACACTAATTACTGGTAATTAACAAAGGTAATTATTTTGAGACCAAAACTTAGCTTAGACATCTGGCCTAGCTTTTGTCTAATTATCTTGGGAGTTAACTTTGAAATTTTACCTAGAATGTCTCTTAATAAACCAAAACTTCTGGGAATAGAAAAGATTTTTAACCTCATTAATCCTTTCTTCTCCTAAATTTAACTTCTTCAAAACTGACTGTTCTTAGGTATTATTTAATGCATCTCTTCCTTTTCATTATGTCCTAACATGGCTTTGA
Source organism: Leopardus geoffroyi (assembly GCF_018350155.1). Taxonomy (NCBI): domain Eukaryota; kingdom Metazoa; phylum Chordata; class Mammalia; order Carnivora; family Felidae; genus Leopardus; species Leopardus geoffroyi. The sequence continues at coordinate 93,421,184 of NC_059333.1, forward strand.
GTAGGGCAAGATGGATGACAGAGACCAAGACTTAAAGATAAGGATCACACCTGAAAGATATATGTACCAACAAATATTTGAATGTACATAAGCTAGGATTAGGTTTGTCTCTAAGTGATAGAAAACCCGAAACAACAGTGTCTAAAGCAAGAGGGTTTATTTTTATTTTTTCACATAAATGTGCATAGTCAAACGCTGGTATGGTATGATCATTAGAGTACCACATTCTGTTTTGTTCCTCCAGTTGTGCTTTGACCTCACGGTCTAAAATGGCAGCTCCTGTTGGTGACATCATATGCATCTAGCCAGCCAGAAGGGAGATAAAGGAGGAGAGAGATACACCGTGTCCCTATACACCAGGTCCCCATGAGCACAATTCACAGAAGTTGCACACACCATTTCCATTTTTTCCCCCATTGATTCAAATTTAGTCATGTGGCCACACAAACCTACAAGGGAGGCTGAAAAATCTGGTCTTTATTCTGTATGGCACTAACATTCAGGGGTTCTGTTACGGAGGAAGAAGAGAATGGGAAGGCAACTTTCCCATCTAGTGCTAAATCTTGGGAGGCATTTTGAGGCATACAGAATGCTTGCCAAATGGGTGATACAAAGTCAACTGTAGGAGTATACAGAAGGCTGGTTGTGGTTAAAGACAGAACCACAGAAAAGAAACAAAAATAAAAAACGGGGAAAGGTTCTGGAGATTTGTGAATATTTATTGACATGATAATTCTCAAGGCCTCTAATAACCCCATTAGGAATATTCTATTTATGTTAGTTTCCTTATACTCTTACAAAGTATTAGCTCCTTTTGTTTTCATAACATGGTCACCCACTAGATAGATAAATTTCTGGTAATGTTTTAGAATGATTAAGATAAAATGGTAAACAATGATTCAGAAGACAACAATTTAACTTCCAAAAAGCAGTCAACTTTAATCTTTTAGGATTGCAGAACACAGGAAGCATTTATTTAAATGTGATTGATGAAATAATTTATTTTTATGCTTTATTTTTACTATATAAAGTTGAACCAGTTATGTAGGTGAGATTAGTGCTTAGCTCTGTGACCAACTCATTCATATTTGTTAAGTTTTATTAAGATCAGTCATTATTTGCTCTTGTGTTTATATTCACATCAGAAGACATACTAATAGGGCAAAAGGTAGAAGCTGAAGATAAAAACACATTCATATTAAATCACATTTGTATGCCTAGATCCTATTCCCTGTAATTTTTAAAGGACAACTATTAGTTTTTTGGGTTTTTTTCTAAGTAATCAAAGACTTGCTGATAAAGAGCACAGGAAATCATTTTGATAAAACACAAATCTTTGCTTTGTAGGCAGATTACTTAGAGGGTAAAGGAGGAAGACCTTTCACAATCTTTTATCAGGGCAGACCAATAGTCCAAGAAAACTTTGTCCTTCTGGCAGATGAAAGAGTATTAAGTTCTAGTTTTTCTTAAGGATAAGTACATTAATCATATCAAAGCTTATTTGAAAAAAACTTTACAATAACTTTATTTAATTTTATCCAGCTTGATCACGCATAAAATTATTTTCCCAAGTTTCCTTCTTTGTACTTCTTCTACAACTTTTTTAGATTTAGATTTTTCCCATTTTTTTTTCTCTTTTCTACCTCTCTTTAGGATAAAATTCCCCTTTTTCCTCAACAAAATCCATCTCCATTCTTTGTACCTTCTTTTACTTTACACATCTTACTTTATTTGCATACAGGATATTTCCCATATTATTTCAAGTAGTTTTAATTATATATTAGAATTTTTCATTCTTTTTATAACTTTAATTTTTAGTAAAAACCAAGTAAACAATTGTGAGAAATAAGCCCACCAACCCAATCAAAAGAGGGATGCAGAGACTTGGAGCATGTGAAGCAAGGCTTTAATCAACATTCTTGCAAGAGTGGGTGTCTGATGGACAGGCACACACTGGGCAGTTTGAGCAGGCAATTTATCTCCTAGCATGCAAGTCCCTACCCTGATTCCTCATAGGCTGAGTACTGCAGAGGTTACGGCCTTACCTGGAAGTTGCCTATGCCCATGTAAGGCAAAAAGTGCATTCCTTGAGGTGTCACAGAGACTTCTGTTCTTTGGTGCATGCACATTGCAAAGCTCCCAGAATGGAGAGGGGAAGAAGAACCAGGAAGTGAAGTGTCTAAGGGTTTGGGACTCCATTGTTAGGGGGGGCGGGGTTGTTGTTCATAAATATTTCCAATAGGTTGTAAACCTATAAACTGTTAATCTAGTTAACCTGTTAACTAGACAGCACAGCTTTTATTTGGTATTTCTGAAAATGAATCATCTCACTTCTCACATAATTGTGAACTATTACATTGACATTCTTCAGATTGGCAAATTTACATTTTGTGATTCTTAGAGACATATGCTTCCTAAGAGTACAATTTTTTCAATGTGACATAAAATATGTTTACTGAGAGATCCAAATATCTTCAGTTCCTTTGTAAAAAAGGAAACCAAGAGAGGATAAACCTATGTTCAGTAATGAATGTTTCTGTTTTATCTTCTTTGGAAATGATCTGGATATTTAATGAATTTAACTTACCTCATCATTGAACTTAGCAAAACTTTCAGGTTTCAGGTTACTACAAAGATTTGGGGAAACTATTTGAAAAGTTTACCTAAAAACTTTTTATCCTACTTACGTGTATTCTAATTTACTCGTTCTTAACAATTATGTTTAGATTACCCACAAAAACTTTCTGAGACATTAGACAAAGTAACTCATCCTGAGTTATTCTTTTGACCAACAAATTTCAATAGAGGTAACAAGAACTTATTTGATGAGTAAACCCAGGTGGAATAAAAGTTTTATATTTAATGCTGATAACTCTAAAGGCACGCCTTAAACTAGTTTTTATTTACTAAAGATTAATCCTAGATCATGTGAAATTAAAAATCATTTGGATTAATTTTTGTATTTCTGAGAGTTTTAGAACACACAATCTTTATAAGCACTTGCCTTCAAACCAACTAAATAGAGCTTTTACAAATTGATTTTGGCAATACCATCCAGGAGTAGAAAAATATCACATATCTATATAGATATGTAGATACATACAAATATACAGACACAAACAGAGATGTTGCAGTTTCATTTAAAAATTTTAGCCATAAAACAGGCACAATAATGTAAAATTCATTAGTTATAAAAGAACATTTGGAATAAATTAAGTTTATCTGCTCAGATGACTAAAACTGCTTCTACTGGTGTTTGTGGAGAAGACACTTAGGATTCATATTTGCCCTTGACGAGTAAACTCACGGAAGCTGTGGAGAAGCTTTTTTCTTTTGAAAAAAAGAAACTCTTCCCCTCCCCCTTATTTTTTTTTTCCTTCATTAAAAGTTACCTCCCTCAAGTTTTTACTTTAAGGAGATGGCCTAGATAAGAGTTTATATCTCAAAGGCACAAAGAAAAATGTAAGTTCCTCCAAGAAGGACTTTGGTTTCCTAAGGCCAATATTTACAAGTCTATTGAGATAAATAGGGAAGATTTTAGGATTGGTTAAAAAGGGATAGATGAACCCTGAGCTGCCTCTAGAGCTGCATTTTTATTTTTGCAAAGATATGTAAGATAAGGACAGTTGTTCTCAATTCCTCAAAGAATTGGCTCACAGCCTAAATGACACCAAGAGTTGATCCACCAATGTAAGTATATTATCTTTTTTAGTAAATTCTTTTTCAAAGCCCTCTTTTTTTCTATCTCACTGGGTATAGCTTGAGGGAGGAGGCCTTAAAAAAATTTCTTATCAGGCTCTGCAACTGGGCCAATTTTTTTTTACCACAAAGCTACTTTGTAGCTGTTAGCCAAGACAAATAGTAAATATTTCTGACAGGACTGAACAACCCCTTGGCCTTAAGAGGTGTCCTCAGAGAAGGTGCAAAAGATATTTTTATTTCCTCTCTCTACCCAGTACTACAGATAGAGAGCTGGGAAAGCTGAATCTAGTAAGAATTCTCACCCTTTGCTGGCTTCTGCCTGCCAGTTTTTCCAGGATCCCATCTGCAGATTCTGACTGAGGTTTAAAATGGAGAGTGTAGCTCTGATATTTACTAGGATTTGGCAAGGCTTTCATTAAATTTATTTTTAGTTTCCTTTAGCTGTTTAAAGGAATAACGTAGCAGTTTACCAGAAAATCAGTGAGTCCCATTAATTTGGGGAGGAGCCCTACTTTGAAGGTAGATAAGGGAGCTTTTGAGTTGCTATTAAAGAATTTGGATAGGGCCTTTGAGGACAACCTCTTTTCCAGCGTCTGGGTAATTACAATCAAGATATCACTTTCTGGGTCTGTGTTTTGATGATAGATCCTTAGGAGGGTATAATGGGGGAGGCCTAAGTGTTATTTTAGATATCTTTTGTATATTTAATTTTCCATTAGCCTTTTGCAACAAAACTTTCAATGACTTACTTTGGAGTCTTGAAGCCTCTACATAACAGTTAAGATAGGTATCCTATTCTGTTCATTTGATTTGGGAGGCCTGACTTTTAAGAGCACTTCTTAAACAATCTTATCGAAATAAGACCATAATGGCCATTGTAATTCTAGGTTGTTTTTATTAAGACTGCAATTTTTCTAGATATTTATAGCTGATGAGACCATAGTTCTTAGACATAAGAACTGGCATAACAGAAGATGGTGCACTTAACTTTTTGGAATATAAGGATACAATTTTTATCATTCATTAATTCATTTATTTTACTTAGCCTTTGGGTCTGTCAGAGCCAAATTAATACCTGAAAAGGATGTGCCACTAGGCTAAGAACCGTGTGATGTTTTATAGCATACCTCATTGCACGCAAATGTTCTTGAGCTTGACAGATGACCCTAGTGTCAATCTAACCCATTCTGGATAGCCAACATGGGAGTCTTTGAGTTACATAATGAGTGCTCTAACAGCCTTCAGTGCTTGACTCTTGCCCACCAATTTGTGGCTTTTTTGTTTTCTGAGATTCCCATTAGCAGTTAGCCTTGACCTCATGTGCACGTTAACATACTGGCAATAACTAACAAACTGGGGACTGGGGAAATGATCGAACCTACAGACTTCAACAAATGGGGACTATGGACTAGGGGTTCCACATGAATGGGGAACTGCAAACTGCCACTAACAGTTCCCACGTGGATCTTGAGATAGGATCAAGGGCTGGGGGTTTAGATGTTACTGCAGAGTGACCAAGAGAACACTCTGCATGCACTAACAGCAATTCCCACCATGGAACCTGAGACTAGGGAGAGGATTGGGCCAACAGACCCAAAGAACAGGGGCTGTGGACTGATTCCAAATAAATGGAATACTGCAGCTGCCACCAGCAGTTCCTAACGTGAAATCTGAAGAAGGATTCCAAACAAATGGGAAACTACAGACTAAACCATCAGCAGTTTCCAACATGGAATCTGGAGACAGAAACAAGGGCTGGGGTTTTTTACTCAAAGCAGACTGAAAAGCCAATTAGATCTGGAGAGCTCAGAACCAAGAAGAACTTACCCATGGCCCTCAGAAATAGTGAGAAAGACATTGGACTCAAAAAATGCTTGCAGGGTATCAATCCAGTGTTTCTCATTGTCCCAGAAGCTGTTGGAAGTCTTCTTTAATCTTGCTGCTGCCACCAAATCCGTTAAAACAAAAATTCAAGTGAGTAAATTTAAAGATCTAATTGTCTTTATTCAACCATTCATGAATCTGGCACCATGCTCTCTAGCAATAGAAAGGAACTCTGAAGGGTTGTATAAAATGGAAGATTAAAAAAAATTAATATTTTATTTTATTTTATTTTATTTTAAGAGAGAGAGAGCAAGCAGGAGAGAGGGAGAGAGAGAGGGAGGGAGATACAGAATCTGAAGCAGGCTCCAGGCTCTGAGCTGTTAGCACAGAGCCCCATGCAGGGCTAGAACTCATAAACTGCAAGATCATGACTTGAGTTTCAGTCAGACACTTAACTAACTGAGCCACACATGTGCCCCTAAAATGGAAGATTTTAAAAGGCATAAAAGGGACAGGAAACAGAAATTATTAATAAGGAATGCATTGTTTCAGGCAAGGTTGCCTTTAGGCAATAGAAAGGTTCATCGAGTGGATTGTCCAAATAGTGCTGACCAGCTAATTCCATGTTGACTGGTTAAAGGTTATATTCCTGGAAAACTGAACCTGCAATTTATTAGGTTAGGTATTAAGTCTATTTGCTGAAATGGAGCTTAGCACAACTGATTCCATTTGGAGCCTGTTACCTCTTTTTTTTTTTAACAGATGTTAAACTGTTAAAACTTGCTCAAGGGACAATAGCCAGAAGTGGTAGAATGGGAAGCTGAACCAGGGTGCTCTGGTTCCCCAATTAACCACTGTACCTTTGCTACTGTAAGTGTGAGTTTGTTGGAAATACAGAGTTTTGGATTGCATCAGACCTACAGTATCAGGATCCCAAGTGATCTTTGCACACACTGGAGTTTGAGGAACATTGCACTCTGGTATGTCAACATTAACAGATTTATCCTTCAATTAAAACTTTATAGTTTGGTTCTTAACTTAAAATGCTCTATGCCCTCGCTAATTTCGTAAGAAAGAATTTCCTTTTAAGCAGTTTTTTCTATAATAGTGAGCTAGAAAATTTGGATTCCAGGTTGAGTTGGATTTCAAGGACCTGTAAAATTTTTTCAAAAACTGAAAAAGTTAGTGGTGGAAAAGAGAACATTACAAAAATTACAATCTATTATCATCATTATTTTATAAAAATATGGAACAGTTTAACGCCAAAGAGATAGAAAATAGAAAGGGCACACTCTCAGAATAAAGGATATTTTAAAAATAAGTTAAATGTTAATTTTATGAAAAGTTGACTAAATTGTATTTTTTATTTCCCCTTGGGTCAATAAAGCATTGGTCTGAGAACCAGCTTTTGGGAATCAGTGTTCTAGAACACATTCCCTTTATGGTAAATGGTAGGTATCCTGGATGATTGAACCTGCACCAGGGCCTTCTTATGCGATTACTTCCAGTGTAATGGAATTTGGTATGAGGCAGGTCCATTTTGGAGCCCATCCAAGGGGGTTTATTTAATGAAGTAGCAAAGATATCTCATTATAGGGCAGCCTCACCTATAATTGCTCTGCTGAGAATAATTCTGCTGCAAATCTCTAGGGCATGAAAATGTGGACATCCCAGAAAGCTTAATTTAAATCGATTCTAACACACATAGTTCTTAGTGCAATATAATCAAGAAATGGAGAGTTCACCAAATTCTGAGTGCTTGTGCTATCTTTTTAAAGATATGTGGATTTGCATATGGATCCAGTTTGCATTTCTTAACTCCTACTGGGATCCAGACCCTTTTATTCAGATAAGCATCACAATAACCCTTAAAGACATATTATCAACTTCATTTTACATATAAAGAAACTGACACTCTAAAAAGTTAGGAGAAAAAAAAAAAACTTAAAATGCCACAGCTAGTTTCTGGCAAGGCTGAGATTGAATTTAGGTGCCCTGATTTCATGTCTGGAATTCTTTACACTATTGCTTTTCACTTTAGAGTATATAAAAATTGTATAGGAATATTATAAAAAATGCAGATTCTTACACATTCCCACATATGGTGGGACACAAGATGCCTTATTTCAAATAAGCTCCCAAACTGCTGGTCTAGGGACCCCTCTAAGTAGCAAGGATTTATGCCCCACAACATTTACAAGTGTCCCTCTAGCAAGTTAGTGGCATGCACTTCTGTATATCTAGCTAGCATAGCCATTGGTGGTCATGTGGGTCCAGAGCTGTGATGGACAGAACACTGAATTTGGAGTCAGATTATCTGTGATGCTGTTTCTGGTTTGTAATTACTGTGTGACTTTGAGTAACATCCTTAACTCCTTAGAGCACTGTTTAGTAGGAATGATAACAACTAATGCCCAGCTACAGAGTGCTGTCATGTAGGATTGCTTGTTGAAAATGTGATGAACTTGAAATTCATGTACAAGTTGTCTTTGTACTTCTCAAGTACCTCATTTCCCTGAACAGTATGTGTATGTAACTTAAAACTTTAGTACCCCAAAGGATTTTTTCTATTTTAGTTTTTATCATCATTGTTTTAATGCATATACTCTTTTCCCTTTAACATTAAAAATTTACAGTCTTCTTTTAAAAATATTTGAAATTCAGTCAAAGCTAGGTGCCAAAATAGTGTATGTTTTCTACTCTGTTCCACATTTTAGAACCAGTGATCTAAATCAAACATGATTTTGAACTATTTAACTGCATTCTGCAAAAATATAAGCTCTCACTTAAATGCACAAATTGTTATGCTGGAAATATTTCATTTTTCTTAGGAATAAATTGACTTGAAATTTTATATTCAGGATTAAACATTTCAGTTTTTTAACTTGATTGTTGCCATCTTTGTTCTATTCAGGAACACCATAACTAATAAGATATTTTTTATATGCTAACAATTTACATAGCAGGAAAACACAAAATAAATGCTCTTAACCTCAAAAATAAAAGAATAAAATTAGATATATACCTATAGTGAAACACTAGTTAAATAAGACATATCTCTAGAAAAGCAGGATTTGCCATTATAAGAAGATAATACCACTAACATTTAATAGCTGTTTCAGTCTATCATAGTCCTAGGTGCAGGGGATACAAATGCAAGTTAAAGTTCCTGCCCTCAAGAAGACAGAATAGGGACTTGCTGCCTACCTTACAAGACTTCATTTGCATTTTCAGATTATGTATTTTTTTTATTTTTAATTTAGTGTGTTATTGTTTATATCTTAAGATATTTTTTTTGAAATGTGTCTTTGAAGTGGACATTTAGAAGGACTTCCTACATATTTCAGTGTAATTTAATTAACTTCAGTGGTCATCAGTCCCACCCTAGGGGAATCAGAAAGATTAAAAGATTTAAGCTACAAAGGGAGGTTGATGATTTGTTAAAGGAGCACAATGTATTTCAGACTGAGTATTATTAAAATATATGAAAGTGGGGAAAATGTCTAAGGTCATTCCTCAATTCAATGAACCCCTGTTACTATCAGGCCTTTTGATGTGGATGGCCCTGCATACCTGAGTCATGTGACTCCTGCTGAGCCCGCCTTTCCTTTACCGCATAACAGCAGCCATGGACACAGCAAGGAGAGGAGCAACCATTCTCACCTGCACACCGCACTCATAACTTGTGGGGAGGATCAAAAGGAGAGGAAGAGTGAGAAAAGGGACCAGTGAGGTTCACAGGGCAGGCATTTGCTATCTCAGAGAGAACTGAGTTTTTCCATAGTGGTAGAACATGGGGGGAGGGATGAGAAGGAGCATGTTCAATAAAGAAGACTATACTATCATTTATATCACTTTACAAATGAAAGAAGAATCACATTCCATATAAAAATATTATGAACCTGGTAGATTCTTGACATAAGTACAACTTTATTAGGGAAGCTATTAAATACATACATATAGATAGATAGATAGATAGATAGATAGATGCTTAACCCCACCTTCAGAGAGTCTGATAGAATTGTGGGGTTCAGATAATGACCATGCCTGGGACATTGGCATTTTTAAGTTCACAAGTGATTTTATTGAGCAAATAATAGCTGAGAACTACTGAGAACTTTCTTCCCCTTTAAAATCACCTACAATAGGAGTTAACCTGTGTGTGTGTGTGTGTGTGTGTGTGTGTGTGTGTGTGTGTCTGTGTGTGTGTATGTTTTAAGGAAATTAAGAGAGGTACTATCTAAACATTTGAAAACTGTTAAAAAGCATCAAGAAACTTTTAAATATCATTGTCATGAAAATTTATTCCTTAGAAATCTACACTTAAATAACCTTCTCCTATTTACTTAAAAAGCAAATTCACTTAATGAACATTTTCCTGTTAATACTAAGAAATACATTGATACTAAATTCCAGTCAGTGGTTAGTTAGTTTGCGTCTCTGAAATACTAAATTTATCCCCTCAGTGATGACCTCATGAAAAGCAATTTATTAATCCATGAGAAGCTGAGGGAGATCTTTCCAGGAACAGGATCATTTCCATAGTTTACAAGTGTTTGTTATGGATTTGAATCAAATGATAGTAAATGTCAATGTAGTTTTTAAATATAGTTAACATTGTTTACATTGTGTGACTCAAAACCCAACCAACTCAATCACAGAAATTTTGTACAACACTAAATTGTGTTTCAATTGGATGATTCCATGTTGAGGTTTATACACACACACAAAGATGATTCTTATCCAAATATTAGATAATGTTGCCCAACATTTTTCCCACTACCCATCTTTCCAAATTTATTGCAAGGCTTCCAAAGCCAAATAAAGTTGAAAACGGCAATCCTCTGTCTTTTTTCTCCATACCTTTCCAGCCATCATACACAATACAGTGTGATGTTCACACGGATCCTGCAGGTGCCCAGTAGATGAGATCCACTTGAATTTGTTCACAGAAATGTATTGTAGAGTAAGTTTGTAGCTACTCTTTTGATTCAGATTATGTAAAAGAAGGGCAGGGGAAAATTTTTATTTCAACATCTACTTATTTGCTTAACTCCTCTGTTGCCTTATTTGACATTCAAGAAAATAGGGAAGACTTTGTTTCCACCTGGGAGATGATCCTGTTCCTAACAGAGAATAGGATATATAGTTAGGCAGGAGGTAATAAAAAAAGGAAAATAGTTTTTTTTGTACTGTCTCAGTGTGGTTTCCTTATTTTGTACCTAGAACATTGCAATCATACATACCTGAATGCCACTGCCAAAGTATATTTTATTTCCAGAAATAAACAATTTCTGGAGTACTTGTTTTGGTCAATGATGATGATGATGATGATGATACCAATCTATGAATAAGAAATTATTGATTTTATGGGATAATTTATACCAAGAAATCAAACACAAATTATTAGGTGATCACTTTCTCAGTACCTCTTGTTGTAGACTTTTAGTTGTCACAAACCAAGTATTGCTTTTAGAGGAAAGCAGCTAGGCAGATGAGGATATGAAGGAACCAGAAAGAGAAAACTCCAGGGTAGGTAAAACAGGAAGAAGTTGAGGGCTGCCAGGGTAGAAAGTGCAGGGCAGAATGGAGAGAAATGAAGCTAGAAGAGCTGACAGCTTGCCAGGGGGCCATGCATGCCTTATCAAGATATTGGACATTATCCAGCAGATGACAGGAGGCCTTCTAAAAGGATTAATATAGAGAATGATGGAGTCAGATTTTTGTTCTTCCTATATCAGTCTAATGTATATAGAGAGCAAAAATAGTGCTTAATCTCTGGGTTATAATCTAGTACTGGGTTGTGAAATTAATTTAATGATTTGTGACCAGATTGTGTTTGATAGAAACAGAATGAAATGGAATGGAATGGGAATATAGTATAATAGGAACTATTAGAGTTCATAGAGTATTGGAAGGTAAGTCTTTATGTTGTGAAATTTTGGTTTCTGTTATATGTCTAGGTATATTTATACCTATAAATAAAAATATAGATAGGAAGAAGAGAGAAAAAAGAAATAAATTGTGTGTGCTCTCTAGCTGTATGTGTTGGAGGGAGGGAGGGAGGGAAGGTGTCCTGGGTGTGATGTAACATACACTTCTTACCATGGAATTTGGTCAAAAATAATTGAAAACCACTGGTTTAGAGGAAGATTTGAGAGGGAAAAGACTGGAGGCCATTTGGAGGCTATACCTGCAATAATTTAGGTGAGAAAAGTAAAAGTCAGAATTGGATGAGCAATAGTAAGTACAAAGAAGAGAAACCAAAGTAGAGGGAGGGAGGGAGGGAGGGAGGAAGGAAGGAAGGAAGGAAGGAAGGAAGGAAGGAAGGATAATTTTTACCCATTGCTGGCAGGTGAGAAACAAGCATTTTCTAAGGATCAAAGTGCCACCAACTCAGGAACATGAGCACATTTAAGGGTAAATGAATGAATGAAATTTTGGACATGTTTTGTTTAAGCCAAGTGGCAAAGCAGCACACTTGTTAGATAGAGGCATGTAGAAAGCATAGAGGAGAGTTTATAACCAAAGATAGACACTGAGGAATCATCCATACCTGATACTCCCTGAAGTGTAGAAAGAAAGAAGGATCAGGGGTGCCTGGCTGCCTCAGTCAGTAGAGCATGCTGACTCTTGGTCTCAGGGCTGTGAGTTTAAGCCCCATGTTAGATTTAAAGTGGGAAGGGAAAGGAAGGGAAGGGAAGGGAAAGAGAGATGAAAAAAGAATTCTCAAGAATGTGAGCAATTAAGAAAAAACTATCATATTAAGAAATGATGAGACTAATTAATAGGGAACTCTAAGAAGTAACTCCTCATGGACTGGAGGATTCAAGAAAATAGCTGGTTACAGAGTGTCTAGAGGTAGCATTAAGAGTGAAAAATAATCTGTTTGTTGAAGGTCTAGGGAGAGAACAATTTTAATGGTCATCACTGCAACTCAACTTGGAAACCTTGCTTCCTCAAGAATGAGACTGAACACAATTTAGCAAGCCTGGGGAAGTAGTTGGGAATCCAAAGGTTAGATTAACCATGTTCACATATCTGCTATTTAGAATGTGGAATAAAATTTAGCAAGCACAATTTTTACCTTAAAATTTCACACACTGGAAAAAAATAGTCTTTGCACATTATATGGTTAAATATGTGTTTTAATCTCAATTACCTTTGTTAATAGAATAAACCATTATCTCAAACTGACAGCTGATTTCATTGTATAGTCAAGTGAAAGCTTGGCTTATTTCAAAACAAAGCAGAAGTGAAGTTGAAAAGAGAAGTGGGCACAGTGTCCAAAACATGAAAACATTTACCTTAATGATGAATCACTAAATTCTACTCCTGAAACTAGTATTATACTATATGTTAACTAACTGGAATTTAATTAAAAACTCAAAACTATAAAAAATTAATTTAAAAAATAAAAAAAACCATTTACCTTGTAAGGAAGAGGAGAAATGGGTTCAAAGAGAATGTAGTTATGTAAAGTGATTTTCACTTTAAGAATAAGGACACTGGACCTGATTATATTGGGAAAGCCCATACATAGAAAGAAAGAGAGAATAATAGTAATAAAAAGATGATTGAAAATGTGAGATTCCCAAGGAAGTATGAAAGGACAGGGAAGTGGAGACAGATGGAAAGGTTAGATCTGAACACGAGGAAACCCATTTCACTAAGGTGAGAAGGAAAAGTTGTTACAGGTGGAGGTTTGAAATAATTCTTAGCTCAGATTTTTTTAATTGAGTTGGAAGCAGTTGAGAGTTCTGAGACTTGAAACCAAAAATTGCATAGATAACAGAGACAAATTAGACAAGGGCTATATAGGATTAAGGCAGAGGATTCAGGGCCTCTTCAGGGAAGAGGGACCATGACTTTATAATGACAACAAACAGCAAAGTTGTGTGATTTTCTACAGTGTGTCTCTGAGAATCCAAAAGTTTTGACGCAGACATGAGGTTTCAATGAGATGGCTTTGAGGGCAGAACCCTTGTGATTAATGATGGGAGAATGGTTGTTGTGGTGGGCTGGGGGTCTGGGCTGAGTAGGAAAGGACAGAAGAGAGCTATCAGATTGAGAGAGTGCACAGTGGTGCAGGGACTGATGGTTCAGGGAAAGGCATGTGAGCACATGAGAGTAAAAGAGCTGAAAGCCTAGGAGGTTTGGTCGAGGAGTAGTACTGGAGTATAAGATTTGAGAAGTTAAGTTCCATGGGATTGTGCTGCTGAATTAGAAGAATTAAGGAGTTGAGGAGTTAAAAATAAATAAATAAGTGAAAAGACCAGCATATTAGATGTCGTCTACAGCTGGATGTCACTCAGGATGATGTAGGGATAGAGAACAAAGAGGAATCATAATCCAGGGGTCACCTCTTAGTAAATGTGGGGAAATAATCAGGAGTCTGTAGATGACAGAGTTGAAGAGGGTAGAATAGCTAAATGACATGGTGTTCTGAGATACTGAGCTAAGGGGATAGGAAGGACAAAAAAACTTCTATATGACAGAGGCTGCGGGGGGCCTGAGCTCCTTGGAGGGCCTGGCTTAAAGAATGTGGAAGAATATTCAACCTCTTGATTAAGGGTATGGGATGATTTATTTCCAATGGGAGGGGCCAGGTATATAAGAGTAGGCAGCAGTAGGAGGACAGATTTCAGAGGGGGAAACCACAGAGCACAGAGTCTCATTCAAAGAGGGTTGAAACATGCTTAAGGAAACACGTTATCCCCCCCTCAATTCTACTGGTCAATAGTCTAGCCTAGGTGAAGGTCAGTACATAATCTACTTGTTCTCAGTCTTCTTGGAAAACTCAGCAAGCCTTAGTCTGAAAGAGAAGAAAAACAGTGTAAGAAAAATTTTCTTCTTTTTGTTACTTGTACCTCTCCTGTGTCCTTTTTTCCTATGTATGCACAGCACTAATCAAAAAGTAGTAAGGGTTACTAGAATTATGTAAACTACAATGATAAATCGCTCTCATAATAAACCTCTAAAGTTAGTCAGCAGGGTTATTTGTATATTTTGGCATGCTCATTTATATTTATTGGATTTTTTGCTTGTTTTTGATATTTGAAATATTACTGAATAATTGTTTATGAGTACTCAGAAGGCAACATATTAATACATGTAGTGGTAAGCACATCTGTTTAATGAAAGAGTCACCCTAATTTACCTTGAGTGTTTAAAAAAATAATTTAAAATATTGACAAATAAGAATTCTCAGTGACTTTATTAACATGTGTGTATTGTGTGTGTGTGTGTGTGTGTGTGTGCCCTGTGCTTTTAGTATCCTCTATTTGGGATGTGTCCCAGAACACTGGCTTGGAGATAGGGTGATCGTTATTTGTTAGCATGTTAAGTTTTAAGAACAAGAAGCAAATGTTTTTAAATACCAAGCAGAATGATGAAAAATAAAAATTAATGCAACAATCAATATTCACACTTGCCGATGCCTTCATGAGGTGTGAATGTTGAAAGCTGGTAACTTCAACACCAGTTGGTTCTTTTGTTTTTATTTTAATCATTTTATAACTTTGAAACTTCACTCAACAAGAGACTGAAAAAAGATATCCAACGTAGTTTAAAGTAGTTCAGCCCTGATACTAATCTCAAATTAGGAATGAACAGAACTCCCTATCATTTGTATGGGTTATGGGAGCAGCAATCAAGTATCCACTTAAGCAAAAGTAGTAAGTAAAATATTATGCTCTCTAACACCAGGGACATATGTCATCTTCGAGTATAGAAAGCCATCGCTGGCACTAAGGGCTCTGCTCAGCATTTCTGGCTCCAACAGAGAGTTGTCCTCACAGATACTTTAGAATTGAGTTATGGTATACTTCTCTGCACTTTAGTGGCAGGAACACCAAGGGTGCATTCTAAAGCAGGCCCCGACTGCTAAGTGATGGATTTAGGCAGAGTGCTCAGAGGGGGCATCCAGAGAACATGATCTTACATGTGGGAATGTCCATTTAAGGCATCACACAGTTGCTGCTACTGCCTCTTGTTAATTTAGGCTGTCAGAGGAAGAATATGAAAAAATGAAAATGAATGCCAAAAGGTTTAGCTGATGGTAGAGAGAGGTGTAGGTGGTTGTGACAGGTTCTTGACCTCCACTTAAGTACATCCTGATGACAGTAACATGCACAGTAGAATCCTCAGGTCAGTCATCAGCTCACCCACACAGAGCATGACTGTCACAAGTGGGATGTGTGCTGGGCCACTGAGTGCATTTGTTTTATATATTTTATATTTCTCACTGGTTTTTTTTTTGGACAGGTAATACATTTATGCAGATAAAAATTAAAGAGATAGAAAATAGTATGCAGCAAAATGTCTCCTCTCCACTCTTATCATCCAGCCACCCAATTTCCATCTCTATGGGCAACAGTTGTTTATCATTTAAGTTAATGAATATAAGAAATGTGGTAATACATAATATTCTTTACTTAAAAGTAAAAATAGAGAACTGTTCTATATCAGTGTATGCATATTTCCTCCTCTTTGTCATGGCATAATATTCCATTATATTGAAGACATGTATTCCCTATTGATGAACATATGGGTTGTTTCCAGTATGTTCTTCTTAGAAATAGTGCTACAATTAAGAGTGTTTTGATCTTAGAAATAGTGCTGTAGTTAACAACTTTATATTACATGTCATTTTGCATTAATGCAGGCATGTCTGCAGGATATATTCCTTGAATTAGAATCCAAGAGTTTGCACATTTGAAACTTTAATAAACATTGCCAAATAAGACATCTATTGGCTGTGTATGAGACCTATTTTCCTTTATTCTAACTAAACTAGTGTGTTATCAAATTTTTAAATCTTTTCCAAAATAATAGATTTAAAAAATCAGTGTAAGGCAAATTTGCACTTCTTATGTGATGTATGAGTTGAGAATATTTTCCTATGTTTAAGAGCGATTTGCATTTGCTTTTCTGTGTATTTCCACTTCTGGGTTTATATACCTGGGTTTTTGGTGTTTTTCTCAAGGGTGCAATGGTTTTGGGGTGCCTGAGTGGCTCAGTCAGCTGACTCTTGATTTCAGCTGAGGTCATGATCCCAGGGTCTCGGGATCAAGCTCTGCATGTGCTCCGTGCTGAGCATGGAGCCTGCTTGGGATTCTCTCTCTCTCTCTCTCTCTCTCTCTGTCTCTGTCTCTGTCTCCATGCCACTCTCCCCAGCTTGCACTCTCTCACTCACTCTCTCAAAAAAAGAAAAAAAAAGTGCAATGGTTTTAAATTCAAAACAAATTTGAAAAGTTCCTTTTGGGCAAATAAGTCTTCCCTTATATAATTCTGGTAATTCTTTGCAGAGTAGGAGAAAATGATTTTCTTTTAATTTGTGTTGGGTTATAAACTTGCATTAGGGCCCAATTACCATCCTTTAGTAGTGCCAACACTGACCTGAGTGGCCATTTCTTACAGTATGAGGCAAATGTCTCTAAAACGAAGTGCATGCTCATATTTTCAAGAAATGGGATAGTAGTTAAGCAATAACATTTAGAAAAAAATATTCCTAGTCTATAAAAATCAGAAAGCTCTTTATTAGTAGTAAGGTTCTTGTATAAAAGCATTATTTCTCTTGTATTTGGAGATTATAAAATCTTTGGCAATTTAGGAATTGTTTATTATTTGAGATTGTAACATTTTAGATTTTGATATTGTTTCTACTGAACCAAGTCTAGTGGTGTCATTTCTTGTAGAAAATCCTTAGAGGAAAAATACATACAGAAGAAGTAATAGCTAGCTAAAGGTAGAACTCACCTGGAATATTTATCTAATAATGTGTTTTACAGGTAACATATGGTAGCATAGTTATATTAATTCTGGGTGACGTTTCTCTTGTTAAATTTTGTTGGAAGTGTTACAATTTAATTAGTGTCTGGTATAAACCATTTATTTCAAATAGGAAAATAATCTGATTCCTCCTATCACATATTTACTCTAGAATAAAAAATATAAAGACTGTCAATAATGGCTGAGCCAACCATGATACCCAACTTGGAATTCTCTCTGACTGGTGACAGTGACTTAATAGAATGACTGTTTTCCTCCATTACATCAGAAGACTAATGCTGTACTTTGAGTACCAATTGCCTCCTGTAATAATGTTTTTTTAAATATAAAATTTATAGATTATAGATACATTTTTAAAATTCTTTTTTTCATTCTTCATCTCTAAGATGTAAAGAAAAGAAATATTTCTTCACTTCCATACCCAACAACAACAAAAAGGAATATTGTTTTTCTTTTATTGTTGTGAAATTGCTTCCATTTAAATACTTAGAGGTATGGTCTTAACTCTGATTAGCTTTTTTGCGTGTCAGCATTTCTTTTTTTTTTTTAATTTTTTTAACGTTTATTTATTTTTGAGAGAGAGAGACAGAGTGTGAGCAGTGGAGGGACAGAGAGAGAGGGAGACACAGAATCTGAAGCTGGCTCCAGGCTCCAAGCTGTCAGCACAGAGCCCAGGGACGCGGGGCTTGAACTCATAAACTGCAAGATCATGACCTGAGCTAACGTCAGACACCCAACCAACTGAGCCACCCAGGCACCCCTGTGTGTCAGCATTTCTTAAGCAGTTAGTGTGTGCCAGCAGTTTATTTACTACACCTCCTTCAGTTCTCACAACCACCCAAAGAAGTAGGACAATCATTAGACCCATTTTTCAAGTAAAGAAACTAAGGCTGTGGGAAGTCAAGTAACTTCCTTAAGATTAACCTTCTAGTAAATAGCGGAGTTATAGCCTGAACTTTGGTCTCTCTGATTCCAAACATATAGTAAACTGTAACCACTATGCAATACCGCCTGCTTCACAGTGGAGTCCTTTTTCAAATTAAAATCTTATATAGAGGCATGATTGACATTGAAAATATTTTATAATCAACATAACCAAATCACTGAACAATCATAAAAAGGGCACATGCTAATTTGAACAGATACCTACAACCCGTGGCTTAACGTGAGTTCAGTTAATTTAGAAAGATAAAATGGGACTGTTCTGAGGCTACTGTGGGGGGACCTGTGACTCACCCCTGTAGCCTGTCCATCACACACTTTTGGAAGAAGCACATTCCATCCTTATTTCTCCTTCAAACCCCCATCTCACAGAAGAGAGAAAAAACTCATAAAGCCTCATACTGTTTGTATAAACCTGTGCTCTAATAGAAGGCTCACATTCCTCTTATTTGTACTCTGTGAATAACTGGAGATTAAGATACAGATTCATTCAAATTCTTTTAAAATGTCTTTTAATTAGACTCAATTCTAATATTTCTAGTATCATTTCATAGGGAAGTCTGTCCTTATACATTTTAGCATGCACTTGTTGGGAAATATATGTCTGTCCTTTATGGTCATTTACTGAATGTTCAAATCTGTATAATTACAGTTCCCCTTTATCTCAAAATTACTTCCTTTTTAAAACATTACATAGGGATTATATGTCCAAGAGGGAATTTGGCTTTAAACATTTATGATTCATTTATTTAAATAGTTGCCAGGTAAACTGCACAGTGGGAAGATGACCTTGGACGTTACTCTTACTGTGAGAAAATAAGACAAAGCCTAGAGGAAAGAATGTAGGAGAAGCCTTGCAATTGTGAAAACTCCTACATTGGGACTTGAATACCTCAGTGATTGAGCCAGTTAGTACTTTAATTTTCTTTTTTTCAGAAGTACTTGTGTTGGCTTACTATACAAAGAAACACAGTTAAAATAAGAGCAAAGGAACAGAAGTCAAAAAGAGAATCAGACAGGGACCTGGCCAAGGGAATTGGATAGGAAAGAAGAAATAGAGTAAATCACGAAAGCCTGTTCTGTGCCCCCTGGTCTCCAAACACACAAGTGGTAGTCTGTGCATTATAGAAGCCAAGGTGAAAGAGAAGTGGCATTCATTTGGCTACCTCACATTTACTGATTTCAAATAATGCTGATCATGAGAAGAGGTAGTCTTTTTAATACTGAGCTTTAAAAGAAATTTGTTATGTAAGAATCTATATGAAGAGTATCAATATCTTTGAGGTCATTGATTTGGAAATATAAATATAATTTTAGGAGCATGCCATATGCAAAAGCAATGGCTGTTTTTGTTTCAAATGTATAACTTTTTCATATTTTTATCTTGAGGTATTTGCATGGGGAATATGATTTTAATACTTATAATCTCATCATATACATGTTAATCTCTTAGAAATTTTTATTTCCTGATCCAATGTCATTCAACAAACTTTTATTGTGTGCCTGTTCTATGTCAGGCACTGTGTTAAGCTCTGGGGATATAACCCAAAACAGTCATGTCCTTTCCCTTCATAAGGATTCCAGTTCATAAATGAAAAAGCAATGAAACAAAATTCAGTGTGCATTCCATTGAAGGAAGAATGAAATACTAGGACAATACATGGCATCTGACAGTACCTGGAGTTGTGGTGCCCAGATTTTTTAATTTCATGTATCAATACAGTTTTTTTTTTAATAGGGATCTACATAGGTTGCCCACATTTTATTACCCAAGAAAACATATTTTAAAAAGAAAAGGGGGGCGCCTGGGTGGCGCAGTCGGTTAAGCGTCCGACTTCAGCCAGGTCACGATCTCGCGGTCCGTGAGTTCGAGCCCCGCGTCGGGCTCTGGGCTGATGGCTCAGAGCCTGGAGCCTGTTTCCGATTCTGTGTCTCCCTCTCTCTCTGCCCCTCCCCCGTTCATGCTCTGTCTCTCTCTGTCCCAAAAATAAATAAACGTTGAAAAAAAAAAAATTTAAAAAAAAAAAAAAAAGAAAAGGAAAAAACAACTAGTGCTTTCTAACAACAGTATTTTATTTCAAGAACATTTTAAATTAAAAATATAGGAAGAATATGGTCTTACAATAAAGGACAAACTTTCACCAAAAAAGACAACAAAGACAATTGTCAATTTTAATTTAGGATACATATAATGTTTTAGCTGCAGAAAAATTATAACAAAACCTGATTTTAATTGTGTTTATAGAAAGTGCTCCAAAAACATAGTGCCATGATAGAATATAACAGGAAGGGGCTACTTCACAAAGAGAGAATAGAGAACTCTTCTTAGAAAAGACAGAACATCTAAACTGAGGCCTAAAGGATGAGCATAAGCCAACAGGCAAGGAGGGAAAAAAACCCAAAACTTTCCATGTCAGAATGTTTAACACTTGCTCCTCTGTATTAGCATTTCTGTGGTTGCTATAAAAAATTACTGCAATTTTGGAAGCTTAAACAACATTGTTTTTTATCTTAGACTCACTGTACTGAAATCAAGGTGTCCACTGGCCTGCATTCCTTTTGGAGGCTCTAGGGGAGAATCTGTTTCCTTGTACTTTTCAGTTTTTAGAGGCTGTCTTCATTCCTAAATTCACGGCCCTTTCATCCGTCTTCTTTTTTTTTTTTTTAATTTTTTTTTTTTTGGTAACATTTATTTATTTTCGAGACAGAGAGAAACAGAACATGAACGGGGGAGGGTCAGAGCGAGAGGGAGACAGAATCCGAAGCAGGCTCCAGGCTTTGAGCTGTCAGCACAGAGCCAGATGCAGGGCTCAAACTCACGGATCGCGACATCACGACCTGAGCCAAAGTGCACACTCAACCGACTGAGCCACCCAGGCACCCCATCTTCATCCGTCTTCGAATCCACATGTACCATCTTCTCATCTCTCCTGCTCTGACATTGACTTGTCTGCCTCACTCTTGTACATTCAGAAAACTCTTGTGATTACTTTGAGCCCACCCAAATAATCCAGGATAATCTCCTTAATTTTAAAAGCAGTTTAATTATTGAGGACCTGAATTCCATCTGCAACCTTGGTTTCTCCTTGCTGTGTTACAGAACATGTTTGAAGTTTCCAGGGTGTAGATGTAAATATCTTGGGAAGCCTTTACTCTGCCTACCATACTCTCTGAGTAAAGGAGAATGTCTTAATCACTTCCTTCTTAACTATGACTTATCAAGAACTGTGAAAGGTATTAGATATTATTTAACTTGCAAGGTAACTGGACAATCTGCCAGAGTTCATGGGTGGTAGGAAAAGACATGAGACTCCTAGGTCACAAATGAAGGACTTCTTTCCACGGCACCATGAGCATGCTCATATTTGCATCAGCTCCCCTTATCTCCAGGTCCCATGGGGGTGATACAAATGAGGCCCAGTGAGTGCCTATACACACCATGGATTGCAGTACAGTAGAGGAACTTCAAGCTTTGGGAGACTGAATAATTTATAATGAACAATAAGAATGCCATCCCTTTTTTCCCAGAAGGAAACATGACCTCTCTCTCCCAAGGCTATTTGATATGCAAACATCCTTAAAAATATAATCTAGAGCAAAGACTGATTACTACTTTGTTTGCAAGATGTATAAACGACAACAACAACAACAACTAGAGACCCTTGGAAAATTGTTCTCCAGTGTCTTTATGCTGCATCTACATTTAATAACCTGGTCTACAGTTTCTCAAACATAGGGACTAGTTCTTTGAAAATCATTTTAAAATCAGTTTTAAATTAAAAGATTTGGTATTTTTCTTTTCACATACTATTTTTTCAACTTCTTCATTTGTTCAGCTCAATTTCCATTTACTTATACATTGTACTTAAACATCTTTGTAACACCTACTCTGTTCCTTCTTACAGACTTACCATCAAATAATTCTTTATGAAAACATGTTGACTTTTTGGCTAATTTAATAAACAAATGACTAATGGATAATACAAAAAGTTTGACCTCAATTCATAATGAAGTAACAAAAATTAGCAAATTTACTAATTAGGGTCCTGATACAAATAGGTAATTATTAAGAAAACCAGGTGCCAGGAGCCCCTGGTTGGCTCAGTGGCTTAAGTGTCAGACTCTTGATTTTGGATCAGGTCATGATCTCAAGGTTTCCTGAGTTCAAGCCCCATGTCAGGCTCTGTGTATTGACCAGACAGAGCCTGCTTGGGATTCTCTCTCTCTCCCTGTCTTCCTAGCTCATGCTTTCTGTATATCTCTCAAAATAAATAAGCAAAAAAGAACAAGAAAGAAAGAAAACCAGGTACTAATATGACTATAATGTGAAATATCATTCTAGGAAAATAGTGACAGAGAGCTTCACTAAGAAATAGAGAAGATGAACAAATTCATTTCTACATATTTAATCCACACCTATTCTGAGGGCAAGAATTCTCAAACCTGATAATTACTATGTTTCTAGTTTTAAGGGCAAAGAAGGCTACAAGTATATAAAACTATGTTAAACTACCTGATGATAAAAATGAAGTAGGTCGAAAGAAAAAAGAAATAAATCCTATTCTCTATTTGCAGAAGCGTTGGTAGTAGCTATATGTCAATAAGACATATTCTTTGAGCAACTTTGAGCTTACATAAAGTGAGCTATCAGTGTCTTCCCACCCATCTAATAATCCTGAGACCAACATTATGATGTCAGACCAAGGAAAAGGTGGCAGTTTATTCATAAAAGAGAGTCGCTCAGAAGCCAACTAGATTGTATTTGTACTCTACATATGTAGTAATTACAGCTTTGCCACTCAGAAATTTTTACCTCATTAACTTTCCTGAAAAACTGAGGCAAAGCACCCTCCCTACTTCTACCATATCCTTGTGCCATAATAGATCACTGCTCCTCTGTTAAATTTGTCAATTTGAATATGCTGACAAAAGAAGCACTTACAAATTGCCAAGGAGCATGATGAATGGCAGCAGCTTTCCTTGACAGGTAAAATGCTGCAGCCATCCGGTGGAAGGCATTTAGAAATTGCAGTATAAAAACCTGCACTTTATTTATTTATTTTTATTCCGTTTTAAATTTTTTTAATTTATTTTTGAAATTTACATCCAAGTTAGTTAGCATATAGTGCAACAATGATTTCAGGAGTAGATTCCTTAATGCCCCTTACCCATTTAGCCCATCCCCCTTCCCACAATCCCTCCAGTAGCTCTCTGTTCTCCATATTTAAGAGTCTCCTATGTTTTGTCCCCCTCCCTGTTTTTGTATTATTTTTGCTTCCCTTCCCTTATGTTCCTCTGTTTTGTATCTTAAAGTCCTCATATGAGTGAAGTCATATGTCTTTCTCTAACTTCGCTTAGCATAATACCCTCCAGTTCCATCCACGTAGTTGCAAATAGCAAGATTTCATTCTTTTTGATTGCTGGGTAATACTCCATTGTATATATATACCACATCTTCTTTATCTATTCACCCATCGATGGACATTTGGGCTCTTTCCATACTTAGGCTATTGTTGATAGTGCTGCTGTAAACATTGGGGTGCATGTGTCCCTTCAAAACAGCATACCTTGTGTAAATACCCAGTAGTGCAATTGCAGGGTCGTAGGGTAGTTCTATTTTTAATAAAAAACCTGCACTTTAAATCTGGCTTCTCTCCACCTAATCTCTGGGAACCCTAGGCCTCAGTTTCCTCATATGCAAAAAAAAAAAAAGATGAAAATATGTAGTCCTGTCTCAAGATGACATGATGAAGTGTTTGTTGGAGACTCTTAACTCATAAGTAGCTTTTTTAAAATCTGAATTTCATTCTCTTTGTCTTATTTTTGTTTTGGAATGTGTTTGAGGGAATTCTTCAGTACCTGTTAACAGCAGGTGTTTTAGGAAATAATACAGTTGAAAAAAAAGGATTGTGATTATGATCTGCAATTTATCTCCAGTCAGAAATCTCAAGCAGACCTCACAAAGCCAGCCACACCTTAGGTCCTGCTGTGCTTCAAGAAGGGCTGCACTGCTGCATCCAGGAGCCACACTTCGACATTTTATTGGCACCTTCCCATTCCTCCTGCCTGGTGTCCCAATCCCTTCCCTCTTGCTCATCATTTTCACACTTGTACCTTTCTCACTCCCCATTTCAGCAACACTCACCATAATATACCCAACTATGACAGCTTCTCACCTTTGCCTTTCACATCCTGACACAAACTGCCACCACCATTTCTTCAGGTCCCCTCAAATCACAGACACTCCCCTCTTCAGAGCCTCTACTGGCTCACTTCTTGCAGAAACCAATGGCCCCTGACTCTTCACTGATGGCTCTCACTGATATAGGCAATCATGCCCTCCATCTCAGTGGTCAACTCCATGGCCTCTTCTGCTTTCCCAGTTCTTTCCTGAAGCTTCCTATTAGGTACTAGTCTTCTCAACCATCCATAGATAAGAATATTTCAATAACTAAGCTGAGAAAAACTTGCAGTGGCCATCTGATATGACCTCCTGCCTCTAAAGGAGAGAATGCACCATACAAGATGTGTATTTTCACACTCTCTTTCGGTGTTTCCTCTAACTTCTCGTCACAACCTGAAGTAAACCATTTCTCGGAAGGTAAGTTCTTCCCTATGTCCAAACCTATTCTCCACTGAGATAGTTTCAGTCTTATTTTGTCTCTTCAATCTCCTCAGGAGAACTTGTCTCTCATTTGGGCGTGAGATAAAGGGAACCACAAAGTTGAAAAGTCATCTAGTCCAATTACACATCTACTTTTTAAAAATATCATTGCCAGTGGGACATACAACCCGAAAAGGAATTTGCTTCATCGTGGGTGGTCTGTCCATCTTTGAGCAGCTCTGATTAGGAAAAATGTTTAACCTGAATACACTCTAATCTGCTTTCCTGAATGTTCCATTCTCTGCTGATACTCTCTCCCAACAGGACATCACAATATCTTTTGTGGTCACTCCCCTGTCTAGTACCATTTGTCGCTCACTGCTTCTCCAGCACCTAGCACTGGATCCTAAAACATAATAGGTCCTAAGAAGCTTTTGTTGAATGGATGAGTGAATGAATGATGAATGTTTGTGGTCTACAGGACCTCTATCTACTATCCTGTATCTCTTCTACAGGATAGTACTTTGCATCTAATGCATTTATGAAGTACAGTTTGGGTCTTCTCCAGGCTAGAAGTCCTTATAAGGAAAAGTTTCAAGTTCAATACAGTTTCCTTCCTCTGATCTTTCTCCAGTGTGTCTAAATTCATCTAGGTAAATATGAAAAAATATATTAAATATTCATTTTATGTATACAATTGTATATAATCACATATGTATGTAGAAAATTCAGTTAATCTACTTTTCTAAATAAAGCTACATCAAAGTATAGAGCATGGGTAAACAGAAACTAATTAAAAGCAGGCCAATTAACTTATAAAATATACACTATGGCCCTCAAAATCTACTCACAGCTAAGTGGCTTAATTTCATATTATTAAATTGTTTTTTTTTTTATTTTTAGACAGAGGCGTTGTTATAACTTTATTAAACTATTTTTAAAAGAAAAATTTGAGCCACAATTCTACCACTCTGCTGTAACTGTTACCATGTTTCTGTTTTTTCCCCATCTTGCTTACTTTAAGTTATTGTAAATATATGATATACATTTTGCATTGCACTTTTTTCACTTAAATTATATTGTACTTTTTTTCACACTATCATTAATCTTTATTATTATAATTTCATTTGCTTAATAGTACTCCATCGATTTGATATACCCATAACCATTTTCCAATTAGTAGTGATTTAAAGTGTTTCCAGTTTTCTTTCTTATAGAAAATGCTATTAGGAATATTATATACATATAGATTTTCATTCTAAATATCTTGCCATATTTAAAAATATTCCCTTCTCTCCATTATCATTTGAAAGGATTTTTCAGTTTCTATGTGTATGTTTTATTTATACATATGCTATTTATTTCCAGTTTTATATCAATATAGTAAAAGATTCAAGCCTACAAAATTTTGACTTCTAATTAAAAATAAGCCCTAAAACATTACAATTTTTATGTGTTTTAAGTATACTTTAAAAAACATAGTCCCATTAGAAAATGACTACCATTTTTTTTTATTCCAAAAGTATTTATAAACACTGCATTGATGCCATGCCCTATACTAGGAATTGATGATCCAAGAACCAATATGGGATTTAAAGTCTAACAAGGAGTAAAGAACTGAAAATAAACTGTGATAGGTGTTATGATTGCATGGTCCAAGGCATTACTATCCTTAGACCCAAGCAAAAAGGACCTGTCCTTAGCCCCAGGTTTCAGAGAAGCCCATTCTGACCCTCCGGTAAAGAGACCATGAGCATCTGTGGAGCGTCCTGGACATTCCCATTTGGAACCCACAACCCTCACTAGACACACCTCTGGTTAGCCTGAACACCAGAATTCCCTGTTCCAACAGTTCAAACCGACTTCTAAGACCAGAGCAGACTTCTCTCATCCCATTCTGCTGAAGATAGTATTTGTGCTTATATGTCCACCAATGCTTAGGGGATGTTGTGAACAAAGTTTGAAATGTGTGGTCGTGCAGAAGCCACTTGCACCTCTGGATGGAGGCAAGAGTGGGAAGGCAAGGAGAAGTAGCCACAGCCACTGAGGACAAGGGGCTGGGGCCACTTCTCCCAAAGGCATGTTCTAGCAGCACAGAACTCTGAAGATTATGAAAATTCTAATTTGAACCTAGTTTTCCAGGTGGTTTAGAGGATGGATATATTTGTCAAGGTAGGAGGATGGAATGTATTTTATTTAATGGTTTGTTTAGCTTGATTTGTAGCTTTAAAATATTTAGCCATATGGGATGTGTGGGTCTTCATTGTATTCTTGCCTCAGGCCTTACTGATGTTGGGGTAGGCCTGGTACAAGGTGCAATGGGGACACCTAACAGGGAGATCTAAACTTACATAAGGATGTTGTTGAAGGCTTGTCAGTGCAAATCATGGTTCAGCGGAATAGGCTGAACCATAGAATATTCTACTTATGCAATCCGGTACATTTATAGGCTAAAGGTGAAAGTCATATGCTTATCTTCATAAATGACAAAAATGCATTTGATGAAATTCAAGAAACAGTTGTGTTCAACACTTAATATTCTATGATTACAACATACCTAGCTAGCATAAATGCTATCTATATGAACTAAATACTGACATCATACTTAAATGGTAAATACTAGCAGTGTTCCCTTTAAATTTAACCGCAGACAAGAATACAGCTATCACTCAATTATTTAAGGTAGATCTTAAATTTATAGCCAGCTCATTTTGGCAGATGTTCATTTCTTTTGCTTTTTCTGGTGTTTTAATGAACAGTTTTAAGTAAGAAAAACCATTACCATTTATTCCACCACTTTTAAAAATTCCTTGGGGCGCCTGGGTGGCGCAGTCGGTTGGGCGTCCGACTTCAGCCAGGTCACGATCTCGCGGCCCGTGAGTTCGAGCCCCGCGTCGGGCTCTGGGCTGACGGCTCAGAGCCTGGAGCCTGTTTCCGATTCTGTGTCTCCCTCTCTCTCTGCCCCTCCCCCGTTCATGCTCTGTCTCTCTCTGTCCCAAAAATAAATAAACGTTGAAAAAAAAAAAAATTTTAAAATAAAAAATAAAAATAAAAAATAAAAAATAAAAAATTCCTTTACCTTGTTCTAGTTTGTTGTCATTGTTGTTGCTGGTCTGTATCGAATCATGAAGGCATGAGTTTCATAAAATTACTACCTGCTTGTTAAAATACACTTTTATTTATCTCCTATATTCTTCTTTCAAGATTCAGTGGGAGCCTCCATTTTCCTCTTTATGATTTTGTATTTGTTTGGTCAACCATCGCCTGGAGCTAATGTTTAGACCAGGAAGTGACTCATTATTCTCCCAAATGGTTCCTGTGTCTCAGTTATTAATCTGCACCAGCTGGAGGCAAGTAGCATTCCCTACACCCTCCAGTCTTAACACATAATCAGGAACTTGGCATAGGAAGAGAGTAGTGGTGGAAGTTCTGGCCTGGCTGGCTATGAGGAGCAAACAGCTAATCGAATACAAACAAGTCACATGGCATTTTTAATTCGAGTAAGAATACAAGTCTATTTTAAAGTTGTTTGCCTGGACACTGCCAGGCATCTGTTAGCTACTGTGTTTTCAGATTCATTCTCTTGCTCCCTGTTGCTCTGTGTTTTCCTCTCTCTCATATTTCTAAACTAGAAATTCGCAGATCAGGTTTTAATATTTTGATATTCGCTATTTGATAAAGGATTGTTATTAAACAATGAGTAATGGAAAGACAAGATGACATCTTATCACAGAACTTTTGGTGTTGCTTTCTGGCTTCTTCTCAACTCAAGTTTTACAATAGAGCACTTGAGTATCTGGATGCCGTCTCACAGTACATGTTCAGAGAGTATCTCATTCCAAGCTTGTATGAGATATAATTCATTTCTCCCCAACAATGTAAGGCCCTGATAATTTTTTGGATACCAGGCATATTTATGCAGAACTCTCCTACATTAACTAGAAGTCAGGGCTTTCAGACATGTGCTTTTGATCCTCCCTACGGTACCATTTTATAAGTTCATAAATCAGGGAATTCATTCAGAATTTGCCTAGTGGTGTCCTCGTCACGTAAATTCAAAGCTTTGACAAGATCAGAAATTGCCTAAAACTGATTGTTCCTTTATTCATCAAGTATAATTTTGACAACAAAAGCCATTTGTAAGATACTGTTTTCATAAAAGAACAAAATTCTCCACAGTGGCTTCCTGGTATGTCTCTACTGGGCCTCATTTCACATCACCCTTGCTTTATCTTCCTTTCTCTCCATCTCCATTACATCCACAACTGTAGGTTTCAAAAAGAACAATCAGATGAGTGAAGGGCACTGAGATGGCATCACCTGGCATCTTAGAGTTTCAACATGAAAAGCTCATTCTTGGTTTCTCCTCCTTGAAGGAAAGCACTCCATTCATTTCTGCAGTTTGTTTGCCTGCCTCTTTACTCTCTCCAGTTTTTGCCTAATGTCTAACTACTTGTCCTCTGAGGAATTTCTCCACCTTTTTTGACTCTTCTTTTCTGAAGGGTACTCGTAGGTTCTGGTAAAAAGAATCCTGGCCTGGCCCCAGGGAATCTCTTACCTTAGGGTAGCGCCAAAAGGCGAGGCTTGTGTTCGTCCTCTCCCAAACTTCTGTTCTAGAAAATGAAATTGAATATAGTGCCACACTTTGAGTGGGTAATCAAAAGGAAGAAAATTAAAGCCTCAGATAATCTCTTGACTCAAAAGTGACAAAGATTCTTGACACTTTAAGGTATGCTATGGCATGGTATATTGTGGTGTGGTATAGTATAAGTAATAAATGGGAAATAATTATACTAAGCAATTATTCATTATATAAAATTCAGTTTTAACTAGGTGTCATGTATTTTTTTTTGCTAAACCTGACAACCCTATAATAGTTCTAATCCCAAACAGGCTTGTTTCCCTTTACATACACCCTCACTACTAATCTCACATTTTCAGAAATTAAGAACCAGAAAAATAACATTTCAGTAATAATTTTGCTTAGGAAATTGACCACAGTTTGCTACTTATCCACTGGGTAGAAAAAATGTCTCCTTTATTGAGTAGTAGTATGTTAATGAAGAAAACAAGAGTGATTTTAGTTTACATTTTTGTGTTATTGATTGGAAGTTACAACTTCAGTATGTACTAACTAGTTTATTGGTGTATACCAATTATTTGAGTTGACCCTGCATGCTAAGTGATGAAAGAAGATTTCTATTTAAAAGTAAATGGGGGCACCTGGGTGGCTCAGTCGGTTAAATGCCAGACTTCAACTCAGGTCATGATCTATCTCACGGTTGTGGGTTTGGGCCCCACACGGGGCTCTCTGCTGACAGCCCAGAGCCTGGAGTCTGCTTCAGATTCTGTGTGTCTCTCCCTCTCTCTCTCTCTCTCTCTCTACCCCTCCCCCACTTGCACTCTGTCTCTCTCAAAAATAAATAAACATTTAAAAAATTCTAAGTAAATAAAAAATAAACTTGTCAGACTAAAATCTTACAAAGAGGAGATAGAGTGAATTCATACGGAAAAGATATAATAATATCATTACCTTCTCCTTAATGCTCAAAAAAATGAGAAATGCAACTTTTGTAACCCTCTATAAAGGAAAATATGTTATTTTATCAATGATCACAGGGTTTCATTTTTGAGAAGGGGATTGGAGATTGTTTTATTTTTAATTTTTTGACTTATTTTAAATGACGAGCTTATCATGGACATGGTTTTCCTTATTTATGTTCACCATAATATCATCAATAATGCACTCCTGGAACCTAGAAGTCATTCCAAGTGATAATGAGGACTGCGTATAAGATATTTGTGACTTGTCAAGCTCACAAGAAATACAGAGAATCGCACTTGAACTTCTGCCCTGTCTAAATCAACTCACTGTCACTCGTTGACAGTATCATATTTCAGACAGTAACTTTATAAATTTGGGCACCTAGAGAAATTCCTTAACAAACTAAAACATTTTCAGAGTGACATTAATAATAGACATTTTTAGGCATCACATGCAGGCAAGAGTTGCAAAACGGGTTTGTGCCACAAACTTCTCCAAGTTCTTGTAACTAGTATAACATAATAGTTGGGAAATCATGCCATGAAGATTTCCTCCTCATCTGCAGACCTGTTTCCATCTATTCATCATCAGCAAAGACTAGTGTGGAAGACAGTCTAAAAGGTTGGGCATTGGAGAGAGTATACAGCTGTTCATTGGGTGTTCTTGGACAGTGACATGGCATCAGAGCTCACAAGGAGCCTGAAGGAAGATCTGCAATACTAATTAAGGGAAAAGCAATTCTCATTCATCTGGCTTGTTCTGATATCACTTCTTGGCAGTAAAAAGTGACTAAGATAATGTGCAAATCTGACAACTGGGAAGTCTCTGAGTTAAAATGGATACTTGATATCATCGTTCCTTTCTGGTCATTGGGCATTGGTGCTATTTTCAATATTATTTTTAGTGTTGAAATGATTTTACATGATCAGAACCACTCAGGTATAGTCTACAATTAATATGATGTGGCAGCAGTGAAAATCAGAATCAGTACATGTTTCTAGTTGGTGGAGTCTTTAACTGTGTTTAACCAACTGGTATGTTTTTATTCGAGGAATTCCCCATCCTAAAAAATGCTTTTAACTCTTTCTTCTCAACACATCTATCCTTTTAACTTCGTCGTGTTGAAGGAGGCCATCAAAAGGATGTGACCTCCAGCTGACCCAGAAGCTGGACCCAAGCAATCAGAGGCTCCTCACACCCACCCCTGTCCTTGGAATGTACATTCTGCTCACTGTTCTCATAACTGGAGCTGTTTCAAGGATGCAACCTTGAGGGTGTAATGTGTTGTTGAAACCATCTGGAATAAATATGTGACTGAACCCCATTAAGGTCTCTATATAAACTTTTAAGATTCTGGCAGGCAGGTACACAGATCCTGAGGCTGCCAAAGACAAGCTTTGTATGTAAGTTCCCTTACTTGTTAAACCTGCCACCTCCCAATCTGGAGTGGTTTGCCTCTTTCTTCAGTCTTCCCTTGCCTTCCATGTAGGGAGGGGCAATTTGTAAACCAATGACTGTAACTGAAAAGGAACAAATTCCTATAGAAAGATGTATACAATCCTGTCTCAGAACCAGTACTATAGTACAGCAGTAGTAGTTGTCGTCAGTACTTAAATATCAAAGTATTTCAGAGTGCAATGGTTAAGTGAACTGCCTCTGGGCTCTGAGTTATGTGAGTTTGAATCTAAGTTTAGTTGTTGACCACAGCTTTGTGACAATGAGGGAGTTATTTAAACTTAGGTACTGCCTGAGTTCTGTATCTATAAAGTGAAAGTAATATTAGTACCTATTTCATACAGTAATATAAGTAAAGCACAATTCATAGCATATGTAAATATTCAAGAAATACTTGCTATTGTGAAAGAAATGTTAACAAATTTAAGTCACATTATAATAGAACTCATTTTGGAAATGTTAACAATGATCACATTTCTTCCTGAGTGTTTCCCCTCCCATGTGACTAACCAAAATATTGAGGTAGAAATAATTTTTTCATGGGGCACCTGGATGGCTCAGTCAGTTGAGTGGCCGACTTCGACTCAGGTCATGATCTCAGCATTTGTGAATTCGAGCCCCACATCAGCTCACTGCTGTCATTGCAGACCCCACTTCAGACCTTCTGTCCCCCTTTCTCTACCCCTCCCCTGCTTGTGCTTTCTCAAAATAACCATTAAAAAAAGAAATGACTTTTTCGTCCTTCATACATGTTCTCCTAGGGGCTGCCACTGTTAGCGTAGGCATAGAGGCAAACAAGAGATGGGAATGGATGTCTTCTTGTTAAACCTGTTTTTTCTAAGTGAAGTCAGTACAGAAACTCACTTCCTATTTGTCTGGGTGAATCTTTCCCTTTCAGAAATGGAAAACATTTTCACAGAGCCTTTAGGAGACTCTGATATAAAGGTATTAGTTGATGAGAAAGAAAGTAATCTTTCCCTTCTTGTGCACTTGGACTGAGAGCCATCAAAATAAGTTATCACCTGTTCTCACATCCCTTGAAATCCTGATTAGTTCTGTAGGAAAAGTATTGCTTTCTGTTATGTTTCACCACCAACTCTGGGAAACAGCATGGCTGCTTTTACATTGAAACTTCAATGGTTGCACTTTAAATAAAGTTTTATCCTTGTATGGAGGAATGACTTCCATGTACTATAAAAACTTAGTTTTCTCTGCATAGATCCATAAATATTATTTCAAAGTCTCTTTCAGGAATTCAGATTTCCTTATTTCTTTTATGCCTCTTTTCTCCTAAAATATTTAAATTTGAAAACAATACATTTTTTCTAAATTCCCACCCCTTCTACCACTTCCAATGACTAAAGTCATAAGAGAGAGACAGATGAAGTCTAATTTATAATATGAACTATATATACTTGGAATCAGAAAAAAATGGTGTGAATAAAACATCTCGGAAAAAGTGTACAAAGATGGGGGAAAGCACTGTATTTGAAACAGAAGAATTATTTTTAGTTTCTTGTTCAACTATTTATGAACTGAGTGACCCTGGACAGGTCACTAGATCCCTCTGAATCTCAGTTTTATTACCCACAAAATGGGAGTCAGTACCTGCCTGATCTGCCTTTTAGAGCTTCAATGAAGAAAACTAAGATAATGTATACAAGTATTATAGAAATTCCAGATTCCCGTTCAAATATTTTTAGCAGTACAGGATTAACTGTTGAGCTGCTCTTCAAAAAATCTTTTTAAATATTGTGAAGAGTTTGTGGCCTTTTATAATCAGGGACCATGTATTGCCCTGCTATGTGGGAGGGCTTGAGATTTACTACTCCCAGAAGATCTTATACCACGTTTTGTTTTGTTTTGTTTTGTTTTGTTTTGTTTTTTGAACATTAGGATATATTGATAAGAGAGAGATTATGCAAAAACATACTGACATTTTACCTAAAAGATTAGTGAATAATTTTCTTTATTTTAAGAGAAAAATCTTAAAAAGTCACAATATTGACTAATATATTCCCCTCATCTACATAATATAATATATTCTTCAAACTTTTTATTATCCCTGAGTGGCTATAAAATCTCAGCTGTTTAAAATCATTTTTTTCAGATTTATAACATTCCATAAAAACTTACAGTGTAAAAAATATTTTCTACTGAGTTAAAACTGTCCCAGCCTCATGGGTGTTTTTTTTTAAGTGTTATTCTTCATAGCATAATATCCAGGTGTTAATTTAAACATGCATTCTGAGATGAAAATATCCACTGGTATTGCTGACTTTTTAAAAATTTTATACTAATCAGAATTTAACACCTAACATAACAGTATGGATTAAATGACCTCAGAACTCCATTCTTCCTCGGCCTAGAAATAGAAATTTCTTGGCATCCACAAACACTAATTGCTAGCGTACTTTAAATGTGTACATAAATATTTCTGAAATGTTTAAAAAGGAAATTCTAAAGGACAGTAAGACATACCTGGATTTGACTAACTTAAAAGTAACATAGGTAACCTGGGTAAATTGAAATAGACTATACCAGACTTTATCAATAATACAATTATATTGCCTTGCGCTCACATATGCTAAACCTGCTTCCTGTCCTCAAATTCTTTTTTTTTTTAATTTTACCATTTTTTTAAAATTTTAATTCCAATATAGTTAACATACACTGTTATGTTAATTTCAGGTGTACAATATTGTGATTCAACAATTGTATACATTACTCAGTGCTCTTTATAAGTGTACTCCTCAAATTCTTTTTAAAACATTTTATATTGGAGTTCCTGGGTGCTTCAGTCAGTTAAGCATCTAACTCTTGGTTTTGGCTCAGTTCATGATCTCACAATTTGTAGGATTGAGCCCCACACTGGGCCCCACAATGACAGCATGGACCCTGCTTAGGATTCTCTCTCTCCTCTCTCTCTGCTCCTCCCCTGCTCGCTCTCTCTCTCTCTCTCTCTCTCAAAATAAGTAAATAAGCATTAAAAATAGAAAAATTTATCTTAAAAGTGGGGTATTAACCAGATGCCAGCCCCATCTGAAATAAGAAGTAAGAAACATGGAAGTTGCCTTAGGACAAACAACATTTCCCAAAATGAATTCCACAAAAGTAGAGCCTTGCAGGAAGAGGATTCTGTGGTTAAATAAATGTGTAAAATATTGTATGCCACATCTTCCTTAGATAGTTGCAATATGCATTAGTATGTTGGATAGTTTTAGTGGTCTGGTAGTCAAGCATATCACAAGCTTATTTGATCTGAGAATTATTTTAACTCTTTAACATTCTGTAGAACATAAAATTTAGAGTTGTCAATTTCTGCCTTGAAGGAACTTGTGGTATTAAAAGAAAAGGAAGAAGGGCGCCTGGGTGGCTCAGTCGGTTGAGCATCTGACTTCGGCTCAGGTCATCATCTCATGGCTTGTGAGTTCGAGCCCCGCGTTGGGCTCTGGGCTGACAGCTCGGACCCTGGAGCCTGGATCCTGTCAGATTCTGTGTCTCCCTCTCTCTGCCCCTCCCCTGTTCACACTCCGCCTCTGTGTCTCTCAAAATAAATAAACATTAAAAATTTTTTTAAAATAAATAAATAAAAATAAAAGAAAAGGAAGAACAACAGTAGTAGAGCCCTAGATTTTTATCATGTGTCATAACCCACATTGCACACTTTCACAAGCGAATGTATGGTTGAGGAATTTGAAAAAGAAATTTTTAGAGACATGTATTTCTCTGCTTATAGTAAATTAAGTTATTGGTCCCAGTTGTTTACTCCCAAACCCATCCACTTCATAGCATTATACATCCTCACCCTAGCCATGGTATCAGCACTTCATGTTGGGCTTGGCCATGTGACCTGCTTTGGCCAATAGAATGTTAATGGACCTAAAATGAGCGAGGCTTTAAATGTGTTTGCCTAGTTCTCTTACCCCCTTCTATTGCTGTCTTTTCTATGATAGAATATGTTTCCAATGGTTGCTATTACAATTCCTAGTTAGCCTGGAATTAACTACTCATCTTAGAGCCGAGACTACCTGAATACATCCTGGTTTGGCCAACCTTAGTCAACCTGCAGATGTGCTGACAAGAAATAATTGCATATTGTTGCATACCAGAGAATTTTGGGGTGGTTTGTTTTGCAGTGTTTTCATGGCAATTGCTGACTCATATACAGCTCCATCAGAGTTTGCTCCAAAATAATTAATACTGCTATAAATGTCCATGATAACTGAAAGAGAACAAGAGAGTGAAATCAAGTGATGTGTCTTAGGGCATTGAATTTGTGGATTATTGGGTTTTGTATTCCCTTAATTCTTAAATTCTTGAAAACTATGTCCTCAAAAGCATACAATTTTTTGATATATCACTTGTCTTATGTAGTTATCCCAACATTTCCAAGGAAAACATACCCTCTCAGACTGCCCAGCTTTCCCCACTTAAACAAAATGAGGTTATGAAAAACATTTAATTAACATGAATATAAATTGGAAAATAAATAAATCTGCAGTTTATATATTAAGATCAAGGGTCCCACAAAATCACAGTTATTATCAAATGTTCTCAAAATATTAATTTTTATTTTACTATTATTCAGCAAAGGATATGAAAGAGTAGACCAGAAACTCCCATGCCTAGGAAATTGGTAGTTCTGGCTTAACAATTGGCCCATCCCTCTCCCTGCTACCTGCCTAGGCCTTCATCACTGGACCCCAGACAAGGACCCCTGTGATCTTAACAAGAACTGTGTTCCTTTTCTCCCTATAGCACCTTCACCATCTGTTCCTTTTCTTATTTGCATGCACTATCTAGTCCTTCTTCTCTACATTTTTGCCTGTTCTAGCCTCCTTGAATTAGTCTACCTGCTTCTTGAATTAGTCAACTCTGTCTATAAAATGGGTGATGGTAGGAATTAAGTGATTCACGTATATAAAAGTGTCTTACCAGATTGCTCAATAAATGTTGACCTGTCTCTCTTTTTTCCTGCCTGTTTTCCCTATCCTACTCTTTACTTAATGGTAGTCCAGTGAGATATAGACATAAATATAGATATGTATCACTGAATATATGAATATGAATGAAGTAGTCATAAATAAAACAGCAGTGTTAATTAAGTTAAGCCGTTGGGATTCACACTGGTCCTTCTAGGATTTGATTGTGACTAACATTAATGGCCAGTTGAGGAGCATACTATCTAAAGAATACAGGGTCTAGGTGAGACAGCAGATCCGAATTTGAATCATAGCTCCAGAACTTACCGTCTGATAAGTTAGCATGCTCTCTTAAACCTAATTTTCTTATCAGAAAATTGGAAATCATAAGATACCATATATAAAGGATAATATTTAATGGGACACTCTGTATAAAGAGCTTAGGACAATACTAAACACATAGCCAGCACTAATAAATGCTAGCTGTAATTATTGTGCAAGAGATGAGTTTGTGTATAATACCATATTCACTTTATAATATAAATAACTTAAAACAAGCGTGTTACTAACATTATCTTTATTTTAAAATCACTGCATTTATGAGCTAAAATGCAGGGGCAAGAGTGAAGGAAGATTTATTGTATTAATCCATTTCACTTCTACCATGCTTCTGCTCTGCTTTACACATCAGATAGCTGGAGTTTAGGGGTATTCCTGGAAAAAAATCTGAAGGTTAATGTGTATCATCTACATGCTCCAGAGCATAAGCATATTGCTGGCTGGTCAGATCAAGGTGAAACACAGTGGAATAAGCCTACTCTGGCCACACCTCTATTTGAAAGACTACCTGGGGGTGGGGGTACTGAAGCATAGCTATTTTAACAAATAGGAGTAGGAGTGATTAATTACTTTTTACTGTCATTCAACAGCTTGTCACCTAGGGAGTAACCTCATTTCTCCTATTCCCATAAATTTAATAGAGGTCACATAGTGGCCTACTTGGCTGAAAAGCATTGCTCCTGAAACCCTGATGGTACTTTTAAGTCTGCTGATGTGTGAACATAATTCTCTGCATCCCTTAGCCCCACACACTCTGTCTCTCCCAGGGAGACACTTTAGTAGATCTATGTGGCACCATGTGGAAAGTTACAAGTGATGAGCTCTCTGATTCATTCCTCTTTCATGTAATAAGATGATAGAAAATTTAAAACCAATGGGTGTTATTCTATAGTGTAGAGCTTCTTTCCACTCTGTTAAAGGAGTGTAAAAAGATATTTATTGATATGTAAAACTATTAGTAATGAGACCCTTGTAGTGAACATCTAGTTTGGTATCTAAAAGGAATTTTAAAGATCTCATTTAAAGATTTGCAGGCTAAGATGGTGGTTAGCTGTTGTGCCTAAATTTTTGCCTTCCAGATGCATTAACCCAGATGAAGAGATTTCTAAAACACAAAATAATTGCAAAAATGTGCTAGACACCAGGTGGAATTTCAAAAAAACAAAAGGAAGAACAGATGATAAAAAGTGGATTGTTGTGTGTATCTATTGCATTCCCAACTCAGAGACACAGGGGCTTTTGTAACTAGAATGCTAGAAGTCCCCAGCTTTGGTCAAGGGCTCATTTGGGGGATTCTCAGTGCTATTTCATCCCGTAATTCCACTATTAATACCTCTCTTTTAATGTATATGCATAAGTGTTAATCACTTTAGCATTTGAGAAATGGAAATTGACAAGCAGTAATTTATTTCACCTTGAGATATGAAGTTGATGAGAAGAGGTGAAAAAGCAGTGAACTCTGGAGGTTAAATTTGGTTTTATTTCATTTTCCCTTCCAATTCTCCTGGGAAGGACAATTCTACGTGAAGTTCTAACAGCACCACAGTGAACTACAAAGGCAGCCAAGAAGAAGCCACCAACCAATCTCAAACATTTTACTTGGACCAGTCTCTTATACAAAGACAGGCCTTTGGAAATATTGTACATGGTATGAAAGAAAGGGAAGCATTAAACTCAGGTGGAATCCAGAAAACATATTTTCCAAAAAAAAAAAAAAATTCATTGGAAGTTGCAATGAGAAAGTCTACACGATGTCTAACAGAGGTGCTAGGTACTAAAATTTTAAAAAAATGTAGTGGACAGAATAATTTAGGACAATGAGCCAGATGTAGAGAAAAGAAAACATCCCATTAAAAAAAATCAGTACTGATGAATGGATAAAGAAGATGTGGTATATACGTACAATGAATATTACTCATCAATCAAAAAGAATAAAATGTAGCCATTTGCACATCGTGAATGGAACTGGAGTGTATTATGCTAAGTGAAATAAGTCAGTCAGAAAAGAGAAATACCATATGATTTCACTCACTTAAGGAATATAAGAAAACAGAGGAACATAGGGGAAGGGAAGGAAAATAAGGTAAAAACAGAGGGGCCATAAGAGACTCTTAAACATAGAGAACAAACTGAGGGTTGATGGAGGGAGGTGGATGGGGAGATGGGCTACATGAGTGATGAACATCGAAGAGGGCACTTGTCATGATGAGCACTGGTTGTTATATATAAGTGGTGAATCACTAAATTCTATTCTTGAAACTAATACTTCACTATATGTAACTGATTTGAATCTAAAAATAAATACATAAATTAATTAATTAAAATAAAAGAATTTTAAAAAACCAGTTCTAGCCTCTGCTACTAACTGGGCAAATCATTAGAGCTCTTTCAGCATAGGCTTTAACACCTGTCAAATGAGGCAAATTATTTTATCTACTTCATGGAGATACTGAGAAGTTAAATGTAATTATATACTTAACAAATGTTTTAGAAATTATCAAAATTCATTAGTAATGGAGTCTTTAATATCTTTCATATTTTTAGAAATTGTCCACATTTCTGACTTGATTTTGTAACTTATTGCTTCTAGTTTAAAATTCATTTTGCAATTTAATTTTTTATTTTTTATAATTTTATTTCTTCCAGTCCCCTAGTCTCACTTTTTCAAAATTAATCAAAGAATACCATGTCTTAAAATTATCTTTCATATTTTGATTCAAGAGAATACCTTCAGGATTCACTGTTGGGCTTTTCACTTTCTCTATTTTTGGCTCCACTCTTTCTAGATTGACTTTATTCTCAGACACACAGTTGTTCATTGTAGCAAAAAAAGATCTCTCAACACTGCACTGACGCAGTTGTAACATCTGTATCTTGAAAGGGCTACCACATGGGATAGAAGCAGTTCTCTGAAGTAGTTTAAATCTGTATAATGGGAAAAGAAATGCAGAACATTTCAAAACACCAGGCTTTTATGACTGAGCTCATAGAAATTAACAAGAAAAATAGAACATTGAAGACCATACAAGTGTAAAGGATCTGAGTAGAGAATCCATCAATAATGAAATATAAATGACTAACAAAAATGTAAAAAAGTTTTAGTCTTATAAGTAACTAAGCGAAGTAAGTAGTAAAGTTTTAAAGGATACTGGGGTGCCTGGATGGCTCAGTTGGTTAAGGTCAGACTCTTGATTTCATCTTGGGTCATGATCTCCCAGTCTGTGGGAGTAAGCCTTGCATTGGGTGTCATGCTGCTGACAGTGCGGAGCCTGCTTAGGATCTCTCTCTCCCTCTCTTTCTGCCCCTCCTGTGTTTGCACTCTCTCTCTCTCTCTCTCTCTCTCAAAATAAATAAATAAACTTTACAAAGAAAAAAAAGAATACTAATAAGCCCACAGTGTCTTAAATAGCTGTTGGCAAAGAGATGGAAATAAAAGCTATGATTTTTTTTTTTCCTGAGTGAATCGCAGAAGCATACAACAAACTTACATGTAGGAAAAACTAAAATAAATGAACTATGTATTTAGCTAAACAAAGTGAAAGTTAGTGAAAGAACTGCAGGAAAAACAGAAAGAAAAACAAAATCAAAGGAAAGCAAGAGAGAGAAAATAGCCAACATAAAAACCAAAATCAATAAATTAGAAAGCAGAATAGGAGAATTAATAAAGTAATCTAAGAGTTTGTTGGTTTTAGGGAAAACAAAATAATCAAACTTCTGGCAATTCTAGCTAAGAATAAAGAAAACAAAGCTACATGGTACAGATAATGAAAGAAATGACACCACTAATAACACAGACATTTAAAATGTTCTAAGAATATAATGTTCTTCACTGTAATGACAGATTTTAAAATCTGAGTGAAACTAATAATTCTCTAGGAAAATATAAATTAATATAATTGATGCAAAACATTGAAAATCTGAACAGAATAATAATCAAATAAGAAAAAAAGAGGTGAAAGGAACTGGGTTCAAATTTTTTTCAACTATTTATTTCAAAACATTCCACAACATTGGAAAAGATAGGAATCTTTCTAGTTTGTTTTACAAAGCTAGCATAAACCTGATACAAAAACATAAGCATAACTCAGATTACATATTTGGAAAGGAATCAAATTATATATTTACTAAATAAAAATAGGTCAAGAAGAATTAGAACAGCCCGATTTAAAATGAATAAAATTTAGGAGTGTCTGTGTGGCTCAGTCAGTTAAGTGTCTGACTTTGTCTCAGGTCATGATCTCATGGTTTGTGAGTTCGAGCCCCACATCCAGCTCACTGCTATCAGTGCAAGGCCCACTTCAGATCCTCTGACTCCCTCTCTCTCTGTCCCTCCTCCACTCACTCTCTCTTTCAAAAATAAGTAAACATTTAAAAACTTTTCTGAAAGAGCACTTTTAAAATCTAAATGTGTTTTTTTTTTTTTGGATTGTGATGTATACTCCTGACTCAGCAGTTCCAGTATGTAAGAAAACATAATGACATATAGAATACAACAATTTGGAAATAATCAAATGTGTGGGCAAAGATGTATATACAAGGCTGTTCAATGTACATTATTTATGGCTCTGAGAACTTTCAATGCCATTAGAGAAATTTCTCACTGGAGAAAATATTGTATGGGGATCTAGTAAAATTGTGCCACCATCCAAAAAAATATGGTATACATCTGTATTTATTAATGTCTATTATATATTCAAAGAACGAAACAAAAAATCAGGTTACATAATAATATGGATAATGAGAAATATAATTTTTGTAAATTGAAGGGTAAGGACTGATAGATCCATACAAATATCTAACAGTAACCATTTTTTATTCTTTTAATCATTTTTTAAATAATAGAACTTGAATGTTTTTTTTCTCTTCATGACTTCTTAATTACCTAAATTTCTAATAGTTTAGTAGAGAGTTCTTTTCACTATCTGTGGTGAAGAACCAGTTCTGTTTCATTTTGTTTTTCTCCCAATCAGTTGTGGATTGATACTTTACTAAATACAGTAAAAATGAATTACTAGGAAAATGTGAAGTAAAAATAAGACAAAAATACAAAACCTACTTTTTTTATTATGAGATTCAACAGACATAATATTTCTCTGTTGAACTGGTATAAAAGTTTCTGAATATTTATTCTCTGTTTCTTTCCTATTTCATCATGAATCAGTAGCTCATGGAATGACATTGTGTAGCACTAGTATGGTGATTAAAAGCACAGAGTCTAGGGCCAGACATCTAGGTAAAACTCCCAGTTACTAATTCTGTAGCCTGAGCAGATTACTTAAACTCTCTTAACTTCAGTTTCCTCATCTGTGAAATGAGCTTTATGGACCGAATGTTTATATCCACCCCTCCCCCACAATTCATATGTTGCAGCCTAATACCCAAGGTGATGGTATTAGGAGGTGAGCCTTTGGGGGTGATTTGGTTATGGGGGTACAGCCCTCACTAATGGGATTAGTGTCCTTACAGAAGAGACCCCAGTGAGTTCTCTGGCTATCTGCCATTCTGCCATGTGAGGTTACAATGAAAAGTCAGCCAGTCTACTATCAGAAAGAGGGCCTCAGCAGAACTGGACCATACTAGCACCCTGATCTTGGATTTCTCAGTCTTTTTTTTTTTTTTTTAAGTTTATTTATTTTTGAGACAGAGAGAGACAGAGCATGAACGGGGGAGGGGCAGAGAGAGAGGGAGACACAGAATCGGAAGCAGGCTCCAGGCTCTGAGCCATCAGCCCAGAGCCCGACGCGGGGTTCGAACTCACGGACCGCGAGATCGTGCCCTGAGCCGAAGTCGGACGCTTAACCAACTAAGCCACCCAGGTGCCCCTTGGACTTCTCAGTCTTAAGAACTGTGAGAGCTGACTGTTGGATACTTAAGCCACCCAGTCTATGGTATTTTATCATAGCATCCTAAACTAAGATAATGGGCATGAAAATAGTGCTTCGTATTGTGATTATTAAATGGGGTAATAGAGGGAGAACACTTAGAACATTGCTTGTAATTATTTAAGTACTATTTAAATACTTTCATTTGTTATCACTAGTATTGCTTTTGTAAAAAGAAGTAGAATTTAATAATGAGGAAAATAAAGCCAATGACATAGCAGTCAATATTGAGATGCTCCTAGAATGAAGAGGTAAAAAAAAAAAAATCAGAAAACCTAAAGAGTAGAGACATAAGACACAAGAATTACTTTCTTAAGATAGAAAACACAGCAGTTAGGATGAGACCAATAATCAAAGAATTAACTGAAGAAAAATTTCATAAGTTAAACAAAACTGAGTATGGAAACACAAAGAATGTACCTCTTTCTAGGTAAAGTAGATGAGAACAGAATACATCTGAACTTATGATAGCAATATTTTGAATTATACGAAGATAGAAAAAATACAACATGCTTGAGGAAAAGGAAGAAATTTCAATACAGGAAGTTTTTAAAAATTATATCTGGTTTCATTTTTAAAAAGTGCTATGTTTTTTCTTCTCTGCCTGCTAAATACAAGAATATAAATGGAGAACTATGTATTTACAGAGAAACATTCATTTCATGTGTCAAGAAATGTATATTCAGCCATGTTAATTTGCATGTGTAATGTTAACAAAAATACATTCTCAGCTGTGCACTAGCTCAGAAAAGTTACCATTCACATAACCCCTCTTGAAAAAATTACTTGGAAAAAAAACTACTTGGAAGTGGGTGCTAGCAAACTGAAAGATGATTAAGAAAAAAAATAAATAATGAGCTCATTATACAAAAGAACTTGCCAACTTCCCCTTGTGATTCCTGTCATTAAACACAGCCCTCATCTCATGGCAAATGTCCTCAGAGAAGAGTCCACAATGATGAGAATGTGGAAGGACTGATGCATCCTTTCACAATGGCTTCTGAATAA
This sequence comes from Leopardus geoffroyi, assembly GCF_018350155.1. NCBI lineage: Eukaryota > Metazoa > Chordata > Mammalia > Carnivora > Felidae > Leopardus > Leopardus geoffroyi. Next base: position 93,465,203 of record NC_059333.1, read on the forward strand.
AACTTCAGAGCAAACCTCATTATGCGTTATTATTCCTCATTATAGGAATCAGTCTATAATTTGATGCAGAAAAAAAAGCCCTATAGAAAAGTCCCTCAGATATGATTTATCTTTCAAAACCCCAGTTAAACATGATTATAAGTGTGCTAAAAAGAAGGCAGGGGAGGGAAAAATTAGAGAGACATAAATACTAACATGATAATTCATTAAACTACTTTGAGATAATTGTACCTTTGTATGCAGTTGTAAGAAATAATTCAGAGATCCCATGTATTCTTTATAAAGTTTTTCTCAATGGTAAGATCTTGCAAAATATAGTACAATATCACCACCAGAGTATTAGAATTGATACAATCTACCATTATTAAGATTTCTCTAGTTTTACTTGTACTCATGTGTGTGTATTGTGTGTATTTAGTTCTATGCAGTTTTAAGATTTGTAAGATGCATGTATTCGCCCACCAAAGTCAAGATATAATGCTGTTTGTTCTATTGGCCTCTTATAACCACAACACCCATCCCATCACTAACCACTAATCCCTCACAATCATTAATCTGTTCTCTTTTCCTATAATTTTGCCATATAATAATGTAGTATGTAACCCTTTGGGGTTGGCTTTTTTTCATTCAGCATAATTCTCTAGTAATTCATTTAAGTTGTTGTATCATTCTTTTTTCTTCTTATTGCAAAATAATATCCATTCATCCATTGTATGTATGTACCACAGTTAAATCATTGACCCATTGAAGAACATCTAGGGTACTTGCAGTTTGGGGCTGATACGAATTAAGTTCTGTAAACATTCATGTATGGATTTTTGTGAACATTAATTTCTCTAGGATAAGTGCCCAGCAGTGCAATTGTTGAGCTGTATAGTAGTTGCATGTTTATTTAGAAACTGCCATATTGGGGGCACCTGGGTGGCTCAGTTGGTTAAGCATCAGGCTCTTGGTTTCAGCTCAGGTCATGATTTCAGTTTGTGTGATTGGCTCTGCACTGAGAGCACGAAGCCGGCTTGGGATTTCTCTCTCTCTCTCTCTCTGCCCCTCCCCTGCCTGTGCACACATGTGCACATTCTCTCTCTCTCTCTCTCAAACTAATTAAATAAACTTGAAAAAAAAAATTTTTAAAGAAAAAAATAAACTGCCGTATTGTTTTTTCAGGTAGCTGTACCATTTTACATTTCTGTCATCAGAGTGTGAATGATCTCGTTTCTCAGCTTTCTCAGCTTTTGGTATCATTACTATTTTTTATTTTATCCATTCTGTAGTTATAATTGGCAGTTTTAATTTGCAGTTCTCTAATGATTAATGACGGTGAACAGTAAACTGTCAAATATCTTGTATGTGTTTATTTGTCATCTGTATGTCCTTCTTGGTGAAATGTCTATTCATGTTTTTTGCCCACTTTCAAAGTGGATTTTTTTTTTCTATTGATGAGTTTTGATTCCATTACGGTCCAAAAATATATATTCTGAATGATTTCAGTGTTTTCAATTATGTTGAGGTTTGTTTTATGCCCCACAATATAGTCTGTATAGGTGACTTTTACATGGGTGCTTAAGAAAAATATGTATTCTGCTGTGATTAGGTGGTAGTGTTCAGATCTTCTGTGTCCTTGGTGATTTTCTTTAGAGTATTTTTAAATTTTTTTTTTTTAACGTTTTTATTTATTTTTGAGACAGAGAGAGACAGAGCATGAACGGGGGAGGGTCAGAGAGAGAGGGAGACACAGAATCGGAAGCAGGCTCCAGGCTCTGAGCCATCAGCCCAGAGCCTGATGCGGGGCTCGAACTCACGGACCGCGAGATCGTGACCTGGCTGAAGTCGGACGCTTAACCGACTGCGCCACCCAGGCGCCCCTAGAGTATTTTTAGTATTTGCTTATAGGGGGATATTGAAATACCCAACTATAATTTTTACCTGAGTATATTTTAAATATGTTTTGGTTTTTTCATTGACAACATATAAAAAGAAGCAAGCATATGAAAAAAGGGTACAAAAATTATATACAATATAATTTATCATGATAAAAAAACATGAAAATTGGGGCACCTGGGTGGCGCAGTCGGTTAAGCGTCCGACTTCAGCCAGGTCACGATCTCGCAGTCCGTGAGTTCGAGCCCCGCGTCGGGCTCTGGGCTGATGGCTCAGAGCCTGGAGCCTGTTTCCGATCCTGTGTCTCCCTCTCTCTCTGCCCCTCCCCCGTTCATGCTCTGTCTCTGTCTCAAAAATAAATAAACGTTAAAAAAAAAATTTAAAAAAAACATGAAAATTATGGAAAGAAAAATGCCAAAACAAATTTTTTCAAAGTTTTTTTTAATTATTGAAGTATAATTGACATACAATATTATATTAGTTTTAGGTGATTTGATGATTTCAGGTGATACAATGATTTGATATTTTTATATATTGTAAAATGATCACCACAGTAAGTCTAGTTAATATCCATCACCAGACATAGTTACAAATTTTTTTCTTGTGATGAGAACTTTTAAGATTTAACTTCTTCACAAATTTCATATATGCAATATATTACTATTGTCACCATGCTGTACATTACACCTCCATAAAGTTATTTATTTTATAACTAGAAGTTTGTACATTTTGATTCCTTTTAGCCACTTGCCCACATCCTGCCTCCCACATCTGGCAACCACCAATCTGTTCTCTGTATATATATTACCTTGGTTTTGGTTGTTTTTGTTCATTTTTTGTGATTTTGAGGTTCCACATTCAAGTGAGACAATACAGTTTTTGTCTTTGTCGGCCTTTCTTATTTCACTTAGTATAATACCCTCAAGATTTATCTATGTTGTCACAAATGGCAAGATTTTACTCTTTTCATGGCTTTCATTTTAAAGCTTTCAGCTTTTCATCATTGAGTATGTTAGCTGCGTGCTTGAGTATGTTGAAGTACATTTCCTCCATACTCATTTTGTTGAGTTTTTATCATATACGGATATTGAATTTTGTCAAATACCTTTTCTGCATTTATTAAGATGGTAATATGATTTTTAATTCTTCATTTTATTAATGTGATATATCACAATGATTGTATATGTTGAACCATCCTTGCATCCCTGGAATAAATCCCACTTAATCGAAGGTATATGATCCTTCATGTATTATTGAATTTGGTTTGCTAATGTTTTGTTGAGGATATTTACACCTGTCATTATCAGGGATATTAGAAATATGCCAAACATTAAAAGAAAAAGGTATGGGGGAGCGTCTGGGTGGCTCAATCAATTGAGTGTCTGACTTTGTTCAGGTTGTGATCTTACGGTTTGAGAGTTTGAGCCCTGTGTTGGGTTTTGTGCTGACAGCACAGGGTCTGCTTCGGATTCTTGGTCTCCCTCTCTTTCTGACCCTCTCCTGCTCATTTTCTCTCTCTCTCTCTCTCTCTCAAAAATGAATAAACATTGAAAAAGAAAGAAACATATCAAAAATTAATGGCAATTACACATTGTGATAGAGTTATGGATAAATTATTGTCTATCTTTAGATGTTTTTGTGACTCCAAAAACAATATAAAAACCTTGAAAATTATTTATTGGATGGATGACATATACTCTTATTTGTGGATATTTGTTAACTAAACTAATGCATATTTTTCAAATTTATTATTCTTCCCTAGATCTTCAGGAATCACTCAAAACTATGTTTCAGAAATATAGTGGGCAAGCACTCATCATATAATATCCTAAAAGGGGGAGAACCCTATTAACAATATTAGTCTTGATAATGCTGATCTTAAATTAAAAAAAAAAATACATGGTTGCATTTTTAAGAATAAGACCCACAATATAATATTTAATATTGGTTATTTCTGCTGTTATGGGGATTTGTGTTATTTTTATAGGTTGTGTGTGTGTGTGTGTGTTAACATTTATTTGATTTTGAGAGACAGAGAGAGACAGCAGGAGCAGGGGAGGGGTGGAGAGAAAGGGAGACACAGAAGCCAAAGCAGGCTCCAGACTCTAAGCTGTCAGCACAGAGCATGATGCGGAGCTTGAACACACGAACCATGAGATCATGACCTGAGCCAAAGTCAGACGCTTAACCGATTGAACCACCTAAGCACCCCAATTTTTATCTGTATTTTTAAACAAACCTTGAAATTTCTTTATGACAAAATTTCTGAAAACAATTTTGATATTTATTTCTTAAGAGAACCTTGAGATATTTTAGAAAAAATGTTTTATAACTCCAAAGTATTATCTTGTTTTCAGAAAATTATCATATATATTTTATAAATATGTATATTCTTATTAAAATTTGAACCCATGATTCAAATTTACTACTGAAATTTTAACATTTAGCTCCTCATCAGAACAATAACTATACCCATAGGATTTTTCATTGTATTTTCCCTTAAATAATATTCTTTTAATTTGTCCATGCTTCATTGAAAAATATTTTAGTCTTCCTTTGTAAACAAAAAATTAATACCCAATAATAATATTTCCCAGTTCAAAGTCTCCTCACTGATGTATTATCAAATAGTCTAAAAGTCTTTATTCTGTTGTGTTCATGACTTATTTTACCAAAGACTTACGTATATAATTTCAGGCAAATATTAGTTGAACAAAGTCACCTTTCCTACATTCAACTCATACCACACTAAAGTCCTTTATCTTCTAGAGAAATAAAGTCTGTACAAATGTCTGCATATAAATTTAAAAATTCAGTAAAATATCTGGAATTTTTAAACAATACTGATGCCAAACTTTTGTCTACATTTACCTATAATCCTACCTTTAATTTCAGCATATTTGATAACAATTTGCCTAATTGCAAGGCTTATTTCAAATAAGTCTAAAGGTTGATCATTTTCATTCTTATTCTGGCCTTCAATTTTATAGAAGTAGAGAATATTACCGTTGTTAGAAGACTGATCTTCTAACAACATTTATTCTTCACTTTCAGTGTTTGTAGAAAAAGCCTTTAATAGTTTGAAGGTCTATTTTTTGCCATGTAAGATCTGAATGTCCTCATTGAGGTCATCCTGTAACTACTCCCTGAACAGCCCACACCTTCATCCCACAAAAAGTTTGCCTGAGGGGGCATCTGGGTGGCTGTCAGATTTCAGCTCAGCTGGGTGACTCTTGATTTCAGCTCAGTTCATGATCTCACAGTCCCAAGATAGCACTCTGCAGCAGGCTCCTTGCTGGGTGTGAAGCCTGCTTGAGATTCTCTCTCTCTCTCTCTCTCTCTCTCTCTCTCTCTCTCTCTCCCTCTGCCCCTCCCACCCCACACTCTCCACTCTATCAAAAAAAAAAAAAAAAAGTTTGCCTGAGAAAGGAGGCTTATCTGCTCCATCACATCAGAGAGGAACACAGACAGGAAGGGTCAAAGAATGCACTCAATGGGTGACTTGTTTGCTTATTGTTTTATTTGTGTAAGATTTTATATGAGGAATTCAGGAGGTTTGGGTATTTGAGACTTGAAAAAAGTGCTGATTTCATTTAGAAGATAAAGTTAATGAAGAAGGTCTAGAATTTTAATGCTTTGATATACTAACAAAACTACACAATTTTTACTCACTTCATTTTCTACTGATTTGGGCTTTATGAAGAGCTATTCCATTCAAAAATCTTTTTTTCCCCTGGAAGATTGTCCGTGTAGGTATTTCTAGGTCCTAAAGGATCAGATTGGCAGAAGGGAGATGCTATCCCAAGCTGCTATGTTCAAACTACAGTGCTTAAAGTATATTTCAAGATGTGTTTATAACCACCTTGACATTTGTGAGGGTCAGACTCAGGAATAGTTACTAAATCAGTGTTAAATGTTTTGTCTCTTTTATTACCAATTAATCGGGTGATCTTTATAAAACATCGAAACTAAGGTCATCCACAAATCGTTTTTCCTTTTTTTCTTCTAAAATAATTGAGAAAAAGGTTTTATAGTATGTACTTTGAGAATCCTTTTAAGAACATGAGTTAAATTTGTCTATTTTTCTAAAAGATAATTTGTTTTTTCTTAATTTTTAATGTTTATTTATTTTTGAGAGAGAGAGAGAGAGCGTGAATGGGGAAGGGGCAGAAAGAGAGAGGAAAACACAGAATCCGAAGCAGGCTCCAGGCTCTGAGCTGTCAGCACAGAACCCGACGCGGGGCTCGAACTCACAAACTGTGAGATCATGACCTGAGTTGAAGTCGGATGCTTAAACAACTGAGCCACCCAGGTGCCCCTCTAAAAGATAATTTGAAGGAAAGACGCTTATATTTGATCATGTATACATAGTTTTTACAGGAAAAGGGATAATAGCTTATATGTCTAAAGAGCTCTTATAATAAATAAGAGATTAACATGTCAATGGAAATAGGCAAGGGATTTAAAAAAAATAGGAATTTACACAGAGCTAAAACCAGCCAAAATTCACTTTATCTTTTTTTAATTTTTATTTGTTTGAGAGACAGAAAGGTGGTGGGGGGGGGAGGGGAGCAGAGGGTGAGAGAGAGACACACAGAGCATCTTAAGCAGGCTATATGCTCAGTGTGGAGCCCAATGTGGGACTCCATCCCATGACTCTAGGATCATGACCTGAGCCGAAATTAAGAGCCCTACTCTCAACTGACTGAGCCACTGAGGGACCCCAAAACTCATTTTAAAAAGACCTATCTAATGCAAATTAAAATATAAAGGTGGTAATATTTGTCTGGCAATTAGTATTAGATTTAATAAATATTTATTGACCAAATAAATGAAATAACAGTTTTCACCAGATAGGAAAAAACTTTTAAATAATATGAATTCTCACAATTGACAGGATATCCAGACAAAAGATAATCGTATCAGGTAACTATCAATTCAAACTAGTGATATTAAACATCTAGACTCTAGATTTTATTTAAGCTTATAGCTTTTGGATGAAATTAAGAGAAATACATTTTAGAACAGAATATAGCCATTCTCAAACAAATTTCACTTTAAAAAATAGTTGACCATAATGTTAATGTAAATGATAAGCCAGTGTTGACTTAATCTATAAAAGAAAAATTAGTTTAAACTATATCATTTAAACAAACAGCCTTTAGAATATAAGAAATTCTATATTAAGGTATTTATAAACAGATATTAATTCCAAATATTACTATCCCTCATGAGACAATTTTACCCAGTATATGGTCAGATGGAAATAGAAAAGAGCAAAAAAGCAGATATTCTGAATAAGGTCACTAAACAGAAAGTGGGGTTTCTTCTTCCCCATCAGCCTTAATTCCAAAGAACAGTAGAAAACTCTGAGGGGAAAACAAGTGCCAATCTATCGTTGTCATATTATTTACACTTCTTAATGTTTGGGGTTCTCCTAAAAAATTAATTATTTTCTTCATCTGCAGTTTATCTATGGTGCCCAGAAACCACTGACTTCCTGGAATTTTTATTAAGAATTCCACACTCTTGCCATGTTTTTCAGATACTGTGGTCTCTGCCAATAAATTCTAATAAATTTTCACTTCTTTTCTTTCAATAACATCTTAGAGAATATGATTCAGACTCAAATTAATCACCGATCACGTTAATGGTTCCTAGGAGTTTACTTCCGATACCCCTTATTATATTAAATCAGACTTGATAGTGTGCTAGATCATTGCTCTGCTGGGTTTTCATAAAAGTACTGGTATTTAATATGATTTATACCTGGTTTTCTGTTAATATCTTTGCTTATTATATGCTTTATTTTTAAAATAGGCATTCTCAGCAAATGGCATCCTCTTAAAATATATCATTCTTTTAAAATGTTTTACAGGAAGCATTTTGCAGTAAAATGTGTTACTTATTTTATATTATAGTCACATAATAGTGAATAGGAATAGTTTATTTAATTTATAATCAAAAAATTAATATTTAACTGATATTTTGGAAAAAGTATGCATACATATATGTGTTTTGCTTATATAAAAGATCAATTATATGCCAAGATTATCAGGAAATTTAAAGTCTTTTTTTTTTTTTTTATTTTAAGCTTTGTAGCAAAGGGGCAGCTCTGGGAAAACCATTTGAAGCATCTGCTGAAGATATAGCAAGTGTGGCAAGTTTCATTGAGACAAAGCTTGTTACATGCTATCTACGCATGAGGAAACCCGACCTTGCCCTGAATCATGCACACAGGTAAAATGAAGTATTAATGGCTACAAGTAAACGCTGTTCATGCAAGCAAAGGGCACTATGTGAGCTTGTATTATCAACTTCCATTTCTTTTAAATTTAAAGACAAAACAAAAAACATTTCTTTAGTACTTGATTTATGTTAAACTAGATAATGATAAAGAGGACAAAGGGCATCTTAAACCCTAATGGAGGAAATAAACACACAACTACACATAATGCAGGGCAAAATAAGAAGGCAGATATCTGGAGTAGCAAATTACTACAGGAAGAGAGGAAGGAGTGAATAAGGTAAGTGAGGGATGAGAAGGATGAGAAGGATTTCCAAAAATGCACAAGATATGGAAAATGGTGGAAGGAAATTCAGACTAAACCATAAGCAAAGAGTTGACAGTACATGGTTTATTTGATGATAGGATGTCTGATTCAAAGGATGCTTTGCAAGGGTAGGTGTGACAGCTGTCAAAAGGTGTGAAACACTTATCATTGTCCTTAAAGATTTCTTTTTATAGTTCTATCCTTCTTCAGAACTCTGGATCATTATGTTATCTTGTGGCTTCCCAGAATCCCCCAGGCCTCTTTTTCTTCTGTAAACATGTACCTCTCATATGTCCTGTTTCCTAAATGCCTTACTCTTACCATGGGTAATAGTTTAATATACAGCAAAGCTAAAGTGATTATGTTATGCTTTTCAAATAGCTGTTTGCTTAGAATTATGATGCCTCCTCCCTTCCTTGCCTAACTTTGAGCAGTTTACCTAGAACTTCTTGTCTTATTCATTCTCTGGTCTCACACATTCTGCACTTCTTTTGGATACAAATAACAAATCACTATCAACATGAGAAGATAATGCCTGTCTTGTTAATAACCACTAGGAAACCTAACTATCAGTTATATTAAGACCCAGCTTGTAAGTGGGAGATCTGCCAGCATGGGAAACATTATTTATGGCTCCACATCCATGAGGATGTAAAAGATCTCCCCAAGATTCCTCATAGTCATAAGGAAATCTCAAATCTGTTGGCTTACCCTTGCCATCAAAGACCTGCAGACAACAAAATCACTTTGAAATCCACAAGATAACCTGCTTGAAAGAAATTTCCCTGCTTCAGTAAACTACAGAACCTCAAGGCAGAGTCTCTTTGACACCAAAAGAAAATTCAACCCAATACTTTCTGGAAGCATTTTATGTATCCATAGTTTCCAAACCCAATATTGGGACAATGCAGTCTGTCAAATAATTTTATTCCATTTCCATTTGAAAGGATCAATATTGGAAATGTAACATATATTTCAGTATGTCAAAATATTGGAATTCCTGGGCTACTTGGGTGACTTGAAATTACAAGAGGAAAAATATTTGAAATTGGAACTTACCCGGAAAATCTATAGGCATATGTAAACAATAATAAATGAAGATGCACAGAAAGTAACTATTTATCACCTTCTCCATGGTTTTCACCACACATAAAGAGGGCCACCAGCATGGCCAACATTTTAAGAAAAATATCTCCTGGATATCAGAATGGGTTTGATGGATTTTTAAATCATTTTTTAAAGTTTATTTATTTTTGAGGGAGAGTGACAGAGACAGAGACAGATACAGAGTGTGAGCAGGGGAGGGGCAGAGACTTAGGGAGACACAGAATCTGAAGCAGGCTCCAGCCTTGAGCTGTCAGCATGGAGCACAATGCAGGGCTTGAACCCATGAACTGCAAGATCATGACCTGAGCCAAAGTCAGAGAAGCTTAACTGACTGAGCCACCCAGGTGCCCCTAAATCATTTTTAATAATAAAAGAGTTCCAAATGGCATGATCACATAAAAAATCAACTCAGTGTTATAAAAATAAGTGATGAACATAAATGTAAAATTGCACTGTAATCCAAATATAAGAAACAATAAAATGCTACAGGTCCTAACAATGCAAAGATAAACTTCAATAATTTCACTGTTGAGATTTAGCAATTTTTGTTTTAAAACTAAGAGAACTCTTTGAAGACTTAAAAATTGCTGAGGATATTTAATGGTGAATAGTAAAATGATCTTACCAATTACACTCAGATTAACTTTTATCTTTTTTTTTCTATAGTATAAGAACTTTTGCTTCTGTTTCTAAGTTGAACATTAAATAAGAAATGCAAATCAATAAAGGTTAAACAGTCAATTCATACAATTAATAATGCACTGAGTGAAATAAATCATTTTACTGGGCTTGTCATACTGCAGAACTGCAGAAGCCAGTGCATATGATTCTAATATTAAAGTGTTTTTAAAGATCTCAGATTTTAAAACACAGACTGATATATAATCAATAAATATATTTCTCAAAATAAATTAATTAATCAGAATTCTCAATCTAGAAATAGCTTACAATCATTAATTATACAATGAATGCAGAACTTTGCTTTTGTATTATTACCATATTGTGATGGTTGATACTAATCATGAATCAAAATTAAAATATTCCTTTTTTGCATTTATTTGCATTTGCTAAAGCATTCTTTCTTTAATTTTATGTAAATGTGAGGTCTGCTGCATATCTTTAGGAGATTTGTTAGCACAAAAATTAGCTTAAAAACCATCATGTAGTTTTGCTTCTGATAAAACTAAATGCATATTGTTTTGTCATGTGGAAGACTACAGGAACCATAACTTTATGGTTTTAAGTTCAACAAAGATACATTTTGAAATTAATCAGATGTGTATTGATATTTAAAATATGAAACTAAGTGATATAAAGGCTCTAGAAACAATTATTAATAATTTTTTTCCTAATAACACGTCCAAAATGGCAGATATGTATACCGTGGTATTTTTACTTCAACCAAAAGTGATGCCTAGATTCACGAAACACATCAGTTCTGTGCTTACCTCATCAGATTAGTGCCACTGTTTATCAGGAAGTGTTTTGAATATTCCTAAAATTGATTTCTACTCTCAACAAGAGTAGAAATCGTGCTATAACTCTTTTTCTATCATATAATTACATTTTGATGTATATAATTGTAAAGATTTTAATGATGCATGCCACTTTTTTGTGTGTTTCTCACCTGTAGATTCTTGATTTGTTTGTTTTCGCTGCAGAATTTTGATGCCACAAGGTAGCAAGCAAGATGAAATCTAAAATACCAAATATGTACAAAAGATCTGATTTTCAATTTTTTTATAATGGTGGCATCTACATTCATTCATTCATTCATTCAAGAAATATTTATTGAATGCCTACTAATACCCTGTGCTATGCAAGTGGGGAAGCAGTTGTAACAGGAAATGTATGGTATTTATACACATTAGAAGAAATGTCAAAGTGTGAAAAACAAATGAATATTAGTAAATACATGAGAAAAAATAATGTGATACATGCTATGAAGGAAATAAACATAATTTCATGTTACAGAGGCAGTATGGTATATTGAATCGGAGAAGAGTCTGGAATATGACTGCCTAGGTTCAAATTCTGACTCCCCCACTCATTAGTTAGCCTGAGTTTAATTCTCTATGAAGTTAGATTATAATAATAGTACCTACTTCACAAATATTATTTCACAAAGTTTTGTGAAAATAAAGTTTTGTGAAAATTAAATATAAATCCATGAATTTTTTTTATTCCATCCATGACAGAGTTACTGGTAATGGACCTATTTTTCCACTGTAAACAACTATAAAACTGGACAAAATATATTAGGCAACTGTTTTCAGGTAATGGACAATGGTCACAGCAGGACTATGATCCTTGAGAGAAGGGAAATACACATGGTGAGCCCCACAATTTTCTCAGTTTTTTGTGAGGGTTATTTTCCTGCCCTAATTCAGAGAGATGGATAACAAGTTAAATTGTTGTCTCACTGAACTGAGGAGGCAGAGATGAGAATACTACACTGAAAAAGGGAAAAGCTATAATTTATAGGGTAAGTGGCCTAAGAAGAGGGAGCTGTGTGAGGAGATGGGGTAGAAGTCTGCATGAGGATTTATTATAGGTTCTTAGCCAACGTGAGGAGTGAGGCTCCATGTAGCAGAGATTCCCTGCTGCAAGACTAAGTGCTAAATGGAAATATGAGAGGACCTGCAGTGATGGGATATGGTGGAGTGTCCACATGAAAAGACCTCAATGAGTACCTCAGTCATTCAGTTGAGACCCCAGAAAGGCCATGTTTAAGAGTAAGGATCGTGGCCTCTAGAAAGGACCACACATTAGGATTAAGCTTAAAACCAAAATAGACCTGCCCTAACAAAGACTAAAGCTAAGCATGACAAGAAAAAATGTATACACCATTTAATTACTTGATAGGGGAAAAAAGAAATCAACAAATTTGCAGGGATGATGCATAATCTGATTCCTTACACAGTTTCATCCAGAATGTCCAGCATAAAATTAAAAATTAATACACATGCAAAGAAGTAGTTAAATAAGACTCATACTTAAGAAAAGAAAAAGTCATAGAAACAGACCCTGAGCTGCCCCAAATGTTGGAATTGGTAGAGAAAGACTTTAAAGAGCTGTGAAATATAGGTCCAAGGCCCTTGAGATACAATGGTAATAATAAGTGAAGAGATGAGAATCTCCACAGAAAAATAAAAACTAAGAAAATAACTAAGTGGAGATTTTAACACAGATTAATAAAATATCTGAAATTTTGAAATGTACCGATTGAACTTTGGAGACTGCTAAAGATTGAAGACAAATTATAGAAATTACCCAATATGAAGAATGGAGAGAAAAGAGATTTTAAAAAATTAACCAATACTTCAGTGACCTGTCCTCAGGTACAGTAGCAGGAAATCTAGAATACATGTAACTGAAGTCTCAAAGGGAAAGGAAAGAGGGAATCGGACATTAAAGTAGTTACTGAAAATTTTCCAAATTTTATGAAAAAATAGGAATATTCAGTTAGCCCCAACCAGGATAAAAACAAAAAGAACCACATCTAAGAACATCATAATCAAATTCTTGAAAATCCAACATGGAGAGAAAATATTAAAGGCAGCCAAAAGAAAACAATACATTACATACTACAGAACAGTGATACAAGTAATAGATGACTTTTAATCAGAAATAATAGAGGCCAGAATACAATGGACTAACTTTAAAACTGATGAAAGAAAAACCATAAATAATAAGATTACATATTTTGATGTGAAATATTTGACTACAATACCACAAAGGCCTGTGGGAGGGAGTACAAATGTCATTTTACTACTAAGACTTTTACATAACATAGTACAATATTAACTCTAAGTAGTCTGTGTTAAATTAAGGTTTCATGTTATAATCCCTACAGTAGCCATTTAAAGATAGAAAAAGTATAGCTAGCAAGTCAATAATGGACTTAAAATTATATACTAAAGATTCAATTAACTAAATATAAGTCAGAAAGGCAAAAGAGAGGAACAAATAATGGATGGAATACTGGAAGATAATAGCAAGATGGTAGAGTTGAACCAAACTATATTAATAATTACATTAAATGTACATTAACTAAACTTTCCAATTAAAAGGTAGAGATTGCCAGTCTGGATTAAATCACAAGATTTAACTATATACTGTCTACAAAAAATATATAGGTTGGAAATAAAAGGGAGAAAAATGATCTACTTATACAGTAAACATAGAAACTTGTTTTTATGTCAGGTTTGTCTATATTAATATCAGACAAGGTAGAAATTAAGAAAAGGAGCATTACTAGAGATAAAAATAAGACTCTGTAAAATTTTAAAAATGTGAAATCTGACAGAGCTTGTTCCCTAACCACAATGGAATATGGTTAATGTAATTATTATATCAGAAATCATTAATAGTAAGATATCTAGAAAATCTCTCCAAATACTTAGAAATTAAACAATGTATATTTAAATCACCTTTGGGGCAAAATATAAGGAAACAAAACAACCAAAGGCATGGATTTGAATCTCTGCTTCATCAATTACTAGCTTTGACTTCTGCAAGAAACTTAACTTCCCTTTAAATCAGTTTTCTCATTGTTAAATCTAAGTAAACTGATTTAAGTCTTCCCTGAATCTCAAAATATATCATATTTGTATTTTTTTCGATCCCACCACCACCATTTTCAATGGTATTTATTATTATTTTCAGTGGTATTTTTTATTACCAATAAACTATATATGCATAGAGGAGATTATTATTTTTCAGATACCTTTTTGAACCCATCACATACTCCATAAAGTAGACAATTTGAAAACTTCTATGAAAATACAATTTTTAAGGTGTTATATACACAATTTTGAGGATAATTAAAGTGTTCAGAAGTGATATGAGCTTAAAACATTAAAATATTTGGAAAGAGAAGAAGATAGCAGTGGAGTGGGAAGACCTAGGCTTGTCTCCTCCCATGAACACAACTAGATAACTATCAAATCATCCAAATACCCCAGAAATTGACCTGAAAACTGACAGAACAAACTCTGCAACCAAAGGGAGAGAAGAGACCACACTGAAAAAGGTAGGAAGTGTGGAGATGTAGTTTAAGGGAGAAATGAATCATGGGTGCTATGGAGAGGAGGGAACCATGGTTGCAGAGAAGGGCAAGAGAGAGAAAAGCACAGAGGGAAACACACTAGGAGGACATTTCCCCAAAGCCCCCCCCCCCCCCATTGGCTTGGAAAATGAGAGGGACTGAATTTTGTGAGTTCTTGCAACCAGTGGGGCTTAAAGCCTAGATTTTTAAAGGTCAGTGGGCTTGGCTGGGGTAGAGCCTGGAGGGTATTGCCCTGCTCCTGGAGAGAAGGCAGGCAAATAACCCAGGGGCAGACAGCAGGGATACAGCAATCTTTAGAATGCCTGGGGCATATGGGAGGTTGGAGGTGGGGAGATTATTCACTCTTCTTGGAGCAAGTCCCTGAGAAGCAGGAGTTCACAGAGTCACTTCTCCAGAACAAAGGAGTTGGCTGACACCACTTTCCTTCCCAGCCCCTAGCATAAACACAGAGCCACCTACAAGAAGCAGTACAACACTGACACTGGCTGCCTAAGTTGCTTATACCAAGACACCCCCCCCCCTCCCCGCTCCGGCAGGACTGCTATTCTCAGTTAAACTTCCTCAGTCCCAGTGCAGCAGTCACCTCACCAAGAAAACCTTATAAACCCCTACTCACACCACATCAAACAGAGAGTTCTGCAGGACCTCAATTCTAGTGGAGTTGGTGTCAAGTCTTACTTCAGAAACAAACTAGAACACACCTAGTTTAAATTTGCCATATTCAGGCCAGGGACTGAACACTGCCCAAAAACAGCAAGAACAGCCTCTGCAGATGATCAGCCAAAACACAACAGCAGAGCACATGCAGCACACACTGGAGACACTCCTTGAAGCAACAGTCCCTGGTCACTACATAACCTTTTATTCATTAAGCTATTACTTTCAGGACCAGGAGACATAACTGGATTTTCTAACACAGAGAAGAAAGCAGAAACGTAGACAAAATTCCAGGATGGAGGAATTTATCCCAAATGAAAGAACAAGATGAGGGCATGGCCAGAGATCTAAGTGAAAAAGATACAAGTAACATGCCTAATTGAGAATTTAAAGCAGCAATCATAAGGATACTCACTGGGCTTGAGAAAAGAAGACATCAGTGACACCCTTACCACGGAGATAAGTTTAAAAAGAATCAGAGACGAAAAATGCAATAAATGAGATTGGAAACAGGCTTAATGCAATGAACAGCAGACTGAAAGAAGCAGAGGAATGAATCAGTGACCTAGAAGACAAAATAATAGAAAATAATGAAGGTGAACAAAAGAGAGAATTATGCAGCACAAAAATAGATTTAGGGAACTCAGTAACTCCATCAAATATAATAACATTTGTATCATAGGATTCCCAGAAGAAGAGAAAGAAAAGGGGGGGGGGGGAATTTATTTGAAGAAATAATATCAGAAAACTTCCCTAATTTAGGAAAGGAAACAGACATCCAGATCCAGGAGGCACAAAGAACTCCCACCAAAATCAACAAAAGGAGGCCAACACAAAGAAATATTGCAACTAAACTTGCAAAATATAGTGACATAGGAAAAATCTTAAGAGCATCAAAACGAAAGAAGCCCTCAACTTACCAGGGAAAACCCATAAGGCTAGCTGGAGATTCCTGAACAGAAAGTTGGCAAGTTGGAAGGGAGTAGCATGATATATTCAAAGTGCTGAATGGGAAAAATCTATAGCCAAGAATACTCTATCCAGCAAAGTTATCATTCAGAACTTAGAAGGAGAGATCAAGAGTTTCCCAGACTAAAAAAAACTGGATCAGATGGATGTAACAAATATACTCAGAACATTCCATCATAAAATAGCAGAATATACATTCTTTTCAAGTGCACATGGGATATTCTCCAGAATAGATCACATATATGGCCACAAATCAAGCCTCAACAATTACAAAAAGATTGAAATCATACCATGCACCTTCTCTGACCACTAGAAAAAAAAATGGAAAGACCACAAATACATGGAGGTTAAAAAACATGCTACTAAACAGTGAATGGGTCAACCAGGAAATCAAAGAAGAAATTTTAAAAATAAATGAAACAAATGAAATGAAAATGCAGCAGTCTAAATTCTTTGGGATGCAGCAAAAATGGTCCAAAGAGGGAAGTATATAGCAATACAGACCTACAACAAGAAGCAAAAAAATCTCAAGTAAACGACCTAATCTTACACCTAAAAGAGCTAGGAAAAAAGAAAAAAACACAACAACAACAATAACAAAAGAAGCCTAAAGCCAGCAGAAGGAATGAAATGATAAGTATTAGAGCAGAAATAAATTATATAAAATCTAAAAAGAAACAAACTATAGAAGAGACCAACTGGAGCTGGTTCTTTGAAAAAAATCAGTATCACCACAAATTACAAACAATTATAAGAGAATATTATGAAAACCTATATGCCAGCAAATTGGAAAACCCGGAAGAAATGGATAAATTCCTAGAAACATATAAACTACCAAAACTGAAACAGGAAGAAATAGAAAACCAGAACAGACTGATAACCAGCAAAGAAATTGAATCAGTAATCAAAAAACTCCCAAGAAACAAAAGTACAGGGCCAGATGGCTTCATAGGCAAATTCTACTAAACATTTAAAGAAAAGTTAGGGGCGCCTGGGTGGCTCAGTAAGTTAAGCATCTGACTTCAGCTCAGGTCATGATCTCATGGTTCATGAGTTCGAGCCCCATGCTGGGCTCCATGCTGACAGTGCAGAGCCTGGAGCCTGCTGCAGATTATGTGTCTCCTTCTCTCTCTTCCTCCCCTGCTTGCACTCTCTCTCTCTCTCTCTTTCTCTCTCTCTCAAAAATAAATAAACGTTAAAAAAATTCTAAGAAAAAAAATTTTTTAAATAAAGAAAAGTTAATACCTTTCCTTCTCAAACTATTACAAAAAGTAGAAAAGGAAAGAAGACTTCCAAATTCATTGTATGAGATCAGCATTACTCAGATACCAAAACCAGATAAAGACTCCACTAGAAAAGACAACTACAGACCAATATCCCTGATGAACATAGCTACAAAAGTTCTCAATAAAATACCAGAAAATAAATTCAATAGTACATTAAAAAAAATCATTTACCACAATCAAGTAGGATTTATTCCTGGGTTGCAAGGGTGGTTCAGTATTCACAAATCAATCAGTGTGATACACCAAATTAATAAAAGAAAGAATAAGAACCATATAATCATTTCAATAGATGCAAGAAAGGCATTTGACAAAGTACAACATTCATGATAAAAACCCTCAGCAGAATAGGTTTAGAGGGGAACATACCTCAACATACTAAAGGCCATATATGAAAAACCCACAGCTAATATCATCTTCAACGGGGGAAAGCTGAAAGCTTTTTTTCCTGTATGGTCAGGAACAAGACAGGGATGTCCATTCTCACCACAGTTGTTCAACATAGTACTGGAAGACCTAGACACAGCAATCAGAAAACAAAAATAAATAAAAGGGGCATCCAAGTAAGCAAGGAAGAAGTAAAATTTCATTAGTTGCAGATGACATGATACTCTATATAGAAAACCCAAAAGACTCCACCAGAAATCTGCTAGAATTAATAAATGAATTCAGTAAATCCAAAGGATATAAAATCAACGTATAGAAATCTGATGCATTTCTATATACCAATAATGAAACAGCAGAAAGATAAATTAAAAAAAAATCCTATTTACAGTTACACCAAAAACAATAAGACACCTAGGAATAAACCTAACCAAAGAGGTGAAAGACCTGTACTCTGAAAACCATAAAACACTGATGAAAGAAATCGAAGATGGCACAAGGAAATAGAAAGACATTTCATGCTCATGAATTAGAAGAACAAAATATTGCTAAAATGTCTATACTACTCAAAGCAATCTACTCATTTAATGCAATCCTTATCAAACTACCAATAGCATTCTTGACAGAACAAGAACAAGCAATCCTAAAATTTGTATGGAACCACAAAATACCCCTAATAGCCAAAGAAACCTTGAAAAAGAAAAAACAAAGCTGAAAGCATCGCAATTCCACACTTCCACTTATATTACAAAGCTGTAGTGATCAAAAGAGTATGGTACTTGCATAAAAAGAGACACATAGAACGATGGAACAGAACAGATAACCCAGAAATGAACCCATAACTATGTGGTCAATTAATCTTCAACAAAGGAGGAAAGAATATCCAGTGGGGAAAAGACTGTCTCTTCAACAAATGGTATTGAAAAAACTGTACAACAACATCCAAAAGAATGAAAGTGAACCACTTTCTTACACAATACACAAAAATGTATTCAAAATGGATGAACAACCTAAATGTGAGACAGGAAAACATAAAAATCCTACAGAAGAACATGGGCAGTAACCTCTTGGAAATCAGCTGTAGCAAGTTCTTTCTAGGCATGTCTCCTGAGGCAAGGGAAACAAAAGCAAAAATAAACTATTGGGATTTCATCAAGATAAAAATCTTCTGCACAGTGAAAGAAACAATCAACATAACTAAAAGGCAACCTATGGAATGGGAGATGGTATTTGCAAATGACATATCTTATATCCAAAATCTATAAAGAACTTCCCAAACTCAACACCCAAAAAACAAATAATCCAGTTAAAAAATGGGCAGAAGACATGAATAGACATTTTTCCAAAGAAGACAATCACTGTTTTAAGTGATCTTAAAACAGACATGATTCATGCCCACCTAAGTCCCTGGTAACAGACCCACCAACTGCAGATCCTACTGTGGATGTAGCAACAGCCACATGACCTGGCTCTAACTCTTGTCAACTCCAGTTCCAGAGGTAGTCCCATCAGCCTGGGTAACCAATGGGAGCCAATATTGGAGCACACATATATTTAAAACAAATATTAACAGAACTAAAGGAGGAAATAAACAGAAATACAATAATAGCAAGGGACTTCAATACCCCTTTCCCAATAATGGATAAGTCATCCAAACAGAAAATCAAAAAGGAAAAGCAGACTTGAATAACACTATAGACCAAATGGACCTAACAAATATATACAGAGGCCCTGTGGCTGTTCCCCACTGATGTGGAGTGGTAGTAGCTAAATTTAAAAATATAAACACACACACACACACACACACACACACACAGAATATTCCATCCAACACTACCAGAATGCACATCCTTTCCAAGCACACATGGAACATTCTCCAGGATAGATCATAAATAGAGCCACAAAGTAAGTCTTCACAAATTTAAAAATATTGTAAACATGTCAAATATCTTTTATGACCACAACAGTATGAAACTAGAAATAATTAAAAAAAAAAAAAAAGAATATTGGCGAATTTACAAATGCATGCAAATCAAATGACATACTCCTGAAAATCCAATGAGTCAAAGAAATCAAAATGGAAATCAAAAAGTATCCTGAGTCAAAAAAAAAAAAAAAAATGAAAACACAATATACCAAAACTTATGGGATCCAGCAAAACCAGTTCTAAAAGGGAAGATTATAGAGATAAATGCTTACATTAAGAAAAAAGGAAGGTATTAGGAGTGACTGGATGGCTCAGTCAGTTAAGCACCCTACTCTTGATAAGCAGCTCAGGTCATGATCTCACCATTTTGAGATTGAGCCGCATGTAGGGCTGTGGAACCTGCTTGGGATTCTCTCTCTCCCTCTCTCTCTGCCCTTCCCTGTTTGCACACACTTTGTCTCTCTGTCTCTCAAAATGAAAAAGGAAATATTTTAAAAAAGAAAGAAAGATGTTAAACAACTTAACTTCATACTTCAAGGAACTTGAAAAAGAAAAACAAACTAAACCTAAAGTTAGTAGAAAACAAGAAAGAATAAAAATTAGAGTAAAAATAAATGAAATGTAGAACAAAAAAAAACAGAAAAAAATCAACAAAACGAGTTGATGTTTTGAAAAGATAAAAAATATTGGCAAATCTTTAGTTAGACTAATCAAGAAAAGAGAAGATTCAAATAAAATTATAAATGAAAGAGAAGGCATTATAGCTTATGCCTCAGACATACAAAAGATTATAAGAGAATACCATAACCAACAAATTTGATAACCTAGAAGACATGGACAAATTCATAGAAACGTACAACCTGCAAAGACAGAATCATGAAGAAATAGAAAATCTGAACAGGCTAATAAGTATGGATATCAAAGCAATAATCAAAAGCCTTCCCTCAAAGGACCAGAGGGCTTCACTGGTGAATTATACCAAACATTTAAAGAAGAATTAACTCCACTCCTCTCAAACTCTTCCAAAAACTAGAAGAGAATAAAATACTTCCAAACTAATTACCCTGATATGAAAGCCAAACCAGAACACTTTAAGATATGAAAATTACATTCCAATATCTTTGGTTAACATAGGCACAAAAATCCTCAGAACAATACTAGTAAACTGAATTCAACAGCACATTAAAGGGATCATGCACTGGGGCGCCTGGGTGGCTCAGTTGGTTAAGCTTCTGACTTCAGCTCAGGTCATGATCTCATAGTCCATGAGTTCGAGCCCCACATCGGGCTCTGGGCTGACAGCTCAGAGCCTGGAGCCTGTTTCATATTCTGTGTCTCCCTCTCTGCCCCTCCCCTGCTCACGTTCTGTCTCTCTTCTCTCAAAAATAAACATTAAAAAAAAAAAAAGGATCATGCACCATAATCAAGTGGGATGCATTCCTGAGATGCAAGAATGGTTCAACATTTGTAAACAAAAAACATAATACATCACTTTAACAAAATAAAAGATAAAAATCATATGATTATCTGAATAGATGCAGAAAAAGCATTTGACAAAATTCAAAAGCCTGGTGATAATAAAAAAAATATATCTCTCAACAAATTAGGTAAAGAAGAAATACAACCTCAACATAATCAAGACCATATATGACAAGGCCACAGCTAACATCGTACTCAATGGTGAAAAACTCAAAGTTTTTCCTCTAAGATCAGGAACAAGACAAGTATGCTCATTGTCACCACTTATATTTAACATAGTACTGGAAATCCTAGCCAGAGAAATTAGGCAAGAAAGATAGATAAAGGGCATTCAAATGGGAAAGAAAGAAGTTAAATTGTCTCTATTTGCAGATGGTGTGATTTTATAGACAGAAACCCTAAAGACTCCATCAAGAAACTGTTAAAACTAATAAAGAAATAGGGTAAAGTTGTAGGAAACAAAGTCAACATACAAAAATCATTTGCATTTTTATGCACTAACAATGAACTATCTGAAAAAAAGACATCAAGGAAACAATCCTATTTATAATAGCATCAAATATAATAAAATAATACTAAGGAATAAATTTAACCAAGGAGATGAATGACCTATACACTAAAAACTGTAAAATATTGATGAAAGATAGAAGACTCAAATAAATGAAAAGGTAACCTGTATTCATGGGTTAGAAGAATTAATATTGTTAGAATATCCATACTTACCAAAGCAATTTATAGATTGAGTACAATCACTATGAAAATTCCAACAGCATTTGCATTGTAGAAATGCAATCTTAAAATTCATATGGAACCACAGAAAACCCTAAATAGCCAGAGCAATCTTGAGAAAGAACAAGGCTGGAGGCATTGCACTTCCTAATTTCAAACTATATTACAAAGCTAACAAAGAAATCAGACCCGAATGGTATTGGCATATAAACAGACACATAGATCAATAGAACAGAACAGACAAACATCCCAGAAATGAACCCACATATATATGAAAAACGGATCTATGACAAGGATGCCAAGCATATACAATGGAAAAAGGATAGTCTCTTCAATAAATGTTGCTGAAAAAAACTGAATATCCACATGCAAACTAATGGAATTAGATCCTTATACCATGAACAAAACTCAACTCAAAATGGATTAAAGACTTAAAAATAAGCTCTGAAAGCATAAAAGTCCTAGAAGAAAATGTAGGGGGGAAAATCTCCTTGACATTGGTCTTGGCAGTGATTTTTTTGGATAGGACACCAATAGTACAAGCAACAAAAACAAAAATAAACAAGTGGAATTATGTCAAATTAAAAAGCTCCGCCCAGCAAAGGAAATAATGAACAAAAAGAAAAAACAACCTATGGAATGGGAGAAAATATTTTCAAACCTTATATATGATAAGGAGTTAACATGCAAAATATACAAGGTACTCTTACAACTCAAATACAAAAAAAAAAATAAAAAATAAAAAACATTAAAATATTGGCAAAAGACCCAGATAGACGTTTTTTCAAAGAAGACATACAAATGGCCAAGAGATATATGAATGGGCATCAACATTACTAATCATCAGGGAAATGTATATCAAAACAATCAAATACCACTTCATATCTATTAGAATAGCTGTTATGGAAAAAACAAGAGAGATGCCTGGGTGGCTCAGTCAGTTAAGCTCTGGCTGTTATCTCACGGCTTGTGATTTTGAGTCCCACATCAGGTTCTCTGCTGTTAGCACAGAGCCCCCTTAGGATCCTCTGTCCCCCTTTCTCTCTGCCTCTCCCCCATTCATATTCTGTCTCTCTGTCTCTCTGTCTTTCTCTCTCTCTCTCACTCTCTCTCAAAAATAAACACTTAAAAAAAAAGACAAGAGAGGGGCACCTGGGTGGCTCAGTTGGTTGAGCGTCCAACTTTGGCTCAGGTCATGATCTTGCTGTTTGTGGGTTTGAGCCCCGTGTCGGGCTCTGTGCTGACAGCTCAGAGCCTGGAGCCTGCTTCAGATTCTGTCTCCTTCTCTCTCTGCCCCTCCCCTCTTGTGCTCTCTCTGTCTCTCAAAAATAAATAAATGTAAAAATAAATTAAAAAAAAAGACAAGAGAGAACAAGTGTTGCCAAAGATATAGACAAAAGGGAACCCTTGCACACTGTTGATGGGAATGTAAATTGTTATAGCCATTTTAGAAAAAAATAGAGTCTTCAAAAATTAAAAATAGAACTACTGTATGATCCAGTAATCCTACTATTAGATAGATATCCAAAGAAGTAAGGTCAGTATCTTGAAAGGATATCTGCATTTACGTGTTCATTGCAACATTTTTCACAATAGTTAAAATAAGGAAACAAACTGAATGTCTGTGAATGGATGAATGGATAAAGAAAATCTGATATGTATACAAACACACACACACACACACACACACACACACACACACACACAATGGAATATAATCCAACCATAAAAAGTAGGAAATCCTGTTATTTGTGACAACATGAATGAACCTGGAGAATGTTATGCTAAGTGAAATAAGCCAGACACAGAAAGACAAATACTGTGTGATCTCACATGTGAACAGTCTAACTCATACAATCAGAGAGTAGAATGGTGATTGCTGGTGCCTGGGGGTGGGTTGGGAAAATGAGGAGATACTGGTCAAAGGTTACAAACTTTCAGTTATAAGATGAATAAGTTCTGGGAATCCAACATAGAGCATGATGACTGTATTGTATATTTGAATTTTGCTATTAAAATAAATCATAAGCGTTTTCACCACACCAAAAGAAAAAAAAAAGGAACCATGTGAGGCAATAAAGTGTTAATTAACTTCATTGTGGTAATTTCACAATGTGTACATGTATCAAGCCATCATACTTTATACTTTAAATACATACAATTTTTGTCAAATATACCTTAAAACTAGGGAAATTTTAAATTAAAAATTGGTAAGCAAAAGTTTGGCTATTAAATTCAATAGTTCAATAGTATTAAGACAAAATAATTCTCACTGTTTGGATGAACTTAAACAAAATCACAATATTAATTAAAAAATGGGAGCATTGCTGGTGCCAGTTTCTTCTTGATATGAACAAATGTGTAGGCTACTAAGTAGCAGTGTTGATACCACTTGGAGGATAATAATAGGAACACAAAAGAAAAATGTTTGATCTTAACCTGAATGTATACAACCCTGGGTACCTTACAGTGTCTTGCTTTGAGAAAACATATGG
This sequence comes from Leopardus geoffroyi, assembly GCF_018350155.1. NCBI lineage: Eukaryota > Metazoa > Chordata > Mammalia > Carnivora > Felidae > Leopardus > Leopardus geoffroyi. Next base: position 93,489,736 of record NC_059333.1, read on the forward strand.
GTAACTATTTTAAAGACACTGCCATTCATTTCAAGAAAGACATTACAGTATCCGTACTCATTTTTCTCAACTTAGAAAGGTTTGAGCTAGGAAATGTTTCTTCCTAGCTCCATCCTTTGATAATCCCTTGATTACTGGCTATTCCTTCCAACTGAATGAAATTAACACAATCTATATGTTTGTGTGACCATGTATACATGTATGTTTACATGAGCTGAAGAGCATGAAGATAACAAATGGGAATCACGGCATAAGGATATCTGGTTGTACTTTCTGCAAGTCAGGCATTTTGACTCTTCAAAAGCTTAGGCATGTTAAAAAACACTGTATGGATCATTATTAGTACCTTTTTGTATCTTTCTATTTTCTCCCCACAAAAATATATTTACCTATAAAAAAGATACTTCCACTGAAGATATATGAAGCATAACTCTAAAAGAATATAAAACATTCTAATTTCTGTGGAAGGGCAAAGTATTCACTGTGCCATACTGCAGGGAACAGCCGCGAAACCTTTCGGCAGTGCAAAACAGACCACATAAGAAACAGTTCTCAAGCAGGAATGAGAACAAGTATTTCTCAAACACCTTCCTTGTAGCAGGTGTGATTAGGTGCTTCATATGCTGTCTTAGTTAATCCTTCCAGTAACTTCCTGAGTTTTCCTTACTACCATTTTACAGATGAAGGAACCACACCTAGCAAACATTACAGTAATTTTTCTTTCTCCTAAAAACTCTGGTATCATCTCATTTAGCTTAAAAATAATGAAAATCATACTATCTTTAAAATCTGGAGGGGTTCCCACCCCAGATTGAGGTAGCAGTGGGATATAGGGAGCATTGTCCTTAAAATCATAAAATTATAGGCTCACCTTCCACTTCTCTGATTGGTTTGAAAATCCTTGCTTTTCACATGTGTGATTTGTGGGTAATGATATGTAGCAAGTCTACTGCACAACATTGATGCAACACAGGTTTTAAGTCACGAGACTCTAACATACATCATCACCACTTTTTTTCTTCTTTTTACCTGAAGCCCTGCCTCTTTGTGATTATCACATGAGTTAATAAAACTGTCTTGAAAGATAAACACATAGTCTTATTTGTGTTTAAAAAAATTAAGTGAGGGGCGCCTGGGTGGCGCAGTCGGTTAAGCGTCCGACTTCAGCCAGGTCACGATCTCGCAGTCCGTGAGTTCGAGCCCCGCGTCGGGCTCTGGGCTGATGGCTCAGAGCCTGGAGCCTGCTTCCGATTCTGTGTCTCCCTCTCTCTCTGACCCTCCCCCGTTCATGCTCTGTCTCTCTCTGTCTCAAAAATAAATTAAAAAAAAAAAAAACATTAAAAAAAAAATTAAGTGAGAAAAAAAGACAATGAAGTTTAAAGCAAATAAATTCCAAAAAATAATTAAATATGGTCATATATTTTATCCAAGGAATATAAATGTCCAAGTGTCTAAGAATCATTATTTGCTTATCTTAAGAACACAAGAAACACACCCTGATGGCTCAGACATCTTATTTGAAGTTTCTTTTCTAAAGGAGAAGAAGAAGAAACAAGAGAAGCAGGAGAAGAAGAGGAAGAAAGGGAGAGGAAGGGAAAGAGAGAGGAGGAGGAAAAGGAAAAGAAGAGGAGGAAGGAGGGAAGGAAAGGAAGAAGGAGAGGACGAGAAGAAAGAGAAGGACAAGTACATGAAGAGGGAAGGGGAGGGAGATAAAGAGGCAGAGGATAGGAGGAGAAAAAAGAAGAGGAAGACGAAGAGGGGAGAAGATGAGGCAGGGAGGTGAGGAGGTTAGGAGGAGAGGAGGGAAAAGGAGACAGCAGTGACTATTTCTGATATGAGAGGAAAATTTAAGACATACTAAAGGCAGAACAAAACAGATTGACCCTCTCTTGAGTTTTCATTAATAAGCAGGGTCTGAAGCTGGATCAGATTTCCTTCCTTCCTTCCTTCCTTTCTTTCTTTCTTTCTTTCTTTCTTTCTTTCTTTCTTTCTTTCTTTCTTTCTTTCTTTTTACGTTTTTATATATTTTTGAGAGACAGAGACAGAGCACAAATTGGAGAGGGGCAGAGAGAGAATGAGACAAAGAATCCAAAGCAGGCTCCAGGCTCTGAGCTGTCAGCAGAGAGCCCGATGCGGGGCTCAAACTCACAAACTGTGAGATCATGACCTGAGCTGAAGTCAGATGCTTAACCGACTGAGCCACCCAGGCACCCCTGGATCAGATTTCTTGAGTTGCCTGTCCAAGTTGCAAAAGATATAATAAAAGGATTATATTCTATTTGTATTAAATAAATTCACAACTTTTTATGCTTATTTTTAAAAATTATGACAGCTTGCAATAGATTAGTTACAATAACCCTGGCTTCAGCATTCCCGTATTACCTCCATTATACTTTACCATTGCTCCAATGGCTCTTCACCCAGATAGGTCATCATCTACCCTTGTATTCAAGTTGACTGCATTTTAGTTTATAATCATCTTGCTTGGTGTTTTATGTCTCATCCTAGTTGCATTCTTTCTCTTATAATAATTTAGACTAGCCTTAACTCTGGAGTCAGTATCCATTTGGCTTTTATCTTTCCTTTCTTTTTACTCATAGATATAGAAATGGTCCATAAATGAAGAAGCAGTATATTAATGTAATGGAGCAGTATTCTTATGCAACAATGCATCTGCTGTCAGGACCCCTCTTTGGAATGTGAATCTACCATTTATTGCTGGTTTGTTCCCCTGCTTTTGATTTCCATGTGGTTCTTGGAAAACAGACCAGGGGTGCTAATGCACAATTCCATGCTGAATACTGCCTTCAGGGAAATGTTGTTCATTTTGGTCCTTGAAACTGGCAAATAGGCTGCACAGGCACACCTCATGGCTGAGTTTATTCCTATGTTATTTTAAGATGATTCTTTTATATTGGTTTCCCATTTTCTAATACACCAGCTCTAAAATCCATTCTGAAGGAATGAACCAGTCATTTAGTCTTTCTGCAACTTCTTCCTCTGTAAATTCTCACTGGGATATTAAAAGCAGTAATGTCCTTAAAATTTTGAAATGTTATAAAACATGTTGTGGACTGGGGTAAGTATGAATAATAAAAACAGCAGAGATATGTTTGTTTCTACTTCCTGCAAGGTCAAGTGATTTTTTTAATTTGAATTCAAGTTAGTTAACATATAGTGTAGTGTTGGTTTCAGGAGTAGAATTTAGTGATTCATCACTTACATATAACACCCAGTGCTCATCACAAAAAGTTCCCTCCCTAACGTCCATACCCCCTACCCACTTCCCCTCCAACAGCCCTGTTTGTTCTCTGCATATAAGAGTCTTGTGCTTTATCTCCCTCTCTGTTTTTATCTTATTTTATTTTTCCTTCCCTTCTCTTATGTTCATATATTTTGTTTCTTAAATTCCACGTAGAGGGGAAATCATATATTTGTCTTTCTCTGACTTATTTCTCTTAGCATAATATGCTCTAGTTCCATCCCTGTTGCTGTAAATGGCAAGATTAAGATTTCATTCTTTTTGATCACCAAGTAATATTCCATTATGTTTATATACCACATCTTCTTCCTCCATTCATCATTCAATGGACATTTGGTCTTTTCCATAATTGGGCTATTATTGATAGCACTGCTATAAACATTGGGGTGCATGTGCCCCTTTGAATCAGTATTTTTGTATCCTTTGGATAAATACCTAGTAGTGCAGTTGCTGGGTCATGGGGTAGTTCTATTTTTAATTTTTTGAGGAACCTTCATACTGTTTCCCAGAGTGGTTGCACCACCAATAGTTGCATTCCCACCAATAGTGCAAAAGTAGTCTTCTTTATCCACATCCTCGCCAACATCTGTTGTTTCCTGAATTGTTAATTTTAGCCATTCTGACAGGGATGGTGGTATCTTATTGTGGTTTTGATTTGTATTTCCTTGATGATGAGTGATGTTGAGCATCTTTTCGTGTTTCTGTTAGCTATCTGGATGTCCTCTTTGGAAAAATGTCTGTTCACATCTGCTCATTTTCAAACTGGATTATTTGGTTTTTAGGTATTGAGTTTTATAAGATCGTTATGTATTTGGACACTAATCCTTTATCGGAAATATCATTTGCAAATACCTGATCCCATTCCATAGGTTGCCTTTTAGTTTTTGTTGATTGTTTCCTTTGCTGTGCAGAAACTTTTTATCTTGATGAGGTCCCAGTAGTTCATGTTTGCTTTTGTTTTGCCTGCCTCTGGAGACGTGTCTTAGTAAGAAGTTGCTGCGGCTGAGGTCAAAAAGGTTGCTGTCTGTTTTCTCCTGTAGGATTTTGATGGTTTCCTGTCTCACATTTAGGACTTTTATCCGTTTTGAATTTATTTTTGTGTGTGGTTTAAGAAAGTGGTCCCATTTCATTCTTCTGCATGTTGCTGTCCAGTTTTTCCAACACCATTTGCTGAAAAGACTGTTTTTTTTGCATTGGATATTCTTTTCTGTTTTGTCAAAAATTAGTTAGCCATACATACATTAGTGGTTCCATTTCTGGGAAGTAAAAACCCTCAAGAAAGTAGGGATAGAAGGAACATACCTGAACATCATAAAGGCCATATATGAAAGACCCACAGCTAATATCATCCTCCATGTGGAAAAACTGAGAGCTTTCCCCCTAAGTCAGGAACATGATAGGGATGTCTACTCTCACCACTGTTGTTCAACATAGTACTGGAAGTTCTAGCCTCAGCAATCAGACAACACAAAGAAATAAAAGCCATACAAATTGGCACGGGAGAAGTCAAACTTTCACTCTTCACAGATGACACGATACTCTATACAGAAAACTTGAAAGACTCCACCAAAAAACTGCTAGAATTGATACATAAAGTCAGCAAAATCATAGGATATAAATTCAATGTACAGAAATCTGTTGCACATCTATACACCAATAATGAAGCAGCAGAAAGAGAAATCAAGGAATCAATCCCATTTACAATTTCACCAAAAACCCTAAGTTACCTAGGAATAAATCTGACCAAAGAAGTAAAGGATCTGTATGTTAAAAACTATAAACTGCTTATGAAAGAAATTGAAGAAGACACCAAGAAATGGAAAAACATTCCATGCTTATGGATTGGAAGAACAAATATTGTTAATATGTCGATACTACCCAAAGAAATCTACATATTCAATGCAATCCCTATTAAAATAACACCAGCATTCTTCACAGAGCTAGAACAAACAACTCTAAAAATTTTATGGAAGCAGAAAAGACTCTGAATAGCCAAGATAATGTTAAAAAAGAAAATCAGAACTGGAAGTATCACAATTCCCCACTTCAAGCTGTATTAGAAAGCTGTAGTCATCAAAACAGTATGGTACTGGCACAAAAACAGAAAACAGGCACATAAATCAATGGAACAGGTCAATGATTTTTTAAATAATTCTAGATTTTCAAAGATTCATTCTGTAATTATAAATAGAGTAGATCTATAAGTTTTCTTGTAATGTGGTGAATGAAGCTTTAGCAATCAAAGGCCTGAATTTGAATTCATGTAACATCAATGACTAGCCTTGACTTTTACAAATTGCTTCATTTCTCTTTGTATTAGCTTCTCTGCATTTTTCAGCATCTCTGAACAAGGGGTAATGACTATATCTTCCTCAACACTTGTGAAAGGGGCTAAATGATATTATAGGTGTGTGTTTTGCAAATGGAAAATTTTTGTGCAAATCTTAGCCTTAAGGTCACCATTGTGTTTTATTTCAAACATATCAGGTGATTAACCCGAAATGTTACCAGTATAGGACTCACACATTTCTTTTCATGAGCACATTTGCTCTGTTTAGCACAGTGAGCAGTTTAGTCTATGTAATGCTCATGAACAAAGCGAAAACCATTTTGATGGTCCCCATTGGGACATATTTATTTTTAGTCTGCTGGTTTGTTGCCTTTACACCCAAAAAATCTCCAGACAAGTAGAAATTGAAGCAATCAAGACCAAAACTAGGGGCGCCTGGGTGGCGCAGTCGGTTAAGCGTCCGACTTCAGCCAGGTCACGATCTCGCGGTCCGTGAGTTCGAGCCCCGCGTCAGGCTCTGGGCTGATGGCTCAGAGCCTGGAGCCTGTTTCCGATTCTGTGTCTCCCTCTCTCTCTGCCCCTCCCCTGTTCATGCTCTGTCTCTCTCTGTCCCAAAAATAAATAAACGTTGAAAAAAAAAAAAGACCAAAACTAAAATTGAGGAAGCCTAAGAAAATACAAGGAACTGCTGAATATTGGATGTCCAAAAATGTTAAAAATGATTAATTTTTTCAGAAAAATGGGGGACTACCTGTGTTTCCAAATTTAACTAACACTGTTTTAAGAAATTAAAGCTTATTCCCATGAATCTGCCTCACCCAAGCTAAACTGTAAAATTGGCATTTGTATCTTATTCTTGAACCAACTTTCATTTGTATTTCCCAATCCTTTCAGTCCTAAGGATCTTGTCTGAGATATTTGGTATGGAGAAGTCACTGTGTAGTCTATTACATACAGGGCCACAAGTAGCAAGAGACAAACTTGGGGCAGACCAGTTTTTATTGGAGCAAGTAAAAAACATGGCCTAGATGCCAACCCCTATTCATTTTATAGCTTTTGCTAGCCTGTGTTGGATATTTTAAATTTTCTCTTTGCTCCTTTACCAGATAGAAATCTCTTGTTGAGTGTGCCTGACTTGCTCTGACTCTATTAGTTTACCTTAGAAGATCTGACTACCTTACAAATATAGGTACCAGTCTACTATTCATTTTAATTTTCACAATTCATGAATGCGTATTTCATGAATATGGATATTTTATATCATTGACAACATAGTATTAGCCTCAACTAGCATTTTGCAAATCCTGGGGTCATACTATTACTGCTGTATTTGCCTAAACCCTCTGTCATTTCCTCTTCTGTTGCTATGGCAAATATTCCTTATGTTTATCCTCTCTCAGCCCTGTGACCTTTCCTCATTTTTCACAGAAGTCTGAAGAGCAGCCATATGCTAAGTTATAACACCTTTACTTTGAGAAGAAATGTCTCCTTGATGGCACTGCCTATAACTTTGCTCACAGGTTATTGCTCTTACATACAATTCTTAAGACTCTTCTTCACTGGAAGAAATGCAGACCATGTGCCTTTCTTAGGTTACCTGAGGCAAAGTAATTTTCTAATTGGATATAAATGTTCTTATGGTATTATCAATAATTAGGCTTTTTTTAAAGCAAATATGACTTTTACACAAAAGACAGTAATATTTACAGTAGTATTTGCTATTTTTGTGGTGTTTCACAAGAGATTAGCAGGTGAAAGAAATCTAATATATAACCTCACTACTAATTAATTTCAATCTTTTTGGTGTTTTTACACTTTAAGTTCCTATAAGATTTTCTTGTGGAAACTGTTCAACAGATACAATTTCTGAGAAAGTAGTTTTTGGTTTTTGTGGAAAGAAAATAATATGAGAATAACATTAAGAAGTCACATGTATGTACCCCCCCCCAAAAGAGGCAGAGATATTTTGGTTTTAGAAGAGAGAGCAAAAGGATGGTGTTATATAGTACAAATTACTAAGCAAGTATGTCCCACGTGCCTTATCATCTTCCTTCTTACAGGTACAGCCATCATATAAATTTTGACTATTTATTTGCACATTAGTCCTCAAACTAGCCTTATAAACCATTCTATTTTTAAACATTATCGAGTATCCCAAAGAGCTTTGATTTATATGGGTAATATCTATAAATATTTACCATATTAGAGATTAAAATGTAGAAATTTAAAAATATTTATTCATTTGAAAATAATAAACCCATTACATGTTAACATAAAATACATATTTTATTAGAAATAACTATATTTTCAGGGCATCTTGGTGGCTCAGGCGATCTGACTCCTGATTTTAGCTCAGGTCATGAGCTCGTGGTACATGGGATCAAGCCCTGCCTCAGGCTCTGCACTGTCAGTGCTCTCTCCCTCTCTCTCTCTCTGCCCCTCCCCTGCGCGCACTCTTTGTCTCTCTCTAAAACTGAATAAATATTTAAAAATAAATAAATAAAAATAAAAATAGCTCTATTTTCCAAAAATGCATAGAGGAATAGCCTTGTTTCACATGTTGTAAATCTCTGTAATGTATAGCATCTTAAAAGGAAACTGAGTTCTCATACTTGATTCTGCATTCACTCTGTTGCTATATGTTTGCACTATATGAAGAAAATCCAATCTGATCCAGATGTATAATTAAAAAAGGAAAGAGAACGTAAATAGACTTTTCAGATAATCCTGAATATCCTTCTTGATACTATACCAAGACTTGACAAGTGAGAGTTTCTTTAAGATTAATTACAGTGTGGATTCTGAAACCATTATCAATCAACTTGTACTCTGTTACTTTAAAAGCCATTGGTCTTTCTTATACTTTGAATGGATTGTTCTGAGTTAGTAACATCATACATTGATTATTTGTAAAATAATGCATTATTTGCAGATTTCTATTATGCAAATTACTATTATGCAATAGTAAAATTTTTAAATTACACATGTTAGTATTACCAATCTCGTCAGAAGGTCTTTAAGCATTGGGTGGCTGTCAAGCTCACAGTGACAGATACAAGTTTTCCAAAATTCTAATTTTTGCTTGAAAGCTCTAACTTCTATCACTAGTAATAAATACTGTCAGTGGTGTTCCTTTAAGTGACAGGCACACTTATTTCATTTTCAAAAAATGTCTGCCATATTCAAAGTCTGATAATCAGTTTGTTCCTTGTTGTTCCACATAAAACATGGTGTTCCATGGTAACAGCAGCTAAGTCAGCTCACAAATGCATACAATGGCACAAGTACTTTTCCTCAAGACAGCATACTTTCTTATGCAAGAGAGAAGTGCTTAATGCATACGTCCCATCTCATGATGCCAAATATTAAAAAGACATGTACTCAGGGGTTGAGAGTTATCATTTTTGGGGGGGAACGAGGGCATGCAATGGTGAAGAATATACTCAATGACTACTAGAACAGTTTGGTATCTCTGATTTGATTCCTGCAGTTTTACCCACTATGGCTTTTGCAACATTAGTACAAATGTCAACATAGTGATAAAGTAAAATAATATCTAAGTATTACTATGAAAATCATTATAATAGTATTGGGAAGGTCCTGAAAGTGTCTCAGGACCCTTGGGTATCTGCAGGCCACACTTTGAGAATCACTGTATTAGCTCAGAGCATCCTTAGTATCTTCCCAGCTCTTGTATCTCTTATCTTTCTTCACAATAGTTTCAGTGATTGTCTTTTTTTTTTTTTTTTCAACGTTTATTTATTTTTGGGACAGAGACAGAGCATGAACGGGGGAGGGGCAGAGAGAGAGGGAGACACAGAATCGGAAACAGGCTCCAGGCTCTGAGCCATCAGCCCAGAGCCCGACGCGGGGCTCGAACTCACGGACCGCGAGATCGTGACCTGGCTGAAGTCGGACGCTTAACCGACTGCGCCACCCAGGCGCCCCAGTGATTGTCTTCTTAAAACATGTTTCCATCATGTGTTTGCTTAGTAATCCCTGAAGCATTGTTAATTTCTTCCATAAAATTAAAAATCCTTTAACTAATGAACAGGCTCCTGCCTTTCCCTATGGTCAATTTACTACTTTAGTCAAGCAGATTTACATGGCCGTTTTTAATATGGTTTACGATTCTCTATCACCAAGTCATTTGGGGGAGCCACTCTTCCGATTTGGATGTTCTACCTTTCTTCCCTAAAGAAGAATATTTCAGCTCAAAACTCCCTTTCTCCTGACTTCTTTCCAAGTTTTACATTTTCCTGTCATTGCAGACCCTTTGCCCAAGCCTTTTGCCTTTCCATCTTTTTTGTATGCATCCCCCAATTAACTGTTTCAAGTTTCAGTTCATTTATTGTGGGTTATATATGTATCTATGCGATTTTTCACAGTTAGGTTAATACTTCCATCTGGGGGCTAGTTGCTTAGTATCTAACATAACTTTTAAACAAAAGAAGCATGATACATGCTGTTGTCATTATATTCACAGAAAAAAGGCAGCACTTTTAAAGATATCTGGAAAATGTATTCTTTCCAAAGTAATGTGCTATGATACTTTATTTGGTACAAGTCACAACAGGTTGCCACTCAATACTTTGAGCCAAAGAGAATAGGATGTCAAAACAAGAAATTTGTCAATAAAGAAAGAACTAATCAGCATATTAGAAAATCCTGTTGTATTTCAAAGAGAAAATATTAACATTTTTATTTTATAGTATTAACAATGAATGGACTTCCTAATTGGAGTCACTTTCAGTAATGGTAATTTGGTCTCTAAACATTGAATCCAACATTGAGAGCCTTTCCCATAATCAAAGTCCATATTCAATTCAAATTTTGGCTTTAATCTAGGGGTTTAGTCGGGATAGACACTATACATAGATACAGTGTCCATTGTGGTGCAATACCGCTAATTCTCTTAATTCAACAAAGGGAAATCATGGACAACAATCAGAAGTCCAATTGCTTCATAAAGTCTAAGTGTTACATTCATATTTCTCCTTTGGTGTGGAAGCTACGGTGGACTTTATAGTAGGTAAAATATTGTTATCTGGATGTCATTGATTGGTCACAAAACCAAAAAATCATGATGTTAATATAAACAATATTAAAACTTGACAAAATACAAATGGCTTTGACTTTGCTATCAAAAAAATTCCTCTAATTCTCAGATTCTAAAAGAAATAGCATCCCATTTCATTAGGCAGTGAAACTATATAGTAGAAACCACTATTTATTTCAGTTCATTTTAAAGATTCTTACATAATTTCCAGTTAAAGGCAGCATAAAAAAATAATAGAATGCAGGCAGACATTTATTTCCATACAATAGGGCTACTCAAAATCTTAGTTTAAGTATGTATTTACCCTTCTGGCTCTTTTCTTTAGAACCTGTGCAGTGTCTGGAACGTGGTTTACACTCAATAATTGTTGCTGAATGAATCATAAGTAATTTCTGGTAGGTTAGAACAGAGGGGAATTTATTAATTGTACTTTTCAAAGTAATCATTCTAAATTGCATCCCACCCAACCAACGCAAAGAATAGAAAAATATATGTGATATTTGTCATGCTGTTCTTGAACCACCACCACCCTTCTCCACCTTCCTCCCCCTCAGTATTACACAGACAGATGAATAGAGCCTTACATCTACATCTTTGTCTTTGAATCTTGATAGCTTTTCTACAGGAGAGTTGATAGCCGGTATTTGGTTCACAGACTTTAAAGAAAAGATAATAGGGCCAACACTGTATTATTTTTTAAGAGAAAATGTCAAGAACAAAAAATGAAAATGTCAAAAGATAGGCTGATATACTGTATTACTCAAAGACGGTTTTGTTGGGAGAGCTGACCAAGTGATTTACTAACAGCTTTTACTGGACAGTCTTTGGATTACAATGTAGATGAAAAATAAATGGGAATCCATTTCATGTTTACTCTATCCAGGCATTTGACAGATGGAGAAAAAAATAGGAAGACACAATTAGGGTCTACAAAAATGTGGAGGTTTTTTTTTTTTTTTGAGGTTTTAAAATTATGAACAATAATTTTGTACTGAAAATTTTTTACAAAGGGCCTACTTATCTATCTGTCTTTATATCCTTTAATTATATAGATTGCCTTTCATTACTGATCACATCTGCATACAGATAGAGGTTATGAAATTGTGTAAATCTGATGTTCAACTGAGATATAGGTGCAAAAGTCAGTAGAGGGGGCCCTTGGTATATTCAGTTCATAACAGATGTAGATCTCACTGGTGAGCCTTAGATAAGATTAAGTGCTGTGGTGGCTCCTGAGGAAAAGTTTGTTCTGTCACTTAGTAACATTGCCTTATTCCATAAACATCCATTGGGTGTCCATCATGTGTCAGGGATTTTCTAGGTATGGATATATAAAGATAATATTGGTGAGCATTATTTCCCAATATGGAGAGGTCTCCAATGGATACAGAGTAATTAACTGAGTAAAAACATAAAAGAAATACAGAGAAAAATAAATGTTTTCCATTGCTTAAATGCATATTACTGCACACTTCTAAAGATTTACTAGGATGTCATACTTAATTTTGATGATTATATGATACATGTTAACCAATGATATTCATGTTGATGAAGAATATGGAAGTCTAAAAGCCTTAGGAGGCCTCCTTTTAAAGGTTCATATGTCTTGGTATTAATGACCCATTAAATTTATTACTTGCATCCCTTAATTTTCATTCTATTTTTCTAAACAAGAAAATCTCACAATGAAGTTCTAAAGTAAAATGCACTTAAACATAAATCCTAATCATTCTTTAATGTATGTTTATTATTAACTCTGTGAAGAAGACAGACAATAAATCTTTCCCTTCTGACTATATATTTTTCAATACTGTGAAAATATAGCAAATTTTAAAGTATTTATCCCTTTGACTTTTGGTTATGTTGAGAAATAAAGTATTGTTCACTTGAATAATTTAATATTTTCCACATGTAATTAATGGTAGTTTGAATGGCAAAACATCCTGGATGATGTTTGAGTTAGTCCCCTGTTTGCTTTCTCTAAATTTGTTTTATGCTGTGCATGCACACGCTGGGATGTCAAGAAATATTTAAGAATGACTTCTCGTTGTTTTCCTAAAGAGTTAGGTTTTATTTTCATACTTTTGTAAAAACATACTTTGCTACTGTTTGGGAAGAGCTATATGCTTTGTTTGACAATAATCTATTATAATTTTCTCATTTCAAAAACCAGCACCTGGGTGGCTCAGTTGGTTGAGTGTCCGACTTCGACTCAGGTCATGATCTCACAGTTTGTGGGTTCCGGCCCCGCATTGGGCTCTATGCTGACAGCACAGAGCCTGGAGCCTGCTTCAAGGCTTCAGGTTCTCTCTCTCTCTCTCCTCCTCCTCCTCCTCCCCCCATCTCAAAAATAAACATTAACTTTTTTTTTTAATCCAATGCCTTTAATTCTGATTTTATGCCTTAATCTTTATAAAATAGTTCATTTCTCCTATGTAAGTTAAATTGAGTCATTTCATTTTCCTATTTTGCTTGTCAGTGTGAAATATTTAAAATAAGTACATGGACTTCTCAATTCTTCTCAACAAATTAAGGACTGTTATACCTTATTTTAGCTTTTAATTCTAATCAATCTTTTGTAGTGAACCAAGTGACCAAATAAGACATAATCACTAAGATTTCACTGAATCCTTATATAGTGACAGCACTATTGCATATGTTCTGCTTACATTTCCATTTTTCCCATCTACTCTGGAATTTAGGTTACTAGTTTGGGATTTGGTATTAAAACAACAGCCGTGTGTTGAAAGAAGTTCTAAAAAGCAGTCATATAGGTCCTTTACTGATTTGTCTATAAATCTGTTACTGAGGACACAGATTGTTACATTGTAGGGCATCTTTGAATGAAGTGATCTTTCTGATTATACTAGAAGAAATGTTTGATTTGAGTAATTGGCTTGTTTAAAAGAAACTAGATGTTCCTCTTTCCATTATCTACCAGCAAACCTAGAAGAAAACATGTAGTCTATCACAACCAAACACATAGGATCTTATGACATATTTTGTGTACTAACCTCATCCAGACTTCATCCTAACATCCCTACTTCTAATATTGTTTTCCTCATTCAGTTATTCAGTTTTGTTTTTATTTTTAATTGTGATAAAACACATGTAACATAAAATTTACCATCTTACCCATTCTTTAAGTGTACAGTTCAGTAGTGTTAAGTATACTCATGTTACTCTACGGTCTATCTCCACAACTGTTTTCATCTGGCAAAACTAAAATTCCATTCTCTTAAACAACTGCATTTCCCTCTCACCTCAGACCCTGACAACCACCACTCTTCTTTCTCTTTCCATGAATTTATCTACTCTAGGTACCTCAAATAAGTATTTTCCTTTTTGTGATTGACTTATTTAACTTAGCACAATATCCTAAAGGTTCATCCATGTGGTAGCATGTGTAAGAATTCCTTTTTAAGGCTGAATAATATTTCATTTTATAAATACATATATATATATGCATATATATGCATACGCATATGTATATATATATGCATATATATATACACACACACACACACTACATTGTATATATCCACTCATCTGTCACACATGGGTTGCCTCCACCTTTTGGCTATTGTAAATAATATTGCTATGAATGTGAGGGTACATCTTCAAAGCCCTGCTTTCAATTCTTTTGGGTATTTACACAGAAGTGGAATTGCTGTAATTTCTTGAGGAACTACTATACTGTTTTCCATGGCAGCTGTACCATTTTATATTCCACAAACCATAAAGGTTCTGATTTTTCCACATCCTTGCCAGCACTTACTATTTTTTGGTTTTCTGAGGTAGTCACTCTAATGAGTGTGAGGTGGTATCTCACTGCGGTTTTGATTTGTCTTTCCTTAATGGTTAGTGATATTGAGCATCTTTTCATATGCTTTTTGGCCATGTATATACCTTCTTTGGGGAAATGTCTACTCAAGTATTTTGCCCACTTTTAAATTGGGTTGTTTGTTTTTTCATTGTTGAATTGTAGAAGCTCCTTATATATTCTGGAAATTAACCCCTTAAAGATATATAATTTGCAAATATTTTCTCCCATCCCATATGTTGCCTTTTCACTCTGTTGATAGTGTCCTTTGATGCACAGAAGTTTTTAATTTTGATATAGTCCAATTTATCTATGTTTCCTTTTGTTTCGTGTGAGTTATTTTTACTTTGATTTAACCCCATATGTATTCTATAAGCTGCCTTACACTCTTCCTAGAAGAGAATATAAATAATAATGTAGTCACTCACTCTTCAGTATTAGCTATCCTGTCATTTTCCTATGACAATTTAACTATTTGTACCTTGTTATGAACCTTATGAATATAAACAAATAGTGCCTGCATATTTCAACAGAAGTAATGTATGTATGAAAACAATTTTTCATGGGCCTCCTGTATTTTTAACTGAGTGGCCCTTGCTCCTGACCATCTTTTTCAAAGATGATTGTGTGGTAGATGGCCTTGGAAGGAAAGGTAAGTCTGCTCACAGCCTTAGATAGTGGAGATAGTGTCTTCCTCTAGAATAAGGACAGGCATGTTTATAGCCCATTATAAAAAAAGATTTACATTTCTTAAACTCAGGATTCCTCTTTTGTAATGCAATCTACTGAATGTGAAGATGTCGCCTGGCTCTCTTTTCATTGTCATCTGGGAATTGTGGCTCAAGGAATCAGTACAACAAAAGACATAAACACCAGCTACTGCTATTGGTGTAAGAAACTGTCTTTTGTCTCCGGCCTTGGAAATTCATGTCTTCTCTGAGCATCCATGAAACTGTCAGACTAACTTGTTAGCTTGCAAGTAGAGAAAAACTCAAACCCTTCATGGTGCTTGGCAACATATTATAAGGATTTTTGTGAATATACTTGGAAGTCATTTAGCCTAATCTCCTACTCAGTCAAGACTTTCTTCTACACATCTTGACAGATGGCATTCTAAATATCACTTAAATGATTCCAGTAAAAGGAAAACTCTTCTCAAAACCTATTGCATCATTGGTCCCTCCTTATGTGAACTGAGCTATTTATAACTTCATAATACTGGGTTTTGCCTAGCCTCATCTGGTATTGCATAGAAGAATTATACTGTTTTCTACATGACAGTTCTTTGTATTAGAAAGTACTTGCTTATTCTCCACGAATCTTATTTAGCTCTCTAGACTTATCATTTTCGTTCCGTATCATCACACACTATGTTCTCCAGACCCACTAGACACTCTAGACACCACTACAGTATGGTGATAATTCTCACAGATGCTCAGAACTATAGATGAATTCAATAGACTATATGGTTAAGGCACAATTTAGAGAAACTATCATTTATTATTCGGACAGAATGCATTTGATTGATTTAACATAAGTTTTATGTACAGTTTTTGTAGTTCTGTCGTAGTGCCACACTTAGTTTATGATTAAAATATTCAGACTTTTTCCGCGTGGTCACTCTCAAATCACGATTGTATTTGGCAACTTATTTTTTAAATCTATAACATAAGGTTTTTATTTTTAACCAGTCCGGATCATTTTGAATTTTGCTTCTGTCATCAGTGACATTAGTTCCTTGTTAGATAAAATTTATGCCATCTGAAAATTTTATAGACATCCTTTCAATCACTTAATCTTAGTCACTAATGGAAATATTGTCCACAAAAAAAGGCTAAGGACAAGCCATTAAATTCTTTCTTTCATAATAACACAGACCATACTTCAATATTATTGATCAGTTGTCTGGCCAGTTATAATCTACTGAATGATGCCATTATCTAGCATAAATGTCACCATTTTATCCACAAGAATATCATGGTTTGGTGAAATTAAAATAATCCACATTTTTGGAATTCTCTAGATCTACCAACTATTTCTAAAAAAAATATTTCAGTACCTTACTATTAAAGTAAGAGGAGTGTCATTCAGGAGGATGAATCAATGCTAATTTACCTTACTACTGACCAAGTAAGGTAAAGAGAGCAGGATTTAGGCATCTTTGCCTAAACAAGAAATTGATTTTCTGATCCCTAATTGCATATAAAGCCAAAGCCATAAACCCCTGAAGGAGTAATAGCTAACCTTCTCATTCACATATCCTAGCAAAAATCCATGTATTCTGGTGGAGAAATAGAAGCAAAACACATCTGTCTCTGGGGAAATATATAGGAAACTCTTACGCCTCCATTGTGACTTTTTGGTGCAGTTGGAAATATGCTATATTTTTATAGTGGTGATGGTTATAAACTTGCCAAAATGCATCAAACTATACACTTTAAAAAGGTGAATACTACAGTGTGTAAATTAAGCTTCATAAAACTGATTTAAATAAAAGTATATTAAAGTAAGTTAATTTTCTAAAAATTAGAGAATAAAGATGAGAACAAAGAACATGAACTCAATATTGCTTTTAAAAACAAACTTAATTTTGAAATGGTAATCATTACCATTAAAATATAGGTCTAAAAAGATGTCCCAAGGAAAATGAATTAAACAGAGGTACCTATTTAGTAGTTTTATCTAGATCATTAAAAAACCTTGTAAGTTCTCTTCTAGCAGTTTCTAACAATATGTAACAAATGAAGAATGTATTATTTCTTCCACATGCCATTAAAATGTTTGCTAACTTCATCATGTATTACTCTTAATGTATATGAAAAGCAGAAATGTACAACATATTCCCTGTTTGCATTGTAATAAAATGAGAAATTAGCAATAAGAGCTATAAGAAAAACTACCCTTTGGAAATTGAACAACACTATCCTAAATAATTTTTCAATCAAAGAAGAATACGAATCTATAATTAGAGACTAAGGAAAAAAAATTATGAGAATAAAATATACTCTATCATTCTTAAGTATATAGTCAAGGCTAAAATCAGTTTAAAAAATCTTGGGGCGCCTGGGTGGCGCAGTCGGTTAAGCGTCCGACTTCAGCCAGGTCACGATCTCGCGGTCCGTGAGTTCGAGCCCCGCGTCGGGCTCTGGGCTGATGGCTCAGAGCCTGGAGCCTGTTTCCGATTCTGTGTCTCCCTCTCTCTCTGCCCCTCCCCCGTTCATGCTCTGTCTCTCTCTGTCCCAAAAATAAATAAACGTTGAAAAAAAAATTAAAAAAAAAAATCATAGCTGTAGATTCTTCCTTTATTTAGAAAGAAAACGTAAATAGATTGAATATTAAGTGAAATTAAGAAGAGAAATAATAAAATAAAATCTAGAGAGGACAAAAATGAATTAATAAATATAAAAGTAGAAATGAATGAACTGAAAGACAGGAAGAACAGACTGAATGGCTAAATCTAAGGTTCTGGCAACTCAATACTAGCATGATATTTTATAAAAATCACAGAATAATAATAATAATATCACTTTATTTTTATGTTTGTTCACTTTTGTTCTGGATATAGTTCTGTTCTATTATTCACTTTCTTAATTCTTTAATATTCTGTTTATTAATTTCAATGTCCTTTTGAATCAGTAATTAATAGAAATCATCCCTGCAAAAAGTCAAAAGACAAAGTCCACAAGATCATGTTGATAAAATCAAAGGATATTTGAAAAATTTCTTGAGGGAGGAGCCAAGATGGTGGAACAACATGGAAGTTTTCTGAGTCTCATGTCCATGAAATACAGCCAGATCAACACTAAACCATCCAACACACCTAGACAACTGATTTGAGGATTAACACAACAATCTGCACAACCTGAACCACAGAACTCAGCAGGTATGCAGCGCGGATAAGTGAACTAGGGGAGAGAGAAGCCATGGAGAGCAGGGAGCTGTTTTGGCTTGTGGAGAGAAGATGGAGACAGGGGAGAATATGGGAAAAGCACCACCACCCCCAAAAGCAGCTGGAGAGAAAGTGGAAAAGTGGAAACAGCTGCAGGGACTGAACTAAAAGGGGAGAAAGGAGAAAGGAGAGGGTTTAAAATCCATTAAGACTATAAATGGGGAGCACAGAGTCTGAAACTCTGCAGCTCGCAGCTCAATAATAGGTGGTGCTCTGGTGGGAAGGGCAAATCCCCAGGGACAGAGTGGAGTCCAGGAAGTCCTCAGGCCACACGGGGAGAGGTGGTTCCCTTCTGGGAGGACATATGGTAGAGGCTGTGTGACAGCCCCCCCCCCCCCCCCGCCACCAGGCAAAGGTGCTAGCAGACTCTTGAGAACAGCCACAGTTGCTGGTGCTGGAACAAGGTTGTTAGGGTGAAGCCTGGTGCCAGATGCGTGTTGAGATTTTCCATAATCCCTGAAACACTGCTGCCACAGTGAGCTTTTTCATGCGCACGTGAACTTTTTCTGGGGCGAGCTGGCAATCCAGGCCTTCCTAAAGAAGGAAGAATGGTCTCTGATACACAACCTAAACTTACACCTTAAAGAGCTAGAAAAAGAACAGCAAATAAATCCCAAAACCAGCAAAAGACAGGGAATAATAAAGATTAGAGCAGAAATCAATGCTAGTGAAACCAAAAAAAAAAAAAAAGTAGAACACATCAATGAAACCAGAAGCTGGTTCTTTGAAAGAATGACAAAATTGATAAACCACTAGCCAGTTTGATCAAAAAGAAAAAGGAAAGGACCCAAATAAATAAAATCAAGAATGAAAGAGAAGAGATTATACTCCAATAAAATGGGCAATCTGGAAGAAATGGACAAAATCCTAGAAACGTATACACTAACAAAACTGAAACAGAAGAAATATAAAATTTGAACAGACCCGTAACCAGTAAGGAAATTGAATTAGTAATCAAAAATCTCCCAAAAAACAAGAGTCCAGGACCAGATGGCTTTCTAGGGGCATTCTACCAAACATTTAAGGAAGGGTTAACACCTATTCTCTTGAAGCTGTTCCAAAAAATAGAAATGGAAGGAAAACTTCCAAACTCTTTCTATGAAGCCAGCATTACCTTGATTCCAAAACCATACAAAGACCCCACTAAAAAGGAGAACTATAGACTAAATTCCCTGATGAACATGGATGCAAAAATCCTCAATAAGATATTAGCTGACCGGATCCAACAATACATTAAAAAAAATTATTCACCACGACCAAGTGGAAATTATACCTGAGATGCAGGACAAGTTCAATATCCAGAAAACATCAATGTGATTCATTACATCAATAAAAGAAAGGACAAGAACCACATGACCCTCTCAATAGATGCAGAGAAAGCATTTGACAAAATACACCATCCTTTCTTGATAAAAACCATCAGGAAGGTAGGGATAGAAGGATCATACCTCGAGATCATAAAAGTCATACGTGAAAGACCCAACGCTAATATCATCCTCAATGGGGAAAAACTGAGAGCTTTCCCCATGAGGTCAGGAACAAGACAGGGATGTCCACTCTCGCCACTGTTATTCAACATAGTATTGGAAGTCTTAGCCTCAGCAATCAGACAACACAAAGGAATAAAAGGCATCCAAACTGGCCAGGATGAGGTCAAACTTTCATTCTTCACAGATGACATGATACTCTATATGGAAAACCCAAAAGATCCCGCCAAAAAACTACTAGAACTGATCCATGAATTGAGCAAAGTGGCAGGATATAAAATCAATGCACAAAAATCAGTTGCATTCCTATACACCAATAATGAAGCAACAGAAAGAGAAATCAAGGATTCGATCCCATTTACAATTGCACCAAAACCCATAAAATACCTAACCAAAGAGGTGAAAAATCCATACACTGAAAACTATAGAAAGCTTATGAAAGAAATTGGAGAAGACACAAAAAAACTGGAAAAATATTCCATGCTCCTGGATAGGAAGAACGAATATTGTTAAAATATCAATACTATCCAAGGCAATCTACATATTCAAGCAATACCTATTAAAATAACACCAGCATTCTTCACAGAGCTAGAACAAACAATCCTAAAATTTGTATGGAACCAGAAAAGATCCTGAATAGCCAAAGCAATCTTGAAAAAGAAAACCAAAGCTGGAGGCATCACAATCCCGGACTTCAAGCTATACTACAAAGCTGTAATCAAGACAGTATGGTACTGGCACAAAAACAGACACTCAGATCAATGGAACAGAATAGAGAACCCAGAAATGGACCCACAAACGTATGGCCAACTAATAGTTGACAAAGCAGGAAAGAATATTCAGTGGAATAAAGACAGTCTTTTCAGCAAGTGGTGCTGGGAAAACTGGACAGCGACATGCAGGAAAATGAACCTGGGCCACTTTCTTACACCCTCCACAAAAATAAACTCAAAATGGATGAAAGACCTAAATGTAAGACAGGAAGCCATCAAAATCCTCGAGGAGAAAGCAGGCAAAAACATCTTTGACCTCAGCTGCAGCAACTTCTTACTCAACACATCTCCGGAGGCAAGGGAAACAAAAGCAAACATCAACTATTGGGACCTCATTAAAACAAAAACCTTCTGCACATCAAAGGAGACAATCAGCAAAACCAAAAGGCAACTGACAGAATGGGAGAAGATATTTGCAAATGACATATAAGATAAAGGCTTAGTATCCAAAATGTATAAAGAACTTACCAAACTCAACACCCAAAAAACAAATAATCCAGTGAAGAAATGGGCAAAAGACATGAATAGACACTTCTCCAAAGAAGACATCCAGATGGCCACTGACACATGAAAAACATCCCTCATCATCAGGGAAATACAAATTAAAACCACAATGAGATACCACCTCACACGTGTCAGAATGGCTAACATGAACAACTCAGGCAACAACAGATGTTGGCAAGGATGCGGAGAAAGAGGATCTCTTTTGCACTGTTGGTGGGAATGCAGACTGGTGCAGCCAGTCTGGAAAACAGTATGGAAGTTCCTTAAGGAATTAAAAATAGAACTGCCCTATGACTCAGTAATTGCACTACTAGGTATTTATCCAAGAGATACAGGTGTGCTGTTTCAAAGGGACACCTGCACCCCCATGTTTATAGCAGCACTATCAATGATAGCCAAAGTATGGAAAGAGCCCAAATGTCCAATGGTCGATGAATAGATAAAGATGTGGTATATATATACATATACATATATGTGTATATAGATGTATATGTATATATGTATATGTATATACATATGTATATATATGTATATATATGTATATGTTTATATATATGTATATATATGTATATGTATATATATGTATATATATATGTATATATATACCAAATCTTTATCTATTCTAGATATCTTCTATATCTATATCTATCTATATCTATCTATATCTATCTATCTATATCTATCTATCTATATCTATATATATATATATATCTATATCTATCTATCTATATCTATCTATCTATCTATCTATCTATATCTATCTATATCTATCTATCTATCTATACACACACACACACACACACACACACACACACACACACAATGGAGTATTACTCAGCAATCAAAAAGAATGAAATCTTGCCATTTGCAACTACATGGATGGAACTAGAGGGTATTATGCTAAGCGAAATTAGAGAAAGACAAAAATCATATGACTTCACTCATATGAGGACTTTAAGATGTAAAACAGATGAACATAAGGGAAGGGAAGCAAAAATAATATAAAAACAGGGAGGGGGACAAAACAGAGAACAAACTGAGGGTTACTGGAAGGGTTGTGGGAGGGAGGATGGGCTAAATGGGTAAGGGCCATTAAGAAATCTACTCCTGAAATCATTGTTGCACTATATGCTAACTAATTTGGATGTAAATTTAAAAAATAAAAGTAAAAAAAAAAAACTATTCCCAAGAAATTACAACTTAAATCAAGATCCAACTTGGAGTTATATCTCACAAGCTTACATTTGACAATATTGAACTTCACCAGAGCTTTGTGCTCATAAAAAATAGCGTTAGTAAAGAAATCCCCACCCATTTGTTTTCCTGAGAAATGGCTAATCCACAGAGGATGCCCGGCTCCTCCACATTTCAAGATTAGACCTAGTCTAAAAAGTGGAGACTGTTTCTCAGTGACTCAGATAAGCCCCATCTTCATCCTTTCTTATCATTCTCATAAGACCCTGGATGACTCAGGCCCTCTTAATTTTCTTTGAGGTGATTCTTATTAGTGAACATTCTAACAATTACAATAGCCTGTTTAAGAAAATCTCCTTAACTGCCAGGTGCATTTTATCTTTGAGAGTTTGGTACTGTGACTCAGATGAGATTGATCCTCTCCTTTGGATCCCTGCTTACTCCATCCTTGTAAATGGGTCTTCTTGGAGACCTTTGCATTCTGTTCCTGATGGGTGGTCTGGGCTCTCCTAGGGTCTCTGATATCATACTAAGGATTTGATTTTGATTTAGAGTACTCACTTGATTTCTGGTGCCACTCCTTTGATTTCATGGTCTGACCACTTGGTGATTTCTGTAAATGGATTGATGGTTCATAGAGATCTTATTTCTTTTGAGTGAAAGACAATAAAAAATCTATTTTGTGAAGAAAAAATAAAAATAAATAAAAATTTTAAAAAAGGACATTAGGCAGTTCTTCTCTTCCAGAAATTAAGGTGTCTTTTAAAGTGACAGTATTAATTTTTTAAAGTTTATTTATTTATTTATTTATTTAGAGAGAGAGAGAGAGAGAGAGCGAGAGAGCAAGCACAAGCAAGGGAGGGGCAGAGAGAAGGAGAGACAGAATCCCAAGCGGACTCTGCACCATTGGCAGCAGGGCAGAGACTGATGCAGGGCTCAAACTCACAAACTATGAGATCATGAACTAAGCCAAGATGAAGAGGCCAGTGTTTAACTGCCTGGGCCACCCAGGCACCACTAAAGTGACGATAATTGAAACAATTTGTGCTGCATAGAACAAATTGTAAGATACAAAGAACACATAGAACAAGTGTAAGATACAAAGTGCAGCCATGGATCCAACTTAGTGCATGTAAACTTAGTATGTAATAGAGGTGGCATATCAATCACTGAGAGAAAGATAAATTATTTGACAAGTGAATTGAGACACTTCAAATAATCACCAGAAGAGACTTACATTCTGGATTTACAACAATATTATGACCTTAGGACTTAATAAAACAAGTGCAGATGCATGCATGCACACAAATCAAATTATGTGAACTTTAATATAAAAGATTAATTCCAAAGCACTCACAAATGCAAATCATAAAAAGCATAAGATATACCACAGCCAACAAATTGATAAAGAAAATATGCCTTTATCTATTATAATATTTATTATTTTACATGATCTCATTCTGTTAGAATAGTGCTAGTCAATTGAATGAGCAATCATGGCCTGTTACTAACACTCCCTCCATTCTTCTGACCAAAATTCAATGAGTTCTATAATTTAATATTTAACATGATCTTGTTTTTTTGTTTTTTTTGTTTGTTTGTTTACCAAAAGCCCTATCAACATAGCTAAATCAGAGTCATTTCTTTGGTAATAAAATCAGACCATCAGCACAGAGTTCTTCCCTCTCTGATTAGAATTGCAGGGATGTTGGGCTTTTTGTTGGTTTATATGTTTTTTCACTTTAACGCCAGTCAGATTGTCCATTTTGGTCCTAGACTGCCTCCTCAATAATTATGAGAGCCAAAAATAATAAATTGCCAAAAATAATATCTCATCTCAAATTTCTAAACATTCTTTTATGATTATAACTCCACCACTCAGGGTAGACTGGGTCCAGATCTTCTTTGGGTCTATCAGGTAAAGCTGTGATTCACATGGTACAGTGTGAGGTGATGTTATTGTTAAAAGAAACCATTCCAGTCTACCAATAGTGATTTCTAAGCTCATGTTCTCTACTTGTATTTTTTCAACATCAGAAAGAGGACTTGTAATTACAAACAATTTTTTTTAATCTATCATTTTTCTAAAGTCACACTGAAACAATTCCTAGGTTGTTTACCTCATCAAACCTCACTATCCATGAAAATCTTCTTCTCCACCTACATCCCAAACTATTTTTGATGACTCTTCCTCTCCTTCCTCCCTCTTTTACTAAACCTTTCCCTCATTACTTCTCTTGCCCCCCACACTCCATCCTTCTCTCAGGTCTGCACTTTTGTCAAACGAATTTGTCTGACAAAGCAAGATTCTTAGAGAATAGCTCAGCAATGCCAGAACACTACATCATGGGCAATGAGATGTCAAAAGCTAGAAACATCCATTCAGTAAGGATTTTGTCCCATCACATTTGTAGGAACTTAGTAAAAATGCACAAGTGAATGAATGATTACAAAGAGAGAGGGAAGAATTAGCTATAATGTGGAAGAAAAAATTCTATTTAGTCAGAAGACCTAGGCCCTTGACAGAACTCTGATCTTATTCCCTCTGATCTACATTTACAAAATTACTTTTACAAGAATAAAATGCATAAACATACCTTGTAACTGTACTCTTTTTCTGAATTAGCATAAGTTATTAGTATTCAGTACTGATATGGAATGAATTCATGTAATAGTTTTTAAATTTCCAACACTTCAATCAGAAATCACCAAAGGAAATGATCTGTGTTCTTGGGGTTTAATGCATTCATTTGTACAAATTGTTAATCATAGGGTAAAGTAAAACTTCGCTAACTTAGGCCCCTCTAATTCAGAAATCATCATACAAAAAGCCATCTGTGTAATATGAAGTACTGTGGCTAGGGACAGGAAACACAATAAACCTGAAACTTTCTTCCACTAATTTATTGTGTATGATTTAGAAAGGTCCCATAACCTCCCTGGTTTCTGTTAACTTGTGTTTAAAGTGAGCTAAATTATTCAATCAAGCCATCTTATCATCATATAATTCTATGATTCTACATGGGCCAAATAGATGTTTCTTTTCTACTTTATTCTGTCTAGAAGCAATGGATCTGGGAAAGGAATTATTTTTGTTGGCATGTTTTTTTAATCTGGACATGACTAGGCTTCAGGGATCACATGAATTCGCTAAATTTGGGCACTTATGTTGTGTGCATTTTTCTGGGTAGAGGTACACAGCTTACATGTGATTCTCAAAAAGCTCTGTGAACTTCTCAAAAAAGATTAAAAACCACTTACTTCAATAATGAATTAATGCCAAGTGATTCACATTTAACTTGTAAAAAACAGGCTCACAAGAAGTTTAATAATACTGTGTTGGTTCTATTACACTCTGTATCCCACATCAGTAACACAACACACTCTGTTACTATAAGCTACATTTCAAACTTCCATTAATAGCTCTGTCCCCACTTGGTGATGGGCCATGGACTACATCTGTCTAGTTCATCTCATTATATCAAATACCTTGAACGGTGCTTAGCTCTCAGTGAATCAAAGAAGTGAAATGTCTGCCAGTTTATCTCTAGGGGAGAAGATAGCTGGGGAATGATCATCTTTTCTTCTGGGCATGGACTGAGATTCCAGAACTCAGATGATGGAAAAATAAGCAAGTAAAGATAGATAATCTTATCCTCAAGCCAAGCCTTGTAATTTCAATAAAGAAGAAATGGAAACCCAAAATGAGTAAGGGCTAACCAAAAGTGGCAAGGTCAAGACTCAAGTCCTTAACCAATGGTACATGATTCCTTTTATGCCACTACATTGTCCAGCTGAAGGAAGACACAGAACCTAATTATTTTTTTAGTACAAATAAACATGTCACCCAAATTCCAGTTCCTTTCTTTTAACTGAAATTCAATAACTAACTCCTCCATTATAAATACACATTACCATAAATAACCTCTGATTTTTACCTGATTTATTAACATTAAAAAATAAAATAACATGTCTTATTGTAATATAAGTTGTATTCAAATTTTTTGTCACTGTCATATCTACAGAAGATACTAGGTGCTATAAATAAAATTGCTTTTATCATGCAAACTTAATTAGTTTTCAACTTGTTTATTTGTCTTAACTGACAGTTACAGGAGGAAAAGGATTTCATTCATTAGTATCTTTTAAAATATATAGTACATAAAATTGAATACATGTTATTTCGTTCCTATACACTTCTGGTAATTGACCTTTAAAACCTAATAACATTTACGTTTCTTTTTATCTTTTTACAGGAGTATTGTTTTAAACCCAGCTTATTTCCGAAATCATCTTCGCCAGGCAACAGTGTTTAGATGTCTGGAGAGATATTCAGAAGCTGCTCGGTATGTTTGCTATAACTTTTGTGAAGATTTATTTCAAGTTAAATTAATTTTATTCTCAGCTTCTGGTAATAGCATAATAGAACTTTCCATTTCTCTCATGGAGCATGATTTTACCAGAATTATTGTCTTATAAACGTCAAACCAACAATTATTGACTATCTTTTTCTTTAATTAAAGCCATTCTATGTTCATAACTCTTTGTAAAATTCAAACTTTCCAGCCATGAGGTCACTGATGATGATGGGAAAACTTCCAGGGAAGACTAGAAATGAACTTGACCTCTGCTCTCAAGTAGGTTCCTGGTCCTTGTCATAATGACACAATTCTGTAACTCTCTCTTTCTTGAGTTCTGGAAATGAAATCCAACCACATGAAAAAGACCTCAGGAGTGCTCTTTCTAGAGGACATGGTATCAGTTATAACGCCAAGGGTTGTTAGAGCTGTCCCAACATTTTGCCTCCTAGACCCCAATATGTTTTATAAAAATCTAACAAAACAGATTTTAATATTCTCATCCCCAGAACGTAGACTTATGGCAAAAAAAAAATTGCAAGAATTATGCAACAGCTTCGGTGTCACACTCGAAATTCCTTCTCACCTATGACAACCAAGGCATTTTCCCTTCTCAGATCAAGCTCATCATATTAGACTCCTCTTCCCTTTGATGAATTTTCGTCATCTCCTGAGGTATAGCTACCTGTTATTTCTTACTTGTCGACTGTAGTATTCCAAGAATTTAGCAAGAAAATCTGAGTGGTTTCTACATTTAACTCCAAGCACAACTCCTAGGGAGATATCTGCAGTAATAGGATGAGAAACCTAGGTTGCTGGTAGTTATTGTCTTTAGAACCTTTAAAAATAACACTTTCTTGGAAAGTGAAGTTTAAGGAATTTAAATGGATAATAAAATGGTTCCAAAAAATTAATACCATAAAGTTGACATGAATTCCGTATTGTATAAGAAGGTCCTAGGAGTTACCAAAACTGAATTAAGTGATGGATATGGAAGGCAGAATTAATCCCAACTATACTGACTTTGCAGTCAAACAACTAATATGCCACAACATCTATTTACCTGTGTGTTAATGTGTGTTTTAAAAAATGAAAATAGATCTTTATCTATCAATCTTTTTTTACATTCTATTTTTCCTTATACTTTTCTCTAATGTATTCCATCGAATGTGCTCACTTATGACTTCTTCCTAAATTTATTTTCTCCACTGACTTGCCTCTGTGACTTTCTTTCCACCCACATACTTTTCCTAACTATGTGAATGAGAGAGAATTTTAGGAGGTGATGGTAAGCTTCCTTCTGTCCCATACTTTAAAAAAAAAAAAAAAGTCCCTAGCTACAAATGAAACTAATAGGTTCAGCATAAACAGATACCACTATCTGTAAAATGATTTTTTGTTTGTTTTTTTTTTTTTTCTGAGACACCTGTGTGGCTCAGTCAGTTAAGTGTCTGGCTCTTGATTTTGACTCAGGTCATGATCTCAGGGTTCATGAGTTTAGCCCCGCATCGGGTTCTTCAGTGATGGCAGGGAACTTGCTTGAGATTGTCTCTCTATCTCTACCTCTGCCACTCCCTGTTCATGCGCTTGCTCTCTCTCTTTCTCTCTCTCTCTCCCTCTCAAAATAAGTAAAATAATCATTAAAAAAAATTTAATAGATTTTGCTAAGAGGTGGTTTATTAATGTGTGTTCTGAATCTAATCAAAAGATCAATAGAAGGGTCGCCTGGGTGGCTCAGTCAGTTGAGCGTCCCACTTCGGCTCAGGTCATGACCTCGCAGTTTGTGAGTTCAAGCCCTGTGTCGGGCTCTATGCTGACAGCTCAGAGCCTGGAGCCTGCTTCGGATTCTGTGTCTCCCTCTCTCTGCCCCTTCCCCGCTCATGCTCTGTCTCTCTCTATCTCTCAAAAATGAATAAACGTTTTAAAAAAATTTTTTTTAAACAAAACAAACAAAAAAGATCAATAGAAGAAGGCTAGATGCAACTTCAGAACTAGATTTCAACTAGTAAAAAACGGCTAATGGTGTTCTCCGAGCCAGCTGGTACAGACTCTAGAAAGTCAATTGTTAAATATTCTGGAATTTGGGGAGAGCCAGTTATAAAAGTAGAGGAGAAATTAGCAATGCTGGGAGAATTTACACTGTGGAAATTGGCAAATGCTACAAATCCTGGATTTTTTGGCTTGGGTGAGAGCCAGATTTCCAGCATATCATAGACTATAGCTTAATTGTACCAAGCGTGATTGAGTTAAAGTTATGACAAAAAATCTTTATGGGTCCTAAAATAAACAAACAATGAGAACTTGAAAATTAGGAATTTGTCGGTATTTGCCATGTAAAATTGGAACTGAATATCCATTGTCCTTGATATGTATATCCCTGCAGTGGAATATCTGTTTAATATCATGGGATTACTGACCTGACAATATTCCTTGAGGAAATTCCTGATAATTGTTGGAACTATGCTGGCATAGACTTTCCTACAGAGAAGCAGATACAATTAATTTCAGATACATGTGTCTGTCATCTTGGTTTTCTTTGGAATTATAGTTCTCAATATACAGTATTACTCATTATGTTTTCCCCAAGGGAAAGAATGCTACGCACCATGAACATAAATATCATATAGTCCCTTAGCAATTAGATTTTTACTATAAAACAATAAGTACAAATCAATATATAGAAAATTCATGTTTATCAATTAAATTCTTGGAGATAGTTTAGTTCAGTCCTCTTACAAGAATATTATATTAAAATTCACTGGAAAAGCCAACACATCAAAGTTATTTCCTCTAAAATGCCAAGTAGTCATGTTTCTGAAATTGAAAGACACTTACCAAATAAAAAAAAAAAAGGCCATTACTATGTGACTTTGGAAATTTTAAAACCATAATTCACAGTGCAGTGGATTATCTCTTTCTGATTCAAGTTAGAATATTTATAACCAGTCCCTAGAAATTGGGCCAGCTAAGGTTTTCTGAGCCTAACCAGCTCCTCTGAGAAAGGAATACCTAGTGAATAGGCCAGAAAAGATCTCCAGGGCAGCCTCATAAAAGCCCAGATTCTCAACCAGAGAGACTAGAAAAAATGCTATAACCTGTTGAATGGAAGGTATTAGTCAACTTTACAACAATGAACAAGAATATATAGATGATAGAAAATGAATAAAAATAGGGATATTTTATTTTGGTTTAGGTTCTACAGGGATGCTGGTCATCCTTGAGCAGACAACTGGCACTGGTTAACTGATGAAAGCACATTTTCAAACCATAAATCTAAATTGAGATTGCTGTAACTCCTCAAGAAACAGCCAACCTGTGAAGCTTTACCTGAAGTAACAAGTACCCTAGCTCTTTAATACCTCTGTTTCAATGCAATGAAAGTACATATGTTGAAGTAGAATGTCCTTGCTCAAATCTGTCTTTTCTCCCCCAGCACACACACACACACACACACACACACACACACACACACACATCATTTGGCACTACCTTCATAAGAAAGATGGTAAGACAAGAAAAATATGCTGAGATGTGAAACAAAAGTAAAGACTATTTTGTGAAGAGAACTAATGACTTTAAAAAAAAAATTTTTTATGTTTATTTATTTTTGAGAGAGACAGAGACAGAATGCAAGTGGGTTAGGGGCAGAGAGAGGAGACACAGAATCCAAAGCAGGCTCCAGGCTCTGAGCTGTCAGCACAGAGCCCGATGTGGAGCTCGAACTCACAAGCTGTGAGATCATGACCTGAGCCCAAGTCAGATGCTAAACCAACTGAGCCTCCCAGGCGCCCTGGCAACTAATGACTTTTGATAATATGAATGGCATGTCTTTTATTTCTGTTTGCTCAATGACTTTCACAGAGTTTGGCATATACCAAGCATTGGTTCAGGGTTTACAAATTAAATTAGCCAGTTTTGAGTTTATGATTAAGAACCATTTAGCTGCAGCAGTAAGGAGATGTTACATGAAATTTTTAGTACAACCCTGGTATAAAGATAAATATGAGAGTGTGCACATAATAGCTAAGTTATGGTAACAGTATCATGCCTTCTATAGTTAAGATCTATAAGGCAAAAAAAAAAAAAAAAAGATACTACACAGAATATTTAGTTAAGACCATGCTGTGTAGGAGGAAGCAAACAGAAGGTAATACCAAAGGGGAAAGTACAACCAAAGCTTCTATCCATCATTAAGGAGGAGTTAGTTGTGTATTTATACATATATGAACTAGATGAGGGATACTAGAGCAGTAATAATACATTTAAATGCTCACAAATGGCAGGCTTATGGTGTGTGAAGGAAGCCAATAATAAGATAAAAGGGTTGTTGTATTACAGACAACTAGAGACCACAATCTACAATGGCCATATAACTTATCTTTTAAACTTGTTAGTGAAAATGGGCACTATTAAGAAATACCAGGAAAACAGGCATAAAATAGGACTGCTATGAGCACACTGGCCATCTGGTCGCCTACCACAGCCCTTCTGGAGGGAGTGGCCATATTCAAGTCCAGCTAATGTTGCTATAATCAAATGTAGGTTCAGTGTTGCAGATTTTTGAGTCTTCAAGAAATAATATTTTTCAGAACTTGGCAAGAAGAAATTTCTTAAATTTTAAATGCCAATTATTTCAAGTTTTTCAAATACTGTGTCATCTTTAAAAAACTGAAGTAGTTCCATAAAAATGTAACTCACTGATTTGTTGCAACAAATCTTGTCTGTTCTACCTTTTATTTATAATATTATTATTTAATAATACATTATACATAATACTATGAGAAATCGATTAGATAATAAAATATGTACCTTTGCCCTTCTTAAAGTAATACACAAGCAATATGTTCCTGTTAATCCAAATCAAAACACAGTACTTTAAGATAAATTAATTCATGGCTACCATGATAAGCCAGATAGTAGAGTTAGTAGAAAGGGAGTAGGTGAGTTTCTGGAGACCCAGCAAATGATTTGGGGGTTTGGTTTTATTGTTATTTTGTTATGAAAGCTAATCTTACTGGAAATTGGAAATGATGCATATATAAATCACAAACTTCCAAAGAAAAGAGTGATCCAAAAGTAAATTTAAGTGTTTGTTCAGAAATCTAGTAACATAAAACAGTGGTATTGCTGTTGATAAGCAATCACTCTGGAGTAGTACTACAATAGCAAGCAGGAAGATACTGTGTCAGCTGTTTTAGTGTCATAGAACTCTGTGATTTTAAATGAGATTATTATGTATCTTGAAAGGGAGGAGAATATACTGACAGGTAGATTCAAGACAAGTGATTCTGAAGAGATGATAGTAGTGTTGGGAGTTTATTTCATCTTAGTTCTTATTCAATTGGAAGTGTAAAATCCATTCAAACATCATGCAAGATGCTAAAAATACATCACAGATTTTTTTGGTTAAAATAAGTTCTCATTTATGCCTTCAAATAGTATAAATGAAGTGTGTAGGCTAATTTTTATCCTTAAACTGGCCATATGCCTGAAGAGCTTTCTCTTTCTTTATTGGAGACAGTTTGCCTTTGCCAGAACAGCT
The DNA here is from genome assembly GCF_018350155.1 of Leopardus geoffroyi. Taxonomy (NCBI): domain Eukaryota; kingdom Metazoa; phylum Chordata; class Mammalia; order Carnivora; family Felidae; genus Leopardus; species Leopardus geoffroyi. The sequence goes on from NC_059333.1 coordinate 93,521,977, forward strand.
TTAGTGTAGGCTAGCATTAGTCAGTCCTATGTGACATATACTTGTGTGTTCGAAGATGGACGTGATCATTCTACCATTAAGTGATTTTCCCTTTTCCTAGGTATGAGAAAACTGTGTGACCCCTAAGCATGGTAAAATGTTGCTTCTTCATGTATGATTTCCAAAACAGACACTAATAAAGACAAATTTAGTCATTTCACATAGCCTAGGTTAAATATCTGATTATAACTCACGCAATTTGTAGTGTTTGTGATTTTAAGGGAAAAAGAAGGTTGAAATATACTAAAACTTCAAGTGTATAACCACCTTTTAAGTCTTAGGGATTTAAAATTACAGACTCATAAATGTCTAAACTTACAACAAATGTACTAATCTTAAGGTTCAATGATATGCAGTGGCTTAAAAATAATTGTCCTTCTGAAAACTATAGAAAGCTTATGAAAGAAATTGGAGAAGACACACAAAAAAATGGAAAAATATTCCATGCTCCTGGATAGGAAGAACGAATATTGTTAAAATATCAATACTATCCAAGGCAATCTACATATTCAAGCAATACCTATTAAAATAACACCAGCATTCTTCACAGAGCTAGAACAAACAATCCTAAAATTTGTATGGAACCAGAAAAGATCCTGAATAGCCAAAGCAATCTTGAAAAAGAAAACCAAAGCTGGAGGCATCACAATCCCGGACTTCAAGCTATACTACAAAGCTGTAATCAAGACAGTATGGTACTGGCACAAAAACAGACACTCAGATCAATGGAACAGAATAGAGAACCCAGAAATGGACCCACAAACGTATGGCCAACTAATAGTTGACAAAGCAGGAAAGAATATTCAGTGGAATAAAGACAGTCTTTTCAGCAAGTGGTGCTGGGAAAACTGGACAGCGACATGCAGGAAAATGAACCTGGGCCACTTTCTTACACCCTCCACAAAAATAAACTCAAAATGGATGAAAGACCTAAATGTAAGACAGGAAGCCATCAAAATCCTCGAGGAGAAAGCAGGCAAAAACATCTTTGACCTCAGCTGCAGCAACTTCTTACTCAACACATCTCCGGAGGCAAGGGAAACAAAAGCAAACATCAACTATTGGGACCTCATCAAAACAAAAACCTTCTGCACATCAAAGGAGACAATCAGCAAAACCAAAAGGCAACTGACAGAATGGGAGAAGATATTTGCAAATGACATATAAGATAAAGGCTTAGTATCCAAAATGTATAAGAACTTACCAAACTCAACACCCAAAAAACAAATAATCCAGTGAAGAAATGGGCAAAAGACATGAATAGACACTTCTCCAAAGAAGACATCCAGATGGCCACTGACACATGAAAAACATCCCTCATCATCAGGGAAATACAAATTAAAACCACAATGAGATACCACCTCACACGTGTCAGAATGGCTAACATGAACAACTCAGGCAACAACAGATGTTGGCAAGGATGTGGAGAAAGAGGATCTCTTTTGCACTGTTGGTGGGAATGCAGACTGGTGCAGCCAGTCTGGAAAACAGTATGGAAGTTCCTTAAGGAATTAAAAATAGAACTGCCCTATGACTCAGTAATTGCACTACTAGGTATTTATCCAAGAGATACAGGTGTGCTGTTTCAAAGGGACACCTGCACCCCCATGTTTATAGCAGCACTATCAATGATAGCCAAAGTATGGAAAGAGCCCAAATGTCCATCAATGGATGAATGCATAGAGAAGATGTGGTATTATACACACACACACACACACACACACACACACACACACAATGGATTATTACTCGGCAATCAAAAAGAACAAAATCTTGCCATTTGCAACTACATGGATGGAACTATAGGGTATTATGCTAAGCGAAATTAGACAGTCAGAGAAAGACAAATATCATATGACTTCACTCATATGAGGACTTTAAGATACAAAACAAATGAACGTATGGGAAGGGAAGCAAAAATAATATAAAAACAGGGAGGGGGACAAAACAGAAGAGACTTTTAAATATAGAGAACAGAGGGTTACTGGAGGGGTTGTGGGAGGGGGGGATGATCTAAATGGGTAAGGGACATTAAGGAATCTGCTCCTGAAATCATTGTTGCACCACATGCCAACTAACTTGGATGTAAATTAAAAAAATATAAATTTTTAAGGGGCGCCTGGGTGGCGCAGTCGGTTAAGCGTCCGACTTCAGCCAGGTCACGATCTCGCGGTCCGTGAGTTCGAGCCCCGCGTCAGGCTATGGGCTGATGGCTCAGAGCCTGGAGCCTGTTTCCGATTCTGTGTCTCCCTCTCTCTCTGCCCCTCCCCCGTTCATGCTCTGTCTCTCTCTGTCCCAAAAATAAATAAACGTTGAAAAAAAAATTTAAATAAAAAAATATAAATTTTTAAAAAAGTAATTGTTGCCTTAAGAAAAGTTGAACCTTTTGGATATGACCCAAATTATAAGTAAATTATTGCAAGAATAAATTATTTTAAATACATATGGGAAAAGAAATTTAACATGGGCTATTGAAAAGGACATCCAAAAATTCATTAGAATAAAACGAACACTGGGGCGCCTGGGTGGCTCAGTTGGTTACGCATCCGACTTCGGCTCAGGTCATGATCTCACAGCTTGTGAGTTCGAACCCTGTGTTGGGCTCTGTGCTGACAGCTCAGAGCCTGGAGCCTGCTTCGGATTCTGTGTCTCCCTCTCTCTTTGCCTTTCTCCTGTTCATGCTCTGTCTCTCTCTGTCTCAAAAAATAAAGATAAACATTAAAAAAATTTTTTTTGTAAAAAAAAAAACATTGACTCTGTGAATTCTCCCATCTTGCTGATGTATGTCATGATAATTACTTTTCTTCCTCTTCTGTTTTGAATGATATGCTATGCATTTGCATTACCTATAGACATTTCTAAAATAATTTAGAAAGCTACCATTCTTAGACTGTGTGCACTCTCTGCAAATAATGGCCTGGAAAACTTGTGGAAGAATATAGAGAAAGATTTTTTTCTGTCCTATAAATCCAACCTTGCATCTTAAAAAAAAAAAAAAAAAGTGGTAGGGTAATGAAGACTACATAAGAGAGAGTGCAGAAAGGCCCTAGGATGTCATGTTGTTTTAAGTGTGAAGAAATAAAGATGTCCTCTTCTTTTCCTTTCCCTTCAAGCGGATGTTCACATGATTCCACATTTTCTACAAGAGTGGAATGTAGAAAAACAAACATAAAAAAGTTTAATGCGAAGGAACTGAAGTTTAACTCCTGAGTATTCTGTGCTATTTTATAATGTCTAAGTGTTGCCAAGTGAATTAGAGTTTAATCTGCAGATGCTAAGATTATGATAAATGGATCAAAACCCTCATGTAATCTGTAAATTGGAGATAATAATAGCATTTAAGTCACAGAGGTTATGAGGATGAACGAGACAATTTATGTAGTACGTGTTACATAATACTTGGCACATCATAAATTCTCAATAAAAAAAATATGCTATTATCATTGCTTTTGTTGTTGTTAACAATTGGAGCTTTTTGAAGATAGATGAAGCTACCTAAAGAGACAATGAGTTTCTCAAAATTGAATCCAGAACATGTTGAGCAATCATTTAGCTGAGATATTGCGCTACAAGAGACAAGTTTGCACACAATAGTATTAGATCTTGTCTCACTCTGAATCAACACATCTGTGTTTTTGGAAATCCCAGTGTTAACATAGGAGTTGAAAGGCATGATTTTGGTTGGTTTAAGGAGTTGAAAGGGGCAAGATGAACTTTTTAAAAAGTTTTGCATGTGAATATGTCATGAATTTTAGCATCCTCTTTCATTCTGAGAGATATTCCCATTATTCTTGAAGTGAGTTACAGTGGAGAGTTCCCCCAGAGTGGGCAGGTGGAAGTTCAAATTACATAAAGAGAACTGTTCAGGTCACCTGGTTTTGACTCCAGTTCTCCCTTTTTTTCCTTTCTTCATTTCTGTCAAAAATAGCAATACCCTGACAAAAGAGTAAGGTGGAAATCCTAACAGCACATAGCCAGAAACTCTCAAATTCTGCACTGCTCCACCCCCTTTTTTTTTTTTTAATACTGGCATTGGTTCATCACACTATTATGCACATAAATTGATCTTGATGCCACTAATTGTGAAAATTGCTTATAAGTCAAAAATTCTGTTTCTGTATCTATCTTCTGAATGGGGAATTGTCTACATTAGAGAATTAGAGTCAAGCCTGTGTTCCACTTCCAGGACTGCAATGACTAGCTGTGTGTGACATTGGACAAGTTAATTAAGTAACCTCTTTCAGTTTCAATTTCCTCAACCATAAAATGGAGATAATAATACTACTTTACAAAGTAAGCACAAGGACTGCATGAAATAATGAGTATAAAACACTAAACTCAGTGCCTGGCATATAGTAAACCCTCAATTAATTATTGCTGCTGCTGCCATTATCTTTGTTTTGTTGCTGTTGCTGCTGTTGCTCTAAGCTTTCAAGAATGATGTTTAAAACCCTAAAACATTCACTAAATTAATTCCTTCAAGTGTAACTTTGGTATAAATATTATATTCCTGAACTACCACCCCAGTTTACCTCAATTTTGGCAGCAATCATCTATGATCCCTTGCTCTTTGCCAAATTTTATGTCAGATGCTTGTAGTACATTATCTTTGCTCCTCACAACTCTGCGAAGAAATTATATTCTACATTTTTTAGGTGAGAAAACTTAAGCCAGAGTTTGAATGACTTGCCAAAGATCATATCATTGATAAGTAGTAAATCTGGAATTCGACTTTAATTTTATCACCAAGACCCTGACTCCTACACAAAGGATGCACTTGGTATTGTCAGACTTCATATTTACCACTTGGGTGAGTTTGAAATAGTATTGCCTCATTGTGGTATATTTCACATTTTCATTTTTTTTTATCACTAGTGAGCTTGTGCATATTTAATATATTTATTGGATAATCATGTTTCCTCTTCTGTGAAATGCCCATTTGTGTATCTATTGTTCATTTCTTATTGAATTGTCTTTTTATCCTTGAATCAGGGGGTTCTTTATGTATTCTGGGTACTAATAAATTTTAGTAATGTATGTTCCAAGAAATTCCTTCCCATTTATGGTTTATATAATCATACTTTTTGGTATCTTTTGATAAAAAATAAATCTCTATTTTTAACGTAGCTAAGTGTAGTCATATCCTTTATGATTTGCACTGCTTGAGTTTTTAAAAAATTCTCTCCTATCCCAAGCTCATCAAGATAGACTTCTATATTGTCTTCAAGAGTTTTAAAGTTTTTCTTATGCCTTTAATTTTTTGACCCAATGATAATTGTTTTTTTTATATATGATGTGAAGTAGGAGTCGATTATTATGTTTTTCCCTCAATGGATAGTTATGTTGGTATCATCTTATTAAATCCCTTTGCTACTGAACTTCAATGTTAGCTCTGTTTATATCAGTTTTCTGTATATGAATATGTCCATTTCTGGTCTCCATTCTTTTCATACATCTATTTGTCTGTTGCATTGCCAAAACCACATTATCCTACATAGAATAGTTTATAATATGTCTTCATATCTAGCAAAGGAAACGTTCCCAACTGATTCTTTTTCAGAAATATCTTGTCTATTTTAAGCCATTTGCTCTTCCACATAAACTATAGAAAGTCTGAATTTGAATTCCAAACCAGGATAATGTAGGTTCTAGTTAGGAACTCCCAAGGAAGACTTTCTTACTTTCTTTTTTGCCCTCTGCTAGGATCCAAGGCCAAGACTGACATGCTATTCCACTATTTTGCTCTGTAAGAGTTTCTCCTAATTATTTCACTGAAAGTGTTATTTTTAAGAAAAAGTTTAATCAGGTTGCCTATTCAATCTTTGCCCTGCTAAAACTTCAAGACTTGTCTACTTTTCCCCATACACATGTCCTGTTAAAAGAAAGTTACTAGGCCAATAAATACTAACTTATATCCTCAGGAAAAAAAAAACAGCTTTTTGTTTGCTTATTAAACCTTCTTTACTTATATAACACTATCTACATATTTTGTAAATGCCTATTTGTCACAAAAGCCAAGCAGATGGCACCCCCAATGGCCAAAGCTAAAACAATTGGAATAACAAAGCAAATATTGCTAGTATCAAATTATAACCCATTATATTAAATGAATGTCGAAATCTGAGCTTATGCAAATAAAAGACATAATTGAATAAGTATATGGGGGATAAAGAAAAACTCTTTATTACAGAAGAATTCCAATTAATATATGTAGAATAAATTGGAAAAAATGAATGTTAGCAAACACCACAGTAATTATCATTGCAAGCAAGATCCGCTAATGGACTTTCAGGTTACAATCCAGCATGTAAGGAACTTAGAAGTCAACTACTCCATCTTAACAACAAGTAAATAGCTGAACTAACCAAAAAATCAATAGTTCTTCTTAGATCTGTAAGAGTAGTGAGGTCACAGGGCAAGCCAGCTGTCCCAAAGTTGGAGAGACAGACAAATACAAAAATCACAACTTACTTAAGGAGAAACTTCTAAGTGGAAACATCTGTGGGAACCAGAACCAAGGTAGGAAAATCTGAATTATAATTGACAAATAGCTGAGGGCTCAACTCTTGAGAACTAAAAAATTCCACAGGAATCTGGTCACTGGGAGGCCCCTACACTTTGGGGAGTTTTCCCTCCAGGAACTCTACCAGGTTCTCACAGTGAATATGAGAGAACAATTCCTTCATACTTCCAGCGAGAGTAGAGGAAAAGAAACCATTTTGAAATATGCCAAGGCATTCGATTCTTCTTGCCCTGCCTTCAAGAGAAACTGTTTTACCAGAGCCTAACATACCTAGAGGAAGGTAAATACACAACTCCATCTTATTCTAGCCTTCTACACTGGGGGAGGGAATTACCCACTACCAGTCTCCTCTAGCTATTCCATCATACCTAAGGCAAGGGAAGAGAAGAAACTGAAAATCACTGATGAAGCTTATAGTTCCTGGCACAGGCTCACCTGACATAAATCATAGACTGAGACCTAACTGTGGACTTCAGAATACTTCCCCCTCCTCACACTTACCACTATATTCCTGAAGGTCTATTTACTGCACTTCCTTTTATCTACCACATTATGTCCACCTTTCAGTAAAAAACAAGGCATACTAAACCCAAAACAGAAGAATATACATTCTTTTCAAGTACACATGGACCATTCCCCATGATAGTTCACGTTAGTCCACAAAAGAAGTCTCAATAAATTTAAGAAGATTGACGTCACATCAAGCATCTTTTCCAACCACAACAGTATGAAACTAGAAATCAATTACGAAAAAAAAAAAAGACACTGAAGAAAACACAAACACATAGAGGTTAAACAAAGTGCTACTAAACAACCAATGAGTCAATGAAGAAATAAAAGAAGAAATACAAAAAATATCTTTAGACAAATGAAAATGGAAACAATATTCCAAAATCTTTGGGACATGGAAAAAGCAATTCTAAGAAGGTCATTCATGGTGATGCAGGACTACCTATAGAGAAACAAACAAGAAAATCTCAAATAAACAATCTACATTTACATTTAAAGGAACTAGAAAAAGAATAACAAAACAAAGCCCAAAGTTAGAAGGAAGGAAATAAAGATCAGAGTAGAAATAAATGAAGAGTCTTTAAAAAAAAAAGCAACTGATAAAGATCAATAAAACTAAGAGTTGGTTCTTTGAAAAGGTAAACAGAATTGACAGACTTGATTAGACAACCTAAAAGAAATGGATAAATTTCTAGAAACATACAATTTTCTAAGACTGAATTATGAAGAAATGGAAATTTTGAATCGACCAATTACTAGTAATAAAATAGAATCAGTAATCAAAAAAATTCCAGCAAACAAAAGTACAGGTCCATGTGTATTCTATGAGAGAGGTCCATGTGAATTCTACCAAGAATTTGAAGAGGAGTTAATGCCTGTCTTTTTCAAATTATTTTTAAATATTGGAGAGGAAAGAATACTTTCAAATTCATTTTATGAGGCCAGAATTACCTTGATACCAAAATAAGACAAAGGGACAAAATAATAATAATAATAATAATAATAATAATAATAATAATAAATAACAGGCCAATATCCCTGATGAGCATAGATCAAAAATCTTCAACAAAATATTAGCAAACCAAATTCAACAATATATTAAAAGGGTTATAAACCTGACCAAGTGAAATTCATTCCAAGGATGCAAGCATGGTTTAACATTTGCAAATCAGAGGTGCTTGGGTGGCTCAGTCAGTTGAGTGTCCCACTTCAGCTCAGGTCACGATCACGTGGTCTGTGAGTTAGAGCCTCACATCATCGGGCTATGTGCTGACAGCTCAGAGCCTGGAGCCTGCTACAAATTCTGTGTCTCCCTCTCTCTCTGTCCCTCCCCCAGCTCACACTCTGTCTCTCTCTCTCTCTCTCTCTCTCTCTCAAAAATAAATATTTTTAAAAACATTTGCATATCAATCAACATGATATACCACATTAACAAAACAAAAGATAAAATCATATAACCATATCAATAGGTGTAGAAAAAGTGTTTGACAAAATGAAATATCCATTTATGATAAAAACTCAACAAACTGGGTTTTAAGAGAACATACCACAACATTATAAAGGTGGAGTGTGACAAGCCTACTCAATGGTGAAATGCTAAAAGCTATTCCTCTAAGATCAGAAGCAAAACAAGGATGCCCCCTCTCACCACATTTATTCCACATGGTATTAGAAGTCCTAGTCCCAGCAATCACATGAGAAAAAAATAATAAAAGACATCCAAGTCAGAAAGGAAGAAGTAAAACTGTCATTATTTGCAGATGACCTGATACTATATATAGAAAACCCTAAAGACTCAAAAACAAAATCTGTTAGAACTAATAAATGACTTCAGTAAAATTGCAAGATAGAAATTAATATACAGAAATCTGTTGCATGTCTATATGCTAATAATAAACTATCAGAAATGGAATTTAAGAAAACAGTCCTATTTATAGTTGCATCAAAAAGAATAAAATACCTAGAAGTAAATTTAACTAAGAAAGTGGAAGACTTATACTCTGAAAACTATAAAACATTGATGAAAGAAATTGAAGACAACACAATAGACAAATAAATGGAAAGACAATAAATGGAAATATATACCATGCTCATGGATTGGAAGAATTAATATTGTTAAAAATGCCCATATTACCCAAAGCAACCTACCGATTCAGTGCAATCCTTATCAAAGTGCCTATGGCATTTTTCACAGAACTAGAATAAATAATCTTAAAATATGTGTGGAACCACAAAAGACCTCAAGTAGCCAAACCAATCTTAAGAAAGAATAACAAAACAAAAAGTCATGCTCCCAGATTTCAAGATATGCTACACAGATAAGTCATTAAAACACTATGATTCTGGAAAAAAACCAGACAAATGAATCAATAGATCAGAATAGAAAGCCCTGAAATAAACCCATGATTATAGATTCAATTAATCAGTAACAAAGGAAGGAAGAACAAACAATTGGAAAAACACAATCTCTTTGAAAAATGGTGTTGGGAAACTGGACCACATTCTTACACCATATACAAAAACAAACCCAAAATGGATTCAAGACTTTAATATCTAAATCCATAAAACTCCTAGAAGAAAATATAGACAGTAAGTCTTTGACATTGGTTATAGCAATTTTTTTTGGATATGTCTTCTCAGGCAAGGGCAACAAAAGCAAAAATAAGCAATAGGACTACATCAAACTAAAAGGTTTTTGCATACTAAAGGAAACCATCAACGAAACAAAAAGCCAGTTTACTAAATGGGAGAAGATACTTGCAAATGATGGAGCCAATAAGGGGTTACTTTCAGAATATATTTTAAAAATTCATTAACTCAATAACAGCAGCAACAACAACAGGAACCCAAATTTAAAAATGGGCAGAGCGGGGACCTGGTTGGCTCACACAGTTGAATGTCCAACCCTTGATTTCAGCTCAGGTCATGATTTTGGGGTCATGGGATCAAGCTCTGCGTTAGGCTCTGCACTGATTGTGGAGCCTGCTCAGGATTTTCTCTCTCTCTCTCTCTCTCTCTCTCTCTGCCCCTCCCCCACTCATGCATGCTTGCTCTCAAAATAAATAAACATTAAAAATTTTTTTTTTCAACGTTTATTTATTTTTGGGACAGAGACAGAGCATGAACAGGGGAGGGGCAGAGAGAGAGGGAGACACAGAATCGGAAACAGGCTCCAGGCTCTGAGCCATCAGCCCAGAGCCTGATGCGGGGCTCGAACTCACAGACCGCGAGATCGTGACCTGGCTGAAGTCGGATGCTTAACCGACTGCGCCACCCAGGCGGCCCAAAAATTTTTTTTAAATAAATTAAAAAAATCAAAATGGGCAGAGGATCTGAATAGACACCTTTCCAAAGAAGACATACAGATGGCCAACAGGCACATAAATAGGTGTTCAACATCATTAATCATCAGGGAACTGCAAATCAAAACCATAACGAGATACCACCTCATACCTGTCAGAATGGCTATTATCAAAGAGACAAGAAATAATACGTGTTCTTAAGGATGTGGATAAAAGAGAACCCTCTTTTGGTGGTGCACTGTTGGTGGTAAAGTAAATTGGTGCAACCACTATGGAAAATGGTATAGAGTTCCTCAAAACATTAAAAATAGCAATACCATACAATCTAGCCATTCCACTTCTGGTATTTATCTGAAGACAACAAAACACTAATTTGAAATGATACATGTACCCACCCCTATGTTCATGGCATTATTTACAATAGCCAATACAGGGAAGCAACCTAAGTGTCCATCAACAGATGATGGATAAAGAAAATATGGATGAGGGTGTATGTATATAATATATATTACATATAATGAAATATTAGCCATTTAAAAGAGTGAAATCAAGCCATTTGAGATAACACGGATGGACCAAGAGGGTATTCTGCTAAGTAAAGTAATCCAAAGAGAAAGACAAATACCATATAATTTCACTTATATGTGGAATCTAAAAAACAAAACACATGAACAAACCATAGATATAGAGAAAAAACTGGTGTGGGCAGAGAGGCAGGGAATAGAGGAATGAGGAAAATAAGTAGAGCAAATTTAGAGGTACAACTTCCAGTTATAAAATAAATAAGTCATGGGAATGTGATATACAGCATAGGGAACACAGTCAATAATATTGTAATAACTTTGTATGGTGATAGATGGTAACTAGACCTATCATGGTGATTCTTTTATAATGTATAAAAGTATCAAATCACTATGTTGTACACCTAAAACTAATATAAAATTGTATGTCCATTATAATTCAATAAGAAAAAAAATTATCTCCTTCAAATATTTATCAGTTGAAAAGGGAAGCCTAGTCACTTTATGGTGGAAATAAATGAGCAAATACCACTGTAATCAAGTGATTAAGGTTAATATCACCAGTAATAAAACACCTACATTATGTACCCCCCGTTAGTATGCAATGAGGACACCACATCACTTCTATAGTATTCTTGCCTAAAATGCATAATTTCAATCTAATCATGAAAAAACATCATAAAAACTTAATTTGGGAAACATTCTACATAATAACCAATTAGTTCTCATTAAAAACATCAAGGCCATGAAAGACAAACAAAGAATGAGGAAATGTCAAAGATTGGAAGACACTAATGATACACAACTAAATGTATTGTGGGATCCTTGATTGAATCCTGGAACAGAAAAGTGACATTAAGGAAAAAACTGGTAAAACTTAGAAAAATCTGTAGTTTAGTTAGTAGCAATGTACCAATAATCATTTCCTAGTTTATTCACTATTCTTTGGCTTTGTCAGTTGTCGAGATTAGAGGAAGCTAGGGGGAATCTAGGTAGAATGATACATTATTTTTGCAATTTTGCTGTAAATTTCAAATTATCTCAAAACAAAAACTTTTGAGAAACTTGTTTTTTTATGTTTGTTTTCAGTCCATCTTGTTTGAAAGTATCAACTTTACTAGGTAGTGTTTCTCTGATCATCTCATCCACCATATTCTTAAATTTGAGACTTAACATTTTAAAGACATTTTTATCATATTTCACTCCCAGCCTATTTTGGGATATCCTTTGCCTGCTATAATTTAAGAACATGTTCTTTTTCTACATATTATATCTCCTACAGATTCCATCTTAATTTTAGCTTCTGGAGCTTACTTTGATATTCTTTTATACTCTTCTTTAATTACCTGAGTCATAAAATCTGGTACTGACACTATTAGAATTGGGGCTAGACCATCAGGATCTGCAGTTCAGTTCTATCATTTACAATCGCATTGGCCTTAGCAAGACCTTTGGCCTCTGTGGAATGAGAATTATATAGGACCCAGTCTCATCTCTCTAAAAGTTGTTGAGAATCAACTGTCTTCCTTCCCCTGGATTCCCTGACATCATACTCTCTGGATTTTTTCCTACCTCTTAACTTTTTCTTCCCAATCTCTTATTCATCAACCCACTACTTAAAAATTACTGTTTCCAAAGGGTCAATCCACTCTTAAATCCCCTCTGCTGGTTTTAACTAATCAATCTACTAATGATTCCAAAATTTATGCCTACATTCTCAGATCTTGTTGCCAACCTCCACATTTATATATTCAAGCACCTTCTGGATATTCCCACTTTACTGTATTATAAACATCTCAACCAAAACATATGTTCTAAACTGAACTCTGTTGCTCTCAAAAACTTAACTCTCCAGTATCTTAATTATCTAACATAATGGATTGATTAATTAAATAGTGGAATTGCCCACAGAATACAATGCAACCATTTTAATTACTGTTACAGATGCAAATTTACTAATGTGGAAGCTATCCTCACCATATTGGTTATTTTAAAAAGCAGGTTAAAAAGCAATATGTGAAGAAAAAAAAAGCAATGTGTGTAGTATGCTCTATTTACAGAGCAAATTTGAATACATCTCTCTCCAGACTAATTACTTTAAATGACTCTCCATAATCTACAAAATAAATCCTGGCAAAAAAAATTAAAAGGTCTCTTGTAATTAAGACCCTGTTTGTCTCTCTGTCACTCTGGCCTCCTTTACACACACACACACACACACACACACACACACACACACACACATTTCAATACTGAAATATTACCCGAGCACAGCATGCTATTTCACGCTTATACACATTTGCATATCTTCTGCTCAGAATAGCTTTTCCCCCTGATTATCTCTGAAGCCCGTTGGGGGCCCACCTCCTCTGGGAAGGTTTCCCTAACTCTGCTTTCTCCCAAATAAGATTAATTACTTTTTTTCCATATTATTTCTATGCCTTGTCTTTATACCTACTAGTGCATATTCCATGTCACAATTATGTCCTTAAATGTAAGTTTATCTTAAAATACCAAGGGTTTCTTGAAGATGGGGAACTGATTAATTCACCCTTTTCACCTTCACTTTCTATCTTCAGGACTCAATCACATTAGTCACAGTATAAATATTTGTGGAAGTGAAATTAGAATGCATATGAAAGCACATAATATACCACAGATGGAGTGCTCTGAAATGAAAGATAGTATTTTTCTATTTAAATTCACTGAACAGATTCTTCAAAAGGGGACTCCTCACCTAAATTAATGTAATCTGGGTGTCAAAATCTTGAATCTGATGATGAAGTAGGTAAAATCCCCTTAAGTCAGGTATCTATTAAAAGAAATACAGAATTAAAGGGGAGCTCCTTTTTCCAGAACTTCATAAAAGTCAACAAAAGGATTTATTGGGAATAATTGGATCCAGGCTCTGTAATGAGAACTTCATGATTTTTGCTCTACATATTACATGACTTGAATTTTTCCAAGCCTTATCAACCTGTGAACACAAATCATATTATAATAATGGAAACAACTCCATATACCTGCAAAATACAAGATTTTACCTCTCCCCCAACTGACTTGGGATTTCTGGGATCTGACTCAGATACACTCCAGAAAAGGGTAGAGTGGAATAGCATGATATGAAGAGGTTGATTTTTAATGTTAGCATGTAAGGCACGTACATGGTTTTGTATATACAACCTATGTACAAATATGCTCACAAAATACATTTAATGTTTATTGTAATGTTCAGCATATAATTCCATAGGGATATTACATTCAGAAACTCTCACTCAAGAATTTCTCTACTTGGAATATTTTGGCAAATTAATGAAGATTCTCTTGTGGTGGCCCTTCCTGTTGGCTGTCATCGTTCTCTCTTCCATAGATGACTTTACCAGTTCATCTAACTCATCCTTGGCCCGGAGTTAATTATCAAAGTTCTTCCTATAAGGTGCGGACGACCCACTTTCCTGGCAGATGTTTGGTTTCTTTGCTATTGATCAGGGAAATCCTTAACATCTTTCTCACATTTAAAAAATACGTTTAAAACTAGCAATGAGTATTGCTGATTTGACTGACTCCATTCATTGCCTGTGGGCTTAAGTTTATTGAATAAAATGGCAAGCTGGCACAGGGTATTACTTAAAATTTCATCTTTGCTATTGTTTTTACATCAATATTCTTGAATCCTACTCGATTAAAGGCATGTCTGCTATGACCTTGCTGTTACTGGGGGGTTTTTGTTTGTTTTCTTTTTAATTTTTTTTAATGTTTTTGTTTATTTCTGAAGGGGGGGCAGAGAGAGAGAGGGAGACAAAGAATCCGAAGCAGGCTCCAGGCTCCCAGCTGTCAGCTCTTGGCTCTGTGTGTCAGCACAGAGCCCAACAAAGGGCTCAAACCCATGAACTGAGCAGAAGTATGATGCTACTGAGCCACCCAGGTGCCCCATTGTTACTGGGTTTTATATCAGTCTTCAGTCTTGGGGTTCCTCACCAAGGAACTGGGAACAAGCCCCAACCCCAAGGGCAAAGGGAATCCCCTCTCTGCTAGTGTAGTCTGCAGACTCTTAGGGATCTCATAAGATTCTTTTCCTAGGTTTGTTGTGTTATAAATGTTAATTGCTCAAAAGACTATCTTTGAGTCATGAGTCTATACCAACTGATTTCTGTGAAAGATTTTGCTTTCCTCAAATAAATTCTGTAAAATCATGGCTATGGCTGTAGATTTTTAAAACCCTGACTCTTCCTGAGACATAAATGACTGCATTGTCTCTTGAGGGATGCAAGCCCCAGCACTTTCCTGATTCAGGAAAATCTGGAATGGATCCCATTAGGGCAGAGCCTTGGGACTTCCTGTGCCTCACCTTTGATTAGACCCAGGGCAGTAGTAGCAGCTCAGAAGTGCATTACCAGAGTTATTATTAACTCTTTTATACCCAGAATCAGGCAGAGTATATGAGTATAATAAGAGCAGGGTTTTCCCTACACTCACCATGAATGTTTATCCTTATAATGTATCTAGCCCCCTAGATCTCACTCTACCACCAACACTAGACACAACTTGGAGCCCCCACACCATCCTTCAAAGGAGGCACTCATTGTCTTAAGATTTTCAAAAACTTTAGAGTTTTGTTAAGAAGCTCTTGCTGCACAATCTACTCTTCTGTGACCTGGTATGGTTTGTTTCATCATGCTCACAGAACTGTTTCTTTCCTTACAAACAACTCTCTTGAAAAAAATATTTGCCAGCTGTTATTGCTTTCCAAAATTATTTATTTATATTTTAATTTATAAATATGCTACCATTACTTAACGCCTCTGGGCACATTTGCAAAATTAAAAACACAATTAAAAAAAAATAAGACAAACACCATGCAAACTGTGGTTCATGGGCAGAGGGGGTGGAGAGCATTGTCTCTGCCTACATTAAACTCCCTTCAAGCAAACATCTAAATAAACAGATGGATATTGCACTGTGTCCCAAAAGAAATGTAAAAGTTTCCTAAAATCAATACCGTGAACCAGTTCAAGAATACAAAAGCTTCTCCTAAGAGTGAAAGGGTTACTAACCTTGCAAACTCAACAATTGCAGTGCTAGAATCTAGCATCTGGCCTCTAACATCTTCCATGTATTCTGTCCCAAAAGCTCAATAATGTAAATATTACTTGTAACTGGCACATAGTAAGTGCTCAATAAATAAATAAATAGTTGTTTGCTTTAATATACATACCGTTTTAGTTTTCAAACTTATCGCTTTCCTGACACTGTTCACATAGAGAATCCTTCATTTTTTCCCCCACAACCCAGCTTGTATTCTCTTTTCATATAAAGAATAATGTATAGAAATTTTACTTTGTGTTAGTATGATTGTGTGTGTTGGAGAATCTGTGAAGGAGTGAAAATGCATCTTGATTGTCTATTAGCCAAGCTTTCTGATTCCAGTCTATAAATTTAAAACTACAAAGTAAACATTTGGAAATGAGTTTTAGCATAAAAATCAGGGTTCCTATGGATTACATCTCCTGATAAATCCTATAAGAAAGTCACCTGGTAAACTAAGGATAAATATATATCTCTAAGAAAATACACATCTTATTGGAGAAAAAAAAGTACTTGTATATGCATTTTTCCATGCAATCTTAAGTCAGAGAAAAAGTTAAAAATAATTTAATAGGAATGTATTGCAGCCTACTATATAATCAGCTCTCACCAGAAAGAAGGAATAGAGGAAGGAAAAAATGAGATTCCTGCTCTTCAAGAGTTTATAATCCCACTAGAGACAAGATAAACAATTCTCTTTCCAGGGTATTAAGCATGTATGTTTAACCCAGGAGGATGACTGTGCAATGTGCATGCATGCTCTAAAACATCTTCGGTGAGAAAACAATAGGAGACCACATCATTTATCTTCTAAACCATGAAAATATTGATAATGAAAGGGGGCCTATTAATTACCCTAGGACAACAAGAATAGACTAGGACTGTCTCCAGAAAACCTAGGTGTATGGTCATCATAAGCTTGGAGCCAAGAGTGTGGGCATCTCAGTGCTGACTACTCTCCCCTGAGGTTTTCTCCTAAGCAGATCTATCAAGGCAGCCTAAAGTTGCTACTCGGTATTTCTTTTTTGGATGTCCTGCTTTTCTTATATATCTGTGATTGCTAGTCATGCATGTTTCGGCCAAGATGTTTGCTCTGGGCGATATCATCAGACTGTAAAATTTGACTGTACATCCTGGTCCAGACAGAAAAGAGGATCAGGATCACCTGAACCTACTTCTTCATCAGGAATCATAGACAAAGCAAATTCACTTAGAAGTGAATCAAACGAGACCATCACACTTTATTCACAATGGCCAAGAGCACTACACTTTATTTCAGCTACTCAAACAAATTCCCTACCGTTGCATATCCTTCCTGCCTTATTGCTACCCATCATCAGCCACAGTGTCCTTCATGAACCAAATGGTCAATAGCTTTTGGTTGAATGAATGAGTGAATGAATGAAGTAGTAGCTATGGCTAGAGACAGAAGAATATATAGCTAATGGATAACAATCATTACTACCCTCCCCTACCTGCAGAGAAATATCTCCAAAGGAAGAAGCAAATGTCCTACTCTGTGTACCATAGTTTGCTTCCCCAATGTGCTTTTTTTTTCCTGGAGGAATAGATCTCAAAATATTTAATGTAACTCAGGTTTCATATGCAGAATCCCATTTAACTTCAGCAGCACATCTGTGCCTTCCTTCTTTTAACAAAATCATCAGCAAATATTTATTGATGACCTACTATGTGCCAATCACTGTTTTAGATACTTGGGGATACAGCAATGAGCACACCTTCAAAAATCTCTGGCCTTATGGATCTTTCAGTTATCCATTCATCTGATAATCATGTAGCAAGTGTCTATACTGTGCAAGGCTCCAGTGGATTCATAATGATGAATGAGACGTGATTCCTGCCCTCCACAAAATTATACTATATCAGAAACGCTTTTAACGTTTTATTTATTTTGAGACAGGGAGAGACAGAGCACGAACGGGCAAGGGTCAGAGAGAGGGAGACACAGAATCTGAAACAGGCTCCGGGCTCTGAGCTGTCAGCCCAGGGCCCGACGCGGGGCTCGAACTCACGGACCGCGAGATCATGACCTGAGCTGAAGTCGGCCGCTTCACCAACTGAGCCACTGAGGCGCCCCCAGAAACGTTTTTAAAGAATACCAATAGCTAATCTACAAGGGAAAGTTAAAGGGCTCTAAGGGAAGACTTACAAGCAAAATGTATGACAGGGTGGAATGCAAGAATGTTTAAGTATAATAAGGGCTCAAGAAGGCTGTATCAAGAGAGTAGCATTCATTCTGTAGGCTCACAAAACTACACTACCTATGTTAGTTACAAGCTTCTATAAGTCTTTTAAGTTCAAGAAAAAAAATTTAATAACCTAGAAAATCAATACACTTTTGAAGCAGTCTAAACAAGCCTGTTTGGGTACAAGCTTCTCAGTGAAGCAATGTGTATTTCATTTTCCTAAATATCAGTGCTAACGTCTGGGCAGAATAATAATTTGCAAGCTAACACTTACTGAGTGCTTCCCAAGTACTCTATGTTCTCCACTTCTCTATGTGCATTACATATAGCAGAACATTTAATCCTTCTGACAATCCTGTGAGGTTGGCAACTATTATTTTTGCATGGTAATATGAGGAAACTGAGGCACAGAACGGTTAGGCAATTTGACTGAAATCACACAGAAAGCAAATAACATCATTAGGGTTTAAATAAATGCAGTCTAGCTCTCATGTCTACATTCTCAATCCCTGTGCTATATTGCCTATTAATCTGATGAAAATAACTTATTACAAGTTATTAAGAAATGATAATGCCAGCGCGCCTGAGCGGCTCAGTCAGTTGAGCATTCGACTTCGGCTCAGGTCATGATCTCATGGTTCCTGGGTTCAAGCCCCACATCGGGCTCTGTGCTGAGAGCCCAGAGCCTGGAACCTGCTTCATATTCTGTGTCTCCCTCTCTCTCTGCCCCTCCCCTACTTGTGCTCTGTTTCTCTCTGTCTCTCAAAAGTAAATAAATAAATGTTAAAAAAATTAATAAAAAGAAATGATAATGCCTTCACCTTCAGAGAAAACACAAATGTGCAATGCCATTTAATATTTCGACCTAAAGAAGAGACTAATGTGTCATTTTATGGCACTTCAAGTCATTAAGAGAAACATTTTGGGGGCAGAGGATTTTTTGATGCCTAAAAAATTGCCTATTTATCTCTAGATGTAATGTTGCCTTGAAAAAATGAGAAGCAGAATGGATATGCTTAAATTAAGGAAAATATTGAGAGAGGGAGAAGCTGAATCCTGTAATAGTGCATTAAGGCCAGGTGAAGGTGGGTTTTTCTGTGGAGGCTCTTTGCTGGCCAGAATATTAATAGAGTAGTACATCAGAAAATAAGAAAAGAGATGCCACAGCAGAGGCACGGACTATTTAAAGAGGTCTAGAAAAGTGTGAAAAGCAAATCTGAACACATCATAATTTTGCCAAATGTCCACCCTGAATATATATCACTTATAAAATCAACAAATGCTTATATGTTATTTTTATGACCCTCTGCTGTCTTGGAAGCATGAGCCAGTCTTCCACCAGTGAGCTGTTCACATGCGGACAACAGACTCTTCATTGTATCTTCCCGAGATTTTCACAAAAATTTTGTTGTTAATAGTGGTGGTGGTGGTGGTGTTTGTGGAGGTTTTTGTTTTTTTTTTTTTTTTTTTTTTTTCCAACGTTTATTTATTTTTGGGACAGAGAGAGACAGAGCATGAACGGGGAAGGGGCAGAGAGAGAGGGAGACACAGAATCGGAAACAGGCTCCAGGCTCCGAGCCATCAGCCCAGAGCCTGACGCGGGGCTCGAACTCACAGACCGCGAGATCGTGACCTGGCTGAAGTCGGACGCTTAACCGACTGCGCCACCCAGGCGCCCCTGTGGAGGTTTTTCTATCTGGATTACACTGAGAATGCTACGTATAAAATCGCTTTAAAGATCCACTTAAGTGTCAAGTATCCCATGTAACAATTTTGACCATATTAATATGAGGACATTCCCTAGGTATAATGTGCCTTTCCCCCAGCTTATATCCAACTTATTCTGACCTGCTTTCACACCGTTCCTATCCTTGCAGTATAGGAACCAAACTTGCCTGAGTTGGGAACATCTGACTCAACTTCTGACCCTCGCCATCTATCACATTCACCCTCAGGTTGGCAACAATCATGTTAAAAATAATGGTTTCAACCTGAAATTTGTAGATTGTTTCATAGATTTCAAATTGTTTTACATATATAATTATGGACACACACACACCCCTCCAGAATATAGGTGTTATTAAAATCATCTCCATTCTAGAGTTGGACCATAGATTGCTAGGATTAAGGGACTTGTCCAAGGTCAAGCAAGTTATAAAAGAGTAAGTAAGATGCATGGCTCCATAGCCTGGGTTCAGCCTTCATGTAGCATCATGCAAACAATATTTATTTCTCTTTCTCCTTTTTTTTCTCCGTGCTTGGTGCTTACTTTATTATACCTCAGGGAACTTTTCTAAGATATATATACTCTTTCAACATTGGAATCCATTTCCCATTAAAAACAAAGTATACATACACTGTGGTAAGGTTTTTAAAGCAGCCTATAGACACCCACTTAAACCACAGTTTACTAAAATGACATACATTTAACAATTATACAATATTTTACTAATAAAATAACAGCAAATGAAAGAGAAAAGTGACTTAATACGTATGAATTTTTAACTGAATAGAAACTTCCAACAGTTTTCTTCTGGCTTGCCTTTTTTGTTCCATTTGAGAGGAAAAAAAATTATCCTGCTCAAGACGGATAAGGAAAATGGTCTCAGCTAAGAAATATTATGAAGTAAAACTCAACCTAAAAAAAACAACAAACTTTAAAATCTGTCCCATCAACTTTTGAAGTGCCTGTGCTTCCCTTTCAGAATACCAATAAACATCTCCAAGTGGCTCTCAGACCCTCTCTATATCATTCATGGGAAGTGGGTGAGGGTGTTTTGGTTTTCAAAGTAACTGGCAAGTACTATTAGCATGTAGAATGGGGTGCCCAGAGGTGCTGCCCCCTGCAGTGCACAGGACGGTCCCACACAACACAAACTGTAACTGCTTAAAATTGCCAAGAGTGACCACTACTGAGAAACACTGAAAATGAAACCTGCTTCTATTCAGTTAAAAATTCAGATGTGTTATGTTACTTTACTCTTTTATTTGGTCTTATTTTATTAGTAAAACATTGCATAACTGTTAAATGTATATTATTTCAGTAAACTGTGGTTTAAATGCATGTCTGTAGGCTGCCTTGAAAACGTCACCAGAGTGTATGTATCCTTTGGTTCAGACGGAAAACTGATTACAAAAAAAGTTCCAAAAAAAACACCTTAGTGTATTAAAATCTGCCTGTGTCCACTAATCACATTTTGTCCTCACGTTCTCTGTCTTTACCTGGGGGTCATTAGCTCTTGAGAAATAGGCAGCTGAGTTTATGATTGCAGTCCACTTACGCAATATGCAAAATACTCAGGATGGTTCATCATAATCTCTATATATTCTGAGATGCTTCCCTACCCAAGCAGAGACCAAGAGATAGAATGGCAAGCAGTAAGACTGTACTTTTCTTATTTCTAGGGAGTAACAAGATTTAGTTCTGGCCTCTTTCGCTGAAAGCTGTTCCTTTGCTGTGAATGGGTTTATTTTCTGCTCTGTACAGTCTTCTTTCCAACTGCTTTACATTTTATATTGGCTTCAGAAACTGCTGGTTTGAACTACTGAAAGCAAAATTAGATTCAGGGTTGCCTGGTTTTGTATAGCCAGACTCTCCTCTAGCTTTTGTCCCTTTTCAGGATGACCTAAGATGACATGCCCTGTTTTTTCCTAATTTTGTCCCTACCCCTTTGATCCCACAAGAAGTTGGATGAAACTTTGTAATCCTGTTCAAGATTAGAGAAACACAGTTTCTGAATTTTCACAAATACCAAAAGGTGAGGGCGCCCTCTGCTGATGAATAAATGTTCCAAAGATGGGGGTTCAATTCTTGGTCATGGGAGAGTGAACCGTGATACGGTGAGACAGGAGACAGATCACGGGCAGGAACATTCCCTAGAAGAATGCTCCAGGGGGAAATCTTCAAGAATGAGCACCAAAAAAACAACTTAGCTTTACCAGGCTCCATCAGTGCTTTTCAGGGAGTCAAGGCAGCACATTACATAAGTTGATGTCGGTTTATGATACCAGTCAATCTCAACCCAAGAGTTATAATGTTGGTTTCAGGCTAAGCCCATTATTTTCTTATCATTATCTATTATTTTCTTGAGAATCAGATACTAGTCCATTCATCTGGAAAAGAAACAAGTTCATCTTTAGGTTTTTCTTTATCACAAGATTAACAGGATATTCCTTTATGGAAACTGCCTCTAGTGTCTGACACCAGTCACCACAGGGCCTGGCATATTACCATATTTAAGGATTCAAATTCCTTCTCACATGCCTTTGTCATTTAACTTTGTCCTAAAGAATGGTGCCAATATCTCAATTTCCCATTTGTCTGTAGTCACTGCCTCGTTAAGGCTCATGCATTGTCTCTCAGAACTCCACGATGAGCTCCCACTTCCAGTCTTGTCACCTTCAAATGCATCCTCTAAAGAGTTGCCAAGATTCTCTCTCTAAACCATAGAACATTCCATGTCACTCTGTACTTAAAATCCACATGATGAAACCCATGCTCCTTTGTGCCTTCCCCATGGTTTCTTTGCCTGATCTAAACTCAGTAAGATGATCCTGTTGGAGGTTCCTACTCTTCCTCCTAACTTATGAGCCTGTGATCAAGTTGTACCTTATGCCTAGGATGACCTTCTTAGGGCATTCTCCCTTTGCTTGGCTAACTCCTGCTCAGCACTTAGGCTGATCCAGGCTTTCATCTCTTCCAGTTCCCCCTCCCCAAACACACCAATCCTCACAACTGCATTAATTTATTTATCAATTATTCCACTTTACTCACTGTGATATAATTAACTCTATATGTTTGCATCTCCATTAGATCCTAATGATAGAAAATGGCATATTCATCTTAGAATCTCCATCTTTGTAGAATGAAAGAATTCATGAAGTATCCAAATATGAATCTAATAAAAATGTGTACTCAGTCCCCTTTCTATATCCATATTGCCGTACCAGGACCCTGGTGCCCCAGACCATCTTCTTTGTCCTGGAAAGCAAATGGGTCCAGATGTCAAGGGACACTGCTTATAAAACCACATAAAAGTAGACATCTCAGCAATGCCACCAATATAGCCACAGGCTGTCATTGTCCTTATTAAACACAAGTCTGAAAGATCCTGGCTGGATAAGTTGTCCTCCCCATCATAGAATCCAGACCACCAGTGGCTGAGATCTTAAAACTAGAAGTTTTCATGTTATTCTCCCTGCCAAAAATCCTTCAATTATTCCCCAATGTCTACAAGACAAAGTTCAAATTCGTTTGCCTGGAATCCAAGGCCTACCATAACCTGTCCAGAACATAATTTTCTGGTCTTTCTTCCCTTTATTCTTTTACACAAAACCATCTGACTCTCCCTAGAACCTGTATTATACTTTCTGCCTTCAATGCTCTTGCATGTAATAATGTCTCTGGAAAACAAACAAACAAACAAAAAACACAAAACCTCCCTTTTCTTCATCATCACTTAAAAATAATGCTAGCCATTCTTCAGGTCTCAGGACTGAATCAGTCCACTGCAGCCAAGAGTCATCATTTCCCCCTTTACTGCTCTGTACTTCTTAGTTAACATTATGTACTTAGCATTTGCATAGTTCTTAATGGCTATAAAACCGCCTTATATTTTGGTTACTCTTTTCAATTATGGCTGTTATATCAATAGTTATTTTGGCAGTTCATGAAGGTCAACATCATGTATTTATACATTTCCATGTTACCATGACTCCCAACCTTGCCTATTGTAATAAACATAATAAATATTTCCTAATAATATTGATAGGCATATTTGGTTTCTCCACACAGAACAAAAATAATCACAATCAAAATCAAACCTTCATATATAATCTGAGATGAATTCTACTCATCTAGACCACTTCAACCAGACATATATTTTCTACGGAAGTAATAACACATCTCTTGACATGGCCAGGAAAGGAAAAGTTGACTGTGTCAGATTAATAAGCCAGAACTAACAAGAAGACATGACTGCTAGTGAGATAAGCATGGGATGGGAGTAAAGGAGGAGGACCAGGCCTCAGGCAGAGGCCACCCCACCTTAATCGATCACGGGAATATGGTTTTTAGAGAGTTTATCAGTGGTCAGCAGGTTGGCAAGAAATTAGCATCAGGGAAGCCCAACACAAGATAATAGAGTCTGGTAGAAGATGCACAGAAAAATAATGGCAACATGGAAGCAGTACAGAACCCTGGTTAAGAGGCCAAAATTTTATGACAAATATATCTGGTTGAATCCTGACCTGCTATCAATATTTTTAGAAATCAGCCTCCTCGGGGCGCCTGGGTGGCGCAGTCGGTTGAGCGTCCAACTTCAGCCAGGTCACGATCTCGCGGTCTGTGAGTTCGAGCCCCGCGTCGGGCTCTGGGCTGATGGCTCAGAGCCTGGAGCCTGTTTCCGATTCTGTGTCTCCCTCTCTCTCTGCCCCTCCCCCGTTCATGCTCTGTCTCTCTCTGTCCCCAAAAAAATAAATAAACGTTGAAAAAAAAAATTTAAAAAAAGAAATCAGCCTCCTCGATTTAAGGAACCTCAGTTTCCTCATTTCGTAGCTTGGTTTCAAGAATTAAATGAGATGTCTGGGTGGTTCTCTCTCTCTCTCTCTCTCTCTTTCTCTCTCTCAAAAATAAATAAACATTTTTAATAAAAAGAATTAAATGCAACATAAAAACACTTACTATATATGTGGTAAGCACTTTATAAATATTGGTTGCTGTTACAAATAGCAACAACAGTAATACTATTATTATTGCTTTTTCTTGTTATCAATTGAGAATCTAAAGACACGCAATATTTGAAATTTCAGACTAGAAGCAGGCAGTGAACTTCAAGAAAAGCTAGTATTCATTCCTGGGCAATCTTGTAGGAGCAAGCATATCTAGAACCCCAGTTTAATCAAAATCTGGACTTACAGTCAAGACAGGAACACATTAACTAGATTTGGTCTGCAAAAGGTAGAGACTTGGTCTCAGGGACAACTCTCAGCTATTAGAATTGAGCAGTTAGGCACAGAGGCAGACTTGTTACAAAGTCTACAAATAACTTCTTCAGTGCTCATCAACCACTGAAATACTTGACCTCAGAACACTGTAGGGGCTGAGCCTCCTGATGAGTATCAAATGACTAGGGGTAGTGGAGTGAAGGGAAAAGATACCCAGAGCACAGTGTGAACAAAAGCAGATATAAATTATTGAGCCCTCTCCAGAGAAACAGGACCAATAGGATGTATAAACATATGGAATTGGTTCATGCAGTTGTGGAGGCTGAGAAGTCCTAAGATCTGTAGTTTGGCAAACTGGAGGCTCAGGAGAGCCACAGGTTTAGTTCCAGTCTGAGGCCAAAGGCGTGAGACCCTGGAGAGCTGATGGTGTAAGTTCCAATCCAAGTTTGAGTCCAAAGACTGGAGAAGACTGATGTCCCAACTCAATAACATTCAGAAAGGGAATTCTCCTTTACTCAGCCTTTTCATTCTATCAGGCCTTCAAGGGATTAGATGAGCCATACCCATATCAGGAAGGACAATCTGCTTTACTCAGTGTACAGATTCAAATGTTAACCTCACCCAGAAACACTCTCACAGACATCATGTTTAATCAAACATCTTGGTGCCCTGTGGCCCAGTCAAGTTGACACATAAAATCAACCACCCCAGATGTTTGATTAAACATGATGTGTGTGAGAGTGTTGCTACTAAAACTTACAGTGTTGATGGGGATGCTCTATGTCAGTCAGCGAAGTAGCCACTAGCCACATGTGGCTATTGAGCACCTGAAATATGCCTTATGTATGTGAGAAACTGGGTTTTGAGTTTTAATTTTAATTAAAATTAATTATTAATTATTTTAAATATAAATAGCCACATATGGTTAGTGGCTACCATATTGGACAGTAATAGGTCTAGGAAAAGAAGGTAATAGTTAAACTAACCAGGAATTACAAAATGTGAGACTTATTCAGGAAAAGTAAATTTTTAGTTGAGGGATCATAAGGCAGAACTTTTTTTACACAGAGTGGCCAGAGAAGGCCTCACTGAGGAGATTGCCAATATTTAAGCTAAAGTTGAAAGGGCCAAATCCTGAGAAGAGGCCGCCAGGTAAAAAATGAAAGGAATAGATTCCAGGTAGGAGGGCCTTAATACGCAAATGCCCCAAGGCAGGAAAAATCCTATTTACTTTGAGCAACTGAATAAGCCACAGGTGACTGGAGGGTGATGGAAGGTGTTTTGAAGAGAAAAACAAGGGCAACCTATTACAAGAAGAGTAGACCACAGAAGGGGCTTGGATTCTATTTGAGGTATTTTATATTTACGTTGTTTTTAGAGATCACTGTGTGGAAAATACATGAGCCTACAAAAAGAAGCTTCACACGCATGTATGTGTGTGTGTTTGCTTGAGTGGGTTTGATAGTTTGATTCTCTTCCTGATCAGAATATAATCTTTTCAATATTAGTGTGTATTTATATTCAAAAAGACTATAAATTTTGATCAATATTAATTTATCTAAGTTAACAACACATATATATATATGCATACATATGTTCTTTAGCTTTTTTAAGTACAGGAGAAAGGAAACAACCTCCTAGGTATGTTGACAATAGGGAAGGATTCTGTAGTTAGAACTATCCAATAGATGCACTTCTATGAAGTATCTATACCAGTTACATAACTGAAATAGCTGCATACAAACACCGTAAGATTATCCTTAGACTCTTGAGAGAGGTCAATTTCCGAGTATAGAAGAAAGAAAAGGCGGAACCTAAACCAATTGAAAAAACAATCATGAAACTGACTAATGTCTAGCAAAGGGGGCCCATGGAGAAAGATTAAAGCAACTGGGGTTAATTAATTAACCTAGGGAAGAGAGATTAATAAATTTTTGTAAGAATATGTAGAACTGCTATTCACAGGATAAGGTCTAGTTAGGTTGCACTAACCCAGGAGAAAGAACTGAAACCAGGAGACTAAAACGGCTGAAGATGCTATTTATGGCTATGAAACTCTGGACTCAGTGAGGAAAGCAGAGCAGTGTCCTTCTGTGGAGGTCTTTAAAACAGAATAGATTCTCATCAGTCTCATTTGAAAGGTTTAAGTGTGATCCTGCCTAAAGGCAAGGTGATGAACGAATGACTTTTCAAGGTCCCAGCCAGTCAGCCCTATGAGAACACACAGCTGATTGTGTGCTGTGATTTTCTTTTGTTTACCCATATCTTATTGTTTTACACCACCAAGTGGCCACACTGAGTAGAAATGTTACAAATTCTGCATATGATCAGAGGCCTTGAGAAATGTCAAAGTATATGCTTTGAATATACTTAGAATTACACAGTCTGTTTGTAAATATTCAATCTGTAAAGTCAGCTGGCATGAAAATGCTTATACACTGTGATCCTTGTATGGTATTAATTTGGAAAACAAAGCTGGTACCTATCTTAATAATAGCATGTCAAATTCTTATATTGTGTATTTGCTGTTCTGTAGGAATGGGATTTGATTCACAATAAGCTGAGTTATCACACAAAAATCTTTTATTTTAGAAGCATATATATTTAAAAGCCATATTTTGAGCCTTTTACATTTAACAGATGTATTAAGTAAATTAAATGTGACTTCATAAACAATTTTCTAAAATAAGCTCAAATGTAGTATCAAAAGAATAGTAGAATAGGCTTGCAGGGAAACCATAGCTGTTGACACATGACTGAAGCCATCATGTTAAAAATAATTTTGGATACAACATAATAGGCTAATGTGCTTCCTGGTACCTTTCCTTTTTAATTTATGTAAAAAATAAATCAGCATCCATTAGCATTTATTAAACTCTCACATGAGCTAAATGTTGGATTCTACATTGGACAAATTAAATTGACAAAGCCCACCTTGTCACTGCATTCCCTGCCACCTTCAGAACAAAAGCATTCTGTCAAATAGGAGTGGAGAAGTAATCCAGGGCCAGACTGCTTGTGTTAGAATCCTAGTAAGCTATGTAACTCTATAGCCCTCAGTTTTGATTTTTTTTTTTTTGTAACACGAATTTAATTATTTTGACTTAAAAAAAATTAGTGTGTGGTCATTAACTCAATAAACGTTTATTGTGTGACTACCACACTGACACTGTTCTAGGCACTGGGGATAGAGCAGTAAATAAAACAGACAGAAATCCCTGACTTCAGGAAGGTTGCATTCCAGTAAAGACCCAGATAGTAAATATTTTAGGCTTTGGTATGGATAGTAGTGGAATGTGGTCAGGGTAGTCCTCACTGAGAAAAAGACCTGAAGTTGAGCCAGGAGATCAGGGGGCATTTAGAGAAAGAATATCCCAGGACAGACTGTCAAATGCAGAATCCCAGAGGCAGTTGTGTACCTGCAGCAGCAGGGTAGACAGTTTGTCTGGAGCAGAATAAAAAGGAAATAAGATCAGAGACAAGATGGCAGGGGGCTCAAATGCCATTTTCAAAACTGATTTTTACTCTGAGTGAGATAAGAAGCCTTTGCAGTTTTAAGCACAGTAGTGACCTGCTCCGGAGCACTAATTTTAATTTTTTGGCCTGAGAAATTGGATAGATGGAGGGAACCAGTAGAGACTGTAAGAAGGGAAGTAAGGAGGGTCAGAGTCTCGGGTATAGAAAGATTATATTTGAAATACCTATTGGGTATCCAAGTAGAGATGTGAGGAAGATAATTTCTGCAAGAGTCTCGAGATCCAAAAAGAGGTTTTAAATTCAGGATATAAATGTAAGTGTTGTCAACCCATCGACTGTATTTAAAATCATGAAACTGGTGAAATCACCAAGCAATTACATTTGGAAGGAAAGAGAAGAGGTCCAAGCATTGTGCCCTTGGGTACTCCAAAAGTAGGGATCCAGGGAGATGAGAAGATAGTGGAAAAGGAGATGGAAAAGGGCAACCGGTAAGATAGGAGAGAAACCCGAAAGAGCAGAGTTGTGGAAGCCAACTGGGAAAGTATATACTGGAAGAGGGAACAAGCAGTCGCATCACTTGCACCCGAGGGTCCATGCAAAATGAAGACTGAGAACTGAACCACTGTTGTAGCAGCATGGAGACCTTTAATAGCATTGAAGAGAGCAGTTTCAGGGAAGTAGTAGGAATGAGAGCCTTGTTGGAGCAAGGTCAGAGGAGAGCAGGAAGAGAGATATTCGAGGTACAGGGTACACACAGCTTTTTCAAGGAGTTTTTGTGGGTTTGTTGTTTGTTTTTTTATACAGAAGGAAAGCATTAAGATGATAATTGGAAGGGAAGTGGATCAAGAGAGGCTTTTGGGTGTTTTACTTTAAGATGGCAGAAACAACAGCATTTCTGTATGCTGGTAGAAAAGCTCCAGGGGAAAAAAGAAGAAGAAAAAGAGAAAAGAAAAGAAACAAGGAAGAAAGAATGAATTACTGGACAGTCCCATGGGTGGAATGAGATCTGATGCAGAAGTGTGCATGAGTGGGTGGGTGGTCGGGTTCACACTCTGCCATGTAAAATTCTTAACCTGGTGCTTAGCACTGAAAAAAGTCCAAAAGGGACAGATATGAAACCACTCACTGTCAATTAAAAGGGTTTTGGTAACATGATCCTACAGTTCCAGTGCAGCCACAATATTTGGTAGATTAATGAAAATAAGTTGAGTAGAATAATGAAAACAAAACAAAGACATTTAGAAGCAACGTTGAATCACATTGACTAGCCTCCAGGATATTGGTCTAAAGGTAAACAGAGATACCTGAGTGAAAGTAGGAAGAATCACAGATACCGTTTACATTCAATTCCTGAGGTGAGTCTGACAGGACCAGGATCCCACAAGGTACTTGACTCCTTGTAGATGCTCTGAGTTGATTAATTAATTATCTTTGCCCTTTATAAATTCAGCATGATGAAAAACCCCTGTCTCTTGCCTCACAAGTACTGCATGGTATAATGTTATTTCCATGCTCTTTTCATGTTCTTCCACTGAATTTTATACTGACTTATAAAGGCTAAGCTGTAGGGCAGAGCTGTGATAGAAGACCAAACAAAGGAAGGTGGGTGGTAAAAGCATAACTGCCACTTCCACTGGGAAGAAAATGGGGTCAAAGCAACTACGATGTAAATTGTGTTCCCAATATTAAAATAAATCTAACACTTATGAAAAATGTATCAGCAAACATGTGACTTTATGAAACCATACTTTGTTATTTAATACAAGTATCTTTTTACTATTATAAGAATTGTGCTTTGCTGAGGTCAGATAATAAATTTCAATAAATCTCAATTCCTCGCTTGTTTCAATATAAATTTGGAGATGCGTTCCTTTGGAAAAGACTTGAGACCCCAGGTATAATAAAATCATATTTAAGAATGTAGCAGTGTGGGGCACCTGGGTGGCTCCATCGCTGAGTGGCCGACTTCAGCTCAGGTCATGATCTCGTGGCTTGTGAGTTCAAGCCCCGCACCAGACTCTGTGCAGACAGCTCAGAGCCTGGCTCCTGCTTCGAATTCTGTGTCTCCCTCTCTCTCTGCCCACCCCCAACTCGTGCTCTGTCTGTCTGTCTGTCTCTCTCTCTAGGATAATTAAACATTAAAAAAATTAAAGAATGTAGCAATTTGGCAGCATGTAATTACAGAAAAAGCAACTTTTGGAAGACATTAATAAAAGTACTAAAACTCCTTATTTTTACAATGGTCAACTCAAAACCAAACCATCAAAAGCATTAAAAATTCAGGAAAGCTCTAGAAATCCACTGTCGTGACCTTTTTCTCTTCACAATTGTTCTCATCTAAGAATAACAATCACTAATATGATAGAAACTATCAGTTTAGCTTTTATTTAACTCAAGCCTCTGTGCCTATGATCCAGGATTATCTTTTACATTTTTTGCATGTTTCAAATTTGTAAAGTTTCTTTCTTGAACTCTGCACAACAGTTTTAGTACAATGTATACATTGTCCCTAAAGAGAAAACAGTAGACTGAAATGTTTTAGGGGGCCTGTGGCCAGGACATATAGAAGCTGGTACCTACTAACCGACAGGCATATCGATGCTGGCCACCTGTTGCTCAACCTCATCATTTATCTTAGAGTTAGGCAAACTATACCAAGTCCAGCCTCCCATATATTTTTGGAAATAATGTCTTATGGAACACAACCCCATTCATTTACTATTGCTTATCGCTCCTTCCACAAGGCAAAGTTGAGTAGTTGTAAGACCACATGGCCTGCAGAGCCTAAAATATTTACTATCTGACCCTTTATAGAAAAACGTTTTCCCATCCCTGGTTTAACTAATGGTTGGTATCCTCATTAACCAATGTTTGTTGAGAAATAGATACATATGCATATGGTAATGGGAGGAGGAATCAGACAGATTCTATGAATATGTGTGTGCTGTCTTTGAGAGGGAGATTTTTTACATTTTTCATTGATTTCACAAATTGAGAATTTATTAAATGGGTTTCGGTTAGGTGACAGGTACCTACCCGTCAAGTAGACTTCCTTTTTAGGTAGTCATGAGAGGAAAATTTTTCTAAGTGTTTCTATCAAAATGCATATTTTGAAATTCACTTTTGTCCCCTCTTGTCTGTAATTTTTATAACTTTTTCTACTTCTTATATATTCACACAACATCAAAACCTCCTACCTCACTTTGTCTTATCATTAAACTAGGGCTTTGAAAAATGTAAGAGGGTTCTTAAAAGATTAGTTATTCCTAAACTATTGTCATTTATTTTTAAATGTCGGTGGACAGCTCCTTTCCAATACCATTTGTGTAAAAAGAAATATATTGAGCTGAATAACCCTCCAAATGGTGATATTTTTTTTCCATTGTTAATTTTGAAAGTCCTAATTTTTGTCTGTCCTGAGCAAGAATCTAAACATTTTAATTCTTTCAACAGAGTACCATAGTAAGTTTATAGCTGCTGTGCCTTAGACAACCTATACTTAGGGAAAGGAAATTTCCAATTCAATTTACAATGATGTCAAGAAACAACACATATCTGCAGGCATAGATAAGAAAAACATTCAGGGGTACACAGTGATAGGTCTACTTAAATAAATAAAACTTTTGGTACTAGTGATTAGGTACACAGGATTATTATATGTTTAATTGGCTAACGTTACAATTTGGAATTACTTCTAGTCACATTTAATTGGATTTGGAATCTCTGGAGAAAAGAAATAGAGAGGCCCAGCAGAAACAGTCATAAAAGTAAACTGTTTTTCCAAAGGGTGCTAAGCGATGAATTAATATCAATTGCACAATAGTTTTTAATATCTTCTCAGCTTAATAAGACTAATTCAATGGTTGTACACACTAGATACTAAAACCAATTCAATTAAACACAAAAGTTGGGGGAGGGGAGTGTTCGTTGAATTGGAAATTTTTATTTTTACTTTTAAGGAGGCCAATTTAATCAGAGGTAAATAATTTTTAATTCAGGTAAAGTCTAAGATATGCTTACATGGCAGTACAATACTTAGCTACATATGCTATGTTAGGTTTGAAGGCATTTTAGAGTCCATAACATATGTGTTGCTCTATAAAGGTTTTGAAGCTTAATAAGGGGCAACCAAAACAATGCATTCCTTCATAGTCTTTAAATATTCTTATACTGTGCAAACAGAAAAAAAAAATCTAGAATACAAATGCTGTTTGCTTCTTATTCTTTTAGCTTAGATTACAAAAAAGAAACCAAAAAAAAAAAAAAACAAAACAAAAAAAACAAAAAACAAAAAACAAAACCCAGAAAGCAAAAACAACCCTATTTTCTACATCCTAAAATTTGCTTGGGCTTTGCTCAATATTAGTCTAGTCAAATTTTATATATTACAAAATCTTCTTCTTCAGTATTTATATATACTACCTGTCATGGTTTTGTTCTGTCCTATAAATTTTTTTGTTTTTTGTTTTTTGTTTTTAATTTGTCCTTGTTCTTAGGAGTGCCATGATTGCTGACTACATGTTCTGGCTCTGTGGAGGAAGTGAACAGTGTATAAGCAAGCTCATCAAACTGTATTGGCAGGTAAAAATTTATATCCCAGTTAGGGAGGAGGAACCCATCTCAGTTTTAGAACCAAAATGAAGAATTGGTGCTTAAATGACTGCTGAAGAAAGTAGCTTTGGCCATATCAGTCAGAAGGACACCACTCAGTAGTAATGTATTTATAATGAAGTAGACTTTCTGTGACTTATTTTAAGGGCAAAATTCAAGGTTGTTAACCCTTGGCCCATACTTCAGTTTTACAACCCAATATAAATTTTAGACATCCCAGGAACTATTTTCCCAAGTATGCTGCTATAATGACATGATCCTTTAAAATATGAACATTGTATTCTCATAGATTCTTCTTGATCCATGACCTGTAGAAGCAGATGCTAGAAGTAATATCAATTACACAATAAAGGAAAATGCAAAGATCAGTTGTATTTGTTGAGTAATATTTAGTGTTGGAACACTTAACTAGTAACAAACTGCAGATCTTCTTTCTCATTTATTATTCAAAATGGCAGCAAGAAGTCATATCAAAGGTCAATGAGATCCCAAGAAGAGAGTCATAATTTCTTAAATTATAAAGAGAATTTAGAATTTACTAGTTCAATCTCCTTTACAACATACAAATCTATTCATTTCCTGTCCTCTCTGAGCAAATTGTTGATGACTTTCTGCTGAAATAGATCCAAAATGAAGAGCTCATTTAAGCCCAAGAAACAACATCCAATTTGCTAATTATTAAACTGTTTTCCTCATATGAAGTGGATTTCTACTCCCTTAAAACTTCAATCCAGTGGTTCCCAGTAGGGCAACATGGACAAAATGGAAACACATTTCCAAATGAAATTTTTTCAACTATTTGAAAATGAACTACAAAAGCCAGCTCCCTCCTCCATATCTTCTCCTCTCCAGACTGTATGGGGCATTTTATTCCTCATACTGCAAGATATTGAATTGAATTGAATTGAATTGAATTGAATTGAATTGAATTGAATATGAACCTTTTGAACTAACTAGAATAAGATCTGCTAAAACACAAATATGAAAGGGAGAAATAATCATCAATAGTCTTTGATACTTCCTGATTTTTCCCATATTTTCACTACTGTGTCTTGGCCCATTTTCTGTTTTTATATCATGTATTTATTAGAAAATAAAGTATTAGATTTATCATGTAAAAGGCTCACTAGTTTATATGGTTCCATCTAAATATTTGGAGTTTTAGCCTACTATAAAAAATAAAGGTTTACATTAGTCCTACTATACTTGAGACCTGTGACTATTTGAAAAAATTGACCTTCTAGTAAACAAAATTTTAATCTCAAAAATATTTTTAATTTGCTCAGAGGTTAAAAATCTTCTTAATGGAATCTGTAACATGCAAAACAGCAGCACTTATAGTCATGTAATTAAATAGTTGTAAAGAATTGCTAGATGTAAAAGATAAGCAAATAATATGGGCTTTGATATAATAAAGGAAGAAGACTTTTTATTAAAGGATTTCAGAAGCTTCTGGAGAGAAGTGGGAAAGGAGTTGAATCTTAAGGTTTAGATAACATTCAGCAGGTTTGGCATATAGTAGGTCCCAAATAAATGTTTGATTCAATTTGTTCATTCACTAAACAAACAAATATCAACTACTTCCTGTGTTTTCTACATTGAACTATGAAAAAATAGGTCTAGTGTTGGTGCAACCTAAGACTGGTTAAGACTAACTGTAAATAATTTTTTTTCTGTTCCCTTTAGCTTTCAAAGAACACTAATACCCCCATTTTATTTACATCAAACTAAGAAAATAATCTCCACTTACCAATACATGCATATTTGCTATACAAAAAGGAAGAAAACAAATACTATTATTTAATTATCCTGTATTAATAAAAGATAAGAAAAACATATTTTTCTTTGTATTCTCTTTTTCTCTTTTATTTTTATTATTATTTTTTTAATCCTCATCACCTGTTTAACCCATCACCCCCACCTACCTCCCTTTTAGCAACCATCAGTTTGTTCTCTATAGTTAAGAGTCTGTTCTTGTGTTTGCCTCTCTTTTTCTCTCCTTTTTTTCCCCTTTGCTTGTTTGCTTTGTTTTTTGAATTCCACACATGAGTGAAATCATATAGTATTTGTCTTTCTCCGACTGACTTATTTCACTTAGCATTATACTCTCCAGATCCATCCATGTCGTTGCAAATGGCAAGATTTCATTGTTTTTTTTATGGCTGAATAATATTCCATTGTTTATACATACCACTTCTTCTTCTTTATCCATTCATCAGTTGTTGGACACTTGGGCTGTTTCCATAATTTGGCTATTACAGATAATGCTGCAGTAAACATCTTGGTGCATGTATCTCTTTGAATTAGTATTTTTGTATTCCTTGTGTTAATACCTAGCAGTGTAATTGCTGGATCGTGGGGTAGTTCTAGTTTTAACTTTTTGAGGAACCTCCAGACTGTTCTCCAGAGTGGCTGCACCAGTTTGCATTCCCACCAATAGCGCAAGAAGGTTCCCCTTTTTCCACATCCTCACCAATACCTGTTGTTTTTTTGTGTTATTGATTTCAGCCATTCTGATAGGTGTGAGGCAATAATCTCATGATAGTTTTGATTTGCATTTCCCTGATGAAGAGTGATGTTGAGCATCTTTTCATGTGTCTTTTAGCCATCTGTATGTCTTTTTTTTTTTTAATGTTTATTTATATTTGAGACAGAGAGAGACAGAGCATGAACGGGGAAGGGTCAGAGAGAGAGGGAGACACAGAATCTGAAGCAGGCTCCGGGCTCTGAGCTGTCAGCACAGAGCCCGATGCGGGGCTCGAACTCACGAACCGTGAGATCATGACCTGAGCCAAAGTCGGACGCCCAACCGACCGAGCCACCCAGGCGCCCCATCTGTATGTCTTCTTTATAAAAATGTCTATTCATGTCTTCTGCCCATTTTTAATTCGATTATTCATCTTTGAGGTATTGAGTTACTCTTTTTCTCTTTTAATTTGAAGCAACTTGGCATACTGGAAAAGAGCCTTTGTTTGGAAATCAGGTCTGACTCCATCTAAGTTCTAACACCAAATAGCTATCTAACCTAAAGCAAGTTAGTTTTTAGAAGAACTTCAGCTAGAAAATAAGAGAGACCAGCAGAAAGAGTTTGGGAAGGTTTATTCTCAAAGCTCATTTTAGCACTGAAATCTAATATTTTAAGCACATCCAAAAATGATGTCACATATATTAAGATAGAAAGAAATGACATAATTAGAAATTTCATCCTGCAGATAAAGTCCATAAATTAAACCCTACTGACTAGCCTCAATAGTAGCACACCACACCATTCTCACCAATTACATACTTCCTTATGTGAGCCTGCCTCTCCCTGATCTTAAATTAAATGTATACATCTTCCCCCCCCCCCGAACCTTCTGTCCTAAATCAAAAGGGGCTTTTGGACATTGCCAGTGAGTACCTAATCCATGCCATCTTTAAACTCAGGGAGACAGGGATGCACCACCACCCAATCCACCATGACAGTTAAACTGCTGAATTTAAGAATGCCCTCCAAACATCACAGACAAGAAACTGTATCTGCATAGACATTCATAGACATCAATGAAGGCTTAGACAGAGGCTATTTTCACTACTTTTGTAGAGGATGAAGTTACTGTATATCTTCCTTTCAACCACATAAAATGCCTACCATTCTGATCAGTTATTCTTCTCAGAGGTCTTAAACAGGAAATGGAAAATTTCATTATGTAAAAATGTGAGAACCAGTCTACACCTACTCTCACAGATGGTTGGCTTATAAGCCCTTGGATACAAAAGAACAGACCTTCGCTTTGGTGAGCTCAAGAATGCTTTTGAATTGTATTAGGAATGGTTTTCATATCATCAACCCAGCAAGAAAAAAAGGCATAAAACTCTACATGAAAGCTCACATCAGAATATATCACTCTGAATAAAAGTGTTTGCACATGTTATTCTATAATAGCATCACTTCTTCAGAGCTAGAGAGGGTTGGAAATAACTTGTCACAACTGTACTTACACGCATGCCTCTGCAACTCGATACCCAGTCTCCTATTATCAGCCACTCTCATTTTCTGAAACACCTTGAGACCTCATCACAATTCTGAACCAATTAACAAAACGGAAATTCCCTAATCAGGCTGAGAATTAGCTCTTTTGAAGCAGTGACCACTATGTATTTATACACTACTCCTAAAGTAACAATTTTATTTCAAGATTTTTTACGGTAAACTGGAGTCCACCTCCTAAGCCACTTGCCCCTTAGATCCAGGGCTAGATTTAATAGCATTCGGAAACGAAACTCCCTCTTCTTCCATTCCTATTTCCCTTTCCTGGTTTCTCACCTTCACTTTCTGCCATGCTGTCAGCCACATGGATTTTCTGGTGTGTGGCTTTATCTCTTGCAGTGTGAGTAACAGAACCAATTCTGGTTTGCACTGCTTAGCAAAATGAAGTGAGAAAAGATAACAGCTAATTCTGTTGCAGAAGTCCCACAAAACAAGCACAGAGGAGCCCCCACTAAATAGGGGCAAGCTGCTTGATCAACCCATTCTTCACCTTAATAGTTTCTTTTCAAATTTCTTTCTTTCTTTTTTGAATGACAAACCTCTCTGAGAATCTGATTCAATTTACAAGCATCCACCTAGAAACAGTACTCATAAACATAAACATGGGAAAAAATAGGCTTACTATTTATCTCATTATATTGGAAATTGATCTACACATAGAATACTGAGAATTATAGTTTTTTCACTCTTATGAAAAGGTTATGCAATTTTTCTGGGATAAGAAATTAAAATGTATTCAACATCTCATCAATGTCAATATTTCACTTTAATGGCAATAACAGGTACAACCCTGATTCACGAAATCTCTAATAGCAAATGGAATCAGAGCTCCTGTAGCTCACAAAATCTCATATGGATAGGCAGGCATCAAGAATAACCAAAATTCATATTACATCATTCCCTTTGTGTTCAAGTCAATGAGATTATCTTTGCTAAGTCTATATCATCAAAGTTATCTATGTCAGCAGTTTGTTTCAATATAAAGCCATCTGAACAAAAATAACCTTTGAAGGAGAGAAAGCCATTTGCCAAGTGTCTGTTGATTTTTGTCCCTAGAAACTCTCAAGGCTGTGTCAATCTCACCTCCAGTATTAGAAAATTCGTATTGTGTTTTTGACTCCAGCCACCTCATTTACAGTAGCAGCTTGACAAAAAAAAAAAAAAAAAAAAAAAAAAAAAAAAAAAAAAACCTCATAGTTTTTCAGCAGCATCTCTAATAGTAAATTCAGCATTTAACCAAATGATTTGCTTCATATATGTGACTAAGATATCAGCCATTATAAAGCTAGTCCTGGAATGAACTTCTCACTATCAATCTGTTCTAAGGAGTTTTCCTTTCTCTTAAAAATTTTTCAAGAATTAATCAAACCAAATCACTTCTAAATTTTGTCTCTGAATTGCCAACAAACTCGTCTATTAAGAAAGAGCCTCATGGTGTGTTCTTGTGTCTTGACAAAGATCTACTGCAAAGGCACTGTTGTGAGCTCTTGGCTCTGAGGAAGTTGAAGACTTTCACAGCAATTGAAAGACCTCTTTTGGGATTGTGGGAGGGGCTGTTGACACCAATACAGGCCCCTGTAGAAAGCCTGACATGTGGAGCATCTTTCCTCAGTGAAGCAGCGAAGGCTGAGGCAGTGCCAACTTCACAGATCCTCCATCTGTGCAGAGAATGCCAAGACTTCCCATCCAATTCAACTTGTACTTGGCATGGAACGTTCACCATCTTAAAGATATCAATGGCCTAAATGATTTCCAAAGAGCTCACCAACACGAAATTTTTCTTTGGTGAAGTTAGTCTACTCTCAAGGGACAAAACTCAGGAGGTGGCTATGTTGAGAGACAAAAGATTTTCCCCAGCCATATGCTCGAGGAAGATGGTGCACAGTCTGTGGGCCCTTCCATGGCTTTCACAGACCACAGGTTAAGTTCCTTCTGTACTCCTCTTTGCAACAGCTCTTTTTCTTTTTGGTATTGGGCCTAGCAGGAGACATTTACTGCTTCCAAAACTCAAAGCAAAAAATAGCACCCAGAATGTTCGTGTCATATAGTTCCTCCTGAAACTGCACTACAGTCAGTCATTCAAGCTCGAAACCTTTCCAATCCAGTGTGTGCAGACTACTCTTAGATTAGTGGGTGCTTTTCTGGGTGCCTGGATGGTTCAGTTGGTTAAGCATTGGACTCTTGATTTCAGCTCAGGTCATAATCTCATGGTTCATGGGATCAAGCCCCATGCTGGGCTCTGTGCTGACAGCAGGGGCCAGCTTGGGATTCTCTCTTTCCCTTTCTCTCTGCCAGCTCATGTTTGCATGTTCTCTCTCTTTTTCTCAAAATAAATAAATAAACATTAAAAACATTAGTGGATACTTTCTTCTTTACTTTCAAACTGTATTTGTCATTCATACTCACTCAGCAAATATTTATTGAGCACTTATTAGTGACTGTGTCTTAAGCACTGTGCTACGTGCACTGTACTAAAAGCACTGTGCTATTAACAAATACAGCAGTGAACAAAATGCTCACTGCTTGTCCTGTCCTCAAGAAGCATGCGTTCTAGCACAAAAATGTAACAAGAAAAACATCTGGTACTTAAATTAGACACCACTTCTTCCTAATCGTTTTTTCTTCCGTAGTGCATTGCAAATAGCAATTCAATACATATTTGTTAAAGTCAGTCAACCAAGTTAAATATTATTTGACATGAAACTCAAACCAATAATGTCAAGAATATTTTGGAATAGTTTCTTTATTTGTTATTTAAAAAATCAGTGCTTATTGATTTCAACAACTATTTGTGTGTGTGTGTGTGTGTGTGTGTGTGTGTGCGTGTGTGTGTATTTTAAGTTCACAAATGTGGACAACTTTTGTGCTTTGAGTTTGAGATTTATCAGAGTATCTGGAGGAGGTTGCAGATTTCCAACAGTCTGTTACTTCATTGATTTCTGTGCTCATGGTTGTCTCCATGAAAACCCTAAGGTTTTATCTATTAGCTTCTTCTTTCAAACACAGCAATCAAGACAGCAGCAAACTAATGAATTTCTCTGCACTAACCAGACAATGATACACAATAACTGATGTAACTTAATCCCTTCTACCAATAATGAAGACTAACTTTTTTACTCCAATTCATTGTGTTTCTTCTTGATATTGCAAAATTACCCCAATATTAGTCATTTACATGATACAGATTTATGGTATCTCAATTTCAGAGTAAAAATAAAATCTTCAACATGAAATTACAGGCAAATTAAGGTCAACCAGAATTTTTTTTATTATCTTTTTTTTTAATGTTTACTTATTTTTGAGAGAGACAGAGACAGAATGCAAGTGGGTTAGGGGCAGAGAGAGAGGGAGACACAGAAGCAGAAGCAGGCTCCAGGCTCCAGGCTCCGAGCTGTCAGCACAGAGCCCGACGCGGGGCTTGAACTCAAGAGCTGTGAGATCATGACCTGAGCCGAAGTTGGACGCTCAACTGACTGAGCCACCCAGGCGCCCCTTTTTTTATTATCTTTAACAAAACACCTACATATTCAGTAGAATAAAAATGTGTTTTAAAGATGTGCTTCCATGTGAAAAATGTTTCCACAGAAAGGAACAAAATAAAAATGCCATATGAGCATTTCTCCTAATGGCCTTTGTTTATAGTCTAGTTATTTATTTGGCCCCATCAGGCATACAGTTTATAAAATATTTGGACAGGAGTGTCTGAAAGCAATACAAGCCTTATGATATTTATATTATATATAATTTAATAAGCACCAAACTCACTTACCTAAAAATATGTTTCCTGTCAACTGCCGTGTGTCATGCTTAAATTCTCACCATTTGCCATTGAGTCTCTAGTCAACCCCAGGTAATATGCAGAAGAAATTTTATCTGTAAGTGTTTAACTCATTAATGGATGACTCTTGAACACAATTGTGAGGATTATTTTGAAACTTCTTAGTCCCTTTGGAAATATGAAAGCAGAATCCTGAGGAACAAGATGGAAGGAAAGGTAAGCTCTGACGAGGAAAGATGACAGGATGTTCTGAAATACAAGTAATATAGGTTGAGCAGAAGGACCCTATAAAGGCAATGGATATATGTGCTTAACCCTGTGAATGAAAGAAAGTAAAACAGACGCTATAGGGAAGTAGAAAGAAGTCAGGCCTACGATTCACAAGCTGTAACTTCTAGTTCCAATGCTAGGATTTAATTTTGGATAAGTCACTTCATTTCCATATTAGTCAGCTACTGCTACAATACTGCTGTGTAACAAATCACTCTTAAATTCAGTGGTTTCTCATAATAATAAGCAGGTTGGCTTATCAGTCATGATTTGACTGATCTAGGCTAGTCTTGGCTGTACTTAGCTACCCTTAGCTCCAAGCTGTGGAGAGGCCCAAGTATGGTCCACATGCAATGGCTATCCGATGTCTGTTTATCTTATGGCAAAATGCAGAATTCTAAGAGAGAAAGCAGAACTATATAAGCACATATCAAGCCTCTGCTTATACCATGCTTGTTAACATCCTGTTAGCCAGAGCAAGCCATATATGGTTATTCTGTTCACTGCCAAACCATGATAAAAGTAATATTGTTACAGAGATGGGGGAAATTGAGACCAGCAACTCAATCTGGTTTATCATAACTGCTCTGGACTTTAGTTTCTGCTGCTGTATGATGACGAAGTTGGCTTAGGCCTGTGATTCTCAAACACTGGTCTAGTGAACTGCATCAGAATCACAGTGTTGGGTGAGGTTCTAAAAACTGTGTTTGTCTACTTCCCCCCAACTAAGTGATTCTGATGCACAACCCTCAGCTAGACGGTCTGTAAGGCCATTTACAAATTTTTAAGTTTACGAACAACTTTGCCTACCATAGCGTTTATCTACAGCTTTGCTAGGTGCAGAGGCAGAGTGTCAGGGTACCTGCACAGGTGACACTGCCTACCTGACAATGCAACTGATATAATCCATTAGCCCATATTCTCCCCTCAGTCTTCCCACTATGTAGATGCCTCTAGTAAGTGAGGCAGCCTGTTCTTCCTGTTTTTAAATGTTAACTGCTCTCCCCTTCTCACCAGGATATAAGTCAGGTTTTCCTGCCCTCCTCCCAACCCCAAAGCAAACTCTTTGCTGCTTCAGGTTCTTTCCTACATTCAGTTTTACATCTAGACAACAATGAGCATTGCAGTCATTTTTAGTCACTTGCCTACAAAGAGATTTGTCCATTAAGCTAGGCAGTATTAAAATCCTCATTTTGTGAATTCTCCTATTTCTTGGTTAGAAGACAGGCTAAAGAGGAAGTGTCCAAACTGAGATGAGAGGTAAAAGAGAGCTTCCCCTCCTGGGTCTTGGAAAAAGATAAATGTAGAAATGAATTTCTCATCTAATTATTCATTCCTGTTTATATATTCTTTAATGATATGTTTCCATGGTTACCAGCGTTGTTAAATGCTGCCTGTGTTTCACTTTGCTTTGATGCTATTTGAGGTAGTATGCCAGTAGGAGAGGTTCACTTTAAAATGAAAGATGTAATTGAGGCATGTATTTGATGTAAGGTTGAGTGTTCCTGTGAAGAAGATAGTGACCATGACATTATTTGCTGTTTGTATAGTTTAGTCTAGTTCTTCCCTTAATGTTCTGTGAGTGTCCCAGACATTAGGAAGGAAGAAAGGAAGGAAAAGAGGGAGGGAGAAAGGAAGAGAGGAAAGGATGGAGGAAAAAATGTGAATCATATTCACATATTGAATCCATGTGTACATTTCAGTACCATTATATATATTTAGTGACACATATTTGCCCAGATTGTCAAGTAGGTGAGGTTGCTTTTTATGTGCCCCATTCCTCTCTTCTCCCCACGCTGTCCCCACTCCTCGCTCCACCTATACATGCCAAGAGTCAAAGCTTTCTTTCAAAAATGTGTCATATAATCAATTACCTCACCTCAGTGTGAATTTTAGTCAGAGTGCCACCTTTTCAGAGGTTGTCTGCTTTTGAAACCCTAATTGCCACTGAGAAATAAACAGCTTTGTCCCCGGCTAAAACAATGAGGCATCCAGATCATAGAAGAATTTGGGAGCAGTGCCTCAGAATGGGCCCTGCAGGAGGACCGCATATTTCACTTGTGTATCAGCCCTCTATCTGCAAGTTGATAATTCAAGCTCATTAGAAAATAGTGGCATCAGGGGCTCCTGGGTGGCACAGTCGGTTAAGCGTCCGACTTCAGTCAGGTCACGATCTCACGGTCCAGGAGTTCGAGCCCCGCATCAGGCTCTGGG
The DNA here is from genome assembly GCF_018350155.1 of Leopardus geoffroyi. NCBI lineage: Eukaryota > Metazoa > Chordata > Mammalia > Carnivora > Felidae > Leopardus > Leopardus geoffroyi. The sequence goes on from NC_059333.1 coordinate 93,565,489, forward strand.
CTGATGGCTCAGAGCCTGGAGCCTGTTTCCGATTCTGTGTCTCCCTCTCTCTCTGCCCCTCCCCCGTTCATGCTCGGTCTCTCTCTGTCCCAAAAATAAATAAACGTTGAAAGAAAAAAAAAATTTAAGAAAATAGTGGCATCATATCAAGCAAGAAAAATCAATTTTCAGCCACTCCTAAGAAATATTTACTTAGTATTTGTCTTCAGAAATATGTATATATTATATTTATATATAATATATTAAATATATATTAATAAATTTATTAATTTATAAATAACATATAAATTAATAAATATATTAAATATATATTTATATGGTATCAGTTTGGCTTTGTAAAAATATCAGTAGGTTATTAAGGAAACACACCATTTAAATAAAGTCAGCATTTCCTTTTCTTTTTTCCCTTCTAAAAAGCTTTTTAGGTTTCTGACAGTTCTTAACAGAACAAAAAGTAACCTCTAAGTTTCTTTTCATTTTCTTTCATTTGAGAATGATATGGGTTTCATAGATTTAAGGCAGTTTGGGCCTTCTTTTACTTGAACAAATTTAAGGGTAGCTATTTGATTCCCAGGAGTCCGTGCTATTCTACTAGATTGCCATGAGGTTATTTTTTTTCCATAAAGATTTTGCCTCCCAGTTTAAATTTGCAAACATGTTGATTCCTTCTTTGCTTTGTTTGCATCTAAAAATCAAAAATTGTTATGATCCAAACCAAACTTAGAGGTTTTTATAGTTATCTTTTATATTTCCCATAGATTTTTATGGGTTATTGATTTGCAAGCTTGCAGAGAAATTGAGGTCACTTTTTTTTAGCAGTTGGAGATGCAGAATAAATATTCCATGAAATCATGAAATTTTTTAAGCTGTGTGCACCCAAGTATAAGATAATCTGTAAAGCTCAAAGCTTTTAATGTTTTTATTTATATTCAGCCATCTTTTTATGGCATTGCACGCCAATTAAATATGAATTCTTCTCTTTTCTTGAATTCATACGATTGATTTCTCGTCACTAATTTTTGAAGACTGTGTACTCTACCTATCCTATAGTTCCTGGTTGAATCATTTCCTTTTTCATCCCTTTCTCATCTTTTCTAATCTTCCTTCTTCCAGGTAATGAGGCCTCAGCATTTTAAATGTCAATCTTCAACATGTGGCATGATTTGCTTTTTTTAGGATCATAAAATAACTGTTAAACTGACCTATTTTTTTATCCAAGAGAGCATAGATGATATTTTATACAGTGAAGTCTAAACCAGGAGTCAACAGCCTATGGGGGACAATAGCCCCCAGAAAACCTTGGAAGGGCTATTTCAAGCCCAAACCTAAAGAGACAGAAAACACCAAAATTACCATGACAAATCTTCATTTTATTTATTCTTCATCACATGGGGGTTGGCCTGCTTTAACATTCATGTATAAGGCCCAGATCGGAGATAAAACTGGAGATTGGACACATAACTTGGAAATATAGTGGCAGGTCTCTTAAAGATAGCATTCATTTCATTTCATCTAATATGACTTCAAGTTGTAGTTTGCTATTGTCATAGAGTATGTGTATGGGTGCATAATAAATATTTATAGATATACAGATATATATTTGTGTGTGTATGTATAGTAAATATACAGTGTGTAATATACAGTATTACACACACACACACACACATACACACAACAGGTCTGTCACATTTCTCACAGATACAATTATGCCCCTTCTGAGACCTCTTATTGATGGGAAGTTACATATAGGAGGATACGTGCTCCATAATAGCGTCTTCCTGCAATCTCTTACCTCCTAAAAATTAAAGTCCTCCAGGAGGAGTCACAGCCTGGAAAATATTTATTGCAGATAAATAAGAGAAATAATAACAAAGAAGAAGAGGTATCTGGTTGCTGGGACAAAGCTGAAACTTGCGAGAGAAAAGAAATGGGGATATGGAAGTAAACCAAAGACAAATTTTGAGTGATAGACTATAGCACTATAAATACATTTTTCTACACAAACAGTACCTTTCACTAGATCCTAGATAGACCATCATCTCTCCTTGGTCTGTGTACCACCAGGGCCATGGAGCTACTAGCTTCCAAGATGAATAGCTTCCTCATTGGAAGGCTCTATCAGAATGTTTTTCCCCCTACTAAGGATTCCTCTTATGCCCTGTGAAGCTTTATGGAAGCTATAAACTTCATTTGTGAGTCTGCACACCATAAATGGCTCAGAGCAAGAGGCTCAGACTGAGCTAGAACTGCTGAGTCCCAGCTCAGTCCCAAGGTAGCCATGTGAAGTATTGCATATTGTATAATATAAAGACTGGGTTTTCCTAATCTTTAAAATGGGATAATAATATCTGTTTTCCAGTGTTGCCTTAGCAAGTAAAGAGAATAATTTATCTATAGCACTTAGCCATTGCCCAAGAGCACTCATTTAATTGGTAAAGGAGTTTTACAGATTTGTCAATGAATTAAATGAAGTCTACCTACGCAGAGTACAATAGCAGGTTGCTCTCTGATGACAGAAAGTTAGTCCCTGAAACTTAACGTCTTCTCTCCAAATTAAGCATACTTGGATTCTTTCAATTTCTCCAGTATACAGCATTTCAAGGGCATCCTACACTTTTCCACTCAAAGTCATCTTGCGTACTAGCGGACAAAACAAAAGAAGTACAAGTCTGGAAACCAGGTCACCAGGTTCTCGTCCCAACTCTGCCATCAGTCAGCTCTGTGCACCAGCAAGTCATACCCCAATCTAAAACCACCAGTCAAGAAATGCAATCAGAAAACAATATACAGTTAAGAATAGGAATATCTATCTTCATATAATTAAACTAAGTATAGAGAAGAAATGCACAATGACAAAAAAAAGGGTCCCAAACTGTGTTGACATTTACCACCAAACACAGAGGCTAAAGCCCATTAGTAATACCCATTTGTGCTTATGAAATAATTACAGGTAATGTAGCTATTTATTCCTGTGATACCTTTTGGTGATTCATTTTAAATCATCAGGAATAAAAGCTCTGTGGCATCCTAAAGAGTCTGGAGGCTGCTGAAACCCACACTTATAACTCTTGAGTTTCTATCAGCTGATTTGTCTTTAGTGTGCAAGCAGAAAATGATTCAGGGTCTTTATAATGAATGTACTTTAAGTTCTATTTATAAATTATATGTACTTTACCATTAAATAAGCTAGACGAACTCAAGCACATTATTATTTAAGTTCCCCTATCAAGAAGGCTCTCATTTAATTTTTGTAAATATTTCTCTTTGAGACAGGCATTCTAGTTGATAGCATTCCTTAAATCTAATGAGGGGCTGATGGGCAAAACAGTCTTATTGTGGCCAGGAGATATGAAGGATGACTATTCTGTTTTCTGTTAGGGTTATTGTTTTGAAGAGGATCTTGACCTGGTTTAGGTTTGATGTGGTCTGTTTGTTTCTCTGTTAGTGTTAGAGTCAAGTTCTCGATGTCTTTGAAGACAGGAATAAGATAGTCATGGGAAAAGAAAGTAAAACTTGATCTTGTAATTCTACAAATTTGCTGTCTAACTAGAAGGATGAAAAATCACAGCGTAAGAGAAAGCATTGGTTTAGGAGATTTGCTTTCTTGTCCTGCTTTCTTCTCTAATTTTGTTACCTGAGTTAAGTCACCAGAACTCAGCAAGATTCAGTTACCTTGGTTATGAAGTTGAGTGATTTTAAAATAATATCTTAGTTTCTTTTCATCTCTTTAGTTCTATGCTAAAGGGACATGGAAATAAAATTTTGCTATCAAATATGATTAAAAGTTAATACAGAGTAAATTTTAGTCGTTCAATGCTGAAGTTATTCAGCTAACAGAAGCATCATATATAATCAAACCTTAACTCTAACCCTAACCAGACTGCATGGTGGACAACAGTGTACACATACACACACACACACACACACACACACACACACACACTAAATGGATATATATATATCCAGGTCTGGATATATATATATACTTACATATGTTCTAAAATTCTATAGAACTCACATACACTGCAAAACTAAAGTAAATTAAATGTTTAGAATTTAAAATGATATTTATTATGGCTATTTTTAAATAGGATGTATTGCAAAGTAAAGAATTCACAACAGCTATATAAAAATTTGTTCAGGGGCACCTGGGTGGCTCAGTCGGTTAAGCGTCCGACTTTGGCTCAGGTCAAGATCTCTCAGTTCGTGAGTTTTTTCCCTGCATTGGGCTCTGTACTGACAGCTCAGAGCCTGGAACCTGTTCAGATTCTGTGTCTCCCTCTCTCTCTGCCCTACCCCTGCTCACACTGTGTCTCTCTCTGTCTCTCTCAAAAATAAATAACATTAAAAAAATTCATTATATGCTCACCTCAGTACAAGTAACCTGTTCATACAATCTTTGGTCAGATACTGCAAATAAAAATTTAAATTTCTTGATTTAAATTGCATGAAGACATGACTTTCACATCACCGGATTGATAAATGTAATGGCAAAGCTGCCAAATATTCCCTTATATTAGAAAATACAGAACTTTCAGTGAAGGTTGTTCAATAAAAGAACTCTCATAAATGCAAGGTAATATTTCAGCCTTAAAATGTTGATCATCAAGGCAGGGGCAAACAATCAATTATTACATATTTTATTCTGACATACCATTATATTAATAAAATCATCATTAAAATGTCTATCTTGGCTATTACATAAGTGATACAGTGAATAGGTTTATAGGGAAATCTCAAGGAAAGATGTTTTGCTCTTTAGGAAAATTTGTTCTTTAAATTAATCTTAAATTTCAAGAAAATTGGACTCTTTCAAATTGAACCCATATATATTCAAAAGGATTAAATTTGAAAATTATTGCTCACAAAATTTTATTTTTCCATTTTCTAGAAAATTCCAGTCATCATTCAAAATTACATCATTATTAACGTAATAGCAAAGAATCATATTAGCCACTAAAATCTAAAGATTCCTGTCTCAATCATTTATAGCTTGAAAGTAGAGCACTGCTTCCTTTGAGTCTAATGTGAACTCTGAGAATAATACAATCATAATATTCATTCACTAGTAATACTAAGATAGACTTTATGAAAATTAAAAGAAATAGGATATAAAAAAGCATCTATCACACTGCTAAATGAAAAGTTATTTTATCTCTTTAAACACCATGTTTTTTGTTTACTTTTAAAACAATACGTAAAGCTTAGAAGGAAAAAATGGATTATGAAAGAGATTCAAATTTTTGTTTATTATTGTTTGTCAATTAGGGTAGACTAACTGCTAAAACAAACAACTCCAATATTTCAGTAACCTGAAACAATAAAAGTCAATTTCTCACTCACTGTTGCAGTTCCTGGGTGTTTCTGATTGGTTCTCCCAAAATCAGCAATAATGAGAACCCATAGTTCTTCCACTATATACCTCCATCTTCCTCCATGTCCTGGCAGTCTTCCCTCTTCAGGAAGCTGATAGAGAAAGAAAATGGAGGATCACACTAGGAAGAGTTTTATGGGCAATGCCAAGAAAAAGTATCCTTCCCACTTACATTCCATTTATCCACACAGAGCCACATGGCTATGCTTAACTGCAAGGGGGCCTGAAAAATGCCTAACCACGTGCCCAGGACACTTATACATGTATATGTTCTAAAAATCTGTAGCGCTCACATATACCACAAAACGAAAGTAAATGATTTAGAATTTAAACCGGTGTTTAATATGACTGTTTTTAAACAAGAGAGTCCCAGGAGGTAAAACCATAATTTTTGAAGAGACAGTGAAATATAATATTTGAGACCCTAATTCTAAATTCTATAAAATTAAAAAGCTGTTCATCCTGAGAAAAGTCACTTAAGCCTCTTCAAGTCACTTAATTCATCTCCAATTCAGTGAATTGGGCTGGAAAATTCCCAAGGTTCCTTCCAGATCTAATCTTGTAAGTAAAGCAATTTACTGCAATTATGGCCAACTCTGATATTGGAAGCATTAAAGGAATAATTTGATAATAATCTATAATAATTTGATCACATTTTCTAATTAGAACTGACAAGATTTCTACTACTGAATCACTATCACTGGACACATAGTTGAAAGGTTGCAATTTGTTGAAATCCTCCAGCAAAAATATGGGAAAAATTTCATAATCTCATCATCCTGAAATGTTTATAGTTTCTGCCAGATTTATCCTAGGCACCCTGAGTGCTCTTAAAAATTTATCAGGAAGAAGCAACTCTCTTGGATTTAGAAGAGGAAGTTTTTTTGCTAGTCTTCTTTTCCCTCTACTTTGATGGCTTTTCCTTTACTGTTGACAGAGTATCTCTCTTTCCCCGTCTCCCCCATCGTCTCCCTTGTTGTAAAATTATCCTGGGCAAATTGATTTCTGAGGTAGCAAATGGATTTTTTTGCTTAGCTAAAGAACAAGGAGAAATTATTATAAGTTACTGTTTGTAGAGGAAATGAGCTGCCCACATACACTCTTGGTTTATGTAACTATAAGCTTTAAAACTTGACAAATGTGAGGATAACAATAGAGAGTTATTAGAAGCCCCAAATGTAAACACCTAATTTCAAAGCCTTTTTGTGTGTGTAGCAACAGAGAAAGCATAATTAACAGCAATGCACACTTAACAACAGAACATGTGTACTGACTGTTTTCCCCATTCTTTGTACACGTGCAACATTTATTGACACCAGAGAAACTCACACATTGGGAAAGAATAACTCAACTGCAGAAAATGTTTGTCAAATTAAAAAGTATCATTTAAAATATATCTTTTAGTATAGGTTACTTTTTAAAGTTTTTATTTAAATTCCAGTTAATATTGCAGTGTAATAGTTTCAAGCATAAAATATAGTGATCAACGATTCCATGCATCACCAGGTGCTCACCACAACAAGTGCACTCCTTAATCCCCATCACCTGTTTAACCCACCCCCCCCCCCCCCGTCCACCTCCCTTCTGGTAACCGTCAATTTGTTCTCTATAGTTAAGTCTGATTCTTGGTTTGCCTGTTTCTTTCTCTTTTTTTTTCCCCTTTGCTCCTTTGTTTCTTAAAATCCATATATGAGTGAAATGTCTTTCTCTGACTGGCTTATTTCACTTAGCATTATACTCTCTAGGTCCACCCACGTTGCTGCCAATGGCAAGATTTCATTCTTTTTTATGGTTGAATAATATTCCATATATATACATGAATAATGTTGGAGTAATATTAATACATATATATGCATATATATATATATGCTACCTCTTTTCTATCCATTCATCAATAAATGAACATTGGGTTGTTTCCATAATTTGGCTGTTATAGATAATGCTACTATAAACATAAGGGTGCACTTATCCCTTTGATTCAGTATTTTTGTATTCTTTGTGTAAATACCTAGTAGTGCGATTACTGGATCATAGGGTAGTTCTACTGTTTTCTACAGTGGCTGTACAAGTTTGCATTCCCACCAACAGTGCAAGAGGGTTCGGTTCCCCTTTCCCCACATCCTCACCACTACCTGTTGCTTCTTGTTGATTTTAGCCATTCTGACAAGTGTGAGGTGATATCTCATGGTAGTTTTGATTTGCATTTCCCTGATGATGAGTGATGTTGAGCATCTTTTCATGTGTCTCTTGGCCATTTGTATGTCTTCTTTGGAAAATTGTCATGTCTTCTGTCCATTTTTTAATTGGACCCTTTGTTTTTTGGGTATTGAGTTTTATAAGTTCTTTTATATATTTTGGATACTAACCCTTTATCAGATGTGTCATTTGCAAATAACTTCTCTCATTCCATACATTGCCTTTTAGTTATGTTGATTATTTCCCTCACTGTGCTGAGGCTTTGTATTTTGATGTAGTCCCAATAGTTTATTTTTGCTTTTGTTTCCCTTGCCTCAAAAAAGTTGCTACAGCCAATGTCAGAGAGATTCCTGCCTGTGCTCTCTTGAAGGATTTTTATGATTTCAGGTGTCACATTTAGATCTTGAATCTCTGTTGAGCTTATTTTTTGTGTATGGTGAAAGAGAATGGTTCAGTTTCACTCTTTTGCATGTTACTGTTCAGTTTTCCCAGCACCATTTGTTGAAGAGATAGTCTTTCCCATTGGATATTCTTTCCTGCTTTGTTGAAGATTAATTGACCCTATAACTGTGAGTTTATTTCTGGGTTTTCTATTCCATTGATGTATGTGTTTATTTTTGTACCATACTGTTTTAACTACTACAACTTTGTAATATAAATTGAAATCTGGAATTGAGATGCCTCCAGCTTTGCTTTGCTTTTCAAGACTGCTTTGACTATTCAGGGTGTTTTGTGGTTCCATACAAATTTTAGTATTGTTTGATCTAGTTCTGTGAAGAATGCTGTTGATATTTTGATAGGGATTGCTTTGGGTAGTATAGACATTTCAACAATATTTGTTTTCCCGATCCATGAGCATGGAATGTTTTCCTTTGTGTGTGTGTGATCTCTAATTTCTCTCATCAGTGTTTATAATTTTCAGAGTACAGGTCTTTTACCTCTTTGGTTAGGTTTATTCCTCCATATCTTCTTATTTTTGGTGCAATTGTAATGGGCTTGATTTCTTAAATTCTCTTTCTGCTGTTTCATTATTGGTGTATAGAAATGCAACAGATTTCTTGGTGCATCTTACTTTTTACAAGCTGCAATTCCTCACCTTGTCTCTTCCTCTATTTATTTTCAAAATCAAGGAAAATCTTTGATGATTAGAAATAGTTTGCAATCTATATTTTAGTACCTATGATTATTACAAAATATTCCAGTGTTTAAAAATCCTTAAGCATAATCTTTCATTTGCTGATATTAGACTCTTCATGAAAGGCAAGCCCAACCCTAAATTACTAAATCATTATCATCACAGAATGAAAACCTGATATTTTGGTGTCTAACTCAAACAGTCAAAAATTCCCTCTATTTTAGTAATGCTAAATTTTTTCTAGATTATTTCACTGAGTCATTCAATAATGCACCAGAAATATTATATATAAATGTTATATATAAACACATATACACACATATAATAGTGTGTGTGTGTGTGTATATATATATATATATATATTAGACTCTATGTAATATACCAATACAATAATATAATACTCTATATAATATATACTGTATTCCTTTACAAGAACAATGTGAGACAGATTCAAAGCCCCAAGATTCTCTATCTCTGGAAGAACAAAAAATATTAATACATAAAGACACAAAAAGGATGTGTCAGGATCTGGTGAAAGGGTAATTTGTGTTCTCATTTCTACTCTATCTTATAGTATTTTTTCTTGGGGTTATAATAATGTGTTTTGAGAAAATATCTCTGTGGAAACTTCAATTATTATTCTCACATACACACTTTGCTCACTCACCCACCTCCTTACGCATCTTCAAGATGGAGGGCAGAAACCACAAAAAGACCCCATATCTACTGACTGTGATTAGTGAGAGAGGGAGGCTGTGCCCCAGCACATACCCTCCTGAGTGGAGAGCCCTGTGAAACCCTAAATGCAATTCGCTGAGCAGCAAGCCAAGAGTACAGTGCCTTAAATGAACAGATCAAGCTGCCACACAAAACCCACACTTCTGCCACTTGCAAAAAAGCTGGTATAGGCTCTTGGGCACGAGTCTTACTGTCCCTGCTGTGAGATGGCTTAGCAAAGTTACCTTGCCAGCAGTCACTTAAGCTGCCAGTAGTTGGAAAAGAAATGGGATGAAGAGAGTGTTTTCTTCTATCTTGGCCTTACTGAGTTACTGTTAATGTCTCTCTGGAAGCAAACTAGAGAATTAAATACCTTTGTTAATTTTTTTGAGCCAGAATTTAAAGCAAAATACCCTTCACCAAGATATTTAGAGAAAAGCTATTTGGGAGTTAGGAACTATCATGGGATCAATTGTGTCCCCCCAAAATTCATATTCTGGAGTCCTAACCCGGTGCTGCAGATTGTCATTGTATTGGAAATAGGTAAAGTGTTAATTAAGTTCAAATGAGGTCTTTAGGTGGGTCTTAATCCAGTGTGACTGATGTCCTTATAAGAAAATGAGATTAGGATACAGACATACACAGAGGAAAAAAAACAAAAAAACAAAAAAACACCCATGTAGAGACACAAGAAGCTACATAGCCATCTACAAGTCAAAGAGAGAGGCCTGAGAAGAAAGCAATCTTGCAGACACCTTGATCTCAAACTTCTAGCCTCTGGAGCCATGAATTTCCATCATTTAAGGCACCCAGTCTGTGATACTTCATTATGGCAACTCTGGCAAGCTAATATGGGAATAGTTTACAAAAGGTAAAAAAGTCAGATCATGACCTTAAACTCAGGTCTAAAACAGCTTCCCTCTTCAGCATATCCTCCCACACTCATCTAGGTATGATTACTTACATTTTTGGTCTGGACAGGCCATCCCCTGATTGGTTCCAGCTGTGAACCGAACCTGGTACCTAAACACCATATTTGAGTTCTCAATCCACATCTCTGAATTCCAGACCTGCTGGCTGCATTACCCTTGTTAGCCTTCCAAAGTTGGCATCCAGGACTCAGCACCCAGATCCTGCTGTACACTCATAATCCATTGCTACCTCCGCTGAGGGCTAGCTCTGGGTTTGGAATCACAGTTGTATTCTTTGTTCCCCTGACAGTTCCTCAAACCTGGGAAGGGCAATATGGTGGGCAATGTAAGCTCTTTGATTCAGCCATTCTGAAATTCGCCCCACAACAAATTTAAAATGTAAATTGTAAAGTTTACATCATTGTCTGAGCCCCTCAGAGAAAGGAGGACCCTTTACATCCAGAAAATTTTTACAAAGCTGCTCTGTTGCACACAGTACAGATGATCATAGAGGCTACTGGAAGTCACTTGAGAAATGGAATAGGCGGTGAACAATTAGGTTTCTCAGTTTAAAATCAATTCCTTATTGCTCTTAATACCAATCAGAAACTTGTTTACAAAGTGCTATGACGGTAATAATATAAATTGTTGTTTGTTAAATCTTTTTTTCTTTGTTGGACAGTTCAAATCTATTTCCTTAAGATTGTTGGCACTCTTAGTTGTCACTGAAAAAAACTTATTCCTATAAATAAATACGGGTTTTTGTAATATGCTTTTATGCTATTTTCAGAAAAATGAGATAACTATAGACATTTCCACTTTTTATTCAATGTTCAACCCTCATTAGAAGGAAAAGTTGTAGGAAAGGAATAAATTCCTTTTAAAACTTCACATAACTTTCCTTTTGGTCTGTTTCAAATAGTAATGGACCTAGTTAAAACAGGAAGCTCAGGGTGATGGCTGGCTTTATCAAGAATGGTACATGAGCAAAGAAAATTTAAAGAACTTCTTAAATAGCCAAATCTATCTCAAGTGGCTCTTGTGATCTGGAGGGAAGGGAAGCTTTGGTGGGAAAAAGTTGAGAAAGGTTTCTCTTACTCCAAAAGGCTTTCCTAGGTATTGGAGGAAGGGGGAAAAAAATGTACTTTGTTGTGTTATTTATAGAAAATACTTAAATCTAGATATTTCAATTAGTTTTTTAAAGTACAAATTGCTCATCAATGTCTGTTCAAGAATAGAATAATTATATTAGACTTAAGAATTTTATTTTTAAAATCAAGTGAAAAATGACATCTTGGAAAATAGAATTTTTATTTTTATCTTAAAGCAAGCTCAGTGTAGAAGTGCCTGTTTACAAACTTTCTTCATTTAATTGGTTTTCTTAATATGAAATAGTATTTCCAGAACTAATTAAAATTTTATTCTAATGAATATTCAAGACCAAAATATGTTATCTTTGCAGTACAGTATATAGATTTTTAAATCATCCATAAAGGTAATTATATTTTTTTACATTCTTAAAAAGTCATATATTGTTATTGATGCCAAATGGGTTGTTTGCTTTCTCTCAGGCCATGATTGAAGAAGCCATCACCAGAGCAGAATCTTTCTCAGTTATGTATACACCATTTGCAACAAAAATCAGAGCTGATAAAATAGAAAAAGTAAGAGAGGTTTTCACAAAAACTCATCCTGCATATGTGGAATACATCTACACAGGTAATATTCAAGTTGTCAGCTGCTAGTTTATTTCCATTAATAAAATGGGTCATTCTGCTTTGTTTATTGTTTCAGTTTTAGGAGTACATTGCTATTGGTGGTGGGTTTGGGTTTTTTTTTTCATTTTATTGTATTATTTTTTTTTCATCATGATAAGTGTACTTTTTAATCCCCATCACCACTCCATTCTCCCACTCACCTCCCCTCCAGTAGCCAGCAGTTTGTTCTCTATAGTTAAGAGTCTGTTCTCGGTTTGCCTCTCTCTTTTTTTCCCCTTTGCTCATTTGTCTTGTTTCTTCTATTTCACATATGAGTGAAATCATATGGTATTTATCTTTCTCTGACTGACTTATTTCACTTAGCATAACACTGTTTAGCTCCATCCATGTTGTTGCAAATGACAATGTGAGTGTTGCAATGTAAGTGTCATTGCAAGTGACAAGTAAGATTTCACTCTTTTTATGGCTAAGTAATATTCCATTGTATTCTGTATCCATTCATCAATCAGCGAACCCTTGGGCTGTTTCCATAATTTGGCTGTTGTACAAAATGCTGCTATAAACATCAGGGTGCATGTATCCCTTTGTATTTTTGGGATAAATACCCAGTAATGCTATTGTTGGGTTGTAGAGTAGTTATATTTTTAATTTTTTGAAGAAACTCCATACTGTTTTCCAGAGTAGCTGCAGCAGTTTGCATTCCCACCAACAGTGCAAGAGGGCTCTCCTTTCTCCACATCCTTGCCAATGCTTATTGTTTCTTCGATTTTTTTATTTTAACCATTCTGAGAGGTTTGAGGTGATACTTCATTGTAGTTCTGATTTGCATTTCCCCCTGGTGATAAGTGATGTTGAGCATCTTTTCATGTGTCTCTTGGGCATTTTTTGTCTTCTTTGGAGAAATATCTGTCCATGTCTTCTGTTCATTTTTTATCGGAATATTTGTTTTCTGGGTATTGAGTTGTTATCAGTTCTTTATATATTTTGGACACTAACCTTTTACCATATATGTCGTTTGCAAACATCTTCTCCCATTCAGTAGGTTGCCATTCAGTTTTGTAATTGTTTCCTTTACTGTACAGAAAATTTTATTTTTACATAGTTCCAGTAGTTTATTTTTACTTTTATTTCCCTTGCTTCAAGAGACCTATCTAGAAAAAAGCTGCTATAGCCGATGTCAGAGAGATTCCAGCCTATGCTCTCTTGAAGGATTTTTTGTGGTTTCAGGTCTCACATTTAGGTCTTTAATCCCTTTTGAGTTTAATTTTGTGTATGGTAAAATAAAATGATCCAGTGTCATTCCTTTTGCGTATGGCTGTCCAGTTTTCCCAACACCATTTGTTGAAGAGACTGTCTTTTTCTCATTGTATATTGATTTCTCCTTTGTCAAAAATTAATCGACCATATAATTATGGGTTTATTTCTGGATTTTCTATTCCATTCCATTGATCTATGTGTCTATTTCTATGCCAGTATCCTGCTGTATTAATTACTACCGCTTTGTAATACAACTTGAAATCTGGAATTGTGATACTTCCAGTTTTGTGTTTCTTTTTCAAGATTGCTTCAGCTGTTTGGCGTCTTTTATGGTTCCATAAAACTTTTAGGATTGTTTAGGAGGACATTGTTTTAATCTGATGAGTTGAAATGGGAAGTTATTTTAAGGTTTTAGGTAGAACTAATCCTATGGGTCTAGCACAATATTCCTTGTACCATGATGATTCTATGCGTGAAAAGGAGAAACCCTAAGACTTTTTTAAATGAAAAAATAACATGTGATAAAATGCCACCTTTCCCCATACTCTTCATTAGTAAACTAGATGAGTATAGTATTTTCCTAAAGATGGATTTTTTCCAGTGCTATTTCTACTCTCCTTCCATCTCTCTCACACTTCAAACCTCCCTCTTTCCTTATGTTCTTGGATCACTGATATCCCAATGAGATCTGGATGGTCAAGTGTACGTAGAGGACACAACATTAGTGTTATCCTTTTTTCCTCATTTTGTCTTTGGAAGCCACTTGCTTTTATTAATTCATTCAAAATACTTTTTAGTATCTATTATGTGCTAGCTATTATTCTGAATTAAGACAAAGATTTTCTTGTACAAAATTAAGAGTCAATCAACAACTACCATGTTGAGGCGAAATCTCTAGATGCACATACCTAATATCTCATCTTCCTATTAAGGGCCTTTCAGTTACTTTTTTCATGGCTTTGGGGCCAAGTCACTGATTTATATGATTAGTAATGCACTCTGTTAGTGATCACTTTTAAGGTGCCAGGCATTCTACGTTTATTATCTCTTGTTATTCCCAAATCTTATGGAGTAAGATAATTCTTACTTAGAAATAAGAGAACAACAACCAGAGAAAACAAATAGCTTTTCCAAAGATGCACAGCAAATCACTGGTGGCAGGCCTTTGATTTGAACCCATGTCCTTGCCATTGAGCTATACCATTGCCATCTGATAGGAGCAGAGGTGTGATAGAAGCATTAAATTTAGGTTCTATATAGTCCTTGTTTTCTCCATAGTGCCTCAAACTCTGTGGAGGAAAGATATTAAGTAAATCTAACTAGTGATGATTGAATAATGAATCTCTAAAGAACAATGAGAATTTGAGGGCAAGGAAAAGGAAGAGAAAATACAGTGCATGCTATAATGACCATTGATGCTGATTTACTTAGTGTGAGCATTTTGTAAGGAAGTAAATAAAAATGTTTCAGAACTCACATTTTCTGCTAATTGTTATAAATCATTTATTATTTTGTTATGGATATGTTAAGAGTTTTGGGAGGAGTGGCTTTAATAGCACACAAGAGTCATGTCAATCTAGTGGCATGGAAAATGAATCGGATTCAGCTATTTCCATTTCTATTCTTGGATCCATTGGTAATGAAGAGAAATTCATTGAAGATCACCTGTATGACAACTGCTCTACTGGTAAAATGAATTTAGTTATATTTGACCTACTTCACAGAGAAGTCATGAAGATTAATAAACACTTAGGAAGCACTGTTGTCACTGAGAGCTTAAAAACAATAATACCATTAATAATCCAGATTCATGGGGCGCCTGGGTGGCGCAGTCGGTTGGGCGTCCGACTTCAGCCAGGTCACGATCTCGCGGTCCGTGAGTTCGAGCCCCGCGTCGGGCTCTGGGCTGATGGCTCGGAGCCTGGAGCCTGTTTCCGATTCTGTGTCTCCCTCTCTCTCTGCCCCTCCCCCGTTCATGCTCTGTCTCTCTCTGTCCCAAAAATGAATAAACGTTGAAAAAAAAATTAAAAAAAAAATAATAATCCAGATTCATGTCTCATATAACTCCATCAACCTGTTATCAAGATGAATTGTGATCTATTGGCAAGAGATTCATACTAAAGGATCTTATACTTTGGAAAAGATGGTAATTATAAGTTACTAATGATTGTTTCTATTATTTTATAATTACTAATTGCTGGAGTATGACAGTGCTATATAAGAAACTAGAGAGGAAAGACAGCTGCTGGAGGTAGAGAAGGCAGTCTAGAATTTTAAATTTCATTGGGATTGGGTAGGTTCTTTGCTCTGTAGAACCTGTACCTTGGGCGAACAAGGAAGGGTATTGCACTGATGACATTACTTGTCTCTGTTACAAATCAGTAAAGGATCTTCCCCCAAAGTCATTGCTGGAATGACAGTGAAACCATCGTTATTAACTGTATATGCACAGCCTTAGTGGTCTGGCTTCTAAGGTGAGTGAGGACACAAAGCATAGGAATAGGAAAGGTCAAATGTTATCGTTAGCATCTTACAGGTGGTACTAAGTGATTAGGGCAGGCATCCGTAGCCAAAGGTAGTAGCTAGAAAGAGAGTCACACTAAGAGAGTAGCTATTTTGTTTTATTGGCACTTCTCCAAAACCAGGATTTTCCTTTTATCTGCCTTGTAGATGGAATTTAAGAAACTTTTATTCTGCCAAAAATGTATTCAGTTATTTATTTCAACAAATAGCCATACAGCAGTATGACTGGACAATCACAAAGCAGATGTGTGCAGACATGAGGCTTTTTTTCCCCCTACACATATTCATTGTTTGTCTGTCCAGAGCCAATAATATATTCTATCCCATTGCAAAGGAGTCAGTCTCATTCAATCATTTCTAAAATTTAGTCTTTCTCCAGTAACTATTACATCAAATTCACCAGCTTCCTTCCCCTTCCCATGGGATTTTCTTCTCCCCCTGGTCTGGTTTCAACTTTCACATAGCTCAGACATATCCAATATCCAAAGAGGTCAGTAGGCATGTGAAGAAAGTTTCTTTTTTCAAAGTTTGGTGCAGGTTGGCACAGTTGCTGATTACATGGCTAATTCAACTTCAGATAATCTCTGTTGGTTTGAGCAGGACCAGATGAGTTCATTTATGTAACACATTAGGTGATCAAAGGATACATATATGAGTTCCCCATGCTGCCTTTTGGTGTAGATGCTTCTTTATATGTACACCAACCACCCTCACCACATAACTTGGCCCAACCTACAGCCATTCTCTGAGATTCCCTTTCCCTGCCAGAATGCTGGCTTGTAAACCAAGTCACCTTCTGGGTCTTACTCAAGAAATCCCCTTTACTCCACTAAAGACTGAAAGTAATTTTAACCCTCTCTCCAACTTGCTATGCTATTTTTCTATTTCTCTTCTCCCTTTATGCTCCAGAATCCCAAGATCCTCAGGATCAACAATAGAGATGGGTGGTTTGTCATCTATTCATTTAGTCATCAGACATTTATTGGACACATATATTCCAGACACTATTCTAGGGAGTGCTAGAATATACCTGTTTCTAAGAAGGGATCTGATTTTAGTAATTTGTAATTCAGGGCGAATATTGGACTGTATTTTTCCACTCTTTTATAGAATGTTTTCAACTAAAACCTAAGCTCTAATGGTAGAATGGAAGGCTGACTCTAATTAAAATCATGATGGAGGAGAAAACAGACAAGGGAGCAGTTTGGAAAGTGCACTGAAAGTGGCAAGACTAGCTAGATGTTTACCAAACTATTTTCTCCCCATATATGCAACTAGAATACATTTCCAACCTCCCTTACAATTAGGTGAGGCTTGTGACTGAATAATGACCAATAGAATGTGGGCAGAAAAGATGTGGGCCACTTCCAGGCCTGGCCTGTAAAACCCTACATGCAGAACTCTCTTTCCCTGGCTACTGACTGAGTGGATAGGACCATGGAACTGAATAAGCCACAGACAAAAGAAGCTTGGATTCCCTGAATTACCTTGTGGAAGGTCATCCACTGAATACCCACATGAGCAAAAACCAAAATTCTATTGCTTTAGATCACTGAGATTTGGAGGCTTTTGTGTTGGGTGTTTTTCTTTTTTTAATTTTTTTTTAACGTTTATTTATTTTTGAGACAGAGAGAGACAGAGCATGAACGGGGTAGGGTCAGAGAGAGGGAGACACAGAATCTGAAACAGGCTCCAGGCTCTGAGCTGTCAGCACAGAGCCCGATGCGGGGCTCGAACTCACAAACCACGAGTGATCATGACCTGAGCCGAAGTCGGCCGCTTAACCGACTGAGCCACCCAGGCGCCCCTGTGTTGGGTGTTTTTGTTGTTGTTACATTAGGAAGCTTTACTCTAATATGCTGCCTTACATCATAACAGGTAGCAGCTTCTTAGTCCATCTGTAATGCACACAGTAAATTCATGTGAACTCAGTGACTGAATAAACACTCCTTCATTTGCAATCAACTCTACCCTCAGAAACGCTCAGAGATTGTACACATTCTTTCCTATCTCACACTCCCTCATCCTTCCCTGGACAACTACAGGTGAATGCTGTCATACACACATGTTTGTACCCACCCACAGAAAGATCACATTTCAGGAGACTCACTGGGCCCTATGGAAGATAGAACACAATTATATAGTTTTCACTGCAGCAAGAGAAATTTAGGTTATAAGTAAGAATTTCTAAATTACAGAGGTCAACTAAATAAACAATCAACAGATGAAGGTCATAAAATCTATACCTTGAAGATCTTGGATGAGGAGTTTACCTATCAAAGTTTTGCTGGATAAATAGTTATTGTCATTAAAACTTGGAGACTAACACATTTAACTCTCCCAGCAGGGGCTGGCAGACAAACCCCCAGTTCAGAAACTCTGTCCAACTCTAGGTCACCTTCATCAAACCTGATAGTATTGAGTTCATTACTCCTTGGTCACGTGACAGTGCAATGAGCCCAGCAATAGCTGGCAGAGGTGGCGGTAATGAGCGGGAAGGGTTTTCACGATAAAGATTCCCCAGGCAGTGCATTTTTCTCTAGCTAGCCCCCAGTTCATAGTAACCCATGTCAGGGATTCCCACATGAGAAACAGATGGAAAGAGAAAAGCTATAAAAATGAATCCATTTTGAAATGCAAATAGGTATAAATATTTTGAATCTTTTTATTGTATAGACCGACTAAATTAGTGATTTATTGTGAGAAAAAACCCCTTCACCCTCAGTGACAGGTACTAAACTATATTGCCCTTTATAACTTCTACAAGACTGATGAAGGAAGGTTAAAATTAAAATCTGCCTTTTGGGACAACCAGGTTTACATATCCTCGGGAACTTACCGTGCATCTTTTGCTATTTGGGGAATATGGTAAGACCCGCGAAAATCTTAAATCCTTATTGTAATAGAGCTGTATTGTATTATGTTTTACGGAGAAAAAATTACTGAATTTTTAACAGTGTAGCTATCCATTTTTCTTATTTAAGGAAAAATCCAGTTTGATTCATGCAGAGTAGTCAGGGTATATAAAACAAATAATAATTCATCAGCCCCAGAATTATTATGTTTTCATTTATAAAGATTTTGCTTGAGATTTTTACTCATATATTCCAGTGAAATAATGCAATTTTGTATAGTTCTTATTCTTGCATGGTTGTATTTTAATAATAATAAAGTAATACAATAAGCATATCCTGTCTCCTCTTGATGAAAATATCAAGATTTATTTGCTAAATAAATAAATATTCAGTAATGGATCTGTGCTTAGTAATGTTTAATAGAAAAGTTTTCTGGATCAGATATCAATTACTTTAACACTGAGGTGGATAGAGTCATATTTTGTCTTTCCATTGCAATTTAACTCCCAAGAGTAAATATGTATGTTCAGATGAATAATATATTGTTTTAAAATAGACCTTTAAGAATTGCTTTTTACTAAAATTTATAACCCTGTTCTTGTTCAGTCATCATTTACCAGTAAGGATAATACATTCTTATGCTTTCTAAAATAGGAAATAAAAAATTCCTCATTTTATTCTTTCTTCTTTAAAATATTATAATTTTATCATGATCATGAGTTTTCAAGATAAGACTATTTTCCTCTCTGTAATTCACTTTCTCAAATGGAAAAGGTTATAGAATTAAAGAGCTTATATCCCCAGTATTATTATGAAAGTGTTACGACTGTGTTGGTTATAAAGATAATAAATCATCTTGTATTTGTACCACAGAATTCTTGTTAGAAACAGGGAATCATTCCCAAAGTATGTAACTCCCCCATATACAGAGCTAAAGTCTCTGTTCTTAAAATATGAAAATGTTGGTCTTTCCAATGGGAAATGTGGTTTTCTGGCACTACTCTGTCTTCTCAACAAACAGGTCACTTGTCCTTTGCAGTAGCAGGTTACGGCACTGTTTGCTTCTGGTCTCCATCATCTACTGTTACCTTTCACGATTGCATTTTTCCTGGACTTCTCTGGAACTATATAATATATCCTCCATAGTATATTTTCTTATAGGATCTGACTGAAGACAGACAGAATGGCATTTAAAGAAATGCCATTTAATAATCCAAAAATAAGTGCAAGTAATGTAAATTTTTACTGCAGCTTCTCAAGAAAAACCAATGAGTTAGGGCAAGATGGAGCTCTTGGAATGGGATACATGGCAGGAAGCAGGTATTACAGGTACTGTATCCATAATGCTCTGCAAAACGCATAACACATACACATACGTGCGCGTGTGCGCACACACACACACACACACACACACACACACACTTATATGGCAGCTTCTCTCCAAGTCTCTTTCCTACTCTAAGCTCTCCAAATACTCTCCTCAAATTTATTCCCTAATAAACAGATAAGTAGTTCCTTTCCAGTGTTAATCTCTAGGAATATTGTGAATGAGATAGCTGATCCTGTTTAATTCTAACAAATATATAAAAATTTATAAAACACACTTTTTGTATTAATCTCGCGGCTTTATCATCCATCTCTTACTTTTCCTTTTGATGTGTTTTCCTCAAGCATTCTTTTACACTTTTTCTTATGTCGTATGTATTTATGTAAGGCAAGTCATTACACTTCTACCTTGGGATATAAACAAACAAATATATAGATTACCAATCCAGATAATAAGGGAAATTGAGGTTTTCAGATTGTGTAAGACTTTATTATGCATTCTTAGTTAACTACCCAAAAGTCACTTTCTATAAGATGTAGAATCTAACCAAAAATGAAAAAGTAATAATTATGATATAGATCAAGACAAATTATGCTAATATACATTTAAGTTCAATTATTGGTAATAATGTCATAATATTATCATAATAATGGCATCACCAAGATGCATTCAATTTTGCTATCTTTGTAGTAGCTGTAAAAATTAATTCCTAATCCTCAAACTGTTGTGTCTTAAGTAAGGAAAATATTCTTCCCAGATAGCTAACTTGAAGAATTTATGACTGTCTTGCATCTCAGCTATAATATTTTAAGGATTCCACAGTATTTAGAAATGTACAAACTACTAGTTAAATCCCTATATCAGAAATCTTTGGTTTCAAGTGGTAGGAATCACAGCTCAAACTGACTTCATTATATTTAAATTTTAAAGGAGGAGAGGGAGGCATGGAACAATTGATTTGTATTATTGAAAGACCCACAGGTGGCACTGCCTTTAAATACAGCTTAATCCAACAGCTCATTCACTGCTCTGTTTTCTGCAGTCAGCTTTACTCTCAAGTTCTGCCTGCTATCCCACTTCCTGTACCATACTTTCAAATGCTAAGATCTTGAGTAATAGCAAAATGCTCAAATGTCATTAGAGATCTCAAATCACACTGTTCTGAAGAACAGTGAGTGCCTCTTCCACACAATTCCTGAGACTTGCTCTTTCTCATTAGCCCAAATTGCACTTATGCTTATAATTGAACCAAAACTGAGCTCAGAGTAATGCCGTGGATTGACTGGTCTGCATCAGTTAGGTCACACTTTTAGAGCAAGTAGAGATTGAGGGAATTCTCCAAGGGGGGGGAAAAAAAGAGGAGGAGGGAACGCATAGTAGGTAACCAACCAACCAATGGCCATTCCAATTCTCATATAGAGCAAAAATATAGCTGTTTATGGGAATTATAACAACATTGTATTATTTCACTGATCATAAGTCTAGTAAATATTGATAGGATAGCAGTATGTTTAATATTTGTATTGTCTCAAATCTACTTTGGTGGGGATGGAATTAAGGAGCTTCCCCAGAATACAATACAGCAGATTGAACATAAAACTTTGGAATCAACATGAATTTCAAGTGAAATAGAAATGAACTATACATAAAAATCCTGTGGAATTATTTATTTCTCTAAGTGTATATATGGGTTATGAGAAGAAACTTAAAAATACAAAGATTGGTTTTGGAGAAGTAGACCAGAAGTCTGAAGTGAGAATTAAGAATCTTAGGAATGGAAACCAATTTTTTACACTTACATCTAGAACTCTGAAATTATAATGAAGGTCAACGGGAAAATGTAATTTATTATACAAGGATTCATTATATATATATAGCTTTCTCACACATGGAATGCAAAAATCACAATATGCTATGTTTTTAAAAGTAGAAACTGTTTTATTATTTATGGGGGGCAATAATGATAACTTAGCTGTAAAGTTGCTGCCTTTTGCTATTTTCTTGCTGATGTGAATTTGTGGATAACTTCCAAGATAGAAGTATTGGCATTAAAAGGAGTACAAGATAAAACTCAGAAAATGGTTGGGAAAGAACTAATGACAAAGTGTTGGCATTACGAAGGCACTGTAGAAGTTAAACTCTGAAACTGATCAGTAAAAAGAAGTCATATAAAACTGACATGGTCCCATCTCATACTGAGCAATTGGGACCTTTAGAAATGAGATTTCACTCTAACCCAAAATGTCAGAACATTTTGTTATGGACAAAGGGCAGAGAAATGACATAGACACCAGAAAATAGAGAAGGAAATGAAACTTAGAGAAAGGTGGTGATAGAACACTAACAGATTTGCGTATTTCTCAAAGAGTTTTTAAACTTCTTAAGCTTTTTCTTTAAAAAAATTTTTTTTTTTTGCTTTGAAAAGCAAAGGGATAAAGGGATAAAGCTATCCCTCATATATATAGATGAGTCTGCTGATCTACAATCAGTAGTTCATGTTTGCACAGATGCTTTTCTGGTGGTTCTGACAGTTTCACTAAGTCAGACTCTATTAATCCAGTCCTCTTCTGTAGCTATGACTTCATATTTCCCTGAGAACAAGCTGCAGCCAGGGTACAACCTGAATATGAAACTAATTTTTCCATCCAGGAAAAGCTGGTTTGTTCATTTGAGCATCTATTTCATTGGATTATTTGATGCTGGTTATCTTACTTCACTCATCCTCCGTACGTTGAACAGAAACCACTTAAGGTTTAGGTAAAATAAAGAACAAAGGCTGTGACAAAGAAATAAGTCATATCTCAGAAGCTCTGAACATTTTATTTGTTCTTTTTGAAGTTATTTTTTTAAAAAAAAAAGATTTTTTCTGAAGTTTTCTTTTTTACCATTAAAAATTCAGGATTTGGAAAAGTTTGTTTTTAGATTCAAATATTGATGGACACCCACTAGATGCTTGGGGCATGAACATAACTTGAAGATGTCATTCTCAAGAGGATTAAAACCTGTTAAAGAGATAAGACATACCCCCCATGAAACCTTAAGAGACTCTAGAGTGAATAGTATAGATTTCTTTAAGAGTTTGAAGGGGGATACTGAAATATTCAGGAGACTCTTCATGGACAGGGTGGGACTTAAATTAGGTACATCTGGAAGGATAGTCATTTACAATATGAGAGAGAATATGTAAGTGTTTCTTGGTGGAAAGAACTTTTCTGAACAAAGAGAAGTTCAGAAGCAGGAAAAGCACAGGCTGGTACAAGTTAGTGAAATCAGCAGAGCTGATGATTAAGGTTTATACTGGAAAAAATGTAGGAATTAGGTACAGATTGTGAAACAGATGCACACAGTTGAGAGGCTTGAATACCAGGAAAGAAGTCACTGAAGTTCCTGAGGAAGGATGTGACAACCACAAAGGCGATGTTCCAGAAATATTCATTGGGTGCTGGTGTGGAGATATATTGGCATGAAATGATACTGGTGGCAGTGACGTTGGTTGGGAAACGTTTTCTGTAATCCAGATGTTATGATCATAAATCTGACCAGGGCGGTAGCAATGGTTATGCTAAGAAAGGAGTTAATATGAGATGTATTACAATGGCCAAATTTAATTAGTTTTGAGACTCACTAAATGTCAGGGAATAGGAGGAAAGAAAAGTCAATGATAGCTTCCAGATTTTAAACCCAAATAATTGGGTGAATAATAGTTATCCTTATAACACGTTGGTGAAAAGCAGGGAAGAAGGAAGTCGTGGTGATTATAAAAATCACTTTTGAAGAATGTATTTGCTGCATTGTTGGTGGTAATTTCTATAAGGATGAGCAAATAGCAATGTCCCAGGAGGCATTTGGAAACGCTGTGTTTGAATTGGGTGGAGATTTTCAGGTAAGACTATACTTTCCATCCCTAATGTTTTATTTAGCAGTAATCGCTAAAGCCACCAGAATAGAGACCAGCCCCCTGCCGCCAAGACTGTACGTATGAAGAACTTATCAGTGATCCAAGGACAGCTTGGAAGACCACTGAATGAGAAGGCAGGAAGAGCAAGGGAGAAAAAGCAATCAGGAGGTGTGTGTGTGTGTGTGTGTGTGTGTGTGTGTGTGTGTGTGTGTAGGAGAGAGGAGGAAACAGAGACAGACAGACAGACAGATAAGACAGGTAGAAAGAGAAGAGACTGTCACTGAACTCCAGGAAGGTGACTTGGAGAAGAAGAAGGAGGGAAACAGTACAGAAGGTCAAACTGCATGAATAACTTGAAGACCTGAAAACATGAATAACACTGAAGACCAGCCTTCTGTGGTACAATAAAAGGTTCTTGATAAAGGGCAAACTTTATCCTCTTTTGCTGAGGTTAGACATCTTTCAAAAAGAATTGAAAGATTTTGTTTTTGCAAGAAACTTAATCTGCATAAACTATGTTTGATATTCTTTTTTAAAGCATTCACTTTCCTAATGGTAAAAATTTGGAACTGCATCATACCTGAAAAACTGATTTTTTAATAATAAATTTGGTCATAATCATCTAAATTTCACCTCTAATTGTGATAAATTGTAAAAGAATGCATTAATGGATTTATTTCTCGTGTTTTCTTCTGGAATGACAGAAGCAAAGTGAACATTTTTAATCAGTTCAACTTTCCTACCAAAGAACAATACAATCTGGTTAACTTTCATATCCATCAGGGGCACAGGGCTTTTCGGACGTAGGTAGAGGTTTATGAGCATAAAATTGAGAACAATTAGCACTCAAATTAATGTTACATGAGATTCAACATCTGGTAAGTATGTCGTCATTTTGGGTCATAGACCACCTGCTAGGCTAAATGTTCATACAACTGCAATTTACTCTGCATACAAATGGAATAAGAATGATACTTTAAAAAAAATTTTTTTTCCAAATTTCACAGTTTGAATGTAGGAGCCTCTCATGTCTTAAAACTTCAACTAGAAGTTCATAATAGATGGAACACATGAGATAAAACAGGGGATTGAAAGGAACAGAAGATACTTTTATTTTTGCAAGCATATTTTATGATAAATTAGCTATATTGCTAACATTAGTTTCACTATTCAATCTAATCACTGCCACTATCAGTGCCATTCTCCTCTTTATCCACCAAATATTTAAGAGCAAGTAGAGGTCAACCTTTCAAACTCCCCATTTATTTATGTAATTGAGCCCTCAAACATCTGGCTGCTTCTGGAAATAGAGCTGCACCAGAAAATGACAAATCTCAAGATGCCTCTTGCAAGCCTACTGCCAACACCAGCCCATGCACAGCATACCCTAATCACTTCTGAACTTTGGCACTCTGGAGCCTCCTATCATTTCTATCAATGTAGGCCTTAAAGCTTTAAAGGTGTCCTGCCAGGAACCCCCTCTGAGCTGGAAGCAGGTGCTGACAGGAAGTTTCAGCCCTGGGATCCAGAAGCTTCTATGTCTAGATATACTCTGGGTTTGTGTGGAGGTCAGAGCAGACATAAAGCCTATCCACACCTATTCAGGGGGCCTCTTGCCCTCCAAAGGTACCCAAGAAGCCAAGGACGTCTCCATGGAACAGACCCCAACATCATCCCCAGCATGGCCTGAAGGTCTCAGGCCTTGTAAGTCAGGGAGCAAAACCAAGTTAAAGAGCAAACTGTAGCCAAAGATCACATACCTTCTGGCCTTGATCTCCAGAGTATGCTAATTCCTGAAAATGCTGACAGTTTATAAATTTAGGCATCTTATAGAATGCTAAATGATGACCACAATCGAAATAAACATGAGGGACACCGAGGTGGCTCAGCTGGTTAAGCATCCAACTTCAGCTCAGGTCATGATCTCATGGTTAGTGAGTTCAAGCCCCGCATCAGGCTCTGTGCTGACAGTTGGGAGCCTGGAGCCTGCTTCAGATTCTGTGTCTCCCTCTCTGTTCCTCTCCCACTTTTGCTCTGTCTCTCTCTGTCTCCCAAAAGTAAATAAGTGTTAAATTTTTTTTTTTAAATATGATGATCATATATCAGAAGGGTGAGTTAGTGTCCTTTTTGTTTTTACTTAGTTGCCTTTCTACATGATCAGGTTCTTGGCCACTTCAGCCAAACTGGTGAACTCTTCCCTTACTATATACAACTAGACAGTATTAGGCTGGAAGCAGAAGATGTGCCTGTGGTTATCTACAGATTTCAAAAGCAAGGAAACTTCCTGCATCTTTGAAGTTTAAATGCAAAAATCACAATTTTTACCTTGCTTAGAGAAACAAGACAGTCTTTAAAAAAGAAGCAGTTTGTGATTCAAACACCAACTAAAGAGCCGTGTTGGGGCGCCTGGGTGGCGCAGTCGGTTGAGCGTCCGACTTCAGCCAGGTCATGATCTCGCGGTCCGTGAGTTCGAGCCCCGCATCAGGCTCTGGGCTGATGGCTCAGAGCCTGGAGCCTGTTTCCGATTCTGTGTCTCCCTCTCCCTGCCCCTCCCCCGTTCATGCTCTGTCTCTCTCTGTCCCAAAAAGAAATAAACGTTGAAAAAAAAAATTAAAAAAAATAAATAAAGAGCCGTGTTAAATCTGCATGTTAAAGCACCTAAAAGTTACTCTATTAGTTCTGAGAACTCTGTGCTTGCTGTGTACTTTTCTAGATAGAGTAGGAAATGTCCTATCTAGAATCATGTCTATTAAAACCATCTATTTATTGGCATTGCCGTGCTTCTGTAACATGCTTCCCATTGATTCTTAGAATAATGATTATTGTCATGGCTCCATTGTCATGGGGATAGTTTTAAGAGTTAAGTTTTGATGTCCAGCTGCCTGACTTTCAATTCTGATGGCTCCATTTGCTCCCTGTGTGATCCTAGGCAAGTTTGCAAACTCTTCTTGAAGCTTTGGTTTTGTCGTCTGCAAGGTGAGCATCATAATAGGCCCACCTACATAGTTGTTGAGTGAAAAGGATAATCCTGGAAAAGTGTATAGCACAGAAGTGCCAGATAAATGTTGACTCTCAATAACATCAAGGGATTACCTGATCTTGAGTCACCAAAGAAAGACTGAAGCATGTCTAATATATTTTGTTCTGTGTTTGTGTTTAAAAGATATTTTGTGATATTTTGGTTTTTTCAATAAGCATACATGTTAACTTTCTGTTTGACAGCCATGCTTTATTTGATTAACCAAACATGTCAAAGAGCTTTGAAAAATTGTTGGTCTGTGGAAGGGTTTAAGGTGACTATTGCATGTAGGGTGTAGAACGGGTTACGGTCATGCGGGTGGGTAGTTGGTGTTCCAGGCTCCAAACAGAACAGCTCTACTTTTATCAACTTTAAATATTGGGGTCCTCAAAAGATACAGGAGTTCTGATTCATAGGGGCGTATATACCCCAATGTTTATACGAATGTTTCAACAAAGCCAAATTATGGAAAGAGCCTAAATGTCCATCAACCGATGAATGGATAAAGATGTGGTTTATATACACAATGGAATACTACTTGGCAATGAGAAAGAATGAAATCCTGCCATTTGCAGCAACGTTGATGGAACTGGAGAGTATTATGCAAAGTGAAGTCAGTCAGAGAAAGATAGATATCATATGTTTTCACTCATGTGTGAAACTTGAGAAACTTAACAGAAGACCATGGGGGAAGGGAAGAGGAAAAAAAATAGTTAGAGGGAGGGAGGCAAACCATAAGGGACTCTTAAATACAGAGAACAAACTGAGGGTTGATGGGGGGGAGGGTAGAGAAGAAGAGGGGTGATGGGCATTGAGGAGGGCACTTGTTGGGATGAGCGCTGGGTGTTGTAGGTAAGCGATGAATCATGGGAATCTACTCCCCAAACCAAGAGCACACTTTACACACTGTAATGTTAGCCAACTTGACAATAAATTATATTTAAAACATATATGTATACTGGGCTTCTCAGTAAATTTTAGTTTGAACAAAGGGTTCTGCAGCTAAAATAGGAATGGAGTATGCCAGAGAGGGTGGATAAAAACATTCATGGTTTCTGTATCTATTATTTTTAAAGGCATATTACAGATAAATAATGAAGGCTGTATTTGAATCTTTACCATTTCAGTTCTGATTCTACATTAAAAACTGACCTTTAACCAAATCATAACTGAAGGATATTTGAATTGCATCATTTTCCCTTTCTGGCAGTGTTAAGTCAGGAGAGCTCATTAAACCCTCTGTTCATCATTCTTCATTTGTGAAGTCTATTACAATTAACCAAAGCGTTATCACTCAGAATGGAAATGATTTAAGTGAATCTGGCCACCAAGACCCCATAGTTGACATTTGTCCATATCTCAAAAGTAATCCAGAGCCAAGCAAGCCTAAAGCAGAGTGCAGGGGTTAGGTCCACGGTCTCTGCAGTCAGACTGCCAAGGATGAATCCCGCTTTGTCCACTTACAGGCTGTGTTCTTGTGTAAGTCACATCCTATCTGTGTCCCTCAACTGTCTGTTCACAAAATGGGGACAATAGCACCAATTTTGTAAAGCTATCATGAGGATTTAAAAAGACAATGTGCACAAAGCAAGGGAAGGTAGAAAATAAGTACTCAGTAAATATTAGTTCTCATGGTCATTAAGTATATGAGTTTGTTTTGCAACCATTTTCATGACACTTGAATTATTTCCAAGTCTAATTACAAAAATCAGTATATTTGTCATTTCAAATTTTCTTCAACTACAGGAGGGATGGTAACTAAATTAATTAGTCTTATATTTTAATTCTCACTTGGCAATTTTTCTTTCCTTTCATATAACGTCATTTCTTTAAATATTAAACTATGAACAGAAAAATCAAATTCTCTTGAAAAGAGTACACAGAAAAATATTAAGCCTGCAGGCTCGTCCTGAACTTTCTATTATTTTGAATGGAAGGAGATCCATGTAATCTAACCATATTTTACTACTATGCTCTGTGTATGTTTATATTTTTTAAAAAGCATAAATAATGAAATACATACCATAATAAAATTTTGATATATCATGCATTTGACATTTTGATGCATATACTTCTACTGTGCCTCTAATATTTGTATTTATAATGCCTTCCAAGTACAATTCCTGAAATTTAGGGGGAAAATACCCTTTGATATCAAAGCCTTTAGTTCATTTCCTATTGTATTTCAGATCTTCAAGGAGTCCACATGTTGCCTCAGACAGTTGACTGGTCATCTTTTCCTCCCCAACAATACCTCTTGACTCTTGGGTTCAAAAACAAAGAAGATGGAAAATTTTTGGAAAAACTATCAAGTAGGAAGCTGCCTACATTTACAGGTAAATCACATGGACTTATTATTATCCTTCAATGCTGTTCTAAGGCAGGAACTGTGCATTCTTCAGCAAATCTTATTCATCACAAGGCCTAGCATATAGTAGTGCTAGACCCCAAAAAATGTTTGTTGGGTAATTATTAACTCGTTCCAGTCTTCTTTGTGGATTAGTTAACAATACCTGGGATTCAGACTCCCCCAAGACCAATGCAGTTATAGAGTGCCTGCCTCCCTCACTCCAACCAACTCACCCCTATAGCACTAAACATAAAGTGCCTAAACATAAAGCACTTAAAGAATACAAGTTTTTGTTCTTATCAGTTAGCAAATGTAGAAGGAAATTATCCGACAAAAGTATTATGCAAAATAAAAAATATAGCCAATGACAACTTTAAATCACTTGGATTATCTGCTTTTGTACTGATATTTGTTCCATTCTTATGTAATTAACCGAGAGCTTAGATCTCCTGAAGAGTATTACAGTTAAATGGTATTCAGTAATTCTAGTTGAAACTTTCAAAAATGAAGAAAATATTCACATGGAGTCGAAGTCTCAGATTTGTGGGCAGAATTCATGACCAGGTTAAATTTATTCCTTCAGCTCTACCCACATAATTAAGGATTTGTGTTTTATCTGGCACTCTATCCTCCGAGGTTTATCTCAACTTCAAGCCACATTCAAAGTCAATGGGATCTGCACACTTGAATAATACCTGGGAGGAACAAGACAAGAATCGGACACATTTATGACAACATTTTTTCACAAGTCAGGAAAAACACTCTGCAGAGAGAGATGAATTGTTATAGGCTGTCTCTTAGATCTCTCAATCAGGAAACACAACAAAATGAATAAATGATAGTCTGGAAAGGGCAATGTCTCCTCTGCCTTTCTCCTCATAGATCTTTCATTGTTATGCATGTAGTCTAGGGATGGTACTAGTTTCTACACTAAAGATTTCATATCTATTAACGTTGAGATATCTGTATATAGCTTGCTAAAGAAAGCATTTTTGAAATGAAAGTCTGGAAAAATAGTATAAAAGTTTACTGTTACAATTTTTAGAACATAAAACTCCCTTCGGTCTGCTGACCAAAGAAGACACAGTGAGGCACATGGAGACAATGGGGAAGCGGATCTTGCCAATACTGGATTTTATTAGAAGCACCCAATTGAATGTAGGTATATGAGTGTCTTATATTTGTCCAAAGCACAAATTTTAGACAATTCCAGAAGTATGGAAAGTTTATGGTGCAAATATTGCAAATATTGGAAGATTTCAGAAGCATTCATGGTAAATCTCATCTGCAAAACCAAGTAAAGTTTAGCTGATGATTTGAATTGTTTTAATATATTTTAAAACAAAAACCACACTGAGATACCACCTCACGCCAGTCACAGTGGCTAAAATGAACAAATCAGGAGACTATAGATGCTGGAGAGGATGTAGAGAAACAGGAACTCTCTTGCACTTTGGTGGGAATGCAAACTGGTGCATCCACTCTGGAAAACAGTGTGGAGGTTCCTCAAAAAATTAAAAATAGACCTACCCTATACCCAGCAGTAGCACTGCTAGGAATTTACCCAAGGGATACAGGAGTGCTGATGCATAGGGGCACTTGTACCCCAATGTTTACAGCAGCACTCTCAACAATAGCCAAATTATGGAAAGAGCCTAAATGTCCATCAGCTGATGAATGAATAAAGAAATTGTGGTTTATATACACAATGGAATACTACAGGGCAATGAGAAAGAATGAAATCTGGCCTTTTGTAGCAACGTGGATGGAACTGGAGAGTGTTATGCTAAGTGAAATAAGTCACACAGAGAAAGACAGATACCATATGTTTCCACTCTTATGTGGATCCTGAGAAACTTAACAGAAGACCATAGGGGAGGGGAAGAAAACAAAGAACAGTTAGAGAGGGAGGGAGCCAAACCATAAGAGACTCTTAAAAACTGAGAATAAACTGAGGGTTGATGGGGGGGTGGGAGGGAGGGGAGGGTGGGTAATGGGCACTGAGGAGGGCACCTGTTGGGATGAGGACTGGGTGTTGTATGGAAACCAATTTGACAATAAATTTCATATTTTAAAGAAACATATGTATATGTATGTGTATATATATATATACATACACACACACACATATATACACATATATATACATATGTATATATGTTTTAAAATATATATATACACACACACATATATACACATATATATATATACATATATATATATATAACAAATTCTGGAAATTGCATAGTGTAGCATTGCAATATGTTTTAATATATATATATATATATATATATATACACACACACACACACACATATATACACATATATATGTATATATATGTGTGTGTGTGTGTGTATATATATATATATTTTTTTTTTTTAAACATATTGCAATGCTACACTATGCAATTTCCAGAATTTGTTAGGCTAGTGTCTCTTTAAAGAGATTTTTCTTTGTGCCTTCCTGATATCTAATTCAAGTTTGCAGTACATTTGTCACTTCAAATCAGCAACACATTTTTAGTGAACACAGTGTTTCCCTACTTCATATATTGAGCTATTATACATAACTATTTTGTTACGTACACAAGAATTTGGAATTTTCAAGCTAGTGCCTCTGCACCACACTTCTAAATTGGATACTACCCTAAGAGTTGGCAATTGATCTTTGTACACCCCTAAGGTAAGTTTTCTGATCCAGGGAAAATTTGCCCTTTCTACTTTTCAGTGTTAAAAAGCCCAAAATAAGACCTGAATTATGCTGTACTGTTTTACAAAATGTAAGCCATTATGCTGAAAGTTCATAAAGGGAACTTCCCATTAACAGGCTATAAAGACTACAGATTTTCCCCTTTTAAAATATTTTTCAAAAGGCCTAGAAGCTGGAAATTTTGAAGAATTTTTTTTTTGTGGCTTTTGTATTACATCATTGATTTGATGTTCTTACCTTACAAGGGGAACCAAGGGGGTCATCACAAACAGCTACTTAACATCTGTTCAGCAGTTTATCTGCTCAATAACATTATTCAGCATTTTTAAAAAGCTATAAAACCCCTAATCTATTTGCACAATTTGTAATTCTATGCATTACAAATACAAAAGCACATTTTTACTGATTTTCCTACCACATAGCTCCTTCCACTCAATTATCTCTCCTATATTTCTACTAAGAAGAAATCCAGGAGTGCCTGGGTGGTTCAGCCGGTTAAGCGTCTGACTGTGGCTCAAGTCATGATATCACGGCTCATGAGTTTGAGCCCCACATTGGGCTCTGTGCTGACAGCTCAGAGCCTGGAGCCTGCTTCAGATTCTGTGTCTCCCTCTCTCTCTGCCCCTCCCCCACCCACACTCTGTTTCTCTCTCTCGAAAATAAACAAACATTAAAAAATTAGAAGAAGAAGAAGAAGAAGAAGAAGAAGAAGAAGAAGAAGAAGAAGAGGAGGAGGAGGAGGAGGAGGAGGAAGAAGAAATCCATTTCCATTTTCTCACAGTTCTAGAGGCTAGAAATCCAAGATCAGGGTGCCACATGCTCAAGTTCTGATGAAGTCCCTCTTCCTGGCTTGCAATCGGCCACCTTCTATCTGTGCGGTCACGTGGCAGACAGTAAGCTCTCTGGTGTCTCTTCATATAAGAGCATCAATCCTATCACGAGGCTTCTACCTTAATGACTTTGTCTAATTCCAAAGGCCCCATCACTATACCATCACACCCAGGATTAGGATTTCAATATATGAATTTGGATGGGTGGATACAAACTTTCAGTTTATAGCAATCTCATTGGCTCTACCACAAATTTTAGGTCCTGTTCTCCAGTTTACCCTCTATCATAACCTCCTCCAGCCATACACACACCATCACCAACCTCGGTTAGAGACCCACGTACATCATCCTTGTCATCACCAGACCCTTGCAAGCAGTGGAATCTTTGCTAACAAAAACCATCACCATACAGCATTATTTCACCTCTTCAGTTCATGGTCAGCCTAGCAGAGCCATGGTTAGCTTAGCAGAGCTGAAAGTTGTGGAAGTGATCTCTTGGTGCCCTGGCTCTTTGGGGCAACAGTGGCCATACCTTATTACTTGTCAGGGCACTGGCCACATCACCTCTTGCCAGTTCATATCTCACAGTGTGTTGTGTATGCACTTTGGGCCTATCTAGACATCACACACTTTTTAAATATTCTTCACTCATTTTCTTCTCACGTTTCAAAGGGCATTCTATCCACTTATAAATTTGTATGCGCATGTATCTTCATGTGTCCATAAAGGATATTTGAAAACCACAACTAAAATTCTTAGCATCGAAATAATCCCTCAGTCTTCTTTAAAATAAGTCAGCACCACTTTGCTACGTGCAAGGCATTTTATCAACATTTCTAGGTTAACTCTATGGGAAATGGAATCTTCCAAAATAGTTTTTAGAAGATTATCTCAAATATGGATGCAATGGAATTGAAGCAAGTGAGCCAGAAGGTACCCAGGAACCACAAGTATATCCAAATATTGGCCTCTAGGCTTTTTCTTGTATGTCCAACTACAGCTTCATAAAGCAGGACTGAATAAAATTGGCTGCGAAGGTAACCTAGCTTAATGAAGCAAGTAATGAGTTGGTAAGTAGAAATTATTGCTACATTGTGCCATTAACTGTGACCCAAGAAACACTCAACAGTGTTTTTAAGATTCCCTGAAGTATGTGTTTTTTTTCTTGTCACATATCAAATGCTGTCCACTTGAATGTTTAGGTATTGCATTGTTCATATTAGTTGTTACCCTCACTTGTGACACCTACAGATGAAGACTTTGGTCCAAGGCTATGCTTTGTGTAACCCTAGGGCAAGTCGCTTAACCTCTGAGCTATTTTTTCTCATTTATTAAATACGCTGATATCTGCTAGGCCCACCTCACAGAGTTGTTGGAGACCAAAAGTACATAATCCATGTTGAAACACTTTGTAAAGCAGTACAAATTTCAGGATTTTAAATTATTTGTATTGGTTTTAGTTTGTTTTGACAAAGGACAGTTTGATAGACCTTTGTTTTTCTTTATGCAAGCTGTATACTTGGAAATTATATGTTCCTCTAAAATGATTGTGTGAGTGTCCTACAGATTTCTAACTTTTTTCCTTAGATCACTAATGTGCTCAGATCTATTCACAAAGGCAGGATTACAAGTGTCATCTCCAGCCATGGAGTGAATCTACTCACCACAGTAGGGCTTCCCAGGGAACATGAATTTTCATCTCTTGCCACCAGACGGTAGAAGGAGACAAGGACATTCCTGGTTTTCTGTGTGTCAGGCCACACTCTGACCCCAGTTTCCTTATCTTTATAGATTCCTTTACTAGGCATACAACAATAACACATGGCCAAACAAGAATGATTCTGGTACCGTAAGAGTTATAATCTAAAATATTCTACCACCTTCCTACCCGGTGGCTCTTAATCCCATTTAACATCAACCCCACTCAACCAGTAGCTCTGCTCTAATGGTATTTTTCCTTCTCTGGATCCTTGTCCTAATTATTTCACATGCTACCATATGCCATTGTGCTTTTCCATTCATTAACTTTATTGGCTGCTGTCAGTTTCAAACCTTATGTACTGTGCTTCCTGGGCTAAATGTTAAAGAGTTAAAATAATAAAATCTCTCGCCATGCATGAAGCCTTCTTCACAGCCTGACTTGCCAAAAAATGACCTAACCATGTTTTAATACCTCATTAATTTTACTTTTAATTTCCTCCAAGTGAAGCATAAAAAACATTTACATATACACATTTGAAATGAACAATGATAGGCGTTTTCTACCCCTTTTTTGCAATTAATGATTCTACACGTATGTCGAATGGAAATATATTTACTTAGGTTCTGCTTTCTGATGGTATTATATACTACCACTTACTTGCCAAACATTTAACCATACCTGCTGTTAAATCTAGGCAATTCTCGGACTGAAGCTTTCATTTGCACTTGATATTTACCTAACCTTCATTGTACCTGTATGAGGTTTTAGCTTCAGTCTTGGCCACTTTATTACACTCTTTCCACCAGCTAAGGACACTTTTGATCACTCCTGAAGTCTCATTGGGAGGGCTACTTTCCCTTTAGATTTAGCTTTTGGTAACATTAGATGTTTAACCTAATTCCTTCATGTTTCATTATTTCCTTTATTTTCTTAAAGAAACAGCATTAAAACATTCCTCCTGGCGTTAGATATCAATTTGTATCTCTTTTTCACTATGTCTCTCAAAAACCCGCATCTTGTATAGGTAAAATATTAACTTATAGTCCCCTGATAACTAAATTGCATTGGCTTAAGGTAGTGGGGGAGGATAGGTAACGATTAGCAGTCAACTATGCTCTCTCCCTAGAATCTGATTTCTATGGAGCGCTTCCTGTTTTGCTATGCATCCAACAATCAAGCTAACAAAGCACCATTGCCTTCCACTATTTTTATTTTCCTGATGTTTTGGAAAATTACACTGATAGATTATGTTCCCGAGCAGACTGCTGTTGTTTCTGCTCTTTGGAGTTGAGTCACTACACCACTTTCCTACAATGAGCCCCATTGTTTATTTTAAAGAAGAACAAAGAAAGCAATTTTTCTTCAGAAAGAAAACAGTTTCTCCTGCAACTTGCTTTCCTCTATTTGACAGTGTCCCATTGTTTAGCTACATGTTTAAACTAAATGGGTAAGCTAGCTATTTTGTCAAGTCAGAGAAGGGATCCCAAATCCACAATTGCAATCATCACTCCTATAAGCTCACAGGTTTTCAGATAAATGATTAATCAGGAAAAACAAATTAGAAGAGATAGAAGGGCATTAGTCAAATGGCACAGATAAGTGTTAGGGAGGCATATACAGCATATACAATGTAATGCTCCTCAACCTTCCTATACTACCAAGATGCTAGAAGAGTGCCAACTTCTAGAGGTCAGTGTCCATCAAAACACGAATGTGACATTTCAGAAAGAACTGCTTTCCACATGCAAGTTGAAATTCAGATGCTCTTTAGTAACGCTAGTTTCTAATAATTTTTCTTTTTAGAAGAGATTCTATTTTAAGAAGAAAAAATCATGTCTGCCTTCTCTAATGTCTGGAGAGAAAAATCTGTTCTATAAACATACACAAACTAAAATAGTCTTTGTTCAAATATTAGGCTTTAAAATGGTGGTTTGTTCAACTTCAACTTGAGATATTTGAATATGGGGGGGAACCTAGCTAAAAATCATATTTCTAGGGCAACATATCAAGAGATAGTGATTCACCTTGTAAGGCCCAGTACTCTGCACAGTTAACAAAACTTCATGATTCCTGTACAGGTGGTCAAGGAGGAACCCTGTTATAAAGAAAGACCAGTCATCCAGACTTCCTCTTCTGAGCACCAGGATGTGGAATACAGTTGCCAAACTATATCTTCTTGTGACTTCCCACTTCTTATCACCCTCCAAACACAGCAGAAACTCAAAGCTTTTCTATTAACCCTTAGATACCCCTCTGTCCCCTTTTTCCTAAATATAAATGAGAATTTTGTGATGTTTTATTTTTCCCATCAAGCATTACAATTTGTATTAGAAGTTTTAGAGAAGGTCATGTCTCCTGTTTTATGGCTGACTGGCACACCTTATTAAAAGTGTGCCCCATTTTTAAGAAAGCCCAAAATACCAATAGATTCATGGGGGAGGGGTTGGCCCTTACAAATGTGTACATAGCCTATTTCAGGATGGATTGTGTCAGT
The DNA here is from genome assembly GCF_018350155.1 of Leopardus geoffroyi. NCBI lineage: Eukaryota > Metazoa > Chordata > Mammalia > Carnivora > Felidae > Leopardus > Leopardus geoffroyi. The sequence goes on from NC_059333.1 coordinate 93,602,507, forward strand.
TGTTGGGATGGTCCAAGGAGCCAGAATCAAGTGCTCTAATACCACAAGGAGGGGAACCAGAGTCCAAGGCCATCCAGTGAGAACTAAAGGTAAAAGCAGATTTAATTTTAGCCATTAGGGTAGACAGAATTCAATATGCATAACATTTTTCAGGATTCAACTTGCATAAAAAGTATTCTTTTATATACACAAGACAGTAGGCAACTCTTAGCTCCTATGATGCCTTGGTGACATAGATAAAGTCACCCTCTCTAAATGAACACAACTTTGTGGGATCCCCACTGGGAGAGTGGAACACATTCGATTTCAGTCCCCTCTTTTCCCCTCAGCCCAGGTTCCTTCTACAGGGCCACCTGCACATCCTTCTCAACAGTCTTGCAAAGCGTTTCCTTTTTGTACATTCATCTGTTTGAAGGAAGGGTGCGGACAATTCTCTAAAATAATGGAAAGAAACACTTATTTGTATTAGGTAGCCATCGCTTCCAAGGATGTAAATATAATAATCCCTGACTTCAATCTCTAGGGAGAGGTCTATTTCCATGATTTTGGTCTAAAACATTTCCTTTTACTGGGAGACTAGGGGAGTTTCCACGGGTGCTCGGGTGTGATGGAGAAGCTGCAGTATGCCAGCCTCCTGAGCCAGCTGCAGAGAGTGAAGGAGAAGTCCCAGGTGATCAATCAAGCAATGGCGGAGCTGGCAACCATTCCCTATCTACAGGACATCAGTCAAGAGGAGACGGAATTGGTAAGTGTTTTTCTTTGTTTAAGGCTTTCACAGGCCCCCAGCCAACAGAAGAATGATATGTCCTGAAAAACAAAATTGTGAGAATCAATGTAGTCTGAGGGCGACCTGCCCAACCCTCCTGAGGCATTTTAATAAAGAAATTGGAAAATGTAGAAAGATGTGTTTCTTTTATTTGCTCATGTCGACTAGCCTCCATTTTTATAGTAAGAACTTTGTGATGTGTAAAAACATGGAAAAGGGCTGATTACTCATATTGTGGGTCAGACTTTTTGCTTTAAATAAAATATAATTTTGATAAATTATTTCTTAAACTCCCAGATGGGTTAGTATATAATTTTCTTGTAAGAGAAAGTAGAGAGGACAAGAGTAATTACTATACAAAAACAACCCTACGAAATAGTCTTTATAGTTTTCTTATTCACTTCTAGCATCACATATATGTTGGCAGTGCCAACACACACACACACACACACACACACTGGTACATTTAGATAAAACAGTTGTTTCATTGCAAGGGAAAATGTAGTTAGACAAATGGCTTTTTTTTTTTAACTGAATTGACCAATTAACTCAGAAAACACAGAGCCAGTCAAAAATCAGTTGATGGACTATCTCACAGAAACAATCTTCAAACAGATGTGTCTATTATAACCATAATTAATATGAGAAATGATGGCTCCTCATTTGTAAAACTATTACTAACCAATGTGAGGGCCATTCGAGGAAAGGTAAAATTCACTGGATATGGAAATCCTAATGTGTTGTAAGGGAGGGCTCTTTACTTTGAGGCTTTAATTGAAGGTAGCTAAAACTAATTATAGACCTGAATTGAATTCACATAGCAAGGATGAGAACAGCCCAAACCGATCACCTGTAATTTTCAGATAACTAAAGCAACCCTCCCTCTTTGAGCTTTTAAAGTTGTAACAAATTAATCCATCAAGAAGTGAACTGCCAACATTTATAATGTTCATCTGACCCTATAAAAAGGTATTATAAATACTGATATTCAAAGTATATAAAATGGTCTGACTAGCTGAATGATAAAACTATGCGTACCAAAGTATTAAACTGTGGGGGGAGGGAGTCTAGTAATCAAGGAATTACTAAATCAAAACCGGCAATAATACTTTGTAAACCTTTATGGTTGTGCGCAGTGGAGCACCTTCTAAAAGGCTAAGTGTTTATCCTTCCATTCATAACGCATTCAGGAGTGCAGTAAGTATGGAGTTTTCAAAGTGCATATTATAGCCAATTTTAGATGATTAATGCTCCTCTGAGATAAGAGGAAGCAAAGAAAATGTTAATTTAAGAAGCTGGCACAGTGTTGATCCTGTCTTCCTAAAAAGCACACTCAAGATTTAAATGAAAAATACAGGGGAGTTTTCTGCACTTAGGTCTTCTTAACCACCTATCTGGAGCTTTTTTTTTTTCCTCTGGAAATACTTACATTTCCAAATGTATACACAGAGCATCAAACTAGCATTATTGACATCCCTTACTCACATGTTGTGCAATATCCCATTATCTGAAACCTTGGAAAATAGGATTTCAGGGGTATTTTCATAATTTATATGCCTACTAGAAAAAAATGTAATGTATATGGACGTACATGTACAGGCCAAATATTTAAAAATCATGTATCTTACAAGATTTCATCACCTTAAGTAATAGATTTTACTTTCCAACTTCCAAGCATAGGTTAACCTAGAAAATAAATCCTGGTAATATCTTTTATGGTGCTATATAAACAGTGACTGCTCAGTAGAAGAGTTTTGAGTGACTCAACTCTGCCCTCCTGCTTAAGCTCTGCAATATCTAAAGTACAGAGAGATTATCTAAGGGTTCATACTCTTTGATGGCACAGTGAACTGAACTGACATTTGTTCTTTTTTAGAGAACTTTCTTTTCTAGCTTTGAATATCGCATGGCTCGATGCAGCTTCATTACCTTACAACCGCATACGTGGCATGTAGATCAGATTCTTTTCAATTGGGACAAGGCAGTTTGGGGCAAAGGGTGGAATTTTTTAAACTTGCCTTTCAAAAAGGCAACTTGGTTATTTTGAAATTTTAGGATATAAAAGGATAGTAAAAGAACTTAAATGAGCTAGATCCTTTAAAATGCAATAAAACAGCACAATTTTAGTATTGTCCTCGGGTGAGCTTTTGCATGAGGCCTAGAATTATGATACATTAGCCTCAGGAGAAAATACTAAAATGCGCTCATGTACTACATGCCATTTCCTGAGAGAATTAACTACCGCCTTCATTCTTTACAACCCAAATCTGTTTTTACAAAACAGCAACACTTACTACATTAAAACCTATATGTTTTGTACAAATTCTCAAGAAGAATCTTTCCATTGTTACAATATTTTATATCTGCAATAATACTTGGTAATGACTGAAGCAAAGATGAGGTGGCGGTGTTCATTGTCGGAAAGATGAGTAATAAAATCATCAGCGTACAAATGATTTTTTAATTAGGTTTTAATCTGTGTATTTAGAGAAGTTATTTCTGTGTGAATTCCATGCTGATAATTTTTATCTTGGTGCCACAGCTGCAGTCACTAATGGCAGATGCTATGGACACCCTTGAAGGAAGAAGAAACGATAAAGAACGTGTGTGGAATACAATCCAAAAGGTAAAACTTTGAGCTGAAGGAAAAAAGATATATTATTCTCGGAGAAAATGTCCATCTTGGGTCAAATCTGTTTAGAAGATACAAAGAAAAGAAAGCTCTTCAGGTTGTTTTATTGTCTGTTTGGGTTTTTTAAATAAATGCAGCTATCTCCCTGGAAGTGTAACCAGAATCAAAATGGATTTATTTAATCTGTTTCCTCAGGTCTGCTCCTCCAGCAGATTGTGGTCATATGCTTTCATGGGTCTTCTTGTGCTCATTTTCATATTCTATTTTCATTATCTGCCTTCTCCATTATTGCTTATTGTAGATTTTTTTAAGGCCCATTCATCAATGTTTTAGTCCACCTCCCAACACTTTCCCCTATATTTTGTCACTTGAGAAAGAATGGCTACATTTCAGAGAACTACAGAAAAACTAGCACATTGATGCTTTGAGTGGAGGAGTAACATACTGGTTGTTAGAAGTAGAGGAACAGTCAGGGTGCCTGGGTGGTTCAGCTGGTGAAGCAGCCAACTCTTGATTTTGGCTAAGGTCGTGATCTCATGGTTCGTCCTCTCTCTCTCTCCCCCCGCCAAAATAAAGAAATAATAAAACATTTAAAAAAGAAGTAGAGGAATAGTCTACAACCATACCACCCTGAATGCACCCAATCTCTTCTAACCTCAGAAGCTAAGCAGGGTCAGGCCTGGTTAGTACTTGGATGGGAGAAGTAGAGGAGCATCCCTTCATTGGTTACCTGAGTTAAATAAAACAAGGACAAAGATGCACCTAGCATCAGGTACTCGGAAGACTTATGTGACACTACAGAGCTCTCTGACAATGTAGGAGGGAGTAATGTTGGGTCTCCAGTCCAATCAAAGGTAATAAATTCTAGTCAGTCTACTCTCCATTCAGTCTCCTCCAATTACTGTGAGAACCCATAAAGGGAGACCTGGTGTCAGGAGATGTGAGAATAAACCAAAGAAGCCTCCGGTTTAAGAGGTAATAGCCATGAAGGAATCTAGTGCATGTGAGGAAATGGGTGTCTTCTGTAATCATTTCAGAGGTCCTATGGTAAAATACCTAGAACAGAAATTAACTGAATGCAGCAAATATTTGTCGACGATCTACTGTGCTAGAAAGAACACTTACGGATATTGTGCTGGACAATACAAACACAGCCCCTGCCTATATGAGCCTGACCATCTTGGAAAGAAGACAAGTATACAGCTACAAATTTACTGAATATTGTAGTTAAAAAGTGGATGTTCAATAATCTATAGAAACAAATAGGGAAATATGATCTGGTCTGGGAGGTCAGAAAAGCCATCTCTGAGAAAGTGATATTTATACAACATTTCAAGGATATGTAGTAGTTCTCTAGGAGAAAAGGGAGATTTCTGCAGAGAAGGAAGAGTTTATGCCAAGAGCACAAAGAAAGCAGGGCACATTTAACAACTGAGAAAAAATGTTAAAGGAGCAAGGAACATATTTCAAAATGAAGTGCAGAAACGGAAGTCAAATCACAGAAAGACTTATAAATTATGTTAAGGAATGTTTCAGAAAGCGTTTATCTGGAAAATGTTTCTGAGACATCTCTAGAGCTACAGTGGGAGAACAGATTGAGGAGCTATAGAAATGTGGGGCAGTCAGTTATAAGGCAATGGCCTGATCTATGGTGGTGGGTGTGGAGACGAAAAGAAGCAGACAGATAGAAGGAATGTGCAGGAAGCCAAATCTACAGGCCTTGTCCACTGAGTGCATAAGGGAGTTTAGAGAACAGGGAAAGTAAGAATGATGCCCAGACATTGGGCTTGAGTCACTGGGCGGGGAATGGCGAGAGGTTCACTGGTACCATTTACTAAGGAAGAAGGCCCTTCAAAAGTGTAGCTTTGGGCTGAGACTGTAAACTCTTTCAGAATCCAGTCAGGAGACTTGAAAGGGAATTTAATATAAAGAATGGCTAACTAGGTATGTATGTCATTGTTAACTAGGGAACTGAAAAAGTAAAGGAGAACCATAAATTTAGCACAGAAGAAGCTATTAAAAGGAGCAGCTACCACCCATTAGGTCTGGGAAATCAAAGAGAAGAGACTGGAATTACTAAAACTTCGAAATTTGGAGCAAGGACCCTGCTGGACCAAAACTTAGACCTCCCACTAGAAGGCATTGCTTAACTGGTGCTATTATCTCCACTCTTGGAGCGGAATCCTGAAGGGTTGAGATCCAGACTTAGGAGGGGGCACTAACTCACTGGTGCTGATGGGAGGGAGTGTGGCAGGAGCAGGGAGGGAGTGGTAATGGAGGTAATTGTGCAACTTTCGGAAAAACTAGATTCACCTGCTACTACAGAAAAGAACACAACTTTCTGGAGCAAAGAAGCCTCGTTTCAGAGATGCTCACAGGAACCCCAAAGGGCAGGAAGTCAGCAGCAAGTCCCTCCTTTCTCCTTTGGCATTGCAATGCCCCTATATCACCTCCTAGTGATGGAGACTAACAACTGGCAAAACAGAAATGAGGTTTGCAGAGTTCCAGCCCCCAGCATCACAGAGTTAATCATAGAAGGGTGGGTTTGGAGTTAAGAGATTATGGGCTAATAACTGGCACAAAAATGCATTGAACTTAGGGTGCTGGCAAGATATCCAAGGGAAAGTACAGGAGTCTGGAGTTCTGGATAAAAGACCAAATAGAGATTTTTTTAGTTGTTGGCAAATTGATATCAACTGAAATCATAAGAGAGGGTGAGAAAGAGCATAGAATAAGAAGAGAGCCTTGCAGAGCACATTCCAAACTTAAGAAGAGAACCATACAAAGGAGACTCAGAAGAAATGGCAAGAGGAATTGCAGCTGGAGGTAAACCAAATGCAATGCTGATGAGAGTCAAGCAAAAGAATCAAATATCTCTGTTCACTATAGAAATCATTTTTTGGCATGAGGTTAGAAAACTAGAGCGCACAGGTCAAAACCAACTAGTCACCTATTTTTGTAAATAAAATTTATCGCACACAGCCATGTCATTCATTTACATATGGTCTATGTCACCTTGGCCAAGTTGAGTAGTTGCTAGAGAGGCTGTATAGCTCACAAAGCCTAAAATATTTACTAACTGACCCTACACAAAAAACGTATGCTGTACCCTGGTTTATAGCATTATCCATCCCAAAAGTATATACCTTTGTACACTACATCTTTGCACTTACAAATCCAAGTGATAATAAAGTGGCAGTCCGGCAATGAAATTCCAAGGACTAGCTAAAAAGGTGGAAGAGAAATTGACATTTGTCTATACCTACCTACATCTTACAGATAACCACCAATTCCACCTCACAATAAGGTAGTTTTTGATGCTTACATTCAAAGAAATGTTTAGCCTATGACTTCCCACTTTGCTGCTATTGCAGTTATTTATTACTGTGTCATCAATCACCCAAATATAGTGGTTTAGAATAATAATCCAATATTATCTCTCACAATTCTATGAGCTGACGAGACTCAGCTAGGGGTGGATCTTGCTCACTGTCTCTCATGTAGTTCAATCAACTGGCTTCTGTGCCTGGGGCTAGAGTCATCTGAAGGCTAAGATGTACTAGACTACAACATGGCTCCCTCATATGGTTGACACAGCTGACTGGACTGCCTACCCATGTGGCCTGTCCATGTGAATGAGGCTTTAAACAGCATTACAGCTGGGTTCCAAGAGGAAATATTTCAAGAGAAAGGAAGTGGAAACCACCAGTCTTCTTTAAGGCCACTTCCAGAACTTCCACCATATTCTACTAGTTGAAGTAGTTACAGGCCAGCCCAGATTCACGGGGTTGGAGGAATAGATTCCATTTCTCCGAGGACGAGTGCATTCATGAGGAGAATGAAATGATAGCATCTATCTTGGAGACAAGCTTCAGCAGCAGAGCTATGGACCTGTGTCCTGTGCTGGAAAACACCTGCAAGCAAGAATCAGGAGGATAGTAATGTCAAGGCCTCTGAGGTTGGAACACTGCAGAGCCACTCTACTCAACCACTAGGTGTCTAGAAGGACTCACTGGTGAGCAGCTCATCTTTCCAAATTAAAAGCCCTGGTAATGATCCTAACTTTTTCTAAATGGAAGCTCCTGAGAGGTCTTTA